>NC_059163.1:52440332-53044560 GCF_019923935.1 Bubalus bubalis | reverse complement strand
CTTACTCCTTCAATGATGACTACTGTTCAAATGAAATAGTAAAATAATTCTATTGTTATTAAAGAAGAAAAACTTGTATTAAAAAAAACTGGGGAATTTTACTTTTGAAACCTAAGCAAAATAATTTAAGAATCACCTATAATGTATAATTCACATAAACATGTACTCTATTATTCTATTTATCTTTTTATTGTGACTGCATATATAGTTTTAAATGCTTCTTTTATCTTCTAGTTCAAGAAAGTATATTTAAGCCTTCTTATGTATTCACAGTTATTCATTCTAGATTCCTCTTTCTTCTTTGAATTTTTATTGAAACATAATACATTGCTGAAAGGTGCAAAAATCACAAATATCAGTATAATTAAATTTCACAAATGGGGCATGTGATGTGCCCACAACCCTGAGAAGGGGAATAAATAGCATATAAGAAATGTACTTTTTTTGTGTATCTGACTAATTTTGCTTAAAGTGTTTTTTGTTAAAATCAGTCATACTCTTGCATATAATATTAGTTTATTCATTCTAAATCTACTATATTATTAATTTTGTATTATGTGGCAACACCATCAATTATCTATTCTAGTTTTGAAGGCTATTTGGGTACTGTTCAATTTTTTACTGTTACAAATTCATGACCATGAGTTTGGAGATCAGATGTATGCATCTTGTTGAATACAGTCCTTGGAGTAGAACTGCAAGTTCATAGGATATGGATATATATGTTCAGTTTCAATAGCCACTGACATGTGTCCAAAGGAGTAGTGCTGGTTTACATTCCCACCATTTAAATGATTGTAGTGAATGATAGTTTCAGTTGCTCTACATTTTGCTAACACTTGGTGCTGCCTTGTGTTTACTTTGCATTTTCCTTTATTTAATATGTTGAGCACTTTTAAATATATTTACCATGTCCATTGAGTTGGTGATGCTAACCAACCATCTCATCCTCTATAGCCCCCTTCTCCTCCTACCCTCAATCTTTCCCAGCATCAGGATCTTTTCCAATGACTTGGCTCTGTGCATCAGGTGGCCAAAGTATTGGAGCTTCAGCTTCAGCATCAGCCTTTCAATGAATATTCAGAGTTGATTTCCTTAGGCTTGACTGGTTTGATCTTGCTATTTGGATAGGAAGAATTTATTAATTTGGGAACACTCAATTGAGACACATTTAGCACCAGAGTCCCTTGGACTTCAAGGAGATCCAACCAGTCCATCCTAAAGGAGATCAGTGCTGAGTGTTCATTGGAAGGAGTGATGTTGAAGCTGAAACTCCAATACTTTGGCCACAGGATGCAAAGAGCTGACTCATTTGTAAAGACCCTGATGCTGGGAAAGATTAAAGGAAGGAGGAGAAGGGGATGACAGAGGATGAGATGGTTGGATGACATCACTGACTCAATGGACATGAGTTTGGGTAAACTCCCAGAGTTGGTGATGGACAGGGATGACTGGCATGCTGTGGTCCGTGGGGTGGCAAAGAGTCGGACATGACTGAGCGACTGAACTGAACTGAACTTATGGACCTTGGAAGATGTTCCAAACTAGCTACAAAGTAAGTGGTTCCTAGAACCTGAATAGAGAGATTTACCTGTTGAGCAAAGCTGAAATGCTATCACTGCTATTACAGACAGTAGAGGAAGAGGTCAAGTGTGCAAGGAAATAAGCATGCTGGTATATATATATATATATAAAATATAATGCCCCGAGACCCAATAGATGATGTTCTATAATAAAACTCAGAGATTTCGGTATTTACCAAGGTCAATAAAGAATGCACTGGTGAGAGAAATAGCATTTACTAAAATATTTACTAAAGAATTTGTTGTTGTTGTTGTTTAGTCACTAAGTCTTGTCCAACTCTTTTGGGACCCCATGGACTGTAACCCACAAGGCTCCTCTGTCCATGTTATTTTCCAGACAACTTTGACATTTCCTTCTAAAGAAGTAGCATTTACTAAAACATTCAGTGATGAGTGACTGTTTTGAGATCAGAGCTGAAGGAAAAGGAAGCTGTTACCTGACTAGGCTTACTGCCTGTAAGAGTAACAATAGAGGCAATAGGACCCTGGGAAACAGATTACAACAGATAACAGGTGGTGCACTCAACTGCCAGGAACCAAGTGGACACAGTATTCATGAGTCACAGGATCAGAATGGCATCCAAGGGCAACTGGCCCACAGAGTATTGATACACGGTATCACAAAAAACAACCAATAAGAGTACTATTAATACTTGCTTTTACTATGGGAGAAAATCAAGGATAAATGACTAGGAGACTAAGAGTACGGTCCCCAGTTAAAAAGTTATATCCCTTGCCTAGTTTACATATTTGAATAGTTTTCAGACTAGAAATACATATGCTGGAAAAGAAACTGAAATTTCCAACAGGCATACTGGACAAGCTTTTACGTGACTGTATGCAACGATCAAATTTTATAGATCTTCATATCTGGATAGGGTTCATTTTACTGTGTATGTGTTATATCACTGCTGCTGCTAAGTTGTTTCAGTCGTGTCCGACTCTGTGCGACCCCATAGATGGCAGCCCACCAGGCGCCCCCGTCCCTGGGATTCTCCAGGCAAGAACACTGGAGTGGGTTGCCATTTCCTTCTCCAATGCGTGGAAGTGAAAAGTGAAAGTGAATTTGCTCAGTCGTGTCCGACTCTTAGCGACCCCATGGACTGCAGCCTTCCAGACTCCTCCATCCATGGGATTTTCCAGGCAAGAGTACTGGAGTGGGGTGCCATTGCCTTCTCCAGTGTTATATCACAATGAAACTTAAAAATAGAAAAATTAATTCAAAGTATGCCCTATCCCACTATCATTCTTTTTTAAATCCTTCACTGGCTACACATTACTTTTAATCTTCTAAACAGCATTCTCTTGACTCTGTTTTATTCTTTTAGTTAATCTTGTACCATTCTTCCCCTTGTGTTCTGGGTTAATGTCACCCTGGCTCTTCAAATAGCATGACCTTCACAGTAGGGTTTATGAATCTGCTAATTAACCCACACACATCTATAATATATCAACATAAGCACCACATATTTTAAAAAAGCTTTTTCTAAATTACAAAATCTAGGTAAGTTTCTTTGTTATTACGTTTCAGTGAATCTTACATCTTTCAGACAGAGCACTTATTTTGGTATATATTAATACTTAACTATTCATAAGTGCAATTACAGTATATGATTGATACTTTTCTCCCCACAGTAGTCCATAAAATTATTCAGAGCAGGGGTCCATTTACTTTTCCACATCATGTATCTCAAGGACTTAGTACAATGTCTGGCACACACCATGTGCTGGATAAATCTGTTTCAAATTATAGAATGAATAAATATTTTCATCATATGATTTTCTCTCTTCATTACTAAAAGGTATTGGGGATTATTTGTTTCTTTATGTGTATTCTCATGTATATTTTAATGGTAAGTATCAAATTTACTGGGTACTGCTATATCTTGTCAGAAAAGGCAATGGCAATCCACTCCAGTACTCTTGCCTGGAAATTCCCAAGCACAGAGGAGCCTGGTAGGCTGCAGTCCATGGGGTTGCACAGAGTTGGACACGACTGAGTGACTTAGCAGCAGCAGCAGCGTATATCTTGTCGTGTTAAACAGTCAGTAAAAAAGATTTCAAACTCAATTCCTTTACAATAATCAGTGTGCTGTTGTATTTATTCTGCAGGAATCACAGAGTCAAATGAAATGTTAATTAACATTTAGAGTCTTAGAGCACTACCAAATATAAAGTCTAAGTAATTACCATTTGAAATATTCTTTAAACTTTAGATGAAGAATAATCAACATTTTACAATCTTTCTGGAATTAGAAATGACCAACCTAAGTAGTTTTGGGAAAGAATTAGGTGGTTTAGATAAACATAAAACACTAGCAAGTATCATTTTCTGCAAATATTCACCATTGTTTATGTTTTCAGACTCTGCTTGGCTTAGTAGATTTCTCATCTTACGTGTTTCTCAGAGCATAACATCTAGGTGGTTCAAACAGCCATCTGCCTCATTCTATGAAATTTTTATGCCCATTTTTATCTCTCCCCATGCACATCTGGTTGTTTTTCTATTGAAACAAATAAAATATTCAGATTTTCTTTTCATATAAGCTTGAAATAATACTTACCAAGTACACAAGGCACTTGATAAAAGGCAAAATGCAAATAAACATCACAGTGAATTAGTGATCAGTTACCAATATTTGAGTGTAATAATCCAGATTTAACTTACTATGGTATTCATGAGTATTTAATTGCAAAAAATTCAGACTAGAGATGTGTGTGATATAAAATTTATGTTCAAAGTTATGAGACAAAACAGACTTTGTTTTAGTGTTTAAAATTTTGCTTAATCTACTTCTTTTATGGTGGTTAGCATACAAATCAAGTTGTATATATGATATATATCTAGAAGCCTCATGGTGAAAAAGAGACAATATATAAGTGATAATTTCTGTCCTTATCCCTTGGGTACATTCTCACTGTCTGAATTCCTGTACTCACAGCTTGAGAGATAAATAAATTCTAAATTTAGACTGAGAAGGAATAAATCTTTAACTTAGAAGTTGAATACAAAAGCTTCACTGAACAGATGACTATTTCCCTAAAGAAATAAGCAGTCATGTCTGACACATGGCAAGGCCACTGATTCAATGTTTATTTAGAAATGAAATTAAATTATATGGTAATGAATTTCCAAAGCACATGTGGATCTCTGTATTAGTGCTAACATACCAAGTCTTTTATTTTTTCTTGAACGTTATTTAATACATTTAAAATGATTGCCTTGATAGATCCAATTGTTTGTGATAGAATGGTGAGTTCAAATTATTGTTGCTATTCAATTGCTAAGTCATGTTCAATTCTTTGCAACCCTATGGGCTGCAGTATGTGAGGCGTCCCTGTCCTTCACTATCTCCTGGAGTTTGCTCAAATTCATTGAGTCAGTGATGCTATATAACCATCTCATCTATCAAGATAATTACATTTTTATGGCACAATGTCAGAATAATTAAATTCCCATAGCCACATTACCACCAAGCTACTTTATGCAATATTCAGAAATGTTTAAGAATGCCAAAGGACTGATACTGACAAAACTCCTCCTACACCCTTTATCTTAGAGAGCTAGATTTTTATTTCATTAATAAAGGAAACTGTTTTCTGCCTCACCTCTGTATTTCAGATGTTTCGCATAGAGCTAGCATAATCAAGTTTCAATAATTACTTGTTAAATTTATCAGTAAAAAATGAGTAACAAGTGACATAACTAAAAGTATGATTTAATGAGATTGAAAACCTACAAAAGCTGCATTGAAAGGGAATATGTGGTGAAAAAGGATTATGAAATCTTTTAAAAAATATCTACCTAAAATCCCTCTGGCAGAACAAGGGGTATAAAGTAAGAGATGTCAAGGGAAAAAAAAAAACATCTTGGGAATTGCCCTAAATGAAGGGGAAGATGCTGGGTTGTTTACTGAACCTAGAATAGAGGTTCTAACTAAATCTATGCCGCTGTTGTTCTGTTTACTTGCTCAGTCATGTTTGACTCCTTGCAGCCCGACAGACTGTGGCCCTCCTGGCTCCTCCATCCATGGGATTTCCCAGGTAAGAAAATTGGAGTGGGTTGCCATTTCTTTCTGCAGGGAATTTCCCAAGCCTTGGATCAAACCTACATCTCCTACTTGATAAAGGGAAAAAACAGAAATGGGAAAAGTTAGAGGTATTTACTTTACAGTGCTTGGGATTAATGTGTCACTCACTATGCTGTGGGAATAAACAACACACTCCCCACCTCCCCGTTGGTTGGCAAAACTATGATCAAAACTGTGCAAAATTAGACTAAAAAAAGTCACATTTGATTTTGTTATTATTAATTAATCAACAGTGACCTTATTTTCCAAGATAAGAGCACAAATATTTTCTAAGGAAAGTAGCCTGCATGGAAAAAGAGTGAGTTGTGAACAATATGACTAGTCATATGCATTCATAGCTCACAGGTAGATTTTAGCATGTAGAGAGATATTTAGAAATGTGCCTTCTTATTCAATCACTATTTCACTAATTTAATCATGTTCATCCTGTGTTTATGCCTCACATGAAGGAGTTTGGCTGAGTATGTATGGTTTTAGGGTCACTCACAAGGGTGCAACAGAGCTATTGTCTGGGGTTAAAATGTCTGAAGTCTTGATGGAGACTGAAGAATCCATTCTAGTCTCACTCACCAGGATGTTCGCAAGTGGTTTCAGTTACTCATCACATGAACTTTTCTATAAGGCCATTAGCAAAATGACACTTAAATCCCCCAGAGCTAGGGATCTAAGAGAGGAAGAGAATGCATACAACAGGAACAGATGCCACTGCTCCATTTATAAAATTATTTTGAAAATCACATATCATAATTTATACAAAATCCTATTGTTCACACAGACCCACCCTGAGGCAAGTAGGAAAGGATCACACAAAGTGTGAAGGACAAGATGTGGGGATCACTGGGAGTATCTTGGAGCTGACCACCTCACTACTTAAGCATTTGTGTCTCTGTCCCCACTTATATTAACAGTCAGATGTAACTTAAAATGGTAAGTGTGTCTTTGTAGTAGTAGTGTTAGTCACTCAGTTGTGTCCAACTCTTTGTGACCCCATGGACTGTAGCTCGCCAGACTCCTCTGCCCATGGGATTCTTCAGGCAAGAATACTGGAGTGGATTGCCATTCTCTTCTCCAAAGGACCTTCCTGACCCAGGCATCAAAGCCAGGTCTCCTTCACTGCAGGCAGATTCTTTACCATTGTAGCTACAGGGAAGCTCCAAGTGTGTCTTACCTTATGATTTTGTAGGACTGATAAGATTCATTCCATTATGAAGGATTTTGGGTATATAGTCACTTGATGTCCCATGGTCAGCCGTGCTCTCTCTCACAGAAACCATTAGCATGTTGGGAGTTGTTTTTTCAAAGTGCTGAAATTCCTGCAGCAGATGTAATGGACCTGCTTCACAAGCCCATTATTCTAGGTTATGATTCTCCCATGGATCTTGTCTCATCATTTATATAGTATCTTTTCTCACTTTTGATAGCATTAAAACCAAATCATCTTCCAGATTCAGTGGTCCAAGGGACAGAGTTGCTTACATTGCTTACATTATAGTCTAGACTTGCTACAGAGCAAATTTCTGTTCTAGGCTTCACACACAACAGTTAGCCCAATGGCACCCCACTCCAGTACTCTTGCCTGGAAAATCCCATGGACGGAGGAGCCTGGTGGGCTGCAGTCCATGGGGTCGCTAACGGTCGGAGATGACTGAGCGACTTCACTTTCACTTTTCTCTTTCATGCATTGGAGAAGGAAATGGCAACCCACTCCAGTGTTCTTGCCTGGAGAATCCCAGGGACGGGGGAGCCTGGTGGGCTGCCGTCTATGGGGTCACACAGAGTTGGACATGACTGAAGCGACTTAGCAGCAGCAGCAGCAGCAACATCACTGTATGGGTCACAACATTTTTTCCTAGATGTGTAGTATGCCATCTCCAGAATTCTCAGAGGCTCACTGGGAATTGAGCTTCCTTCTTTGTGGTAGGAGACATAAAATACAATAATTTGTCTTTTAATTTGGGTTTATCCCAGTATGCCCTTGATAATGTGTCCCCTAAATATTCTATAGTTGTGAGCTCTCCATCATTGTAGTTTTGAGGGTGAGATAGACGGCTTGTCTCTTCAGTTCATAGATTTTCAGATTGAAAGAAATGAAACACGTGTACACCCGGGGCAGATTCATATTGATGTATGGCAAAACCAATACAATATTGTAAAGTAATTAGCCTCTAATTAAAATAAATAAATTTAAATTAAAAAAAAAAACAAAAAACAAAGAAATGTATCTGGGAGCTACACTTAACAAAACCTGATGAGCTATATTTGCATCTAAACCTGAGGAAATCTTACACTTTGATTCTGTAATGGGATGTCACTTCTGTGTTTTGCAGAGAATATAAATTAATCTTACATGTGGAGAAGAACATGAACCTCCTTTGGGGGTCTTAGGGCAGACTGTAGTGTCAGGTTTCAATATGGCCTTCAGTCTTCCTTGCCTAGTGGTTTCAATCTCTGTGTATGGCCCCTCTTCACTTTAAATAGGGCTGACATATGTTAATATCACCAGTGTGCATGTGTGCTAAGTCGCTTCTGTCCTGCCTGACTCCGTGCAACGCTATGGACTGTAGCCTGCCAGACTTTTCTGTCCATGGGATTCTCCAGGCAAGAATACTGGCATGGATTGCCATGTCCTCCTCCAGGAGCTCTTTCTGACCTCAGATCAAACCCACATCTCTTATATCTCTTGCATTGGCAGGAGGGTTCTTTACCACTGGTACCACCTGAAAAGCCCTAATATCACTAGGATATTGTATAAATGATGGAGTGTGACTTCAAAAATCAGGTCATAAAAAACTGTTGCTTTCATCTTTTCCTCTTAAATTAACCTCTTGCCAATAGCCAGAGTTTAACTGAGACCTTATTCCAATAGTTACCTGAGTGATATCTTGGCAGCACATGCTCCAACCCCAGTCAAGCCTTCAGGTGGCACTAGCTCTAGTTGACATCTCAGTTACAACCTATTGACAGATCCCAAGAAAGAACAATGTGGCTAAGCTGCTCCTGAATTTCTGATTCACAGAAACTTGAAATTAATAAATGCTTATTGTTTAAAAACCTCTAAGTTTTTTTAAACATCAGTAAGCGCAGGTGGCTGTGATGGGCACGCTAAAGCCCGGCCGAGAGGAGCCACCCCACGTCCGAGGTCAGGGGCAGAAGCCGGGAGGACCCCATGCCCGAAGGACAGTGGCCAAGAGGAGTTACCCCAATCCGAGGTCAGGGGCAGCGGCTGAGAGTACCAAACTGCGACGGCACAGGAACGGCCGAGAGGAGCTACCCTGTGTCCGAGGTCGGGGATGGGGGGGGAGGGGGGCGGCCAAAAGAAGATACCCTGCGTCTGAGGTCAGGGGTGGCGGCCAGGAGGAGATACCCCACGCCCCAAACCCGAGGCCAGGGGCAGCCGGCCGGAGGAGCTACCCCAGGCGCCCAGGCCCAAGGCCAAGGGCGGCAGGTGGGAGGAGCAACCCTACATCCAAGGAGCTGTGGCTACGAGGGTGCAGGAGTGCCTAGAGGAGCTATCCCATGTTAAAGGTCAGGAAGGGCGGCGGTGAGGAGATACCCCTTGTCCAAGGTAAGGAGCAATGGCTGCGCTTTGCTGGAGCAGCCGTGAAGACATACCCCATGCCCAAGGTAAGAGAAACCCAAGTAAGACGGTAGGTGTTGCAAGAGGGCAACCCAAGATGGGTGGGTCATGGTGGAGAGATCTGACAGAATGTGGTCCACTGGAGAAGGGAATGGCAAACCACTTCAGTATTCTTGCCTTGAGAACCCCATGCTATGCTATGCTATGCTAAGTCACTGCAGTCGTGTTCAACTCTGTGTGACCCCACAGACTGCAGCCCACCAAGGCTTCCCCGTCCCTGGGATTCTCCAGGCAAGAACACTGGAGTGGATTGACATTTCCCTCTCCAATGCATGAAAGTGAAAAGAGAAAGTGAAGTCGCTCAGTCATGTCCAACTCTTAGTGACCCCATGGACTGCAGCCTACCAGGCTCCTCCGTCCATGGGATTTTCCAGGCAAGAGTACTGGAGTGGGTGCCATTGTCTTCTCCGTGAGAACCCCATGAACAGTATGAAAAGGCAAAATGATAGGATACTGAAAGAGAAACTGCCCAGGTCAGTAGGTGCCCAATATGCTACTGGAGATCAGTGGAGAAATAACTCCAGAAAGAATGAAGGGATGGAGCCAAAGCAAAAACAATACCCAGCTGTGGATGTGACTGGTGATAGAAGCAAGGTCCGATGCTGTAAAGAGCAATATTGCATAGGAACCTGGAATGTCAGGTCCATGAATCAAGGCAAATTGGAAGTGGTCAAACAAGAGATGGCAAGAGTGAATGTCAACATTCTAGGAATCAGTGAACTGATATGGACTGGAATGGGTGAATTTAACTCAGATGACCATGTATCTACTACTGCCGTCAGGAATCCCTCAGAAGAAATGGAGTGGCCATCATGGTCAACAAAAGAGTCCGAAATGCAGTACTTGGATGCAATCTCAAAAACGACAGAATGATCTCTGTTCGTTTCCAAGGCAAACCATTCAATATCACAGTAATCCAAGTCTATGCCCCAACCAGTAATGCTGAAGAAGCTGAAGTTGAACGTTTCTATGAAAACCTACAAGACCTTTTGGAACTAAACACCCAAAAAAAGATGTCCTTTCATTATAGGGGACTTGAGTGCAAAAGTAGGAAGTCAAGAAACACCTGAAGTAACAGGTAAATTTGGCCTTGGAATACGGAATGAAGCAGGGCAAAGACTAATAGAGTTTTGCCAAGAAAATGCACTGGTCATAACAAACACCCTCTTCCAACAACGCAAGAGAAGACTCTACACATGGACATCACCAGATGGTCAACACCAAATTCAGATTGATTATATTCTTTGCAGCCAAAGATGGAGAAGCGCATACAGTCAGCTAAAACAAGACCAGGAGCTGACTGGCTCAGATCATGAACTCCTTATTGCCAAATTCAGACTTAAATTGAAGAAAGTAGGGAAAACCACTAGACCATTCAGGTATGACCTAAATCAAATCCCTTATGATTATACAGTGGAAGTGAGAAATAGATTTAAGGTCCTAGATCTGATAGATAGAGTGCCTGATGAACTATGGAATGAGGTTCATGACACTGTACAGGAGACAGGGATCAAGACCATCCCCGTGGAAAAGAAATGCAAAAAAGCAAAATGGCTGTCTAGGGAGGCCTTACAAATAGCTGTGAAAAGAAGAGAAGCAAAAAGCAAAGGAGAAAAGGAAAGATATAAACATCTGAATGCAGAGTTCCAAAAAATAGCAAGAAGAGATAAGAAAGCCTTCTTCAGCTATCAGTGCAAAGAAAGAGAGAAAAACAACAGAATGGGAAAGAGTAGGGATCTCTTCAAGAAAATCAGAGATACCAAAGGAACATTTCATGCAAAGATGGGCTCGATAAAGGACAGAAATGGTATGGACCTAACAGAAACAGAAGATATTAAGAAGAGATGGCAAGAATACACAGAAGAACTGTACAAAAAAGATCTTCATGACCCAGATAATCACGATGGTGTGATCACTGACCTAGAGCCAGACATCCTGGAATGTGAAGTCATGTGGACCTTAGAAAGCATCACTACGAACAAAGCTAGTGGAGGTGATGGAATTCCAGTTGAGCTCTTCAAATCCTGAAAGATGATGCTGTGAAAGTGCTGCACTGAATATGCCAGCAAATTTGGAAAACTCAGCAGTGGCCACAGAACTGGAAAAGGTCAGTTTTCCTTCCAATCCCAAAGAAAGGCAAAGCCAAAGAATACTCAAACTACCGCACAATTGCACTCATCTCACACGCTAGTAAAGTAATGCTCAAATTCTCCAAGCCAGGCTTCAGCAATATGTGAACCGTGAACTTCCTGATGTTCAAGCTGGTTTTAGAAAAGGCAGAGGAACCAGAGATCAAATTGCCAACATCTGCCGGATTATGGAAAAAGAAAGAGAGTTCCAGAAAAGCATCTATTTCTGCTTTGTTGACTATGCCAAAGCCTTTGACTCTGTGGATCATAATAAACTGTGGAAAATTCTGAAAGAGATGGGAATACCAGACCACCTGACCTGCCTCTTGAGAAATTTGTATGCAGGTCAGGAAGCAACAGTTAGAACTGGACATGGAACAACAGACTGGTTCCAAATAGGAAAAGGAGTTCGTCAAGGCTGTATATTGTCACCCTGTTTATTTAACTTATATGCAGAGTACATCATGAGAAATGCTGAACTGGAAGAAACACAAGCTGGAATCAAGATTGCTGGGAGAAATATCAATAACCTCAGATATGCAGATGACACCACCCTTATGGCAGAAAGTGAAGAGGCACTAAAAAGCCTCTTGATCAAGGTGAAAGTGGAGAGTGAAAAAGTTGGCTTAAAGCTCAACATTCAGAAAACGAAGATCATGGCATCCGGTCCCATCACTTCATGGGAAATAGATGGGGAAACAGGGAAACAGTGTCAGACTTTATTTTTCTGGGCTCCAAAATCACTGCAGATGGTGACTGCAGCCATGAAATTCAAAGATGCTTACTCCTTGGAAGGAAAGTTATGATCAACCTAGATAGCATATTCAAAAGCAGAGACGTTACTTTGCCAACAAAGGTTCATCTAGTCAAGGCTATGGTTTTTCCTGTGGTCATGTATGGATGTGAGAGTTGGACTGTGAAGAAGGGTGAGTGCCGAAGAATTGATGCTTTTGAACTGTGGTGTTGGAGAAGACTCTTGAGAGTCTCTTGGACTGCAAGGAGATCCAACCAGTCCATTCTGAATGAGATCAGCCCTGGGATTTCTTTGGAAGGAATGATGGTAAAGCTGAAACTCCAGTACTTTGGCCACCTCATGCGAAGAGTTGACTCATTGGAAAAGACTCTGATGCTGGGAGGGATTGGGGGCAAGAGGAGAAGGGGGCAACAGAGGATGAGATGGCTGGATGACATCACTGACTCGATGGATATGAGTCTGTGTGAACTCCGGGAGTTGGTGATGGACAGGGAGGCCTGGCGTGCTGCAATTCATGAGGTCGCAAAGAGTCAGACACAACTGAGCAACTGATCTAAATGATCTGAATTAGCTAATAAAACTAAACCTAGCCTGGAGAGAAAAGCAGTGGACTTTGCATTCAAATGGACCATCTGTAATGTTTGGCAGGATATCTAGTTTGGAGATCTAGTATTCGGCAAGACTGAATGTATAACATACATCAATATATATTGATTGAAGGCTTTTCCATAGGTTTATAAGTTATCTGATCTACTGCCATCATGGATGTTAATTAAATCAGAACCAGAGTTGGAATCTTTCTTTTTTTTTTTTTTTTTTTTTTTTAATGTTCCTCCCCACCATGAAATAGAGGTAGGCAATAAAGCTGGTTTTACACAACAACATTTCTAGGGATTAATTTCAATAAAAGAACCAAGTTGAATTTCAAAGTTTCCTATTTTTTTTTCTAACAGGAGAAGAAGAAAAGCCAGCATTCAGAATTAATTGATGGGAATGATATGGTAAGCTTTAGGCAAACAATTGTATCCGTATTAATAATGAATACACAGAGTTGGATGTAACTGAAGCTACTTAGCATGTGCACACACACACATCTGTACATATCTACCTCTACAAGCAATCCCATGTATGCTACTGAAATACTCTGATTTTTTGCTCAGAAGGTACCTTTCTCAGAAGATAAGTGTTCGGAGACAGGTACTGCAAGGAATACAGCTACAAACTATAGATGAGAGTCACTCTGCCTTGTAACTTTTATGTAGACAGGTCTTCATCTTTTAGCCACTAAGTTGTGTCCGACTCTTGTGATGCCATGGACTGTAGCCTGGCAGGCTCCTCTGTTCATGGGATTCTCCAGGAAAAGATACTGGAGTGGATTGCTATTTCCGTCTCCAGGGGATCTTCCTGACACAGGAATTGAACCTGAGTCTCCTGCATTGCAGGCAGATTCTTTACAGAGCTACAAGGAAAGCCCCCATGTAGGCAAGTATCTGAAGGTAAGCTCAAATCTGCAAAATTCCTTTAACGTTTCATTCTGCCCAAAGTACCTTAGATTTTTCATTTTTCTTCTTTACAGAATGACACAGATCTTACAAAAAATGACTTTTATTTATTTATTTGAAGATAAAAATAAGAAGTGATACAATTAAAACTCATTTTAAATCATCTTGGAAAGGACTGAAAGTGAAAGTCTCTCTGTCATGTCTGACTCTTTGAAACCCCTTGGGCTATACAGTCTGTGGAATTCCCCAGGCCAGAATACTGGAGTGGGTAGCCTTTCTTTTCTCCAGGGGAATCTTCCTAAACCAGGGATAGAACCCAGGACTCCCACATTGCAGGCAAAATCTTTACCAGCTGAGCCACAAGGGAAGCCCTTGGGAAGGATTAGAAATGTTTAAATAAGCATTTTATCACCATGGTTAGAAAACAGTGGTGCCTCATCTGTGGTTAAGTCAGTACAAAATTAGAATTCTTGCAATCACTTAATTAGCTTGTTATGTGTCCTGTAACATGTTGAATTTGCATCATGGCTAAGAAATATAAAGGCTAAGAGCTGCAGATTTTGTTGAAAGAGTGAAAAGGAATGGTTCTTCTGGGAGCTAGGTGTGCTTCTTTCTGTTGACGAAAGGTGCCTCTCGTATACCCTGTATCACGAGTCACACTGGGGCCTTTTGAAATCAAATGCAACCACAAGTATGCCTTGCATAAGGGACCCTTAGCAATAAGTTGCTGGTTTTAGGTCATTATACACTTTTGGAAGGGAAGTGGGAGAGAGCTAAATGGCCAGAGAAGAGGCATTGGCCTGTCTAGGGAGCTCCTTGACAAGTACAGGCACCTAGGGAGGGTCCCTTTGAGGAAACCATAAAAACTCCCAATTAAAAAAAAGACATATCAACATTGAGACTCTGGATACCTAGAGGAAATCTGAGACAGACTATCTTGTGCTAATTTATTAAGACTTTTTCTTTCATTTAGCCCTTCTCTATATCCTCAATTCCAATTCTAGATGTATAAGATACTGTTTTGGAAGGGTGAAGGAGGAGAAGATGACTAACTCAACCATGGTCCCCTTCCCCACTGTCAGCTTCATGGCCCAGAGGAATCTCAAACTGGCAGAAGGGACAAGCTTTCATGTTAAATGACGTTGAGTGTTGAGATGATTAAGCTGGCCTGGCTATTTCTTTTATTAACTCAAAGTAAAAATTCATGACCACCTTTACAGCCAAATGTCAGAAATTAGTACACTGAGTAGATTTGAAGATATTGGGTTGGCTAAAAAGTTCATTTGGATTTTTCATAAAATGGGTCAGAAAAACCTGAATGAACTTTTTGGCCATCCCAGTATATGAGGCAGAGTGGGAAAAATAAAGTTTACTTTCTGATTCTACCTTATTGAGTACTCATTACACAGAAGAAAAAAATATAAGCAGTACCAGGTACATAGTAAGTACTCAGAAAACATCAATTTTATTATTTATTACTTCTACTGCATAGATCTGTGTATACACATTTTCAACATTGAAAAGAAAATTTACTTTCATTTTTTGCCAAGGATGACATAGATGCTGACATCAAAATGGCCATGGCAAAATGTTGATGTTTTACATACACTAAACTTCATCTTTCTTGTTCAAATATGTTTTTGTTCAGAAGGAAAATTTTTCCTTTTTTTTTTTTGAAGAAGGGGTTGGGCTTTCTTCATAAAGTGATCATTCATGGGTGAAAAATATATAATTCATTGTAAAAGTTGTTCTGATATGTTGTTTACTTACAGTAAATACGGTGCAACCAAACTTGGTATATGCAAAAGGTTTGTAGATATTGAGAGTCTTGCTCCTGGCCAAAACCCAATGTATGATCTTTCAGGCCTGACCTTAAGCAATTATGTGGCATTGCCTAGCAGGCCTCATGGGGGAAAGTGACTGTTCACACACTAAACTGGGCACATAACCAGGACATTACAGGCCCTGGAAGGAGCTTCAGTCAAGGACTCAAGGCTGCAAAGATCAGCCAAGCTCATAAATATATTAGCATTTCTAGCCCAGGCATCTTTATCCTGAGGCCGTTTTACTAGATGACCTTCTAAGACACTTTTCTCCACTAGACCCTGCTTTTCTAATACTAGCCCTCTCCTCTCTCCATCATCTGGCTCCTCAGGTCCATAAGGACACTTTGCAGACATCTTTGTTCAGTGAGAAGATTACTCCAGTTTCTGCTGCAAGTCACCTGACTATCTTCCATTACTATTCAGTGGGGGGAAATGAAACAGGAGTTTCATTGGGAGTTGGTGCCTTTATTTTCTGCCTCTTAGTTTTACTGTCACAATAAATGAATAAAAGCTCGATTGCTACTTTCTGTTTAGTTCATTGTTCTAACTGACCACTTCTGCTCCTGGCAAACTCAACAGATGAAGCTTTCATTAGGATCTCAAAGAGGACTGGTACTCCCAGAATGATAAAGTATCTTGCTTGTTGAGTCTTTGACCATCTAGAAGCTTAGCTGTGTGACTTATTCTTAGCTTAAGAATAAGAATGGATTTGAAGAAGTCTCTCAACCATAATACAATGTGTTTTTCAAATACTTGTTGAAGGGATCAAGGAAGCCCTTGATGAAGCAGACCAAGAAGCATATATAATAAAAGCTATATTTCCTATAGTAGTAAATATGTACAAAGCTCAGCTCTCTGCACATTGCATTTTTTTATCTCGTTTAAGCAATAAAACAGACCTAAGAGGTGGGTGCTATTATTATTCTCA
This sequence comes from Bubalus bubalis, assembly GCF_019923935.1. Classification (NCBI taxonomy): domain Eukaryota; kingdom Metazoa; phylum Chordata; class Mammalia; order Artiodactyla; family Bovidae; genus Bubalus; species Bubalus bubalis. Next base: position 53,028,110 of record NC_059163.1, on the reverse strand, counting down.
TTTTATTAAAAACAAACTAAAGCAAAGAGTGACTAAGAAATCCTATGTGTAGAGTCATCTCTTGTGTCATTGGAAGAGGGTGTTTGCTATGACCAGTGGGTTCTCTTGGCAAAACTCAATTAGCCTTTGCCCTGCTTCATTCTGTACTCCAAATCCAAACTTGCCTGTTACTCCAGGTATCTCTTGACTTCCTGCTTTTGCATTCCAGTCCCCTCTGATGAAAAGGATATCTTTTTTAGGAGTTAGTTCTAGAAGGTCTTGTAGGTCTTCATAGAACCATTCAACCTCAGCTTATTCAGCATTATTGATTGGGACATAGACTTGGATTACTGTGATATTGAATGGTTTGCCTTGGAAATGAACAGAGATCATTCTGTCATTTTTGAGATTGCATCCAAGTACTGCATTTTGGACTCTTTTGTTGACTATGATGGCTACTCCATTTCTTCTAAGGGATTATTGTGCACAGTAGTAGATATAATGGTCATCTGAGTTAAATTTACCCATTCCAGTCCACTTTAAATTTCTGATTCCTAATTATGACCAACCTAGACAGCATATTCAAAAGCAGAGTCTTTACTTTGCCAACAAAGGTCTGTCTAGTCAAGGCTATGGTTTTTCCAGTGGTCATGTATGGATGTGAGAGTTGGACTATAAAGAAAGCTGAGCACTGAAGAATTGATGCTTTTGAACTGTGGTGTTGGAGAAGACTCTTGAGAATCCCTTGGACTGCAAGGAGATCCAACCAGTCCATCCTAAAGGAGATCAGTCCTGGGTGTTCATTGGGAGGACTGATGTTGAAGCTGAAGCTCCAATACTTTGGGCACCTGATGCAAAGAGCTGACGCATTTGAAAAGACCCTAATGCTGGGAAAGATTGAGGGCAGGAAGAGAAGTGGACGACAGAGGATGAGCTGGTTGGATGGCATCACTGACTCGACTGACATGGGTTTGGGTAAACTCTGGGTGTTGATGATGGACAGGGAGGTCTGGCGTGCTATGGTTCATGGGGTCTCAAAGAGTCAGACACGACTGAGCGACTGAACTGAACTGACTGAAAATGTCAGTTTTCACTCTTGCCATCTCCTGCGATGGACCGTGCAGAAGCACGCCGGCTGCGATAGACTGTGCAGAAGCATGGCCGAGAGGGACTACCCCTCACTCAAGCTCTGGGGGGGGAGACTGAGATGAGCTACCCCACACCCGAGGTCAGGGATGGTGGCCGAGAGGAGCTACACAATGCCTGAGATCAGGGACAGCTGCTGAGAGGAGCTACCACATACCTGAGGTCAGAGGAGGCAGCTGAGAAGAGCAACCCCACATCCAAGGAGTGGTGGCTACATGGGCTCAGGAGGGCCAAGAGGACCTACTCTCTGTCCAAGGTTAGAAGGGTCATCCATGAGAAGATACCCCTCATCCAAGATAAGGAGCAGCGGCTATGCTTTGCTGGAGCAGCCATGAAGTGATACCCCATGTCCAAGGTAAGAGAAACCCAAGTAAGATGGTAGGTTTGCAAGAGGGCATCAGAGGGCAGACACACTGAAACTATAATCACAGAAAACTAGCCAATCTGATCACATGGACCACAGCCTTGTCTAACTCAATGAAACTAACCCATGCCCTGTGGGGCCACCCAACATGGGAGGGTCATGGTGGAGAGGTCTGACAGAATGTGGCCCATTGGAGAAAGGAATGGCAAACCGCTTCAGTATTCTTGCCTTGAGAACCCCATGAACAGTATGAAAAGGCAAAAAGATAGGACACTGAAAGGGGAACTCCCAGGTTGGTAAGTGCCCAAAATACTACTGGAGATCAGTGAAGAAATAACTCCAAAAAGAATGAAGGGATGGAGCCAAAGCAAAAACAATACTCACTTGTGGATGTGACTGGTGATAGAAGCAAGGTCCGAGGCTGTAAAGAGCAATATTGCATAGGAACCTGGAATGTCAGGTCCATGGATCAAGGCAAATTGGAAGTGGTCAACAGGAGATGGCAAGAATGAACGTCAACATTCTAGAAATCAGTGAACTAAAATGGGCTGGAATGGGTGAATTTAACTCAGATGACCATTATATCTATTACTGAGGGCAGGAATCCCTTAGAAGAAATGGAGTAGCCATCATGGTCAACAAAAGACTCCAAAATGCAGTACTTGGATGCAATCTCAAAAACGACAGAATGATCTCTGTTCGTTTCCAAGGCAAACCATTCAATATCATGGTAATCGAAGCCTATGCCCCAACCAGTAATGCTGAAGAAGCTGAAGTTGAACGGTTCTATGAAGACCTACAAGACCTTTTAGAACTAACACCCCAAAAGATGTCCTTTTCATTATAGGGGACTGGAATGCAAAAGTAGGAAGTCAAGAAACACCTGGAATAACAGGCAAATTTGGCCTGGAAGTACAGAATGAAGCAGGACAAAGGCTAATAGAGTTTTGCCAAGAGAACGCACTGGTCATAACACTCTCTTCCAACAACGCAAGAGAAGACTCTACACATGGACATCACCAAATGGTCAACACAGAAATCAGATTGATTATATTCTTTGCAGCCAAAGATGGAGAAGCTCTATACAGTCAGCAAAAACAAGATCGGGAACTGACTATGGCTCAGATTATGAACTCCTTATTACCAAATTCAGACTTAAATTGAAGAAAGTAGGGAAAACCACTAGACCATTCAGGTATGACCTAAATCAAATCCCTTATGATTATACAGTGGAAGTGAGTAATAGATTTAAGGGCCTAGATCTGATAGATAGAGTGCCTGATGAACTATAGACAGAGGTTTGTGACACTGTACAGGAAACAGGAATCAAGACCATCCCCATGGAAAAGAAATGCAAAAAAGCAAAATGGCTGTCTAGGAAGGCCTTACAAATAGCTGTGAAAGGAAGAGAAGCAAAAAACAAAGGGGAAAAGGAAAGATATAAGCATCTGAATGCAGAGTTCCAAAGAATAGCAAGGAGAGGTAAGAAAGCCTTCCTCAGAGATCAATGCAAAGAAATAGAGGAAAACAACAGAATGGGAAAGACTTAGAGATCTCTTCAAGAAAATTAGAGATACCAAGGGAACATTTCATGTAAAGATGGTCTTGATAAAGGACAGAAATGGTATGGACCTAACAGAAACAAAAGATATTAAGAAGAGGTGGCAAGAATACACAGAAGAACTGTACAAAAAAAGAGCTTTATGACCCAGATAATCACGATGGTGTGATTATTCACCTAGAGCCAGACATCCTGGAATGGGAAGTCAAGTGGGCCTTAGAAAGCATTACTACGAACAAAGCTAGTAGAGGTGATGGAATTCCAGTTGAGCTATTTCAAATCCTGAAAGATGATGCTGTGAAAGTGCTGCAGTCAATATGCCAGCAAATTTGGAAAACTCAGCAATGGCCACAGGACTGGAAAATGTCAGTTTTCATTCCAATCCCAAAGAAAGGCAATGCCAAAGAATGCTCAGACTACCACACAATTGCACTCATCTCACACGCCTGAAAAGTAATGCTCAAAATTCTCCAAGCAAGGCTTCAGCAGTACTTGAACTATGAACTTCCAGATGTTCAAGCTGGTTTTAGGAAAGACAGGAGAAAGTGAAAGTGAAGTCGCTCATTCGTGTCCAACTCTTAGCGACCCAATGGACTGCAGCCTACCAGGCTCCTCGGTCCATGGGATTTGCCAGGCAAGAGTACTGGAGTGGGGTGCCATGCCTTCTCCGAGGAAAGGCAGGAGAACCAGAGATCAAATTGCCAACATTTGCTGAATCATCAAAAAAGCAAGAGAGTGCCAGAAAAAACATCTATTTCTGCTTTATTGACTATGCCAAAGCCTTTTATTGTGTGGATCACAATGAAATGTGGAAAATTCTGAAAAAGGTGGGAATACCAGACCACCTGACCTGCCTCTTGAGAAATTTGTATGCAGGTCAGGAAGCAACAGTTAGAACTGGACATGGAACAACAGACTGGTTCCAAATAGGAAAACGAGTATGTCAAGGCTGTATATTGTCACCCTGCTTATTTAACTTATATGCAGAGTACATCATGAGAAATGCTGGGCTGGGAGAAGCACAAGCTGGAATCAATATTTCTGGGAAAAATAGAAATAACCTCAGATATGCAGGTGACACCACCCTTATGGCAGAAAGTGAAGAGGAACTAAAAAGCCTCTTGATGAAAGTGAAAGAGGAGAGTGAAAAAGTTGGCTTAAAGCTCAATATTCAGAAAACCAAGATCATGGCATCTGGTCCCATCACTTCATGGGAAATAGATGGGGAAACAGTGGAAATAGTGTCACACTTTATTTTTTTGGGCTCCAAAATCACTGCAGATCGTGATTGCAGCCATGAAATTAAGACGCATACTCCTTGGAAGGAAAGTTATGACCAACCTAGATAGCATATTCAAAAGCAGAGATATTACTTTGCCAACAAAGTGCTTTCTAGTCAAGACTATGGTTTTTTCAGTGGTCATGTATGGATATGAGAATTGGACTGTGAAGAACACTGAGCGCCAAAGAATTGATGCTTTTGAATTGTGATGTTGGAGAAGACTCTTAAGAGTCCCTTGGACTGCAAGGAGATCCAAACAGTCCATCCTAAAGGAGATCAGTCCTGGATGTTTATTGGAAGGACTGATGCTAAAGCTGAAACTGCAGTACTTTGGCCACCTCATACAAAGAGTTGACCCATTGGAAAAGACTCTGATGCTGGGATGGATTGGGGGCAGGAGGAGAAGGGGAAAACAGAGGATGAGATGGCTGGATGGTATCACCAACTCGAAGGACATGAGTTTGGGTGAATTCTGGGAGTTGGTGATGGACAGGGAGTCCTGGCGTGCTGTGATTCATGCGATCGCAATGAGTCAGACATGACTGAGCGACTGAACTGAACTGAACTGAATTTACCTTGATTCATGGGCCTAACATTCCAGGTTCCTATGCAATACTGTTTTTTACAGCATCAGACTTTACTTCCATCACTAGTCACATCCACAACTGGATGTTATTTTTCACTTTGGCTCCGTCTCTTCATTCTCTCTGGAGTTATTTCTCCAGTCTTCTCCAGTAGCATATTGGACACCTACTGACCTTGGGAGTTCATCACTCAGTGTCATATCTTTTTACCTTTCATACTGTTCATGGGATTCTCGAATCAAGAATACTGAAGTGGTTTGCCATTCCCTTCTCCAGTGGACCACATTCTGTCAGACCTCTCCACCATGACCCTCCCATCTTGGGTGGCCCCATAGGGCATGGCTTAGTTTCAATGAGTTAGACAAGGCTGTGATTCATGTGATCAGTTTGCTTAGTTTTCTGTGATTTGGTTTTCATTCTTTCTGCCCTCTAATTGATAAGGTTAAGAGGATTATGAAAGCTTCCTCCTGAGAGAGACTGACTATTGGGGAAACTGGGTCTTGTTCTAATGGGCGGGACCATACTCAGATTTAAAGTAAATCTTTAATCCAGTGTTCTGTTGATGGGCAAGGCTGTATCTTCTCCCTGTTGTTTGGCTTTACGCCAAACTATGGTAGGGGTAGTGACTGTAATGGAGACCTCCTTCAAAAGGACTTGTGCAGGCACTGTTGTATTCAGTGCCCTGGCCCTGCAGCAGGCCACTGATGACCCACAGCTCTGCTGGAGATATCTGGACACTCACATGCTGTGGGGTATCTAGGCCTGTGTGCTGAGCTCACTTGCAGCAACTACTGAGGCTCGCATGCTCTACAGCCTGTGCTCCACAGCAAGAGAAGCCACTGCAATGAGATGTCCATGCACCACAACTAGAAAGTAGCCCCCCTCGCTGCAACTAGAGAAAACCTTCACTCAGCAGTGAAGACCCAGGACAGCCAAAAATTAAAGAAAGAAGGATTCGCTTTTCCATGTTGTTCTTTCAGAATATTCTGCCTTTTTTTGATCCCTTGCTGACTCTTTTCCCAACAAATACTACTTATTTTTCCAGATCTCATGGTGTTTCAACTTTATTGCACATTTTCTATTTTTTAAGCTTTTTTTTTTTTGCTTTCTAATACCTGCATTCACAGTCTTTGGTCCCATAAACTTTTTTTTCTTCTTTTTCCCCAACAAATAACTATCTTGTGCAATTACAGTTATAACTAGGTATGTTTTATCACCTATCCAGTTTTACCCAAGTACACATATTGAATTATGTACACAGTCTTAACCTCTCTTGGCTCTGTGAGTGTTAGAGAGTTCTGCAGTAGTTTACCTCTTTTCTGGGAGTTTGGTTGGAAAGACTGAATGAAGGAGTTTGACTAAACATTGCTTTCACATTTGCTTTTTGTTCATTCTATAGAATAAGGGTTGACTTGATTCATCTACAAACCTGGTACTCAAGTAAATGGTGAACAGGGTTAGCTCAACTTCTACCAGGTCTCTTGACTCTGGCCCCAGACTGGGTGGTCATCTCCTTTCCCTTGGGACTCTAACTCCAGCCTCTCCAGTTCACTTCCTCTTTAGATATATTCCATTTTCTCCCCTATCTTTCAGCCCAGAAGAAGCCTGTTTATTTCTCAGGGAGTCTGGAGCACCATTATAAATTCTCTTCTCTATGCATTCTTGTTAAAGCTCTGATTCACTCAGATATTACTCTCTTAAAGAGCCAATACTGAAAATAAAATATGAGCAAATTAAATCTGAATATTGCCTGTTGTTCTTTTTAGGATCCCCTATCAAAATGTTAATTTTCCTTAAAGAATAATGGATAATTATGAATACATGGAAAGTAGCAAACTCAACGAAAAATGGGAAAGAATATTTCAATGATTAATATTACATGTGTCTTTCATCATGCCTATACTGTGAACTCTTCCAGGTCAGAAACTATATCTTATTCACATAGTACAATGCCTGCATTCAATGAATAAAGTTAATCTGCATTTCTCTAATTGTATGTTTAACTATATATTTATTTTTCAATTTGAACTTTAAAACAATTTAAAAATCTTTTAGAAATAACACAGAGCCAAAATGTGTATATGTATAGCTTACTTTGTAGCCTTAATTCAAGGACATAATACATCTTCATTAAATTTTATAATAACCAAAGCTCAATAGGTTTGAAAGTCATTGTATGCTCTTCTCTCCTGCATTTGCAGGCAGCCAAAAGCTTTAATTAGTGAAACATTTGGCAACTATTTTTCTCATGAAAGTTTTCTTTGTGATGTCTGATTGTGTAATTCTCTGCTTAGCTGACAGTGACATGGTCATTGTGTTCAAAGACATAGAGCTCCCATTTCTCTTCTCTTCTTGGGACTTCCTTTATCCATAATTTATTCATCGTTTGTCTTCCTTCATTATCTTTCCCTCTGTCTCTAGCTCCCTTGCTCTCTGTCTTCCTCTCTCTGTCTTGTCTCTGTCACTTGTGTGTCTGTCTCTATAAGTATACACATACTCATATATACATATGTCCTATTCTATTTCTATAGTGAAGTCTGACTAATACAGAGATAAAATCATTATTATGATGTAGAAAAACAATTATATTTTAACAATGTTATGCATTTTTATTGGTTTCTTAGCTAATGTAAAAATCTCCACCTATATATGGTTATAAGATATAATAACAAAGACCAAATGATTCACATGTGTTATATATAATCCAGGATAATATTATCTGATTTTATATATGAGAGGATGAGGCTCAGAGAAGTAAATAACTTCTCCAAGATGACCTGGGTGGTGGTTGCTGAACCACTGTTTGAGGTCGATATTGTTTTTATTTGACGTCCATTGCCTTTCTTATTCTGTTAGATGGATTTTCTTTAAAGCAACTGCTAAATAATTGGACATTTTTGGAAATGCAAAGACCATAAAGTGGCAACTGTATATATTTTTAACATTTTTGCTAGAAATTTCTTCCAGATTGTGAGTGGGATCTTACCATGGTTTTGCCTTCTATAGCTACATTTTCATGTCAGTTCTTGAAGCACTTGAAGCTATTTGACCCAAAATATTCTCTCTCTCTCTCTTTTTCTGTTTTGTCATAGGAAACAACAGAGAAGTAAAAATTCTCTTTTAAGTGTTTTTACTGACATTATCTGCTTAACTGTCCATTGGTCTGTGGCTTCTTGTTTCTAGGGCCAGAGAGGAGGTGTTGCAACAACTTTGTATAGACTGGGGAAAACTTCTTCAAGGTTTCTACTGCTTAGCTTGAACAAAATGAAAAACACTACATTAGATCGTGCTCCTCAAAAAAAAAAAAAAAAAATGTACAGGGGAAAATATTGTAGGCATTTAGATTTAATTACAAAGGAGAAATCTAATGACTAGAAGATGACAAGGAAAATTTAGCATGTATGGCTACACTATAACAATAATGTAAAATAAGTAAGATTAATAAAGTTATGAAACATTTTTTACATTCAAGACAAATTTTCAATTTTTCTTATAATCAATTTTATTGAAATAAATATACATATGATAGGCCTTCCCAGGTGGTGCTAGTGGTAAAGAATTTGCCTGCCAGTCTGGAGACATAAGAGACAAGGATTTGATCTGTGGGTCAGGAAGATGTAGATTCTCCTACATCTTCTACATCATGGGATTCTCCAGGCAACCCACTCCAGTATTATTGCCCGGTGAATCCCATGGACAGAGGAGCCTGACAGGCTACAGTCCATAGGGTCACAAAGAGTCAGAAATGACTGAAGTGACTTAGCATACATTGTATGCATACATATGATAAATTACATATATTTTGCTGGAAAGTTTGACAAATGTAAACCATGGTATAAAGACTACCTTAACCAAGATAAAAACAGAAAGCTGCCTCAAGCCTCACTGCAGACAATCTTACTCAGCCCTCTGGCCTTGGTGACTGTTAATCTGATTGCTATCACTATAGATTAGTTTTGGCAGTTTTAAATTCATATAAATGGAACCATACAGTATGTACTCTTTTGTATCTGTCTTTATTCAATCAGCATAATGAAGGTGAGATTTATTCTTGTTGTACACATGAGTAGATTGTTCCTTTTTAACACTGAGCACTATTCCGTTGCTCAGTCAAGAAATTTACCAGAGTTGATTTTTTGAGCATGTTATGAGGTTGGGAATGAAGTTCTTTAATTATCATTATGGATGTCTGATGCTTTCATCACTTGCTTTATAAAAAGTCTATCCTTTCTCCTCTAAATTTCCTTAACAGCTTTTTGGAAAATCTGTTTGTCATAGACCTGTGACTATTTTGAGGTGCACTATTCTGTTTCATTGATGCTTACCTCCTTTTACCATTATTTCACTGTTCTGATATCTGTAGCTTTATACTCTTAAAATTAGATTGTGTAAAACTTTCAGTCTTGCTCTTTTCAAGTTCATTTACCTATAAACAAATGAATCTTTTCATATGAATTTTGGTACCCGTTTATCAATTTCTTCAAAAAATAATCTATAGAATGTATAGATGTATAAAAAATTTATGTCTTAACAGTACTAAATTTTCCAATTCATGAGCATATTATAAAATATCTTGCCCTTATTATGTTATTTGATATTTTAATACATGTTTTTAAGAGGTTCTGTGCTGTTCTAATGTTTTCAGTCATTTTATAATGAATATTGAATTCATATTGAGGTTTTATCATGAATATGTTGACTTTTGTGTCTTCCACTAAGATTGCAATATGTTCCTAGCTCTCTTTTTTGTGAAAATACCAAAATACATTGCTTAATTTTCAAATGTTTAACCTTTTGTTATTTAGATGAAATTCAATTTTATGTATTGTTAGATTTTATTTAATTAAATTTTCTTGAGGATTTTGTTCTCTAGGGATAGGGTCTCAATTTTATTTTTTGTAATGTGTATATCAAACTTTATTTTTTTTTTTATTTTTTTAAAAATTTATTTATTTTAATTAGAGGCTAATTACTTTACAATATTGTATTGGTTTTGCCATACATCAACATGAATCCGCCATGGGTGTACACATGTTCCCAATCCTGAGCCCCCCTCCCACCTCCATCCCCATACCATCCCTCTGGTTCATCCCAGTGCACTATCCCCAAGCATCCTGTATCCTGCATCAAACCTGGACTGGCGATTCGTTTCTTATATGATATTATACATGTTTCAATGCCATTCTTCCAAATCATTCCCCCCCACCCCCAACAGAGTCCAAAAGACTGTTCTATACATCTGTGTCTCTAGTTTCAGACTTATACTGATATCAGTCTCCAATGATTTGGAGAGTGTTCTCTCCTCTGATTTATGAAATAGTTTGAAGAAAAGTTTACCTACATTTTCCCTAAATTTTCTATTAGCATTCATCATATCATTCAAAATATCTGTGCCATAAAAGTTTTTTTTTCTTTAAATAAAACATTTCTTCCTTTAACATTTCTATGGCTATTCATGTATAATATGGCTATTATTTCATGTGTTCTTGAACTAAGCTTGCTGAATATATTTTTAAAGAAGTGTATCTGTTTCAATTAAGTTATTGAACATATTTTTTTAGAAGTTGTTTGTTATAATCTCTGAGTTTTCATAGATCTGTAGTGTTCATTCTTATTCCATTGCTGATAATAGTAATGTGTTTTGCCCTAATTTTCCTTGACTATAATATATAGGGATACATCAACTTTATTTTTGTGCAGAAAAAAATAACTTTGGCTTATAATATTTTTATAGGTCTATATTTTATTTCATTGATTTCTGCACCTCTCATTATATGTAGCTTTGTAAGATGTGTGTGTGCTCCATCACTTCAGTTGTGTCTGACTCTCTGCGACCCAATGAACCTTTGCCCACCAGGCTCCTCTGTCCTTGGAATTTTGCCATCAAGAATATTAAAATGGGTTGCCATGCCCTCCTCCAGGGGATCTTCCTGACTCAGGGATCGAACCCATGTCTTGCGTCTCTTGCATTGCCTGCAGAGTCTTTACAATTGAGCCACCTGGGAAACCCAGTGTGTATAGAGATCACAATAAGTGGGTCAATTTGGCTGATAGTATTGATCATATGTTCTATAACCTTACTGGTTTTGCCTACTTGCTTTATTACTTACTCTAAAATAGACGTTAGAGTCTCAGACCTTGAATTTTTTGAAACTTTTGTCAAGTTATATCTTACAGATAGATGGATGAATTTTACATTACTGCTATTTCTCAAAGTCTACTTTATATAACTTTACTGTAGTCACATAAGGACTTCCCTGGTAGCTCTGATGGTAAAGAATCTGCCTACAATGCAAGGAGAACTGAGTTCAGTCCCTGGGTTGGGAAGATCCTCTGGAGAAGGGAATAGCAACCCACTCCAGTTTTCTTGCCTGGAGAATTCCATGGACAGAGGAGCCTGGCAGGCTACAGCCTCTGTCAGTTCAGTTGCTTAGTCATGTCCAACTCTTTGCAATCCCATGGACTGCAGCACACCAGGCTTCCCTGTCCATCATCAGCTCCCGGAGTTTATTCGAACTCATGTCCTTTGCATCGGTGATGCCATCCAACCATCTCATCCTCTGCCTTCCACTTCTCCTCCTGCCTTCGATCTTTCCCAACATCAGGGTTGGGAGTCGGTTTCCAAGGAGTCAGTTCTTCATATCGGGTGGCCAAACTATTGGAGTTTCAGCTTCAGCATCAGTCCTTCCAATGAATATTCAGGACTGATTTCCTTTATGACAGTCTGGTTGGATCTCCTTGCTGTCTAAGAGACTTTCAAGAGTCGTCTCCAGCACCACAGTTCAAAAGCATCCATTCTTTGGCACTCAGCTTTCTTGATAGTCCAACTCTCACATCCATACATGACTACTGGAATAATCATAGCCTTGACTAGATGGACCTTTGTTGATAAAATAATGTATCTGCTTTTTAATATGCTGTCTAGCTTTGTCATAGCTTTTCTTACAAGGAGCAAGCATCTTTTAATTTCTTGGCTGCAGTCATCTGCAGAGATATTGGAGCCCCCAAAATAAAGTCTGTCACTGTTTCCCTTGTTTCCCCATCTATTTGCCATGAAATGATGGGGCTTGTTGCAATGATCTTAGTTTTCTGAATGTTGAGTTTTAAGCCAACTTTTTCACTCTCCTCTTTCACTTTCATCAAGAAACTCGAGTTCTTCTTCACTTTCTGCCATAAGGGTGGTGTCATCTGTATATCTGAGGTTATTGATATTTCCCCCGGCAATCTTGATTCCAGCTTGTTCTTCATCCAGTCCAACATTTCTCATGATGTACTCTGCATATAAGTTAAATAAGCAGGGAGACAATATACAGCCTTGACATACTCCTTTCCTGATTTGGAACCAGTCTGTTGTTCCATGTTCAGTTCTAACTGTTGCTTCTTTAACCTGCATACAGATTTCTCAGGAGGCAGTCAGGTGGTATGGTATTCCCATCTATTTAAGAATTTTGAACAGTTTGTTGTGATCCTCAAAATCAAAGGCTTTGATGTTGTCATTAAAGCAAAAGTAGATTTTTTTTTCTGGAACTCTCTTGCTTTTTCAATGATCCAGCAGATGTTAGCAATTTGATCTCTGGTTTCTCTGCCTTTTCTAAAACCACCTTGAACATCTGGAAGTTCACAGTTCATGTAGTGAGGCTGGCTTGGAGAATTTTGGGCATTACTCTGCTGGCATGTAAGATGAGTGCAATTGTGTGGTAGTTTGAGCATTCTTTGGCATTGTCTTTCTTTAAGATTGGAATGAAAACTGACCTTTTCCAGTTCTGTAGCCACTGCTGAGTTTTCAATATTTGCTGGCATATTGAGTGCAGCACTTTCACAGCATCATCTTTTAGGATTTGAAATAGCTCAGCTGGAATTCAATCACCTTCACTAGCTTTGTTCATAGTGATACTTCCTAAAGCCTACTTGACTTTACATTCCGGGATGTCTGGCTCTAGGTCAGTGATCACACTATCATGGATATCTGGGTCATAAAGATCTTTTTGTATAGTTCTTCTGTGTATTCTTGCCACCTCTTCTTAATATCTTCTGCTTCTGTTATGTCCATATCATTTCCGTCCTTTATTGAGCTCATCTTTGCATGATTTGTTCCCTTGGTGTCTCTAATTTTCTTGAAGGCACCTCTAGTCTTTCCCATTCTATTGTTTTCCTCTATTTCTTTGCATTGGTCGCTGAGGAAGGCTTTCTTATCTCTCCTTGCTATTCTTTGGAACTCTGCCTTCAAATGGGTATTTCTTTCCTTTTCTTCTTTGCCTTTAGCTTCTCTTCTTTTCTTGGCTATTTGTAAGGCCTCTTCAGACAACCTTTTTGCCTTTTTCCAGTCTATGGGGTAACAAATAGTTGGATATGACTGAGTAGCTCATACACACACACACTCACAGTCAAATAAACATCCATGTGTCTTTTGTTTGCATGTTCTATCTTTTCATTTTTTTAGCTTTATCCTATTTTTGCTTTTATATTTTGAAATACAAATGACAAAGACTGCCTTCTTGACCAAAGTTTAGCCAGCATCCTCTAAGTTCTCATCTTTACTAGGCCTCAGCTTTGGCAGCTGCCATGCCCTTAACCAGCCAAGTCCAGTTTTAACAAATCATCCAGATAAATCACTTTAGCAGGAATCCTCTCACTCTTGCTATTTGATTAAATTTCTTATCCCCATTGATGTCTATCTCTTGGGCCTCCTGTTAGCTATAATCCAGTTTATCAAGAAACTTTCTACCCTTGAAATATCTTCTTAGTAATTTTCCTACCACTGACCACCTTGCTCTGCTCACTGGCTGTAAATCTTCAGCTGTCTTTGCTGTACTAAAAGTTGAACTAAATTCAGTACTCGTTTTTCTACTATGCCACAACAGAACAAGTAAAATCATTTTTCTCCTGTTCTAATGTCTAGTATATATTTTTCTTTTTTGTACTTCTACAAAGATTACAGCAGGGACTTATTTTTATCTTTAGTCTGATATTCTTGGTCTTTTAATTGGATAATTTAGTCCATTTGTAATATAAGTTTAATAATTATATCATACCTTTCATTTTCTTGACTTCTTTGTTGAGTATTTTGGATATTTTTTTTTCTTTCTGTATTCCAGTAAATAGCCTATATTGACCTTTTAGTTTTTATCTATCATATCTATCTATGTATCTATCTATTCTCTTTTTTTTTATCACTCCAGGTATTACATGATGTATTTATAATTTATTAGAATCCACTTAGAATTAATAGTGTATCATCATTTATACACATCTCACTTCAATTAAGAAATTATATATCTTATTTATCACTTTATACTAAAATCTTCACATTCATAGCACTTACATGGCTATAATTCCATTTCCCCTCATACTCTTCTTGCTATTACAGGCATAAAATAATGCTTATTTTTTTGTAATGCTGTTATTTTTATTTAAAATTTAATTATCTTTTAAGGAAATTACATGAGCAAAAGCACCCAAGTTTGATTTAAATTAAGCACTTTATTAAGCACTTTTAAAAATATATCTAGAAGCACATTTTTTTTTCTGAACACACCAAAGTTCAAAAATATTTTGTGTGCATTTGCTTTAAGATTCAGTTCTTAACTTTATAAAGCACAACTAAGATACTTGACACTTCTGTATTATTGTGTTTTTAATTTATTTTTATTTTATTTTGGTTAAGAGGAGAGTAGAAAAAGATATTCTGGCATTCTTATTTTTGGTTATATTTGGTATAAAGTTCTGATTGTCAGTTGCTCAGGTAGAAAGTGACAAAGGCATAATGTTTTAAAGTATTAAAGTTACTTAAACCTAAGGCCCAATCTTCAGTACATTATTGAATTCTTTAATCCTTATCATTAGCAAATTGACAGCAGCATGTGTGGCATTATTTTATTCTTAATTTTATTTTGTATTACAGATTTATTTGGCAATGTACAGCAAACTTTGTGAACTTGTATCAGGTTTATTAATAAAGAACCATTTTAGTAAAACTTTAAAAAATATTACCCACTTATATACCACACCTGTTACCGTTCTTTGAGCTGATATTTCATTTCATATCATTTCTTCAGAATGTCTGGTAATGAAGTTCTGCCAGTTACTAATTCTCTCACATTTTTACAGTATATTTTTAATAGTTATAGAATTCTCAGTGGCTTTTCTTTTTTTTTCCAGCACTTTAAAGATTGTAGTATCTTACTGTAGTATTCTGGCCCCCACAGTTTCTGATGAAAAGCTTATGTATTGTGTCATTTTACTCTGACTGTTTTCAGTATTTTCGCTTTGGTATTGGTTTTAAGCAGTGTGAAAAAGATGTATCTACATTGGAATTCTTTTTATTTATCTTTCTTTGAGGTTTGTTGAGGTTCTTGGATCACTAAATGTAATTTTTATACAGTTGAGGAATTCTTACTGGCTGTAAGAGGGGCTTCACAGTTTATTGTGCCAAAGTCATTTTGTTAAGGTCAAAATTTCATTTTTTAACACTGCCTGTGACATAACTCTAGTTATCACAGTGATTATTAACACTATTTAAAAACAATAATTTAAATTATCTAAATTTGAGGTTGGTTTTAAAAACATGTTTGAGCAAAAGAATAATGAATAATCCTTAGAATTGATTTTAATTTGAACCTCCTGTATGTTCCCAGGGCTTTTTGTACTTAAACTGGTCATGGTACATATGTTGTATTATATTTTTATAGTTGCCTGTCTGCCAAATTCCATAGCAAAATGGTCAGTGAGGAACCACCAGTGCCCTTATTGCATTTTTATTATATAAACAATATAATAAATATTCTATATAATATCTTATATTCTATTTTCTATATAAGAAAATATTCTATAAAATATTTTCTTATATAGAATGGAAGTGGACATTAGACATTGAATATTATGTTGTTGATTGAATAAATAAATAATGACTAGGATGTCATAGCCCTGTAACTTGTAATTCTGTTCAGCTCAGTTCAGTTCAGTCACTTAGTCGTGTCCAACTCTTTGCAATCACATGAATTGCAGCATGCCAGGGCTCCTTGTCCATCACCAACTCCCTGAGTCCACCCAAACCCATGTCCATTGAGTTGGTGATGCCATCCACCCATCTCATCTTCTGTCATCCCCTTCTCCTCCAGCCCTCAATCTTTCCCAGCCTCAGGGTATTTACAAATGAGTCAGTTCTTCGCATCAGGTGGCCAAAGGATTGGAGTTTCAGCTTCAACATCAGTCCTTCCAATGAACACCCAGGACTGATCTCCTTTAGGATGGACTGGCTGGATCTCCTTGCAGTCCAAGGGACTCTCAAGAGTCTTCTCCAACACCACAGTTCAAAAGCATCAAATCTTTGGCACTCAGCTTTCTTTATAGTCCAACTCTCACATCCATACATGACCACAGGAAAAACCATAGCCTTGACTAGACGGACCTTTGTTGGCAAAGTAATGTCTCTGCTTTTGAATATGCTATCTAGGTTGGTCATAATTTTCCTTCCAAGGAGTATGCGTCTTTTAATTTCATGGCTGCAATCACTATCTGCAGAGATTTTGGAGCTCTCAAAAATAAAGTCTGATACAGTTTCCACTGTTTCCCCATCTATTTCCCATGAAGTGATGGGACCAGATGTCATGATCTTCATTTTCTGAATGTTGAGCTTTAAGCCAACTTTTTCACTCTCCTCTTTCACCTTCATCCTGAGGCTCTTTAGTTCCTCTTCACTTTCCGCCATAAGGGTGGTGTCATCTGCATATCTAAGGTTATTGATATTTCTCCCAGCAATCTTGATTCCAGCTTGTGCTTCCTCCAGCCCAGCGTTTCTCATGATGTACTGTGCATAGAGGTTAGATAAGCAGGGTGACAATATACAGCCTTGATAGTCCTTTTTCTATTTGGAACCAGTCTGTTGTTCCATGTCCAGTTCTAACTGTTGCTCCCTGACATGCATACAGATTTCTCAAGAGGCAGGTCAGATGGTCTGGTATTTCCATCTCTTTCAAAATTTTCCACATTTCATTGTGATCCACACAGTCAAAGGCTTTGGCATAGTCAACAAAGCAGAAATAGATGTTTTTTTCTGAATCTCTCTTGCTTTTTTGATGATCCAGCAAATGTTGGTAATTTGATCTCTGGTTCTCCTGCCTTTCCTAAAACCAGCTTGAACATCTGAAAGTTCACGGTTCATGTATTGTTGAAGCCTGGCCTGGATAATTTTGAGCATTACTTTACCAGCGTGTGAGATGAGTGCAATTGTGTGGTTGTTTGAGCATTCTTTGGCATTGCTTTTCTTTGGGATTGGAATGAAAACTGACCTTTTCCAGTCCTGTGGCCACTGCTGAGTTTTCCAAATTTGATGATAATATTGAGTGCAGCAGTTTCACAGCATCATCTTTCAGGATTTGAAACAGCTCAACTGAAATTCCATCACCTCCACTAGCGTTGTTCATAGTGATGCTTCCTAAAGCCCCCTTGACTTCACATTCCAGGATGTCTGGCTCTAGGTCAGTGATCACACCATCATGATTATCTGGGTCATGAAGCTCTTTTTTGTACAGTTCTTCTGTGTATTCTTGCCACCTCTTCTTAATATCTTCTGCCTCTGTTAGGTCCCTACCATTTCTGTCCTTTATTGAACTCATCTTTCCATGAAATATTGCCTTGGTATCTCTCTCTCTCTCTTTTTTTAATTTTAAAAATTTATTTTAATTGGAGGCTAATTACTTTACAATATTGTATTGGTTTTGCCATACATCAACATGAATCCACCATGGGTGTACACATGTTCCCTAATTTTCTTGAAGAGATCTCCAGTCTCTCCCATTCTATCGCTTTCCTCTATTTCTTTGCATTGATCACTGAGGAAAGCTTTCTTATCTCTCCTTGCTATTCTTTGGAACTCTACATTCAAATGGGTATATCTTTTCTTTTCTCCTTTGCTTTTCACTTCTCTTCTTTTCACAACTATTGTAAGGCCTCCTCAGGCAGCCATTTTGCTTTTTTGCTTTTCTTTTTCTTGGGGATGGTCTTGATTCCTCTCTCCTGTACATTGTCATGAACAGGCTATGCCACTGCCAATGTGCGGGAATAAATTATAATGAGACATGAAAACTCTGACTCAAGAAATCCTTAATTTTTTACATTTCTGTAAAGGATATTTGTCTTCTTATTGTTGCTTATCAATTTTTGTTGCTTATCAATTTTTCAGAGTATTTTGTATTTCTTTTCTTATTTAGATCTTTGCATAGGAGATAACCTAACATCAGAATGTTATTTCTATTAACTAGAAATTAGGTAGCTTTTTAAAATTGTTCTCAGAACCCATTTTCCATGACTCTGGGAAGGAGTAAATAACATTTACCAGATGGCTGTAGGCAAAGGTGTCTCTAAGCCTCCAAGGTATTAAGTACTCTATGCAATTTTTAAAAAATCATCATAATCTTATTATCATATGAATGAAATGGTTTGGGCCTGCCTTTTCAAGACAAGTACATTAGCTACATTCTCAACCAAACTGTTGCCTTTAAAGCCTTTCCCCACCCGCACACAATAAAATGAAAAGGAAATTCTGGAGCAGTCTCTGCCAGAAAGTGAATCATTGCATTGTCTGACCAAATTCCCAAGATATTACTAGAACTCTTTCCTCAGTTCAAATCATTTTTTGATCTCTTGGGGAGTGAGATTGGAAAATTTTAGTGTGAAATGTGATTGACACCCAATGTCTAATTTTGGTTAAAATTTTGGAAGTGAAATTACACTGAATTATCATACAATAAGATAATACTAAATAAGTGACTTTTATCTAAAAGGATATGCAATGAATGATCCATTTTTATGATACATTTTGGATTTTTAATATGTTTCTTAAAAGTAATTAGTAGAGAAAATATTCTTCATATTAAAAGATCAATGTTTTAAGTATTTATGGAAAATACAGCAATGCTGAAAAATTAAATTAAAAAGATGAGTTAACCTGAATACATATTCTGAAATTAAAATCTCTTCTTTTAGATATATAGAAAATAATTTTAAGAGAAAGAAACTTGTTACAAATGTAGGAATATAAAAATTACAACAATTTATTAAATAAATCATAGAGTCATAGCTCCCAAAACAGTAAAACTGATATAGATTTGTAATAAGTGACTAGTTCCTAAAAGTTAAAATAATTTTGTTTCCTCAAATTTATAACAAATTCAATCTTATAAATGAATCTGCAGTCTTACGGGCCAGAAAGATCAAGTCAAATTTTATTTGGGCAAATATCACTCGTTAGATATAATAAAATCGTAGATGCTTCAAAAATTCAGATTAAATCTATTAATACTTCTGAAAGCTCAGTTACGTGAATCTAAGGTTTCGAGAAGGGCTTCCCAAGTGGTTCTAATGGTAAAGAACCCACCTGCCAATGCAGGAGACTTAAGAGATGTGGGTACAGTCCCTGGGTTGGGAAGATCCCCTGGACGAGGGCATAGCAATACACTCCAGTATTCTTGCCTGGAGAATCCCATGGATAGAGCACCCTGATGGACTAGATAGAGTCCATAGCGTTGCAAAGAGTAGGACATGACAGAAGCAACTTAACACAACACACAGAAGTATAAAGCTTCAAGAATATGTCTAAATAAATAGTTCTTGCACATTTTCTTCCATTTAAATATATAGCTTACTAAACAAAGGATTTTCTGTTTAGCATAATATCCTAAAGTATAATCTACTCAGTTCATTTTTAAATACCCAAGTTAAAATGCATTTCGGGAGAAATAAGTAAAAAAAAAAAAAAAAAAAAAAACTTTAAAGACACATTTTAAGCTTATTACCCTGCTATATAAAATGCTTTAGAATAGGTCAATTTAATAAATGGATTTATTTTTCAAATATTATATTTTCTAGTGCAAAAATCATAACTCAGAAAGAAAAATCTATATATTGGGAGAAAATAGCCTTTATTCTACAAATGAAAATCACTCTTACTAATGTTTTAAATCTTTTTACTATGTGATTATGATATATTCCTGAGAATATCATAAAATATTCTGTAGCTTTTCTTTTGCTTAATATTACAAATAAGCATTATACAGTTTATAAACTATTTCCAAATATTATTTTAACAATATTTAAAATTTTAATGCACATATTTAGTGGCTACATATAATTATACACATGCACTATCAATTTGCAATACCCACTATTTAAATATGAGAAGAGAAAACATTCCTTTGTTTAGGAAAACACAAAAAGAAAATTGAAATATATAAAGAAAAAACTTCACTTTGCATTGTGATTCATAGGGACTTTTTTTATGCAGAGAATTCAGATGGTATACGTTTGAGAGATTCTGAGAAAAGTTCCTCATACACACTATCTAGAGCTACTCAGATCTGGAAACAAGCAGTATCATGTACTTCAAGGTTGGACACTAAGACCTTTAATCCCCTGTCTCCCAATACATATTCTTTCAGGCCCACAATATGCTCATCCCTCCAACAGCCACTTTGTTTATTGTTTTGATTTTATGCAGTGCTTGAGCTTACCAAGTGGCGCTGGTGGTAAAGAACCCGCCTGCCAATGAAGGAAACACAAGAAATGTGTGGATGCCTTACTCAGTAAATTGCCATAACATGTATCTAAATTTCTAATCTGGTGATAGTATCCTTCAAGGTACTAAAATAAATAAATAAGTGATATATAAGAAGCAATCTCACCATTCAGAAAGAGACAGTACATGAGTCCATCGGCCCTTTTATGTGAGTTTTGTAATGAAATCTCATCTCTCATCCTTTTCCAATGTATGTAAATGGAGTTTTATTCTATGTAAAAATGAAGTTAAGTGATTTTCCCAATATTCTATAGTGTGATTCTATCAAACTTTCTTTTTTTTAATTTATTTATTTTTTAATTGAAGGATAATTGCTTTACAGAATTTTGTTGTTTTCTGTCAAACTTCAACATGAGTCAGCCATAGGTATACATATATCCCCTCCCTCTTGATCCTCCCTCCCATTTCCCTTCCCATCCCACCCCTCTAGGTTGATGCAGAGCCCCTGTTTGAGTTTCCTGAGCTATACAGCAAATTCCCATTGGGTATCTATTTTACATATGGTAATGTAAGTTTCCATGTTACTCTTTCCATACATCTCACCCTCTCCTCCCCTCTCCCCGTGTCCATAAGTCTATTCTCTATGTCTGTTTCTCCACTGCTGCCCTGTAAATAAATTATTTGGTACCATCTTTCTAGATTCTGTATGTATGAATTAGTATATGATATTTATCTTTCTCTTTCTGACTTACTTCACTCTTTATAATTGGCTCTAAGTTCATCCACCTCATTAAAACTGACTCAAATTAATTTCTTCTTATGGCTGAGTAATATTCCATTGTGTATATGTACCACAATGTCTTTACCCATTCATCTGTCGATAGACATCTACATCACTTCCATGTTCTAGCTATTGTAAATAGTGCTTCAATGCATAATGGGATACATGTGCCTTTTTCAATTTTTGTTTCCTCAGGGTAGGAGAGGGATTTCTGGGTCATATGGTGGTTTTATTCCTAGTTTGTTTGTTTTTTTTTAAGGAATCTTCATATTGTCTTCCATAGTGGCTGTATCAATTTATATTCCACCAACAGTGCAAGAGGGCTACCTTTTCTCTACACCTTCTCCAGCACAGCCTCTTCAATAAGTGGTGCTGGGAAAACTGGACAGTTACATGTAAAAGAATGAATTTAGAACACTTCCTAACACAATACACATAGATAAATTCAAAATGGATTAAAGACCTAAATGTAAGACCAGAAACTATAAAACTCTTAGAGGAAAACATAGGCAGAACACTTGATGACATAAATCAAAGCAAGATCCTCTGTGACCCACCTCCTAGAGTAATAGAAATACAAACAAAAGTAAACAAGTGGGACCTGATTAAACTTAAAAGCTTTTGCACAGCGAAGGAAACTATAAGCAAGGTGAAAAGACAACCCTCAGAATGGGAGAAAAATAATAGCAAATGAAGCAAAGGATTAATTTGAAACAAAGGAATCCTGACAAAGGATTAATTTCCAAAATATGCAAGCAGCTCATACAATTCAATGCCAGAAAAGCAAACAAGCCAAGCAAAAAGTGGGAAAAAGACCTAAACAGACATTTCTCCAAAGAAGACATACAGATGGATAACAAACACATGAAAAGATGCTCAACATCATTCATTATTAAAGAAATGCAAATCAAAGCTACAATGAGATATCACCTCACACAGGTCAAAATGGCCGTCATCAAAAAGTCTATAAACAATAAATTATCCTGTCAAACTTTCTAATTCCCCTGTCAGGGCTGACTCTATACTAATTCTTTCAACATCCTATTTCTTTCTGCCAAACTTATAATTCAACTATGATATATTTCTTTTAAGGTTAACATAGAAATCAATATAGATAAGAAATCTTCAGGTAGATTAACTTCATGCTTTACTTAGAAATACCCTTCTGTCGCTTCTCAAGAACTCTGAGTAGCACAATTTCCAGCATCAAGATTATTGCCTGTGAGTGAAGAGAGAGTGGCAGTATTAGGGAACTTGGAATTGAAGTCTGAGTTTTCCTCAACTTAGTACCTGTGTAACATCATGAAAGTCATGTAACTATGGACTTTGATTTTTTAAATACCAATGAGGGGTATTAATTAATATTCACTGAAATTTCATTAAGTGCCTATATTCTATGATTGTTTGTTTTTTGATTATTGCAATTATAACCTCTGATGTAAGTTAACATGGAGTTATAATCATCCAAATACCAGTTTGTACTTTTTAATTTCTGAGCAAAACAGAGCTTTTTAAATTAATATTTAAAACCACTGTTGTTCATGTCTTTGGTGAAGTGGAGCAATAAGAAGAAAGAGTCAAGGAAGTCCCCAGCAGTCTTTCTTTTTATGAGGTGTGAGCCTCTTTTATTTGAGTTTCAAAAAACATTGCTGCTACAACAATGTTTAACTTGGCAGTCTGGAAATTTCTGATTCTTAATGCATTAATTTTGAAAATTAGCACATTAAAGTAATGTTTTATTATGTGAAAATATGTGTATATTGCAATTAACATGGTTTGAAACTAAGCTCTGGAGTTAGACTGGCTGAGATGGATCACCAAATTCAACACTTTTTACAGTGCAACCTTCAGTGAGATTAGAAATGCTTTTATATGTATTTAATCTTTTTATCAGTTAGTCAAGTCTCCAGGTATAATTTACAAACAATAAGTTCACACTTTTTAGATGTATATTTTTATGAATCGACAAGTGCCTGAATTCTGGGTCTTCCTTATAATCAAGATATACAATAATTCCTTCACTCCTCATGTTCTCTTTGTGAAAGACTCCATTCACTTAAAATTCAAAAAATTTCAAACTAGATTTATAGTTACAAAAAGCAATTCATTGGTGGCATAGAATATGAGTTATGTTGGTGGTTGTGGGACAGTACTGATTTGCATAAATAAATAATAATGTTGGACTCCACAACTCTGCAAGTTTAGAGGTCATGGTCCTTAGAAAGGGAAGCCCTTCTACTAGGGTAAATAGCTAGTTAATGAACTTGGGACTCAAACTACCGCTGGTCACTTGAGGCTTCTAATACCAAAAGCTACAAGACAGGGAAAGAAGTTCCTTTCTAGAAGGGATAGTTTATATATATATATAAAAATGAGTAATTTATATGTCTGTAACTTTATTAAAAATAAAATTAAGTTTATTAAAAAATAAAATTCAGACAGCATAAAATTATAGATAAAATATTATTAAATAAAATACAGAGTATTATCATGTGCTACCAAAAAGAAATTTAGCATAATTACAAAGAAACCTGTCATCAAGGGTTTGACATTATAGATTTTTATTGCTACTATAATATCTTAAGACATAGTAAAAAAGACACACAAACTCCCAGATTTAAACTCTCCTGCATAATATGGAAAGAGTGAAGAAAAGGTCTGAAATAAATAATTCACAGTATTATGTGGGATCAAGTTAGATTTTATATATTTCTTGGCATTTTGCTAAGATCAACTATAATATGAGGACTTCCCAGGTAGCAAAGTGGTAAACAATCCACTTGCCAATGCAGGAGACCCAAGAGACATAATTTTGATCCCTGGGTCAGGAAGATGCCCTGGAGTAAGAAATGGCAACCTGCTCCAGTATGCTTACCTAAAAAAATTTCATGAACACAGGAACCTGGCAGGCTAAAATTCATGAGGTCACAGAGTCAGACATGACTGAATGACTGAGCACAGTATATATATATATATATATGTGTGTGTGTGTGTGTGTGTGTGTGTGTGTATGTTTGAAAATTGCAAAGTGCAATATAAATGTAAGATATTACCATCTTCCTCATTAATTACACTTTGAAAGATTATCCTTTAACAATGAAATTCACCAAATTTTCACACAACAGCAATCAAGATTGTCAATAAGAATAGCAACAGCCATGATGATCTCTTTGTCAGTGATCCAAGAAAAGAAAAACAACAAACATTTGGGACTCTGGGTTTAGAATGAAACAAATACGTGATTTAGACTGACACTCCTCATTGGGCTTTCCAGAAGCAATAAAATTTGACAGCCAAGTCGTATGTGTCAACTGAAATTAGACCTACTCAGAGTCTGTGAGCATAGCTTTCTGTCAAATCATGTTTTTCTCTATGCTGTCAAATTTTTTCCCTATGTATATAACTGTTCATCATAGTCATCATTATCAACATTGTCATTGCCAACAAGTAATTATCACTACTATCATTTGTGAGATACCTAATTTTACATATGCTTTGTATGGATTATATAATTTTATTTCTAGAGTGATGACATGCAAGTTTTCTCAAGTTTCCATTGTTCATCACATTTACATATATCAACTATTTCAACCTCAATACTACTGACATATTGGGGTAGATAAGTCTTTGCTGTTGCGGGAGAGGCTGTTCTGTGTCTGTAGAATGTTTAACAGCATCTGTGGCCTTGACCCACTAAATGCTATTAACACCTCTACCAAATTGTGACAGTCAGTAATGTCCATCGTTACTGCCAACTACCCACAGGGAAGAGGGTATGTAAATTCTAATCATCCTACCTCACACTTGGTTGGGAACCCTGCTGAAGCCATTAAAGCAGCCACAACCTAATGCCAATTAGGTTTCATGAAACATATATTTTACTTTTAGTCAAAAGATCCAGGCTTGATTACCAATTTTGCCATTATAGTATCTTTTGATCTAGGATGAATAATTCAATTAAGTCCTTATTTTTTGTCTATGAAGCGAGAATAATAACATACCTTCCTGTGAATGAGAGTCACTTTTCAGTTTTAACACAAATTTGTTTATGTTACCATAATACTTAAAGTAAGCCTTTGCCTTACTTTACCTATGGTCATTTTTCAGTTACTAAGTCATGTCCGACACTTCTCAACTCCATGCAGAGGAGCCTGAAGCACACCAGGCTCCTCTCTCCTCCACTATCTCCCAGAGTTGCTCAAATTCATGTCCATGAAGTCAGTGATGCCATCCAACCATCTCATCCTCTGTCACCCTCTTCTCCTCCTGCCCTCAATCTTTCCCAGCATCAGGGTCTTTTCAAGTGAGTTGACTCTTCACCTCAAGTGGCCAAAGTACTAGAGCTTCAGCTTCAACAACAATCCTTCCAGTGAATACTCTGGGTTGATTTCCTTAGGGATTGACTGATATGATCTCCTAGAAGTTTGAGGGGTTCTCAAGAGTCTTCAGCACAATTTTAAAGCATCAGTTCTTTACCTATTACTTTATAATAAATCAAAATGTCTATTCTGTTTGTAAAATATTTCTCAATAGCAATTAACTTGCTCATTTTAAAAAAATGATTTGTTCATTTGTTTTTATTACCATCAAACACATTAGAATGTTAAATGCTTTAAGGGGAACATTAGCTGTCTAGGTAAACAGGTTGTGCACAGTACCTTACACGTGAGAAGTGGTTACATGGAAAATGCTTAATATATATTTAGTGTGTAATGACTTTTTGTAAAAATCTGTGGGAAAGTAACAGAGTACTTATTACTACATTGTTGATGCTCATTAAATGGCACTTCTTTCTTCTCTTGCATTTTAAAGAAGAATGTGCCTCAAAATTATCTACTTGGTGGAGAAAGCATGTAACAATCTGGAATAGGTTATGAGTTTGTTGTTGTTGTTAAGTCACTCTGTTGTCTCTGACTCTTTGTGACCCCATGGACTGCAGCACACCAGGCTTCCCTGTTCACCATCTCCTGAAGCTTGCTCAAGCTCATGTCCATCTAGTCAGTGAGGCCATCCAACCATCTCATCCTCTGTCATCCCCTTCTCCTCCTGCCTTCAAACTTTCCCAGCATCAAGGTCTTTTCTTGACATGAGATATGTTCAGTTCAGTTCAGTCGCTCAGTTGTGTCCAACTCTTTGCAACCCCATGAATAGCAGCATGCCAGGGCTCCCTGTCCATGACCAACTCCCGGAGTTCATTCAAACTCACGTCCATCGAGTCAGTGATGCCATCCAGCTATCTCATCCTCTGTCGTCCGCTTCTCCTCCTGCCCCCAGTCCCTCCCAGCATCAGAGTATTTTCCAGTGAGTCAACTCTTCGCATGAGGTGGCCATAGTACTGGAGTTTCAGCCTTAGCATCATTCCTTCCAAAGAAATCCTAGGGCTGATCTCCTTTAGAATGGACTGATTGGATCTCCTTGCAGTCCAAGGGACTGTCAAGAGTCTTCTCCAACACCACAGTTCAAAAGCATCAATTCTTGGGTGCTCAGCTTTCTTCATAGTCCAACTCTCACATCCATATATGACCACTGGAAAAACCATAGCCTTCACTAGATGGACCCTTGTTGGCAAAGCAATGTCTCTGTTTCTGAATATGCTATTTCAGTTCAGTTCAGTTTAGTTCAGTCACTCAGTCGTGTGCGACGCTTTGCGACCCCATGAATTGCAGCACGCCAGTCTTCCTTGTCCATCACCAACTCCCGGAGTTCACTCAGACTCACGTCCATCGAGTCAGTGATGCCATCCAGCCATCTCATCCTCTGTTGTCCCCTTCTCCTCCTGCCCCCAACCCCTCCCAGCATCAGAGTCTTTTCCAATGAGTCAACTCTTCACATGAGGTGGCCAAAGTACTGGAGTTTCAGCTTTAGCATCATTCCTTCCAAAGAAATCCCAGGGCTGATCTCCTTCAGAATGGACTGGTTGGATCTCCTTGCAGTCCAAGGGACTCTCAAGAGTCTTTTCCAACACCACAGTTCAGAAGCATCAATTCTTCGGTGCTCAGCCTTCTTCACAGTCCAACTCTCACATCCATACATGACCACAAGAAAAACCATAGGAATCAGCGAACTAAAATGGACTGGAATGGGTGAATTTAACTCAGATGACCATTATATCTACTACTGTGGGCAGGAATCCTTCAGAAGAAATGGAGTAGCCATCATGATCAACAAAAGAGACCAAAATGCAGTACTTGGGTGCAATCTCAAAAACGACAGAATGATCTCTGTTCGTTTCCAAGGCAAACCATTCAATATCACAGTAATCCAAGTCTATGCCCCAACCAGTAATGCTGAAGAAGCTGAAGTTGAACGGTTCTATGAAGACCTACAAGACCTTTTAGAACTAACACCCAAAAAGGATGTCCTTTTCATTATAGGGGACTGGAGTGCAAAAGTAGGAAGTCAAGAAACACCTGGAGTAACAGGTAAATTTGGCCTTGGAATACGAATTGAAGCAGGGCAAAGACTAATAGAGTTTTGCCGAGAAAATGCACTGGTCATAGTAAACACCCTCTTCCAACAACACAAGAGAAGACTCTACACATGGACATCACCAGATGGTCAACACCAAAATCAGATTGATTATATTCTTTGCAGCCAAAGATGGAGAAGCTCTATACAGTCAGCAAAAACAAGACTGGGAGCTGACTGTGGCTCAGATAATGAACTCCTTATTACCAAATTCAGACTTAAATTGAAGAAAGTAGGGAAAACCACTAGACCATTCAGGTATGACCTAAATCAAATCCCTTATGATTATACAGTGGAAGTGAGAAATAGATTTATGGGACTAGATCTGATAGAGTGCCTGATGAACTATGGACTGAGGTTCGTGACATTGTACAGGATGAAGACCATCCCCGTGGAAAAGAAATGCAAAAAAGCAAAATGGCTGTCTGGGGAGGCCTTACAAATAGCTGTGAAAAGAAGAGAAGTGAAAAGCAAAGGAGAAAAGGAAAGATATAAGCATCTGAATGCAGATCCAAAGAATATGCTATCTAGGTTGGTCATAACTTTCCTTCCAAGGAGCAAGCATCTTTCAATTTCATGGGCATATATAAATCTGTGTTGTTTTAAGCTGTCAATATTGTAATACCTTGTTATACCAGCAATATGAACTGTAAAAGACAGTACCCAGCATCTATGTTTTAGCTTTTGTTCATTCTTCTTCTCTTTAATAGGAAATAATGCAAGTTGTAGTATATAGAAATTATATATTGTTTGTAATCCAGTTGTGTAATGTAATCATTCTGTCCATTTAATCAGTAAATATAGTTGAGTGATTGCTAAGTACCATCATTCACTACTTACAGAATACAGAAAATATTTAAGACAGAGGCACTTTCCTGTATAAATTTAGATTCAATGGAGACAGGAAATAAACATTTTAAAAGATATTTTTAAACTCTGTCAGATACAATAACAGACGTATCTTGAAAACCCTATAGGGACATATAACTTCCTCAGGACATTCTTTTTGAGAAAATAGAAATACAACTGGCTCACCATTGTTAGTACATCCTTATTAAGCTCATTGAAATGCTGAGTAAAATCTTTTCAAAGAGAATTAAATTTGTTCACACAAGGAAAGAAACATCTCTTTTCAAGAGGCTTTAGGTCTACTCTCCTTAATAGGGAAACCAAGATTAAAAGAGGTGAAAAATGATGAGAATGACCTTTTTAGTTCTAATCACACAAATAAATCAGTGCAATGGTGATGAATTCATTAATTTTGATTAAACATGGAACTATGAAGTCATTTGAATTAATTCAGTAATCACCCTCAAGAAGAGGTGCTTTAGAGCTTGATACCAAGTAGTCCCTTAATTTGCACTTTGACCCAGTCTTTGGGAAATATGTACAAAGATCTTCAAGTGAGTTGATTTTGTATACAGAAGGATCAAGTCATGGAATTGAACACCTAAGGTCTGTGGTCCTGAGAGGGGATGAGTTGTTGCTCAGAAGCTTTAACCATGATTATAAATCTATTTCCTTTAGGGAAATAAAAAAATATTTTAGGATTAAAATTTGCAGGAACATAAGCTAGTAGTAATAGTAGAAACTGCTAGCTATTTCTCATAGAATTTTATTCAGTTATATAAAAAATACTGTACTCATAACTGATATGGCTTTCCCAGTCACTATGTTGGAAGACTTACACCTATTGTGCTAGGAGTGCCACAGTGTCAGAGGATTCTCACAAGTTCTTATAGCAAATCAAAATAGGAGAAGACCTAAGATGAACTTGCAAAGTATACATTTTCATCTCACTTTTAACTTCCTTGTGTTCCATTGATAAATTATCACAACAAAAAATGGAAACATAATTTTCATATTGAACAGTCAAAAGTTTTCTATAGAGAAGTAGTTCAAAAAATGCAAGTTATTTACAATCATGTTTATAATAAGACATAGAACTCTTAATTGAATATATCATGGAAAAACATTCATTAATTAAAGTACTTCATTGAATTAATCATTCCATGTGTTACCTGGTTCATAAGTAGGCTGAAATGAAGTTGAGTGGGATATATGCACACAATTCGAAACAATAGACTCCTTTGCAAACTATTGTTTTCAAGTCAGGATAAAAAGCACAGTAAGCCAGTGGTGTTAGGGAGTAAAGCTTATTTTTCTCTCTTATTCTGGAATGCAGATTTTTGACTGTACTGCCAGGCAGAGATCACTCTCAGCAGGGCATTGTTGATTTAAGAACAAAAAGAGAGACTCTTTAAAATGGGATTTTAAATACAGTCAAATAGATTTTTAAAGACAACCCCAACTCTAAAACATTCACATACATACAACACTGTTCAGTAGTGTGTTCTGTTGCTGGGCTGTGCAGGAGTAGTGTCTGTATCAGTTACAAAGGCTATTAGGATTCTGCTATACCCTTTCAGTTCCTCAAATTAATGCGCTCCATCAACCAGGGTGCCAAGCAACCAAGTAATCTCTTTTGTGATATAATCTGGACCCCTGTGTTTTCTATACCATTCATTCCTTGCTTTTCTGGGCTAAAACTGTAGGTATACATTTTAGCACTCTTATTGCCTGGAATTCATATGCTACAAAGTTCTCAGTCTTCGTGTACAGTTTATATCAACTGATTTCTATTGAAGATTTTGCTCTTCATTAATACTTTAATAGAATGTATGCATATATAAGGGATTCTCAGGTGACTCAGTGGTAAAGAATCTGCTTGCCAAGCAGGAGCCACAGGAGATGAAGATTCGATCCCTGGGTTGAGAAACTCCCCTGGAGTAGGAAATGGCAACCCACTCCAGTATTCTTGCCTGGGAAATGCCATGGACAGAGGAGGCTGGTGGGGTACATTCTGTGGGGTCAATAAGAGTCAGACATGACTGAACAAACATGAAGGTAGCCATAATACTTTTTATCTTGTTTGCTTGGCCTTTTATTTATTTATTTATTATTTATATATATATATATTTTTTTTAATTTTATTTTACTTGTAAACCTGAAACACTAAAAACTCATTAGGTTTAGCACTTGTTTCTTCCTATATTCTGCCAGTAAGATTTCCTCTTACTTAGCAATGGGGTGCTAATATTATTTATTTCTCTCTTTCAGATGCATTCACTTCAGGCTACGAATCCTTCTTGAAGATCAGAACCCTGTTGTGCATCATTTTAACACTTCCTTTGTAGCAGTACTTTGCCCGTGGAAGCAATCCTTAGAACTTCAACAATCCAGCAACATCTAATCCAAGATCTTTCCTTATAAATGGGGTGAACACTTGTTTTATCTGGTGGTAAATATTTTAAAATGTTATTGTTATATGTTCATCTATATACATATATTTGCTTTCCAACTTTTAAAGAAATATTTCTAATGTCAAGGAAAATAAATGCTGGGAGATATAACTATAGGGTTATGAGCCCTAAATAACTCAGCATAAGTAGTTCTATTATTTTTTTAAATCATGTTTCATTTTTCTCCATAAATTTTTATTGGTTTATTGGATTATCATAGTTTATCTTTAGTTTTTTTGAAGTCAATATGCATATTAACATAGATAATAACCCTATTAAAAATATTCTGACACATTAAAACAGTAAGGAAGATTTTATTCAAGATTTGCAGTAGGTGTCAAGACACCATCACAACAAGGGAGAAACATGGGGTTCGACTCCAAGTGCAAGAACAATGGGGATTTCCAGTTGAGGAGCAGGTTGTGGGGGTCTGTGGATATACAGTTGCTAAGAGGAGACATCAACACAATTTCTAACACAATTCCTGCTGGAGGCAGGCCAGGGTGATCAGCTATCACTTGGGGGATGGTGGGATATGAGAAGTGTTATCAGATATTAACTATGATCAGAAATTAAATATGACAGGATTCTCTTTCAAATAATTTAGCAGGATTTTTTTTACTAAAACTGAACTCTGAAAGGAAAAGCATGAACAAAGAAGCTCAAATTTGAGACCTAGTTTAGAAGAGGGCTCAGAAGAGCCTGACCAAAGTTTTGTCAACTGACTAAAAATTGTCTAAAGTTTTTGTCAGTTTAAGAGTTCTTTTTTTTTTCCTTTACCAAGTAAATTATTTCATTATTTTCTTCCTTTTATGCTATTCAAGAAATACTTGCTTTCTCACTACTTTTGAACATACCAGATATGCCACCTACTCAGATCCCTTTTGCTTGCTCTTCCTTTTCCTAAAATTCTTTCTTCACATATTTATATACTTTGTTCCTTTACTTCTATTGAATCTCTACTAAAATATCAACTTTCTTAGATTGAAATAAGCTAAAATTACAAGTGGTTCACCTATGGCCTACATTTCTCCTCCCTTTCTTCTGTTTTATATTTCTCCTTAACAACTAAAATTATACATGTATAATATAATACATGTATGATATACATTTAATACATATTTATTGTATGTGTGTTTATTTCTCCTATCTTTTTACCCATTTGTGTGAAAGCATCTTAAGGGTGAAGGTTTGGGACTGTTTTATTCTGTTTTGTAGTCCTAGCACTTAGATCTGTACTTAGCACTGTCTGATAAAGTATTCCATAAATATTTGTTAATGAGTGAACAGATAAAGCCTGGGTGTTTTATTTCCTTCAGGGTAGTTATTTAGAAGCTTATACCCTAACTCCTATTATTATTCTTTCACATAGAATTTGCTTTGGAATTGCATTCATAGACCATGCTGTATAATTTTAATATTTAATGGTGGGAGCGATCTTCAACTCTAAAAGTACATGTACTTTTATAGAAGCATAAAATCTAGAATAATTAAATCTAGATAATTAAAGCATATATTTATTCCAGTCTATATCTTTTGCAAATAAAACTCAGCATGATCATAAAGCATTGTGTTGCTTTAAAGTGAATCACGGAGAACTAGATTTACATTATCCCTTTCATCTAAAGTTACAAAGTTTGTGATCACTGATTTAGAGTCATACTTATGGACCCATATGTACCACTACTGATTCCCAAAGAACACAGTAAGGAACCAATGCTAATAAACTGTGGAAAATTAGAATTTAAACTGAAGTGTCAGTTTTTCAGCAAAAATTCAGCATATACCAGAAGTTTTGTGAATTCCCTTTTGGTTTCTAGAAATGCACAGAACAAAAATATTTACATAGAATTGTGATACTCATTTTGTGGGCTCTCTGGAGAACTCAAATAAAGTAGTCATTATCTATTCATTAACTGATGTAGGTGGCCTGATCACATTGAAGAGGAGGCATCCAGGGCTAATCTATCCATAATTCATTTTTATATAGGAATTATTTCTTCTTTTCCAAAACAAGATGGAAAATATTGAACAAATAGAAGATAATATGTACCTTCAAATCATCTCATCTCACTCATATTTATCCATAAAAATTAATAATTCAGTTTAAACTAATTAGACAAGCAAATAAATGTCATATATCTTTGGGAATTGACATATTTTCTGATAGAAAATCTGTAAGATAATTTTATGACATTTATAGAAGCTTGTTAATTTTAAAAGATTAAAATACTCATTGTACATGTGAAATTATTAATTTTCTTACTCCTTTTTCCATTCTTACTATAACCAAAATGATACCTTATTGGCCATTATGTGCAATCCAATCTCTTGGCAAGCTACCCTTTGAAAAGCTAGTAGGAATGCTTTTAATGTTTTCCTGGGATTTCTTTCTTTTTTTTAAATGAGTGGCTTTATAAAGTGAACATTTTTTACAATTTTTTAAATTAATTTATTTATTTTTGGTTGTGCTGAGTCTTCATTGATGCATGGGCATGAATTGCAGCATGCCAGGCCTCCCTGTCCATCACCAACTCTTGGAGTTCATTCAAACTCACATCCATGAAGTAGGTGATGCCATCCAGCCATCTCATCCTCTGTCGTCCCCTTCTCCTCCTGCCCCCAGTCCCTCCCAGAATCAGAGTCTTTTCCAATGAGTCAACTCTTTGCATGAGGTGTCCAAAGTACTGGAGCTTCAGCTTCAGCATCATTCCTTCCAAAGAACACCCAGGGCTGAGCTCCTTCAGAATGAACTGGTTGGATCTCCTTGCAGTCCAAGGGACTCTCAGGAGTCTTCTCCAACACCACAGTTCAAAAGCATCAAATCTTTGGCACTCAGCTTTCTTCACAGTCCAACTCTCACATCCATACATGACCACTGGGAAAACAATAGCCTTGACTAAACGGACCTTTGTTGGCAAAGTAATGTCTCTGCTTTTCAATATGCTATCTAGGTTGGTCATTACTTTCCTTCCAAGGAGTAAGCATAGTTTAATTTCATGGCTGCAGTCACCATCTGCAGTGATTTTGGAGCCCCAAAAATAAAGTCTGACACTGTTTCCACTGTTTCCCAATCTATCTGCCATGAAGTGATGGGACCAGATGCCATGATCTTTGTTTTCTGAATGTTGAGCTTTAAGCCAACTTTTTCACTCTCCTCTTTCACTTTCATCAAGAGGCTTTTTAGTTTGTCTTCACTTTTTGCCATAAGGGTGGTGTCACTGCATATCTGAGGTTATTAATATTTCTTCCGGCAATCTTGATTCCAGCTTGTGCTTCTTCTAGCCCAGCGTGTCTCATAATTTACTCTGCATATAAGTTAAATAAGCAGGGTGACAATATACAGCCTTGACGTAATCCTTTTCCTATTTGGGACCAGCCTGTTGTTCCATGTCCAGTTCTAACTGTTGCTTCCTGACCTGCATATAGGTTTCTCAAGAGGCAGGTCAGGTGGTCTGGTATTCCCATCTCTTGAAGAATTTTCCACAGTTTATTGTTGTCCACACAGTCAAAGGCTTTGGCATAATCAATAAAGCAGAAATAGATGTTTTTCTGGAACTCTCTTCCTTTCCTCATGATCCAGCAGATGTTGGCAATTTGATCTCTTGTTCCTCTGCCTTTTCTAAAACTAGCTTGAACATCTGAAAGTTCACGGTTCATGTATTGCTGAAGCCTGGCTTGGAGAATTTTGACACAAAAAGGTCTAATTGAGAATAGTTTTTATTTACTGGGTTTCTGGATTTTAAATTTTAAACAATTTTCCAGATTACCAGTAATTTTATTTGTATTTGTGGGTTAGTTTTTAAACCTTTTGAAAATATTTAAATATGTTTATCTTTTTGTCACATAGCTTCTTTTTCTTTAATTTTTATTGGTGTGTGTTCAATTTACAATATTGTGTTAGTTTCAAATGTACAGCAAAATGAATTAGTTATATATCCACTCGATGAAATTAAAAGACACTTGTACCTTGGAAGAAAATCTATGACAAACTTAGACAGCATATTAAAAAGCAGAGATATCACTTTGCTGACAAAGTCTGTGTAGTTAAAGCTATGGTTTTTCCAGTAATCATGTATGGATGTGACAGTTGGACCATAAAGAAGACTGAGTACCAAAGAATTGATGCTTTCAAATTATGATGCTGGAGAAGACTCCTGAGAGTCCCTTGGACAGGAAGATAATCAAATCAGTTAATCATTAAGGAAACCAACCCTGATTATTAATTGGAAGGACTGACGCTGAAGTTGTACTTCAATACTTTGGCCAATACTTGGCCAACTGATGCATAGAACCAACTCATTGGGAAAGAACTTGATGCTGGGAAACACTGAGGCATGAGGAGAAGGGGAAAACAGAGGATGAGATGGTTTGATGGCATCATTGACTCAATGAACATGAGTTTGAGCCAACCTGGGGAGATAGTGAAGGACAGGGAAGTCGGCCATGCTGCAGTTCACAGGGTCACAGAATCAGACATGGCTTAGCAACTGAACAACAACAATTGCTAATGTTGGCAGGCTTTAGTTATATTGTTGGCTTCCCTGGTGGCTCAGATGGTAAAGCATCTGTCTACAATGCAAGAGACCCGGGTTCGAGCCCTGGGTTGGGAAGATCCCCTGGAGCAGGAAATGGCAATCCACTCCAGTACTATTGCCTGGAAAATCCCATGGACAGAGGAGCCTGGTAGGCCACAGTCTATGGGGTTGCAAAGAGTCAGACACGACTGAGCGACTTCACTTTCACTTTCAAATATGGCATTAACAGCAATGGTCTTATAATTTACAAGTCTGGCATAGGTTGGAAAGTTGGAAACCATTACACTATATTAATGCACAGAGGGAAGTATACATGCAACCAGTAAAATAACAGGATTTGAGAAAAACACATTGCCTAAAAACTAGAATTCATAAGGAAATGACGAAAACTTCTTGATGGTACAAAATAAGAGGTCAAAAGGGCCAGTTTGAGTTGACCAGATTATCATGAAGTAAAGTTTAGTTTAAAACTAAGTGTAATCCTGTGAGACAGAGTTGTGGCAAACAGAACTTTAGTACTTTCCTCTGGAAGCTTTCAGTTAATCACTTCTGATGCCTCATGATAATACACAGGTGGAACATAAGAGCCACTATCATCGTGGCTCAAACAGTATAACCATAATCCTCTTACATTGTTTTATTTGGGCAGGAAAATAAATGTACCTGATATAAGAATAATAACTAGTGACAGTGTAACAGTTTTTGCTGCCCACAACCAACCACAAATCCCAATGTAGTATTAAGTACAGTATTAAATACTTTATTTCTTGTTCACATATATTATGATATTAACATAATAGAAAGAATTGGTAAGTAGAATCTGAAAGTCACTTTTATATTCTTACACAAATTATACCATGCAACTGCAAATAAGCATATTCTATTCATGTATGTATGTTCAGTTGTGTCTAGCTTTTTGAAATCCCATGGACTGTAGCCCACCAGGCTCCTCTGTCTATGGGATTCCCAGGCAAGAATACTGGAGTGGGTTGTCATTTCCTCCTCCAGTGGGTCTTCATGACACTGGGATGGAACTCAAAGCATATTGTGTCCTATTGTAACTGACCATTATTATGGATTTATGATTACCTCCCTGGTAATAATGGTTTTAATGTTTATTTTCAACTTCTTCCTGAAATAATGTCTTTCATTTCTTAATACATTTGAAGTCTCATATCTTTCTCAGTTTCAAACTACCCCTGATTATTTTAGGTGCCTTTGCAGAATCATCAACTTCCATCTATCCATTTAATATTGGTGATTGGTGATTACTTGGTTTTAGGCTGTGTTCCTTTCTGACATGATTAATTAACACTGTGTAATCATAAGCATTTGTATGCAGGTCAGGAAGCAACATTTAGAACTGGACATGAAACAACAGACTGGTTCCCAATAGGAAAAGGAGTATGTCAAGGCTGTATATTGTCACCCTGCTTATTTAACTTATATGCAGAGTACATCATGAGAAATGCTGGGCTGGAAGAAGCACAAGCTGGAATCAAGATTGGCTGGAGAAATATCAATAACCTCAGATATGCAGATGACGCCACCCTTATGGCAGATAGTGAAGGGGAACTAAAGAGCCTCTTGATGAAGGTGAAAAAGGAGAGTGAAAAAGTTGGCTTAAAACTCAACATTCAGAAAATGAAGATCATGGCATCTGGTCCCATCACTTCATGGGAAATAGATGGGGAAACAGTGTCAGACTTTATTTTTGGGGGCTCCAAAATCACTTCAGATGGTGACTCCAGCCATGAAATTAAAATATGCTTACTCCTTGGAAGGAAAGTTATGACCAACCTAGATAGCATATTGAAAAGCAGAGACATTACTTTGCCAACCAAGGTCCGTCTAGTCAAGGCTATGGTTTTTCCTGTGGTCATGTATGGATGTGAGAGTTGGACTGTGAAGAAGGCTGAGCGCCGAAGAATTGATGCTTTTGAACTGTGGTGTTGGAGAAGACTCTTGAGAGTCCCTTGGACTGCAAGGAGATCCAACCAGTCCATTCTGAAGGAGATCAGCCCTGGGATTTCTTTGGAAGGACTGATGCTGAAGCTGAAACTCCAGTACTTTGGCCACCTCATGCGAAGAGTTGACTCATTAGAAAAGACCCTGAAGCTGGGAAGAATTGGGGGCAGGAGGAGAAGGGGATGACAGAGGATGAGATGGCTGGATGGCATCACTGACTCGATGGATGTGAGTCTGAGTGAACTCCAGGAGTTGGTGATGGAAAGGGAGGCCTAGCGTGCTGCGATTCATGGGGTCACAAAGAGTCGGACATGACTGAGCAACTGAACTGAATGGAACTGAATCTTAGGCAAAATTATGGACTCAATTATATACAGTAATGGCTTCTAACTATATATATTCAACCCGAATCTCTAGACAAATACAGATATCCAACAAGTTCAAATCTGTAATCTTACTATTTTCTTTCTCTCTGTACCGTCTGTTCCTTCTCTTCTCCCACTTCCCCCTCTTCTTCCTCCTCTTCTCCTTTCTCTTTCTCCTCCTTCTTTTTCTTCTTTTCCCTAGTTTCTCTTTTTGTTATTTTTTTGACTACTTGGGTGTTTATTTACAATTTGTTTTGTCTCTACCATTGTCTCATTAAATATACATACTTTTACTAATTATGTTACTAATTGCCTTAGGATTTTTAATATGTATCCTTTACTTAACTTCAGTCTTCTAGGTTATACATGTAGTGCAAGAATTTACAACATTATTGTTGCATATATTCCTTCACATTTTTTGTGAAATTATGTATTTTATTTCTACATGTTATAAATTACTTTTTTTCAAAAATTTTTATTGAAGTGTAGTTGATTTGCAATATTGTGTTAATTTCTACTGTACATTAAAGTGAATCAGTTATACATATAAATGTATTCTTTCTCCATCCTCCTTTTCCATTATGTTTTATCATGGGATACTGAGTATAGTTCCCTGTGCAGTATAGTAGGACTTTGTTGTTTATCCATCCTATATGGCTTCCTGGATGGCTCAGCAAGTAAAGAGTCCAACTGTAATTCAGGAAACATGGGTTCAATCCCTGGGTTGGGAAAACACCATGGAAAAGGAAATGGGAACACATTCCAGTGTTCTTGCCTGGGAAATCCCATAGACAGAGGAGCCTGGTGGGGTACAGTCCATTGGGGTCTCAAGAGCTAGACATGATTGAGCACATAGCACATATAACAGTCTGTATTTGCTAATCTCAAACTCTCAATTCTTCCCTCCCCATCTCCCACCATCAGTAATGACAAGTTTGTTCTTTCCTCATCCTGATAAAGAGCATACACAAAATACTTACAACTAAGGTGACACTTAAAGGTTAAAAATTGGAATGCTTTTACTCTAATATTGGGTACAAAACAAATATCTGCTCCCAGTACTTCCATTTAATATAAAATCCTAACCAGTGCTTTAAAGCAAGAAAAGGAATAAAATCCATATACATTAGAAAGGAGTATAAAGTTGTCTTGGTTTACAGACTACTGAATAGAATGCAGAGTTCCAAAGAATAGCATGAAGAGATAAGAAAGGTTTCTTCAGCGATCAATGCAAAGAAATAGAGGAAAACAACAGAATGGGAAAGACTAGAGATCTCTTCAAGAAAATTAGAGATACCAAGGGAACATTTCATGCAAAGATGGGCTCGATAAAGGACAGAAATGGTATGCACCTAACAGAAGCAGAAGATATTAAGAAGAGGTGGCAAGAATACAGAGAAGAACTGTACAAAAAAGATCTTCACGACCCAGATAATCATGATGATGTGATCACTCACCTAGAGCCAGACATACTGAAATGTGAAGTCAAGTGGGCCTTAGGAAGCATCAATATGAACAAAGCTAGTGGAGGTGATGGAATTCCAGTTGAGCTATTTCAAATCCTGAAAGATGATGCTGTGAAAGTGCTGCACTCAATATGCCAGCAAATTTGGAAAATTCAGCAGTGGCCATAGGACTGGAACATAGGACAGTTTTCATTCCAATCCGAAAGAAAGGCAATGCCAAAGAATGCTCAAGTTCAGTTTAGTTCAGTCGCTCAGTAGTATCCTACTCTTTGCAACCCCATGAATCACAGCACGCCAGGCCTCCCTGTCCATCACCAACTCCCGGAGTTCACCCAGACTCACGTCCATCGAGTCAGTGATGCCATCCAGCCATCTCATCCTCTGTCATCCCCTTCTCCTCCTGCCCCCAATCCTTCCCAGCATCAGAGTCTTTTCCAGTGAGTCAACTCTTCACATGAGGTGGCCAGAGTACTGGAGTTTCGGCTTTAGCATCATTCCTTCCAAAGAAATCCCAGGCTGATCTCCTTCAGAATGCTCAAACTACCGCACAATTGCACTCATCTCACACGCTAGTCAAGTAATGCTCAAAACTCTCCAAGCCAGGCTTCAGTAATACGTGAACTGTGAATTTCCAGATGTTCAAGCTGGTTTTAGAAAAGGCAGAGGAACCAGAGATCAAATTGCCAATATCTGCTTGATCATCGAAAAAGCAAGAGAGGTCCAGAAAAACATCTATTACTGCTTTATTGACTATGCCAAAACCTTTGACTGTGTGGATCACAATAAACTGGAAAATTCTGAAAGAGATGGAAATACCAGACCATCTGACCTGTCTCTTGAGAAACCTGTATGCAGGTCAGGAAGCAACAGTTAGAACTGGACAAGGAACAACATATATTCCAAATAGGAATTTGGAACATATGTTCCAAATAGGAAAAGAAGTACATCAAAGCTCTATATTGTCACCCTGCTTATTTAACTTATATGCAGAGTACATCATGAGAAACACGGGGCTGGAAGAAGCACAAGCTAGAATTAAGATTGCCAGGAGAAATATCAATAACCTCAGATATGCAGATGATACCACCCTTACGGCAGAAAGTGAAGAGGAACTAAAAAGCCTCTTGATGAAAGTGAAAGAGGAGAGTGAAAAAGTTGGCTTAAAGCTCAATATTCAGAAAATGAAGATCATGGCATCTGGTCCCATCACTTCATGGCAGATAAATTGGGAAACAGTGGAAACAGTGTCAGACTTTATTTTTGGGGGCTCCAAAATCATTGCAGATGGTGATTGCAGCCATGAAATTAAAAGACACTTACTCCTTGGAAGAAAATTTATGACCAACCTAGTTAGCATGTTAAAAAGCAGAGACATTACTTTGCCAACACAGGTCCATCTAGTCAAAGCTATTGTTTTTCCAGTAGTCATGTATGGATGTGAGACTTGGACGGTGACAAAAGCTGAACACTGAAGAATTGATGGTTTTGAACTGTGGTGTTGGAGAGGACTCTTGAGAGTCCTTTGGACTGCAAGGAGATCTAACCTGTCCATCTTAAAGGAGATCATTCCTGGGTGTTCATTGGAAGGACTGATGCTGAAGCTGAAACTCCTATACTTTGGCCACCTCATGTGAACAGTTGACTCATTGGAAAAGACCCTGATGCTGGGAAGAATTGGGGGCAGGAAGAGAAGGGGACGACAGAGGATGAGATGGCTGGATGGCATCACCAACTCGATGGACATGAGTTTTGGTAAACTCTGGGAGTTGGTGAGGGACAGGGAGGCCTGGCATGCTGCGGTTCATGGGGTCACAAAGAGTTGGACATGACTGAGCGACTGAACCGAACTGAATAGTTTATGTTTGAAAATCCCACAGGCTTCACAAGAAAAGGTACATGATTAGTGAAAGTGTAAATGAACTCCGCTCAGTCATGTCCAACTTTTTGCAACCCCATGGTTCAATCCATGGAATTCTCTGGGCAAGAATAATGGAGTGGGTAGCCTTTCCCTTCTCCAGGGGATCTTTCCAACTCAGGGATTGAACCTAGGTCTCCTACATTGCAGGCAGATTCTTTACCAGCTGAGCCACAAGGGAAACCCTTGTGAGTTAATTAACATGAGTTATTAGGGGGCTTTAATAAGTTGACAGAATACAAAATCAATATGTGAAGGCCAATTGTATCTATATATGCTAGCAATCTATATTTTAAAGTTGATATTAAAAATAAATACCCTTGGCAAAAAGAATCGACAAGAAACACAACGTCCTTAAAAATAATTTTATGAAAATATTTGTAAGACCTCTGTGCTGAAAACTTCCAAATTACCAAAATAAATAAGAAGAGCATAATTTGAGAAATACCTATGTGTAATGATCAAAACATACAATACTGTAAAGTTGTCTATTCTTTTCAAATTGCTGTACACATCATGGACTGTAGCCAGCCAGGCTCCTCTGTCCGTGAGATTTTCCAGGCAAGAATGCTGGAGTGGGTTGCATTTCCGTCTTGACCATGGATTGAACCCTGAGTCCTGCACTGCAGGCAGATTCTTTACTGACTGAGCTACCAGGGAAGCCTAGATTAAGCACATTTCCATTTAAATTTCTGGCAGGATTTTTGTAGAAATGAAGAAGCTATTTCTTAAAAGACCTTTTGCTGCATCTCTGCTTTACAACTCGGATTTTAAGGTAATCTATTTTAATCAAGATGATTTTAAAAACCTATGTTGCAATAGTAACAGAGCCTAACCTTCTGATAAAGAATAAACAGAGCAAAAGTAGTCTAATAACCATTATCCACAGGGTAGATATATTAACATTGTGTTTTTCTACAAACACAATATACGACAACACTAATGAAAAACAAAACAGTAGGCATATAGTTTACCCACAAAGTCATAAACATAAATCGTCTAGTAGATAGCATCAGCAGCGGAAAAACAAAGATTAAGTCAGGATTTCATATGTGCCCTTCAAACCTAGTTGATAAAAGCTGAATAAACGTAATGCTATGGGAAGGGGCAGGGACCTTAAATACAAAACCTTACCTAAATATTTTAATATTTTTGTGGTGGTTTCAGTTATGCTTTTGCTATGCAAAGTATTTTGTTTATGAGAAAATGTGCAGAGGATCTGAAGAAGATGCAGAGTAAAACATGATACGCCAAGCTTTGTTGTACATTCTATTCACAAGCACACTCACAAACATCTGTATCCCAAGATGATTTTCATGAAAAATTATTTTCATATTACAAGACTTGAAGTTTAGTGACATTAAATATATTTCCCAGAATTAGAAATTTGATGATTTGATGGCTCAATTTTGATTAAGACTTCATTGTGTTTTTTTAAACATTTTAAGTGGGTATATGTACATATGACTGGTTTTTCCCGTAGTCATGTAGGTCTGTGAGAGTTGGACTATAAAGAAAGCTGAGCGCCAAAGAATTGATGCTTCTGAACTGTGGTATTGGAGAAGACTCTTGAGTCCCTTGGACTGTAAGTAGATCCAACCAGTCCACCCTAAAATAAATCAGTCCTGAATATTCACTGGAAGGACTGATGTTGAAGCTGAAACTCCAATACTTTGGCCACCTGATGGAAAGAGCTGACTCATTTGAAAAGACCCTGATGCTGAGAAAGATTGAAGGCGAGAGGAGAAGGTGACGACAGAGGATGATGGTTGGATGGCATCACCAACACAATGGATATGTGTTTGAGTAAACTCTGGGAGTTGGTGATAGACAGAGGGGCTGGCGTGCTGCAGTCCATGGGGTCACAAAGAGTCAGACATGACTGAATGACTGGACTGAACTGAACTGAATGTACATATGATTTATATATGTATGCTGCTGCTACTGCTAAGTCGCTTCAGTCGTGTCCAACTTTGTGCGACCCCATGGACTGCAGCCTACCAGGCTTCTCTGTCTGTGGGATTCTCCAGGCAAGAACACTGGAGCGGGTTGCCATTTTCTTCTCCAATGCATGAAAGTGGAAAGTGAAAGTGAAGTCGCTCAGTTGTGTCTGACTCTTAGCGACCCCATGGACTGCAGCCTACCAGGCTCCTCCATCCATGGGATTTTCCAGGCAAGAGTACTGGAGTGGGGTGCCATTGCCTTCTCCCTTATATATGTATACCTGTGAGTTAAATTTCACAGGTTACTCAATAACAATTCTTACCCCTTTTGTTACCCTTAAATTAGCTAATTTGCATAATAATGCTACCTTTATAGGAAATTGAGTGTATATCTTTATAATAAGGAAATCTCCTTTAGCAATTTTTTTAATCATATGAGATATTCTAATAATCTAAAGATGAATTTTCAGTGACACACTTTTCATTATACTTAGTCAATATTAGATTTTTTTCAGATAGAAATAACGTAGAATGTTCATTTGCTAAGAATAATGAACGAGAAGGACAAAAGAAGGTAGGATATGGTCC
The DNA here is from genome assembly GCF_019923935.1 of Bubalus bubalis. Classification (NCBI taxonomy): domain Eukaryota; kingdom Metazoa; phylum Chordata; class Mammalia; order Artiodactyla; family Bovidae; genus Bubalus; species Bubalus bubalis. The sequence goes on along the minus strand of NC_059163.1, from coordinate 52,984,349 downwards.
AAAGTGCTGGAGTTGGCCTTAGAGAGAACTATGGATTGTTCATCTAGAGTAATAAGAGGGAATGAAAAATGTATAGGTATTAACACATGGACAATGTTTTTGTAGTTGTGCTTCTGGGAGTGCATGAAATTTGTCTTCATTTTTTTTTCTCATAAATTAAAGAAGAACATTGAACACACGTATACAGTGCAGAAGATAGATAGCATAGAAGACTAAGTACTTCGATTTTGAGAAAGATTTGTTTGCAAAGTTGACTATTTTCTAAAGATGCATGTAAATTTATAATCATATAACCACCATCCACATAACTTTTAAGAGTTAATCACACTGTATATCCTCTACAGAAAAATGTGACTTTATGCTAAGCACTTATTCTCCTACTGAAAGTCTTAAAATGTGGTAAGTGCTGCACAGAGCATGCCTATAGAACCCCAACAGTATAACCCCAACAAAAACTCTGATCACTGAGTTTGTAATGAATTTTCCTGTTCAGTTCAGTTCAGTTCAGTTACTCAGTCACATCCAACTCTTTGTGACCCCATGGGCTGCAGCACGCCAGGCTTCCCTGTCCATCACCAACTCCTGGAACTTGCTCAAACTCATGTCCATTGAGTCGGTGATGCCATCTAACCATTTAATCCTCTTTTGTCCTCTTCTCCTCCTGCCTTCAATCTTTCCCAGCATCAGGGTCTTTTCCAATGAGTCAGATCTTTGCATCAGGTGGCCAGTATTGCATCAGTATTGCAGCTTCAGCTTCAGCATCAGTCCTTCCAATGTATATTCAGGGTTGATTTCCTTTAGAATTGACTTGTTTGATCTCCTTGCAGTCCAAAGGACTCTTAAGAGTCTGCTCCAACACCACAGTTCAAAACCATCAATTCTTCAGCACTCAGCCTTCTTTATGGTCCAACTTTCACATCCATACATGACTAGTGGAAAACCATAGATTTGACTAGATGGACCTTTGTTGGTCAAAGTAATGTCTTTGCTTTTTAATATGCTGTCTTGATTTGTCATAGCTTTCCCTTCCAGAAACAAGTGTCTTTTAATTTCATAGCTGCAGTCATGAAACTTTTTTCCTTGTCTCTGTATTTTGCTGAGCTTGACAATTTCACATGGTGCCTCAATATCACTTGTTTCATTATTTGAAGTGAGTTTCTCATACCTTGTACACAATGTATAGTTGGATCTTTTCTCTTCTCTCTCTCTCTTTTTTTCTTTTTGGTGCATACCTGGAATTTTTGGGAAATCTCATTCCCCTGGATCATTATTTTATTTATAAATTCACCTTGTCAATCTGTCTTTCAGTTGGTGTATTTAAATATTTTACATCTAATGTAGTTTTTAATATATTTGATTTTGAGTTAGACATTTTATTTTTTAGAGTTATTTGTTTATTCTTCATTTCTTTGTATTGAATTTTGTTTTTTTTTTCTGTGTTATTTGTTTGTACTTTTATAAATTTAATTTTGATTTGCTTATGTTGTTTCTGAGTATATCTCTTTGTAAATATTTTAGTAGTTGCTTTAGATACCGTATTATACATACATAGTTGATCACAATCTAGTAAATTCACCATTTTTTGCCAAGTGTAGAAAACTTATGTCCCTTTAGGTTTCTTTACATTTTCTCATTTTTAAATAATTGTCTTAAATATTTTCTCTACATACTCAAGAACCACATAAGTTGATGTTATAATTTTTACTTATATTTTCAAACATAATTTAGAAAACTCATGAGTCTAATATATTTACTTGGATTTCAACTTCTTACACTGTGTTTTCATCCTTTTTGATGTCCCAAGATTTGTTTTTCTATCATTTTCTTTTCACCTCAAGAATTTCCTGTAGCCTTTTGCTTATGCTTGAATGATGACAAATTCTCTTGTCCCATACCTGAAAATGAAATTGTTTACATCTCACTAATAACTCATAGACTTATTATAGTTTTGAAGATCTGTTTTACTCCAAAACCTTATTGGTTTTGGAGTAAAACAGATTCATCATTTTTTCTCTTTCCAGACTGAGCAAGTATCACAGAGACTGGAAAAATCATTGACACCTTGAATTGTCCCCAATCTCTTCTAAGTAGCCAACCCTCTATTTAAAGCTCTTTGGAGAGAACAGTGTCTCTTGGAACAGGTAAGAAGTCAGTATCTTTGAGTTTCAGGGACAATTTTATTAAATAAATAATTATAAATCTCTCTTTATTAGATCTGGATGATATATGGAAGGAGATATTCCTTTGTAACTTTATTGTTTTACTTGACTTTTTCCATTACCAGGATTGTTCTCATAAATAATTACAGGCCTTTGAATAGCTAAATATTACTATCACTAAATTGTTTGAATTTTATTGTTAAGTTAGATTCTGGCTTTTTTTTTTTTTATTGATTTATCTGCAAACTGGTCTTTGGCCTTCTTAAAGCCTGTTCTTGATTTTGCTGATATTTTATTATATAGGGAGGAGGAAGTGATCCTCAGTTTAGTTGCAAACCACTTAATCTTTGATTTTAAATTTTTTAAAAAAAATTAATTTGTTTTTAATTGAAGGATAAATGTTTAACAGAATTTTGTTGGTTTCTGTCAATCATCAACAAGAATCAGCCATAGGTGGATCCTTCTTGAAATGCTCTTTGAAATTAATATCTGGGAATAAGTGAAAGAAATGAATCTGGACTGAGGATAGACCACTCTTCTCCATACTTGTTCATAATAGATATCGCGCCTGGATCCCAGAAAATGAGGTGCTGGGTTTGAAGCTATCCAAGATTTCCTTAACCTTTTTCTTAACTTTTCAAAATACCACTACAAAATATTCTTACAAAATACCACTTTTTTATAATATCAAGATTTTCTTTATTATTCTAAACCATCTCTTTAAGAACCTGACAGGTTAAGTATTGTTTAGTTAGTTTTTGTCTCATCATACCTTTTCTTTAAATTAGATTAACCTTGTTCAGAAGTAAAGAGATGATTCATATTTTTTATGACCACATTTTAAAACTCAAGACAGGAATCACAAAAGCATTGCCAAAAGTTATTAGTTAAATATGATGACTTGGGCACCATGCCCTTTTTATTTACTATATTTATTTGTTTGGTTTTATTTAACATTTATTTAACATACTTATATATGTAAATGCAGTAATATTTTTCATTTGGCCAGTTCCTAGTTCCGTGATCTTGTCCTATGGTTTACCATTAACAGGTGCAGGTATTGCTTAATACATTCCATAATGACTCTTCCAACCTAATAAGGAAAAATAAATTGTCCCTTGAAATTTTCAAAATAGCTTTTTTATAGTATGTCATGTTTTAAAAGTTAAAGTGAAAAGTGGAAGTGTTAGTTGCTCAGTCATGTCCAACTCTTTGTGACCCCACAGACTGTAGCCCGTCAGGTTCCCCTGTTCATGAAGTTCTCCAGACGAGAATGCTGGAGAGGGGAGCCATTTCCTTCTTCAGGGGATCATCCTGATGCAGGGATTGAACCCAGGTCTCCTGCACCTCAGGGAGATTCTTTACCATCAGAGCTAATCAAATACCAAAATCATAATAGTAAAAAATATAAAACTATTAAGCTACATTTTAACAATGAGCTATAGTCACAAAAGGGAATGCTTCAAATTTACTCAATATTAACAAGTCATTTAGGAATATTTTTCTGGTCAAGTAGTGACTGGAAATTTCAAAACTCTTACAGAGATTTTATTTTACGTAGAGTATATTTAAATAATGTTTTACCAGATTTTCTTCTCAGCTCTCTAGTCACAATATCTCTACCTCAGAGAGTTCAAAACTCTGAGAGAACTGAAAATAGAATGTATTGGCAAGTACATGTATAAAAAAGCTCTGTGGATAGGGCATGTACAGTGTTCCTTTCTCTTAAGGTGGCCTGTCTCTCTCTTTTGCACCAAGATAATTGACACCGATGATACACAACTACAATTTTCCCCTTTAACTTAGATTTATAAGAGAGTTTCTTTATTTCTCCAAGAGACATGACAAATTGGCAAGCATAAAATATTTTTTCTTATATAATTTAAGATAAAGACTAAATATCATATTATATATTTAATTTATTTATCTTTTAAAATATTCTAATGACTTTGTAGGTCATGCTTTCTAGCTGATATATTTCAATTCTGTGTTTTCCGTTAATACAATTTAACTACATTTGCTCACAGATCAAGCAGGCAAATATCAAAGGCACAAAGATTCTCACTCAGCTTGGCTTATGAAACTTTCAAGACTTATCACCCACATATTCCTTCTTTAGCACTGTGGCCAAACAAAATCTGGTTGTAAATTTACCAATAGCTGGAACAAAAAGGGGGCTTCCAGGTGGCTCCATGGTAAAGAATCCACCTGCCAATGCATGAGATGCAGGAGATACGGGTTTGATCCCTGGGTCAGGAAAATCCCCTGGAAGAGGAAATGGCAACCTACTGTAGTGTTCTTGCCTAGAAAATTTTATGGACAAAGGATCCTTGTGGGCTATAGGCCATGGGGTTACAAAAAGTCAGACATGTGTGAGCATGTATACACAGAACAAAAGGGAAACTGAATATTTGATATTTTTCATTAGAGAAATAGAATTTAAGGTAAAATGTAACAGGAGTTAGTTGTGAATTAACTTTTTCATCGTCATTGGGCACATTTTATTATCTTATTTATCAGTAATATCTTTGGAAATAATTGTATATCAGTTCTAAGAATAATTTCTTTCCATTCCTTGTATTCATCAAAGAAAGATCTCACATTAGATATGATTGCCATAAAGTGGTTTTCTGAGAATCTGTACTAGTGATCAGTGGTGCACCCTAATAAGAAATCACAAAGGACTTTTCACCACCTTTACACAACTTTCTCTAAATATAACTTCTCTCTAACTTTTTAATAGGTCCTAGAATATAAGCAATTTGAATTTATATTTTATGACATGTATTATAAGTGTTTTTAAATCTCTGTGATAAGTTTTAATAGCATAATATGCTCTGTAAAAAAGAGATGTGTGTAATGGATTTGACATTTTTTATCATATCTGAAAATTTGTGGAGAGTTAAAAAAAAGGAGTTAAATCCTTCATACACAAGTATGCAACATATACAGGAGTTTGGATGGGTTCAGAATTGGCCAAGTAATCATCAGCATTTTATTTTCTTTGAAATTTCAATTAAAAGGCTTATAGGTTCTAAGAAGAATGTGAATAAAAATTGCTATAGGACTGGAAGCCAAGATAAGTGGAAATCAAGTATGCATGATAAAAGGAAAGGAGAATTGTAATTTTAAAGTCATTGCAGCAGCTTTTAAGGCAAAATGTGGAGTATAAAATAAAAATCTTTTTATAGTAATATATGTTACAATCAAAAGTTAAAATATAGTGGTCATGTGTTTTTATATACTGAATAGCAGAGTAGAGGTTATTGGAACACTACTCTCCATCTTTGTCAGATCAAGTATGTTAAAAAAAAAAAATTAGTTAAGCCTTTCTTTGAAAGAATCAGATAAACATTTAGATGAAGGAAAGCAGACAGGGTATATGCATTATTTTCAAATAGTTAAAGGGTGATATATGAGTTTGAATTAAATTTTCATGGTTAGACTATAGAAAGAGATTAAGATAGAGCTCCTGAATTTCCCAAAAGGCCTTATTAGAGGCTTTAATTTGTGTACAGATATTTAGCAAGCAAACTACCATTTGAAGGACATTCATACCCAACTGTACAAGGTGAGTAAGAGAAGACTGAGGCTGAAAGGAAAATTAAGATTCTATTACAATGGTGTGTTAATGAATGGTGAGGGTTGGTACCCTGGTGGCTCAGTGATAAAGAATATGCCTGCCAATGCAGGAGATGCAGATTCAATCCCTGGGTTGGGAAGATCTCCTGGAAAAGGAAATAGCAACCCATTCCAGTGTTCAATCCCATGGACAAAGGAGTCTGGCAAGCTACGATACATGGGGTCACAAAGAGTCGGACATGACTTAGCAACTAAATGATAACAACAACTAGAGTTGGTACAGTGTTTGAGAAGATATGAAAAATATTGTAAAGGAATCAGTGGTAGATTGCCATGGACTACGTGAAACTAGATGCCAAAGTCTCATAAATCAATGGGAAATGTAAATGTGATTTTTGTTTCATAATGAAGAATCTATTTTACTATTAATATAATCAGCTCCCACCAGCATCAGTTCTCATTCACTTGCAAATTACTTTGCAGCTTGGAAGCTGAAACATCTATATCTGATTGCAAAAATTATTCAGGAATAAGAAGTTAATCTGACCAATGAACTCTTCATGGTCCAGTTCATTTAGTTGGTAGAAAGCCACATTATACAAGGTGAAAATCATTTCTTAATAACTTGTCATAATTGTTTTTCACCAATTATACTGAAGGTATAGCCTAGAAAAGATTCAAATCCCTAGAAAGCAATTCATTAGTATATCAGAAGGAGTTAAAAATTATTATAAAACACATAATTGTATTGTCAATCTCTATGTAACTATTTGAGGAACTGCCAGACTGCATTGCAAAGTGTTCACACTATTTTACAGTCCCACCGGTAGTGTATGAATCTTCTGATTGATGCAACCACATTCTTGCTAAGTTTACCATTTGACTTTTTGATTATAGTCATTCTAGTGGATATGATGTGGCATCTTATTGTGGTTTTGATTTGCATTTTCTTGATCACTAATAACATTAAATGTCTTTTCATGTTCTTATTGACTATTTTGCATATATTTTCTGAGACATGTCTATATCCTTTGCCCATTTAAAAATGTTGTTGTATGCCCTTCTATCATTGAATTATTTATATAATATCAATACAGGTTACTTTTAAGATACATTATTTGAAAATATTTTCCTATATTCTGTAAAATGTCTTCATTTTCTTGACTGTGGCATTTGAAGCATTCTACACCCAGATATATACCCAAAAATAAATCGAAACCTGTGTGTACACAAAACTTGTATAGACATAGACACAAATGTCTATAACAGCATTATTCCTAACAGCCCAAATTTGGAAACAACCCAAAATCCATCAACTGATAAATGAATAAACCAAATTGGTATGTCCATACAGTGGAATATTATGAACCAAGTACTAACACATGTTACAATATGACTGAACCATGTAAATTTAAACACAAGACTGCATAGCATAAGTTGCCATTTATTTGAAACTTCCAGAATAGGAAAATTTATAGTGACAGCTTAGAGTAGTGGTTGCTTGAAGATGGGTGATGGGAGATAAGAGAGATAACTAAAGAAGATGGGGTTTCTTTTTGAGTCTAAGAAGTTGTTCTAAAATTAACTGTGGTAGTGATTGTATTAATACCTATCTGTGCATATGCGGAAAACAATTGAATCACAGAGTTTAGATGGCTGGATTGTATGATATGTAAATTACATCTTAATAATGCTGTTATTTAAAACAATACATTATCAGATTGAGGTTAAAACCATAATCCTGCTTTTTAAACTATGTGTTATGTGGCTTGAAATCATTAAATAATTTCTGCTTTCTTAGCTATGTAATAATACCTATATATTTATAGTGTTCATAAACAGATCTGCTAGACTGAGGGACTCTGATTATTACATTTAAGATTCTGCTTCTCAGACTAAGCAGCCAGGAGCACAGTCAATTTACTGCAAGAATTATTAACCCTCTGGCCATAATGGACATCTTTGAAAAGTTTTTGAATGACTAGAGATCTCCAGAAAAATTATACATAAAAATATACATATTTTAAGAATATGATTTCCTTTATTATATTGGAAACTGATTTTTTAACACAGGCACAGAAAAATATGGCCTGCACAGTTTGTCTTTTTCTTTTAAAAGTAAGTTTCCACTGATTGAAAAAAGACAATATTATACAAAAACACAAAAGCAAGTTTGAAATAAGTTAGAAACAGATTACAATTACATTAATCTTTGGTTTTGCTTTCATAGTAATTAATAATGATTTATAATAAGAAGAAGAATTATAATAACAGCTTATTCTATACATTTTATTTAAAATAGATAAATACTTTCATGACATTGACAAGAATTATTTTTACCTGAGCAGTTTTCAAATTAATGAAGTAAATTGACATGCAAATGTTTTGCTTATTTGGCTCAGGAAACCTTGAAGACCATCTATGGACTTCATATAGTTAACAACTTTTTAAGAGAGAAGAAGCCCTGACTTCTGACCAAGGCATGCATTTCTTAAATTCCAGAATCAATCCTTCTTAAATAGAGCTTATTTGCTAGAACCTACTAAGAACCAATTGAAAAGCAGCATATACCTCTTTCTCTCTCAATGAATCTTCCATCAGCCCCAAGAATATCTTATCATTATTTATACCTACTCAAATATTTTCTAGATGCAGTGTACATGTAAATAATAAAAAATAATTAGTCTGATCTCCACTTACATAATCCCTTGTCATGTATAGGAAAGTGGCCATCTCCAACGCACAACAGAGAAGTGAAGAAAATGAACGTGATTCCAAAATCTTTCCATAAGCATCGTGTTCTCTGAAACTACAAGTACATTGCCAATAAAATAAGATTTTAAAAAATTGTATGGGTGTAAATGTCATATGTGTGTATGTTCAATTGTATCTGACTCTTTTCAACCCTATGGACTATAGCCTACCAAGTTCCTCTGTCCATGGAATTTTCCAGGCAAGAGTACTAGAGTAGGTTGCCATTTTCTACTCTAGGGGATCTTCAAAATTCAGGAATCAAACCTTTGTCTCTTGCGGCTCCTGCTTTGGCAGGTACACTCTTTACCACTAGTACCACCTGGGGAGCTCATAAATTTCATATAAATTAAATTAAATTAAATTATTTGCCTAAGAAGTAAAAATAACTGTCATAAAAAAAAGGGGAGGTGATGTCAGCAACATGGCAGCACCCTTTTAGTCTCTTCTTTAATCTGTTGTTATTCAGTTACTCAGTCATGTCTGACTCTTTGTGATCGCATGGATTGCAGCATGCCAGGCTTCTCTCTCCTTCACCATCTACCAGAATTTGCTCATACTTATGTCCATTGCATTGGTGATGCCACCAACCATCTCATCTTCTCTTGTCCCCTTCTCTTCCTGCCCTCAATCTTTCCCAGCATTGTGGTCTTTTCCAATAAGTCAGCTCTTCACATCAGGTGGCCAAAGTATTGAAGCTTCAGCATTAGTCCTTCCAATGAATATTTAGGGTTGACAATAAATGAAACTTCCATGAGTCAACAAAATATCCCTTTGCCTAACCCACCAAGATGTCAGAGAGATCTAAATGCCCATACATCTGAAGGTGGGTAGATTGGAACACATAGAAGAGGTGGAACTCTGGAAACAGCTGAGTTTATGCCTCTGATCCTGGCCTACCATCTGTGACTACTGAGCTGCAGGCCCAGAGAATCCAGCAATTGCAATTGTGGTTAGAGGTGACACAAAGGAGTCCAACTTCCTGGCTGCAGTGGCAGCCATCATGGGCACCAGGACTGGGGCCGCAACAGTGCTCCACAGAGAAAACCAAATGGCAGAGAGACTTAGTGAGCTCAAAGATATACATGTGCAAATAATTCAGGTAGAAGAGGAAAGAGAACATATTTTTTTGTAAATGAAGAAATTCTTTGAGAACTATTCAACTCCGTTAGAAAAAGGCAGCTAAAGGATAATGGATATCTTAGAAAGGGAAGAGAGGGTAAGAGAGGCAGAGTTTAGTTAAAGAAATAGATGAGAATGCCCCAAACCTGAGGGAGGAACTATACATACAATTTCACAGACCTAATAGAACACCCAGTTAAAGCAGTGTAAAATGACCTTCTCCAAGACACATTATATTAAAACTGGCAAAAGTCAATGATAAAACGGAATTTTGAAGGCAGCCACATAATAAAGCCCACTAACCTATCAAAAAAAAAAAAATCCATTAAGCTATCAACAAACTTTTCAGCAGAAACACTCTAGGTCAAGAGAAAAGGAATGGCATGCTTAAGATATTGAGAGATTAAAAAACTGTCAGCCAAGAATACCCCATAGAGCAAAGTTAGCCTTCAGATATGAAAGAGAAATAAAGGCTTATGCCAGACAAACAGAAGATGAGGGAATTCATCATCAATAGACCTGCCTTACAATACATGTTGAAAAGAGCTCTTCTAACTGAAATTCAAAGGTGAAACCACACAAAACTTGAGTAAGATAATCAATTATAGACAAAATAACAGAATTTCAACTCTGCAGAAAAAAAAAAAATAGATCGTTAAACACTTTATTATAGCACAAGAGTTAAAGGGAAAATACATTAAAAATAACTATAATTATTTAAGTTTGGTATTTAATATTAAGAAAAGGTGGCAAGAATACACAGAAGAGCTATACAAAAAAGACTTTAATGACCCAGATAACCACGATGGTGTGATCACTCACCTAGAGCCAGACATCCTGGAATGCAAAGTCAAGTGGGCCTTAGGAAGCACCACTATGAACAAAGCTAGTGGAGGTGATGGAATTCCAGCTGAGCTATTTCAAATCTTAAAAGATGATGCTGAAAAAGTGCTGCACTCATATGCCAGCAAATTTGGGAAACTCAGCAGTGGCCACAAAACTGGAAAAGGTCAGTTTTCATTCCAATCCCAAAGAAAGGCAATGCCAAGGATTGTTCAAAGTACTGCAAAATTGCACTCATATCACACACTAGCAAAGTAATGGTCAAAATTCTCCAAGCTAGGCTTCAATAGTACGTGAACCAAAGACTTCCAGATGCTCAAACTGGATATAGAAGAGGCATAGGAATCAGAGATTTAATTGCCAACATCCATTGGATTACAGAGAAAGCAAGAGAATTCCAAAAAAATATCTACTTCTGCCTCATTGACTGTGATAAATTGTTGTTGTATGGATCACAGCAACCTGTGGAAAATTCTTCAAGAAATGGAAATACCAGACCACCTGACCTGTCTCCAGAGAAATCTGAATGCAGGTCAAGAAGCAACAGTTAGAACGGGACATGGAACAACAGACTGCTTCCAAATTTAGAAAGGAGTATATCAAAGCTGTATATTATCACCTTGCTAATTTAACTTATATGCAGAGTACATAATGTGAAATGCTGGGCTGGATGAAGCACAAGCTGGAATTAAGATTTCTGGGAGAAATATCAATAACCTCTGATACACAGATGACACCACATTTATGGCAGAAAGTGAAGAAGAATTAAACAGCCTTTTGATGAAAATCAAAGAGGAAAGGGAAAAAGCTGGCTTAAAACTCAACACTCAAAAAACTAAGATCATGATGGCATCTGGTCCCATTACTTCATGGCAAATAGATGGGAAAACAATGGAAACACTGACAGACTTTATTTTCATGGGCTCCAAGATCCTACAGATGGTGACTGTAGCCATGAAATTAAAAGATGCTTGCTCCTTAGAAGAAAAGCTATTACCAAACTAGACAGCTTATTAAAAAGCAGAGACATCACTTTGCCAACAAGGGTCCATCTAGTCAAATTATGGTTTCTCCACTAGTCATATATGGATGTGAGAGTTGTACCATAAAGAAAGCTGAGGGCCGAAGAACTGATGCTTTTGAACTGTGGTGTTGGAGAAGACTCTTGAGAGTCCCCTGGACTGCTAGAAGATCAAACCAGTCAATCCTAAAGGAAATCAGTCCTGAATATTCATTGGAAGTACTGATGCTGAAGCTGAAGCTGAAGTCCAATACTTTGGCCACCTGGTGCAAAAAACTGACTCACTGGAAAAGACCTTAATGCTGGGAAAGATTGAAGGCAGGAAGAGAATGGGATGACAAAGGATGGTATGATTGGATGACATCACCAACCCAATGTGCATGAGTTTGAGCAAGTTCCGGGAGTTGGTGATGGACAGGGAAGCCTGCTGTGCTGCAGTCCATGGGGTCGCAAAGAGTCATGCATGACTGAGCAACTGAACTGAACTGAGTTTAAATTTGATAAGTAGCTCAAAATATGAAATGGGATCATGTGTGACACCTTAAACATAGAAGAGGAGGAAGAAAAGGATGAAATTTGTGTAGGCAAATGAAGCTATCATCAAAAAAGGACTATTTTATTTATGAGACATTTAATAGGAGGGGCTTCCTTGGTGACTCAGATGGTAAAGAATCTGCCTGCAATGCAGAAGAATCAAGTTCAATCCCTGAGTCAGGAAGATTCCTCAGAGAAGGCAATGGCACCCCACTCCAGTACTCTTGCCTGGAAAATCCCATGGACGGAGGAGCCTGGTGGGCTCCAGTTCAAGGGGTCGCTAAGAGTCAGGCACGACTGAGCGACTTCACTTTCACTTTTACTTTCATGCATTGGAGAAGGAAATGGCAACCCACTCCAGTGTTCTTGCCTGGAGAATCCCAGGGATGGGGCAGCTTGGTGGGCTGCCGTCTATGGGGTTGCACAGAGTCAGACACGACTGAAGCAACTTAGCAGCAGCAGACAGAAAGCCAACACGAAAATATTGGCCTTAAATGAAGCAATATACCAGATGACCTTGAGATATATACCGAATATTTGATCCAAAAACAACAGAAGAAACATTCTTCTCTAGTACACATGGAACATCCTCAATGATAGAACTTTTGTTGGCAAATAGTATACAAACAAGTCTCCATAACTTTAAGACTGAAATCATTTCTAACATCTTTTCTGATCACAACGGTGTGAAACTAGAAATCAACTACAATAAGAGAGCTGGAAAAAAAATTTTTTTTAATATGTAAATCTAAATAATATACTACTGAACAACTGTTGGCTCAACAACAACAAAAAAAAGTCAAAGAACAGTAAAAAATACCTGAAGGCAATGAAAATGAAAATACAACATACTGAAGTCTATGGGATGCAACAAACCACCCCTAAGGCAGAATTTTATAGCAATACAGTTCTATCTCAAAAAACAAGAAAAATCTCAAATCAACAATCTAAACTTACACTTAAAGAAACTAAAATAAATAAATTTAAAAAAACACACACAAATGAGCCCTAAATTAGTAGATGAGAACAGATTGGTGGTTATCCAAGGGAAATAGAGGTGAGGAGAGGGCAAATGGGTAAAGGGGGTCAGTTGTATGGTGATGGATGCAACTAAACTGTTGGTGGTGAGCACACTCTAGTATACATAGAAGTCAGAATCTAATGTTGTATACATGACCCTTATATAATGCTATAAGCCAATGTTATCTAGATTTTTTAAAAAAGGAGGAAAGATAAATGTGCTAAGGAAATCATGAAAAACAAAGCTAAAAAGAAGAGAAGTGAATATGCCATGTGACCTGTCTCAGTGAGGGTTACTGCTTCATTCACTTCTTTTCTTCCCATTTTGTATAGAGCAATCATACTGTGAGTGAGAGATTTTATTAAGACTGATTGAATATGGCTCTAAATTATTCTGTAATACCTGAAGAGTTAAAGGATTAAAATACTTTTAAATGGAATTTAGTAATAGGAAAACTCTAATCCTGTAATTAAAATGTTTAAAAATGTTAAATTGAATAATCTTCTAGCTATGCATGTTTTGGTGTTCAATTTAATTTAATTTAATTTTTTAAGATTCATCCTTACAAAGGTAATCCAAAATACAGTTGAATAGAGATTGGATATATTAGATCTTGACAGAAAAACATCCTTCTGGGAAACATAAGATGTTTTGGTATGTTAATTTATTTGATTTGATTTTGGTTTTCAGTTAGTGGCAATGGGCATGTATATTCAGGACAAGCAGTTAACTTCTTTGTAATTAAGTCTATGGATGACCCCCTAAATTAAACACCCATGAACACAAACGACCGACTGACCTAGACAAAGACATTGATCTAAAAATATGTTACTTTTACCTGTTCAACGAAGAGGCAAGTATTCATATACTATGACACCAAAAGCACATTTAAAATATTGGGAAACTAAAAGTAGTTTTTAAAAAGTTGCTTCTCAAACCAGCTTCAGTAATCTAACATCCATTTTCACTTTTTAAAAATTTCCCAGCATTAATCATATTTAAATTCATTTTATATAATTGTAATTATGTGTGTATTTGCATGGATAGGTTCTTTGATAGATTTTTTTCAAAGAATATGTTATTATATGAAGATTTCTTATTCTAATTTCCTTTCTTCATAAAATGATCTTGAATGAATGCATTTATACTACAATTTACTGTGTGCTGACCTATGTGCTGTGTTGTGCTAAGTCGCTTCAGTCATGTCAGACTCTTTGCGACTGTATGGATTGTATCCCACCTGGCTCCTCTGTCCATGGGGTTCTCCAGGAAAGACTACTGGAGAGGGTTGCCATACCGTCCTCCAGGGGATGTTCCAATCCAGGGATCGGACCTGCATTTTATGTCTGCCGCAGTGACAGGTGGGTTCTTTACCACTGTACAATTTCCCAGTTGTTAAGTAGTATCTATTTAATATTTTGACTATAAATAATTCTTTCAGAACATCTTTAAACACAAAGTATATGTTTTATTAATAGCTGAAATTTATTTATGTCTAAGCATGTTTTGGGCTTCCCTGATAGTTCAGTTGGTAAAGAATCTACTGCAATGCAGGAGACCCTGGTTGGATTCCTGGGTTGAGAAAATCCACTGGAGAAGGGATAGGTTACCCACTCCAGTTTTTTGGGGCTTCCCTTGTGGCTTAGCTGGTAAAGAATCTGCCTGCAACGGGGAAGACCTGGGTTTGATCCCTGGGTTGGGAAGATTCCCCTGGAGAAGGCAAAGGCTACCCACTCTATTCTTCTGGCCTGGAGAATTCCATGGACTGTATAGTCCATGGGGTCACAAAGAGTCTGACACAACTGAGCAACTTTCACTTTCAAGCATGTTTCAGAGACTGTGCTATGTATTTTTTCTGGTTATTTACATGTTTATTCTCCACAACAGTCACATTAAACTGTGCTGTTATAGTATTCATTTTATAAATAAAAAGACTGAGATCCAAAGGAACTGAGTAACTTGCCTACACAACAGTATAAGTGAAGCCAGAGTTCAAATTAAGAACCTATAATGTGCCTCCTTAAATTCTCATTAAATTATAAGAATTTCTGCCTTTTTTTTTTTTTTTTTTTGGTATGGTGGTCTGGTATTCTTAAAGAGATGGGGATTTCAGATCACCATACAAAAAAGAAGTCAAAATTCTTATAATCTGACAAGCATTTACAGATTATACTCCCCCAAATGGCACAGATTTGCAAAACTTTTAGTAATATTTGAATATACTGTATCTTGTGAGGAAGAACCAGAATACGTGAACAACATGTCAAAGAAAGGATTCAGAGAATTACAGACAGAAATTTGACACACTTTTAGTTATTAGATACATACGAAGGAATGACAGATTTTACATGCAATTGATAGTATCAGTTATGTGAAGGTGTCCCTTCAAAGAACTCATAGGTGTTTGGCTAACAAATATTGTGAACTTCTAAAAAGAATGTTTTTAGTCAGCTCCAAGTTTGGTGTAAAACTGGATTTTATTTTATTTTTTTTATATTTAAAAATTTGAATGCTTTTATTTATTTTTTTACTTTACAATATTGTATTGGTTTTGCCATACATCAACATGAATTTTAAATATTAAGTGTCATAGTGATACTAGAAGCTACAACTGGAATTGTTTTATGTGATGTTACTCAAGGGAAAGGAAAAAAAAAAAAAAAAGAGTAATCCAGAGAAACATAACCAGGAAAAGGAAGCAATGTATTTCCTAAACTCTTTTTTTTTTTTTCTAAACTCTTACCTTAACTTACATGAATTCTGTATTAAAGTAATAGAACTCAGTCAAACTGATTGGTGGCCTAGTAGTTAAGAATCTACCTGACAATGGCGGGCACACTGGTTTTATCCCTGGTGGGAGAACTAAGATCTCACATGCTGCAGGGCAACTAAGCCTGTGGGCTGTAGCAACCTACTATATTTTAAAGGATACAGTTCCTTTATGTACTGAACTTCTCATTAAAATATTTTCCTACTTTGATTACTTAATTAACCAACTGTGTGGCTTTATAGAATTTCATTGCTCATGATGACAATAAATATGAAGACTGGCAAGCATAACAAAATTAATGAAGATGACCCTGGAGGTGACTCTTATAAAGTAAAAATACAAGGACTGTTTTTGGTTATACCAAAATAATATATGAACTTGATTATTACTTACTTCCAATCATTTTTATAATCTTTATCTTTCCAGGTAAGATTGTTTAAAAGCAGTTGCATAGATTTTAGTATAACATCCAGGTTGCCAAGTTCCAATTTTATTTAACTTTATATATGATTAGAGATTGGGCTTCCCTGGTGGCTCAGAGGTTAAAGCGTCTGCCTCCAATGCAGGAGACACGGGTTCGATCCCTGGGTCAGGAAGATCTCCTGGAGAAGGAAATGGTAACCCACTCCAGTATTCTTGCCTGGAGAATCCCATGGACAGAGGAGCCTGGCGGGCTACAGTCCAAGGGGTTGCAAAGAGTCGGACACGACTGAGAGACTACACTTCACTTCATGATTAGAGATTAAATTATTTTAACATTGAAGAGTTAAATAACTAAAACTATAAGTAGTTTTTAAAGTATTTTATTGATTATAAGGGTTTTCCCAGGTGACTTGATGCTAAAGAATCCGCCTGCCAGTGCAGGAGACATGGGTTTGGTTCGTGGGTCTGTAAGATTCCCTGGAGAAGAAAATGGCAACCCACTCCAGTCTGTGCCTGGGAAATCACATGGACAAAGGAGCCTGACAGGCTACAGTCTATGGAGTCACAAAAGTCAGACACAATTTAGTGACTAAACAATAACATTGATCATAAGTTCATTTTATCTAGCTTTAAAAATATTGTGTCACATGGAATTAAATTAGAATAATATTTTGAACTAAATATATTAAGAAGAGAAATCTATTTAAATTTTAGTCATATCCATCTATATTTTTGGAGAAGGAAATGGCAAGCCACTCCAGTGTTCTTGCCTGGATAATCCCATGGGCAGAGGAGCTTGGGCTATAGTTCATGGGGTTGCAAAGAGTCAGAAACAACTGAGTGAATAAGCACAGCACCCATATTTTAGGGCAATTTAAAAACTGATTTTCTGAAATTATCCCAGCCATTTAAGGTATTCAACTTTTCTGCTTTTTTCAGCATCCAGCATAATTCATAAAATGCTTGTGGTTGTATTCTTAAACTCATTCTTTTTTATTGTATTGAATGTCTATATACATTGAGAGCCTATATATTGAATATATTGAGCCTATACACACACACACACACACACACACACACACACATATATTTGGTGGAAGACATGGCAACCCACTCCAGTATTGTTGCATAGAGAATCACATGGGCAAATAAGCCTGATGGATTATAGTCCACCAGGCCTCAAAGGGTCAGACACAACTGAAGAGACTTAGCATGCACATATATATATGTATCAGTTCAGTTCAGTGGCTCAGCCATGTCTGACTCTTTGCGAACCCACAAATCGCAGCACACCAGGCCTCCCTGTCCATCACCAACTCCTGGAGTTCACTCAGACTCACATCCATCGAGTCAGTGATGCCATCCAGCCACCTCATCCTCTGTCATCCCCTTCTCCTCCTGCCCCCAATCCCTCCCAGCATCAGAGTCTTTTCCAATGAGTCAACTCTTCGCATGAGGTGGCCAAAGTACTGGAGTTTCAGCTTTACCATCATTCCTTCCAAAGAAATCCCAGGGCTGATCTCCTTCAAAATGGACTGGTTGGATCTCCTTGTAGTCCAAGGGACTCTCAAGAGTCTTCTCCAACACCACAGTTCAAAAGCATCAATTCTTGGGTGCTCATCTTTCTTCACAGTCCAACTCTTACATCCATACATGACCACTGGGAAAACCACAGCCTTGACTAGATGGGCCTTTGTTGGCAAAGTAATGTCTCTGCTTTTGAATATGCTATCTAGGTTGGTCATAACTTTCCTTCCAAGGAGTAAGCGTCTTTTAATTTCATGGCTGCAGTCACCATCTGCAGTGATTTTGGAGCCCCAAAAAATAAAGTCTGACACTGTTTCCACTGTTTCCCCATCTATTTGCCATGAAGTGATGGGACCAGATGCCATGATCTTCATTTTCTGAATGTTGAACTTTAAGCTAACTTTTCACTCTCCACTTTCACATTCATCAAGAGGCTTTTCAGTTCCTCTTCACTTTCTGCCATAAGAGTAGTGTCATCTGCATATCGGAGGTTATTGATATTTCTCCTGGCAATCTTGATTCCAGCTTGTGCTTCTTCCAGCCCAGCATTTCTCATGATGTACTCTGCATATAAGTTAAATAAGCAGGGTGACAATATACAGCCTTGACGTACTCCTTTTCCTATTTGGAACCAGTCTGTTATTCCATGTTCAGTTCTAACTGCTGCTTCCTGACCTGCATATAGATTTCTCAAAAGGCAGGTCAGATGGTCTGATAGTCCCATCTCTTTCAGAATTTTCCACAGTTTACTGTGATGCACACAGTCAAAGGTTTTGGCATGGTCAATAAAGCAGAAATAGATGTTTTTCTGGAACTCTTGCTTTTTCGATGATCCAGCGGATGTTGGCAATTTGATCTCTGGTTCCTCTGCCTTTTCTAAAACCAGCTTGAACATCTGGAAGTTCATGGTTCATGTATCGCTGAAGCCTGGGTTGGAGAATTTTGAGCATTACTTTACTATCATGTGAGATGAGTGCAATTGTGTGGTAGTTTGAGCATTCTTTGGCATTGCCTTTCTTTGGGATTGGAATGAAAACTGACCTTTTCCAGTCCTGTGGCCTAGTTCAGTTCTATCCCTCAGTTGTGTCTGATGCTTGGCAACCCCAAGGACTGCAGTATGCCAGGGTTCCCTTTCCATCACCAACTCCCAGAGCTTGCTCAAACTCATGTCAATAAAGTCGGTGATGCCATCCAACCATCTCATCCTCTGTCATCCCATTCTCCTCCCGCCTTCAATCTTTCCAAGCATCAGGGTCTTTTCCAATGAGTCATTTCTTTGGATCAGATTGCCAAATATTGGAGTTTCAGCTTCAGCATCAGTCTTTCCAATGAATATTCAGGACTGATTTCCTTTAAGATTCCTTGCAGTCCAAGAGACTCTCAAGAATGTTCTCCAACACTACAGTTCAAAAGCATTAATTCTTCAGCACTCAGCTTTCTTTATAGTCATCCATATATGACTACTGGAAAAACAATAGCTTTGACTAGAGGGACCTTTGTCAGCAAAGTAATGTCTCTGCTTTTTTCTATGCTGTCTAGGTTGGTCATAGCTTTCCTTCCAAGGAGCAAGCATCTTTTAATTTCATGGTTACAGTCATCATCTGCAGTAATTTTGGAGCCCCAAAAAGTAAAGCCTGTCAGTGTTTCCACTGTTTCCCCATCTATTTGCCATGAAGAGATGGGACTGGATGCTATGATCTTAGTTTTCTGAATGTTGAGTTTTAAGCTAGCTTTTTCCCTTTCCTCTTTCATTTCCATCAAGAGGCTCTTTAGTTCTTTGCTTTCTTCCATACAGGTGGTGTCATCTGTATATTTGAGGTTATTGATATTTCTCCTGGCAATCTTGATTCCAGCTTGTGCTTCAGCCAGCCTGGCATTTCACATGATGTACTCTGCATATAAGTTAAATAAGCAAGATGACAATATTCAGCCTTGATATACTCCTTTCCCAATTTGCAACCAGTCTGTTGTTCCATGTCTGGTTTTAGCTGTTGTTTCTTGACCTGCATACAAATTTCTTCAGAGGCAGGTCAGGTGGTCTGGTATTCCCATCTCTTTTAGAGTTTTCCAGTTTGCTGAAGCAACTTAGCACGTATATATGTGTGTGTGTGTGTGTGTGTGTGTGTGTGTGTGTATCTATATATTTAATATGTACATTTAGATTGGCAATCTATATTTTTCTTAGAATCTAAGTAACAAAGAGGTTAAAAATTACACCAGTGAAAAAATACATTTGTTCACTATTTAAAACAGCTAGGACATGGAAGCAATCTAGATGTCTATCAACAGACAAATGAATAAAGAAGCTGTGGTACATATATACTATGGAATATTACTCAGCCATAAAAGGAATGCATTTGAGTCAGTTCTAATGAGGTAGATGAACCTAGAGCCTATCAAATAGAGTGAAGTAAGTCAGAAAGAGAAAAACAAATATTATATATTAATGTGTATATGTGGAATCTAAAATAATGGTAGTGATGAACATATTTACAGGGCAGCAATGGAGATGCAGACATAGAGAACAGATTTGGGAACATGGTGGGGGAAATAGAGGGTGGGATGAATGGAGACCGTGGCATAGAAACATACATTACCATAAGTAAAAGAGATAGCCAGTGGAAATTTGCTCTATGACTCAGGAACTTCAAACTGGTGCTCTGTGACAACCTAGAGTTGTGGGATGGTATGGGAGGTAGGAGGGAGGTTCAAAAGGGAGGGGACATATGTATACCTATGGCTGATTCATGTTGATATATGGCAGAAACCAGCATAATGTTGTAAAAAATTATCCTTCAATTAAAAATAAATATTTTATTTTAAAAATATGCATGGTTGGTCACTTAGTCGTGTCCAAGTGTGCAACCCCATGGGCTGTAGCCCACCAGGCTCCTCTATAATGAAAAGGTAAAACTGAACCTTTTATCATAAATGAATTTTATGTTTACATTTTAGGAAGCAGTCCTGAATATTCATTGGAAGTACTGATGCTGAATCTGAAACGCCAATGCTTTGGCCACCTGCAAAGAACTAACTCCCCAAAAAGACACTATTGTTGGGAAAAATTAAAGGCAGGAGGAGAAGGGGATGACAGGATGAGATGGTTGGATGGCATCACCTACTTGAGGGACATGTGTTTGAGTAAGCTGTGGGAGTTGGTGATGGACAGGGAAGTCTGGCTTGCCACAGTCCATGGGGTCATACAACTGAGTGACTAAACTGAACAGAACTGAACTGATTCACTACTTGTAGTTTATATTAAATTTAGTTTGAAACTGGGTATTCTTTGGAGCCATTAATAACTTTTTTAGATATGCTTGTGTACAGAAAATGTCAAGCGCTTTTTTTATAGAAGAGTCAGCAAAGAAAGAAAAACAAAAGTCTTAAGCCTGCTGCTACTGCTGCTGCTAAGTTGCTTCAGTTGTGTCTGACTCTATGCAACTCCATAGACAGCAGCCCACCAGGCTCCCCCGTCCCTGGGATTCTCCAAGCAAGAACACTGGAGTAGGTTGCCATTTCCTTCTCCAATGCATGAAAGTGAAAAGTGAAAGTGAAGTCCCTCAGTCGTGTCCGACTCTTAGCGATCCCATGAACTGCAGCCCACCAGGCTCCTCTGTCCATGGGATTTTCCAGGCAAGAGTATTGGAGTGGGGTGCCATTCTCTTCTCCTAGTCTTAAGCCTACTCTTTCCTTTTATTGGGCTTTCCTCATAGCTCAGTTGGTAAAGAATCTGCCTGCAATGCAGGAGACCCTTTCGATTCCTGGGTTGGGAAGATCCACTGGAGAAGGGGTAGACTACCCACTCCAGTATTCTGGCCTGGAGAATCCCATGGACCATACAGTCCATGGGGTCACGAAGAATTGGACATGTCCTCTTATTACTTTTCTTGCATTGAGTATCTCACTCTTCCTTAGTGGCTTAGATGGTAGAGTCTGCCTACAATGCGGGAGACCTGGGTTTGATCCCTGGACTGGAAAGATTTCCTAGAGATGGGAATGGCAGTCCATTAAAGTAGTCTTGCCTGAAAAATCCCATGGATGGAGGAGTCTGGTGGGGTACAATCCATGGGATCACAAAGAGTTAGAAATGACTGGGCGACTAACACACACACACACACACACACACACACACACACAAATCTTGAAAATAACAGAAACGTAAAGTGAGAATTGTAGTATGGGATTATAAGAGAAGTTCAAGAACATCTATTTAGCATGCTTGACAAACTATTTGGGTTAAACTGATTTATTTTGATACCAAAATAGATACTGCCAAAACAAGAAATCAGGGATCCACCCAAGAGATCACCAAGTTAAAACTCATAAAAGATATAATTAGATTAGAAAGTGTGGAAAGCAAAAGGTCTGCAAACAGCAAAATGATTTGATGAGAGGTTATGTTGCCTCATACATGCAATTTTGTAAATGTTAAATATATTTCCTTATTAAATATGCACCTTTCTTTATTTAAATATGACTATACAGTGGGCTTCCCTGGTGGCTAAGCTGGTAAAGAATCTGCCTGGAATGTGGGAGACCTGGGTTTGATCCCTGGGTTGGGAAGATCCCCTGGAGAAGGGATAGGCTACCCTTTCCAGTATTCTGTCCTGGAGAATTCGATGGACTGTGTAGTTCATGGTGTCAACTATACAGTATTCTGTTCTGTGTAACTTGCCTTCAGTAATTATTTGTCTGATGTCTACTATGGACAATTGAAATTTAACCCAGCGTGTTCAAATGTGCAGGGTAATAAGGTCAGCTAGCTATGTTTGTGACTTCATATAAAACAATGAAAACTGAATGGGATCATGGAGACTTTCATCTCTATCAGAATGAAAATGTTAGGAGCTGAGGTACCAAGACATACTTCTCCAAAGGAACCAAAGTTCCACTGTTATTAATGGCCAATCTTCACAGCCACAATAACAAAAAAAATTGAACCAAAGCAGGGCATGTGCTGCTACCTCCCTCTTGCAGAAAACCAGTGATTCCGATCATACTCTAGAATGTGAAGTCAAGCAGGGCATAGGAAGCATCAATATGAACAAAGTGGGTGGAGGTGAGGAATTCCAGTTGAGCTATTTCAAATCCTAAAAGATGATGCTGTTAAAGTGCTGTACTCAACATGCCACCAAATTTGGAAAACTCAGCGGTGGCCACAGGAATGGAAAAGGTCAGTTTTCATCCTAATCTCAAAGAAAGGCAATGCCAAAGAATGTTCAAACTACCATACATTTGCACTCATTTCACACACTAGCAAGGTAATGCTCAAAATCTTTCAAGCTAGGCTTCAGCAGTATGTGAATTGAGAACTTCCAGATGTACAAGCGGATTTAGAAAAGACAGAGGATCCAGAAATCAAATCGCCAACATTTGTTGGACCATAGAGAGAGCAAGGGAATTCCAGAAAAACATCTACTTCTGCTTCATTGACTATGCTAAATTGTTGTGTGGATCACAACAAACTGTAAAATTTTAAAGAGATGGGAATACCAGACCACCCTGACTCTTAAGAAATCGGTATGCAGATCAAGAAGCAACAGTTAGAACCAGACATGGAGCAATGGACTGGTTCAAAATTGGGAAAGTAGTACATCAATGCAGTCTATTGTCACCCTGCTTCTTTAATCTGTATGCAGAGTACATCATGCAAAATGACAGGCTGGATGAATCACAAACTGGACTCAAGATTGCTGGAAGAAATATCAATAACCTCAGATATGCAGATGATACTACTCTCATGGCAGAAAGTGAAGAGGAACAAAAAAGCCTCTTGGTGAAAGTGAAAGAGGAGAGTGAACAAGCTGGCTTAAATCTCAACATTCAGAAAACTAAGATCATGGCATTAGGTCCCATCACTTCATGGAAATAGACAGGGAAAAAATGAAAAGGGTAACATATTTCATTTTCTTGGTCTCCAAATTCACTGTGAACAGTGACTGCAGCCATGAAATTGAGATGTTTGCTCCTTGCAAGTAATGCTTGGACAAACCTAGACAGCATATCAAAAAGCAGAAACATCTCTTTGGTGACAAAGATTTGTATAATTAAAGCTATCGTTTTTCCAGTAGTCATGCATGGTTGTGACAGCAAAATCATAAAGAAGGCTGAGTGCTGAAGAATCGATGCTTTCAAATCATGGTGCTAGAGAAGACTCTTGAGAGTTCTTTGGACTGTGAGGAGATGCAACCAGTCCATCCTAAAGGAAATCAGTCCTGAATATTCATTGGTAGGACTGATGCTGAAGCTGAAGCTCCAATACTTTGCACACCTGTTTTGAAGAGTCAACACACTGAAAAAGACCTTGATGCTGGGAAAGACTGAGGGCAGAAGAAGAAGGAGGTTACAGAGGATGAGATGGTTGGATGGCAGCACCAACTCATTGGACATGCTGGGGTCCATGGGACATGCTGGTGTCCTTGCATGCTGCAGTCCATGAAGTTGGAAAGAGTCAGACATGAGTTAGTTAGTGTCTGAATAACAACTGTGATCCTACTGTGCAGGTGCCAGCTGATTGCTTTATAGGGAGTCTTAGAGAGGTGGGCTTTTCCAGTGACACAGTGGTAAAAAATCTGCCTGCCAATGCAAGAGATGCAGGAAATGTGGCTTAGGTCTCTGGATCGGGAAGATCCTCTGGAGAAGGAATTGACAACCCATTTCAGTATACTTCCCTGGGAAATCCCACAGGGAAGCCTGGTATGTTATAGTCCATTGGATCACAAAAGTGTCAGATATGACTTTTGCAAATAAACAACTACAGATAGAGATGTGATAACACATAGAAGACTCTGACTCCAAGGTTGATTGTACTTTACCATCTTAAAAGAGAAAGACAGGCAGCTCACATGTATGCATTTAAAATGTCAAGAAAATTAAGAATAATCAAGTAATTTTTCATCTCCTCTAGAAAATATAGATCAAAAATAAACATAGAAACAAACTCAGATCAGTCGCTCAATTGTGTCCAACTCTTTGCTACCCCATGCACTGTAGCACGCCAGGCTTCCCTATCCATCACCAGTTCCTGGAGCTTGCTCAAACTCATGCCCACTGAGTCGGTGATGCCATTCAATCATCTCATCCTCTGTTGTCCCTCTTCTCCTCTTGGCTTCAACCTTTCCCAGCATCGGGGTCTTTCCCAATGAGTCAGTTCTTTGCATCAGGTGGCCAAAGTAGTGGAGCTTCAGCTTCAAAATCAGTCCTTTCAATGAACATTCAGAATTGATTTCCTTTAGGAATGGTTGGTTTGATCTCCTTGCAGTCCAAGGGACTCTCAAGAGTCTTCTTCAACACGACAGTTCAAAAGCATCCATTCTTCGGCGCTCAGCTTTCTTTATGCTACAATTCTCACATTTGTACATGAATACTGGAGAAAACATAGCTTTGATTTGATGGACCTTTGTTAGCAAAGCAATGTCTCTGCTTTTTAATATGTTGTCTAGGTTGGTCATAGCTTTTCTTCCAAGGAGCAAGTGTCTATTCATTTCATGGCTGCAGTTACCATCTACAGTGACTTTGGAGCTCAAGAAAATAAAGTCTGTCACTGTTTATATTGTTTCCCCATCTATTTGCCATGAAGTGATGGGACCAGATGCCATGATCTTAGTTTTCTGAATGTTGAGTTTCAAGCCAGCTTTTTCACTTTCCTTTTTCACTTTCATCAAGAGACTCTTTAGTTCCTCTTCACTTTCTGTCATAAGTGTAGTATCTGAGGTTATTCATATTTCTCCTGGCAATCTTGATTCCATCTTGTGCTTCATTTAGCCTGGGATTTCTCATGATGTACTTTGCATATAAGTTAAATAAGCAGAGTGTCAGTATACAGCCTTGATGTACCTGTTTCCCAATTTGGAACCAGTCTTTTGTTCCATGTCCGGTTCTAACTGTTGCTTCTTGAACTGCATACAGATTTCTTAGCAGGCAGGTAAGGTGGTCTGGTATTCCCATCCCTTGAAGAATTTTCCAAAGTTTGTTATGATGAACACAGTCAAAGGCTTTTGCATAATCAATAAGCAGAAGTAAATGTTTTTTTTCTGGAATTCTCTCACTTTTACTATGATCCAATGGATGTTGGCAATTTAATCTCTGATTCCTATGCCTTTTCTAAATCCATCTTGAGCATCTGGAAGTTCACCATTCACATACTGTTGAAGCCTGGCTTGGAAAATTTTGAGCATTACTTTTCTAGGTGTGAAATGAGTACAAGTGTGTGGTAGTTTGAACAATCTTTGACATTGCCCTTCTTAGGGACTGGAATGAAAACTGACCATTTCTATTCCTGAGGCCCCTGCTGAGTTTTCCAAATTTGCTGGAATATTGAGTGCAGCACCTTCACAGCATCATCTTTTAGGATTTGAAATAGCTCAGCTGAATTCCATCACCTCCAGCCACTTCGTTTGTATTGATGCTTCCTAAGGCTCCCTTGAGTTTGCATTCCAGGATGTCTGGCTCTAGGTGAGTGATCACACCATCATGGTTATCTGGGTCATGAAGATCTTTTTTTTTTTTTTTTTTTTTTTTTTTTTATAGTTCTTCTGTGTATTCTGGCACTTAATATCTTATGCTTTTGTTAGATCCATAACATTTTTGCCCTTTATTGTGCCCCTCTTTGCATGAAATGTTCCCTTGGTATGTCTAATTTTCTTGAAGAGATCTCTAGTCTTTCCCACTCTATTGTTTTCCCTATTTCTTTGCATTGATCACTGAGGAAGGTTTCTCATCTCTCTTTGCTATTCTTTGGAACTCTGCCTTCAAATGTGTATATCTTTCCTTTTCTCCTTTGCCTTTAGCTTCTCTTCTTTTCTCAGCTATTTGTAAAGCATACTCAGGAAACCATTTTGCTTTTTTTCATTTCTTTTTCTTGAGGCTAGTTTTGATCCCTGTCTCCTGTACAATGTCACGAACCTCCGTCCAGAGTTCTTTAGACAGTCTGTCTATCAGATCTAATCCCTTGAATCTATTTTCACTTCCACTGTATAATCATAAGGGTTTTCACTGCCACTGTATAATAGTAAGGGATATGCTTTAGGTCATACCTGAATGGCCTAGTGCTTTTCCCTACTTTCTTCAATTTAAGTCTTAATTTGGCAATAATGAGTTCATGATCTGAGCCACAGTCAGCTCCTGGACTTCTTTATGCTGACTGGATAGAGCTTCTCTATCTTTGGCTGCAAAGAATATAATCAATCTGATTTCATTATTGACCATCTGGTGCTCCCATCAGAACAAGTCCGTTTCCCCCACAGTCAGTCTCCCCCATCAGGAAGTTTCCATAAACCTCTTATCCTTATCCTTCTGAGGGCAGAAAGAATGAAAACCATAATCACAGAAATCTAATCCAATCAATCATATGGACCACAGCCTTGTCTAACTCAATGAAACTATGAGACATGCCATGTAGGGCAACCCAAGATGGATGGATCATGGTGGAGAGTTCTGACAAAACATGGTCTACTGGAGAAGGAAATGACAAACCACTTCAGTATTCTTGCCTTGAGAACCCCATGAACAGTATGAAAAGGCAAAAAGATAGGACACTGAAGGATGAACTCCCCAGGTTGGTAGGAACCCAATATGCAACTGGAGAAGAGTGGAGAAATAACTCCAGAAAGACTGAAGAGACAGATGCAAAGCGAAAACAGCACCTAGTTGTAGGTGTGACCAGTGATGGAAGTAAAGTCCAATGCTATAAAGAGCAATATTGCGTAGGAACCTAGAATGTTAGGTCTATGATCAGGGTAAATTAGAAGTGGTCAAACAGCAGATGGCAAGAGTGAACGTCGACTTTTTCAGGAATCAATGAACTAAAATGGACTGGAATAGGCAAATTTAATTCAGATTACCATTATATCTACTACTGTGGGCAAGAATCCCCTAGAAGAAATGATGTAGTTCTCATAGTCAACAAAAGAGTCTGAAATTCAGTACTTGGGTGCAATCTCAAAAATGACAGAATTTTCTCTGTTCATTTCCAAGGTAAACCATTCAATACAGTAATAGAAGTCAGTGTGCCAGCTAGTAATGCTGAAGAAGCTGAAATTGAATGGTTCTATGAAGATCTACAAGATCTTCTAGAACTAACACCCAGAAAAGATGTCCTTTTCATCATAGGGGACTAGAATGCAAAAGTAGGAAGTCAAGAAATACCTGGAGTAACAGGCAAGTTTGTCCTTGGAATAGAAATCGAAGCAGAACAAAGACTAAGTGAGTTTTGCAAAGAGAAACAAAACCCCTAGGTCAAATTCCCAAACACTAGTAAAATGTGAGACAAAATTTGTTTACATCTGACCAAACCTCATTTCCTCCATGTGGGAAGAGTTTAAGAATAGAATGAAGAAAAAAAAAAAAAAAAAGCCAGAGCTAATTCCACATAGTTTCTCCACATGTGTTGATTCAGTAAGACTTTTAATCTGTAATAACTAAGGCAGAAATAGGGAAAGAATAAAATCAGATAATTCTCCTAAATGTACTACTCTAAGATTTCATTACTTTGCCAACAAAGGTCCATCTAGTCAAGGCTATGGTTTTTCCTGTGGTCATGTATGGATGTGAGAGTTGGACTGTGAAGAAGGCTGAGCGCCGAAGAATTGATGCTTTTGAACTGTGGTGTTGGAGAAGACTCTTGAGAGTCCCTTGGACTGCAAGGAGATCCAACCAGTCCATTCTGAAGGAGATCAGCCCTGGGATTTCTTTGGAAGGGATGATGCTAAAGCTGAAACTCCAGTACTTTGGCCACCTCATGCGAAGAGTTGACTCATTGGAAAAGACTCTGATGCTGGGAGGGATTGGGGGCAAGAGGAGAAGGGGACAACAGAGGATGAGATGGCTGGATGGCATCACTGACTCAATGGACGTGAGTCTGAGTGAACTCTGGGAGTTGGTGATGGACAGGGAGGCCTGGTGTGCTGCAATTCACGGGGTCGCAAAGAGTCAGACACTACTGAGCAACTGAACTGAACTGAAGATTTCTTTAAATCTTCAGTAATTCTCTCTTAGAAAAACAAAATATGACCAATTTTAGACAGTCTATTATATGCTATTTTTTTTTTTTGGAATTCAAGAATATGATTTCCAGTCTTATTCTATCATAAAATATACCTAAAATCAGGATGTAAGAATGCATTTTATAGATTATATTAGGAAAATATTTATATTGTATTTATTTGTTTTATAAACAGAGGAAAACTGCAGAAATGAAAGAAATAATGCAAATGAAAAATCAGGAAAGAAGAAAAGGTGTTGGCAAAATAGTAAGATTATTAGGTGATTATCTAAATCAGTAGAGGTTAGGTGAATAGAAGTTAATGTGTTTTGATATGTTCACTGAAGAAATTCCCCACAAAATCTTAAACCACTTAATGCTTCCTGGAAAATGTAAATGAGCCTTCATCAAAAAATACACTCAGAACTGAAATAAAAACCAAAAAAGAATAGTGAAGAGATTTTATTGATAGAATAGGTTACAAAGGTCACTATTAAGTCTTATTTTAATGAAAGGTAATCTCAGCAAAAAGAGTAAAATGTGCAAAGAAGTGAATATACTGATACTGTAATGGAAAAGGAAGCTTATAAAAGAGCAAAGCTCATTATTTAACTGTAAGAAATAACATTTCAAATTTACTAATTTAGTCAGTAGTAAGATTTCTAAGAGACTAGATCTGATAGACAGAGTGCCTGATGAACTATGAATGGAGGTTCATGACATTGTATAGGAGACAGGGATCAAGACCATCCCCATGAAAAAGAAATGAAAAAAAGCAAATGGCTGTCTGAGGAGGCCTTACATATACCTCTGAAAAGAAGAGAAGTGAAAAGCAAAGGAGAAAAGGAAAGATATAAGCATCTGAATGCAGAGTTCCAAAGAATAGCAAGAGGAGATAAGAAAGCCTTCTTCAGTAATCAATGCAAAGACATAGAGGAAAACAACAGAATGGGAAAGACTAGAGACCTCTTCTAGAAAATTAGAGATACCAAGGGAACATTTCATGCAAAGATGGGCTCAATAAAGGACAGAAATGATATGGACCTAACAGAGGCAGAAGATATTAAGAAGAGGTGGCAAGAATACACAGAAGAACTGTATAAAAAAGATCTTCATGACTCAGATAATCACGATGGTGTGATCACTGACCTAGAGCCAGACATCCTGGAATGTGAAGTCAAGTGGGCCTTAGAAAGCATCACTATGAACAAAGCTATTGGAGGTGATGAAATTACAGTTGAGTTATTTCAAATTCTTAAAGATGATGCTGTGAGAGTGCTGCACTCAATATGCCAGCAAATTTGGAAAACTCAGCAGTGGCCACAGGACTGGAAAAGGTCAGTTTTCATTCCAATCCCAAAGAAAGGCAATGCCAAAGAATGCTCAAACTACCACACAATTGCACTCATCTCACATGCTACTAGAGTAATGTTCAATATTCTCCAAGCCAGGCTTCAGCAGTACCTGAACCATGAACTTCCAGATGTTCAAGCTGGTTTTAGAAAAGGCAGAGGAATGAGAGATCAAATTGCCAACATCCTCTGGATCATGGAAAAAGCAAGAGAGTTCCAGAAAAACATCTATTTCTGCTTTATTGACTATGCCAAAGCCTTTGACTGTGTGGACCACAATAAACTGTGGAAAATTCTGAAAGAGATGGGAATACCAGAGCACCTGTCCTGCCTCTTGAGAAACTTATATGCAGGTCAGGAAGCAGCAGTTAGAACTGGACATGGAATAACAGACTGGTTCCAAATAGGAAAAGGAGTATGTCAAGGCTGTATACTGTCACCCTGCTTATTTAACTTATATGCAGAGTACATCATGAGAAATGCTGGGCTGGAAGAAGCACAAGCTGGAATCAAAACTGCTGGGAGAAATATCAATAACCTCAGATATGCAGATGACATCACCCTTATGGAAGAAAGTGAAGAGGAAATCAAAAGCCTCTTGATGAAAGTGAAAGAGGAGAGTTAAAAGTTGGCTTAAATCTCAATATTCAGAAAAATAAGATCATGGCATCTGGTCCCATCACATCATGGGAAATAGATGGGGAAACAGTGGAAACAGTGTCAGACTTTGGGGGGCTCCAAAATCACTGCAGATGGTGATTGCCACCATGAAATTAAAAGACGCTTACTCCTTGGAAGGAAAGTTATGACCAACCTAGATAGCATATTGAAAAGCAGAGATATTACTTTGCCAGCAAATGTCCATCTAGTCAAGGTTATGGTTTTTCCAGTGGTCATGTATGGATGTGAGATTTGGACTGTGAAGAAAGCTGAGCACTGACGAATTGATGCTTTTGAACTGTGGTGTTGGAGAAAACTCTTGAGAGTCCCTTGGCCTGCAAGGAAATCCAACCATTCCATCCTAAAGGAGATCAGTCTTGGGTGTTCATTGGAAGGACTGATGCTGAAGCTGAAACTCCAATACTTTGGCTACCTCATGCAAAGAGTTGACTCATTGGAAAAGACTCTGATGCTGAGAGGGATTGGGGGCTGGAGGAGAAGGGGAGGACACAGGATGAGATGGCTGAATGGTATCACCAACTCAATGGACATGAGTTTGAGTGAACTCTGGGAGTTGGAAATGGACAGGGAGGCCTGGTGTGCTGTGATTCATGGAGTTGCAAAGAGTTGGACATGACTGAGTGACTGAACTGAACTGAACTGAAGATTTCTTTTTCAAATAGCAAATCTGCTTACTATAAACTATTTGCCAAGATTTTGAAGACATAGTGACTTTTCAGATGCTGGATCAGTTGATAAATGTAGGAAATAAATGATACCAAAAGTAAGATGAAATAAACATCTCAAGAGGAAATGTACTTCATGGGTATATGCATATCCTCATATTCTCTGTTATCTGTATGAGCAATATATAGAAATCAAATGTCTATCAATAGATCAATACCCACCAGAGGTAATTTTATGTTGTAATTTTTAAAAATGAGTTACTTTCTACACATATTCTTGTGAAAAGAGATCCTCAATGCATTGGCAAATGAGCATCAGTTCCGTTTGGTTGCTCAGTCGTGTCTGACTCTTTGTGACCTCATGACTGTAGCGCGCCAGGCCTCCCTGTCAATCACCAGCTCCTGGAGTTTACTCAAACTCATGTCCATTGATGCCATCCAACCATCTCATCCTCTGTCAACCCCTTCTCCTCCCGCCTTCAATCTTTCCCAGCATCAGGGTCTTTTCAAATGGGTCAGTTTTTTGCATCAGGTGGCCGAAGTAGTGGAGTTTCAGCTTCAACATCAGTCCTTCCAATGAACATTCAGGACTGATTTCCTTCAGGATGGACTAATTGTATCTTCTTGAACTCCAAGGGACTCTCAAGTGTCTTCTCCAACACCACAGTTCAAAAGCATCAATTCTTTGGCACTCAGCTTTCTTTATATTCCAACTCTCACATGACTACTGGAAAAACCATAGCCTTGATGAGACAGACTTTTTTTGCCAATGTAATGTCTGTGCTTTTTAATATGCTGTATAGGCTGGTCATAACTTTTCTTCCAAGGAGTAAGCATCTTTTAATTTCATGGCTGCAATCACCATCTGCAGTGATTTTGGAACTTGAACATCTGGAAGTTCACAGTTCATGTATTGTTGAAGCCTGGCTTGGAGAATGAACATAGTAAGTTATAGAACTGGGTTCAGTGTATCTTTTCACTTAAATTAAAAAAAAACTCAGAAAGGCAAGTAGGTAGGTAGATGATAGATAAATACATACATACATACATACATACATACATATATACATAAGTTAATGTAGTATCGAATGAGATTTAAAGTTAGCGAGATACTGATTTTGATTATTTATGAAAGGATGAAGAAACAGGAATCACCAAATTATTATTAGTGGCTTCCACAGGGGAAGTGAAATTAAAGAGGGTAAAAAGGTTAGAGATTTCAACTTTTTATATTATATATTTCAGAGCAGATCCTATGGTTAGTCTAACTAATGGGGCAAGCAAATGTCATTGCAAGTCACATATAAAGGGAAAGGACATAAAATTATCTTACAGTGATAGAGCAGTAAACTATGAATAATAACACACAATCCACTATATAGGAAATTGTTGAAATAAGACAGTATAAAAACTGTTTTATGGAAAGTAATCTTCCTACATAAAATTGCCATCAAAGTTATATCATGAGGTTTAGCTTACACAGAATTTAAGTTATATGAAGCTTTATTGTTTTATTCTTATTTCACCCTAAACTGTCTCCCCTGCCCCCTTCCTTCCCTTCTTCTTCCCTTCCTTCCTTGCTTACTTATTTCCCGTATCCTATGAGATTTGCCAATTTTTGAATGCATAGCACATGCCGGGCATTAGATATGTTTGTATATGTTTATATTCTTCACAAACTTAGTCTAAAACACATAAAGGTAGCACTCCAAAATTCAAACTTTTATCCCACAATCCTCTCTGAGGGTCTTTGTGTCTATGTATTTCTCTGTAAAGTAGGCATGATATAATACCTGTTCAAAGGGCTTCCTTGGTGGCATAGATAGTAAAGATTAGGCCTGCAACACAAGAAACCCAGGTTCAATTCCTGGTTGGAAAGATTCTCTGGAGAAGGGTATGGCATCTCACTCCAGTCTTGCCTGGAGAATTCCATGGACAGAAGCCTGCCAGGCTACAGTCCATGGGACTGCAAAGAAGGGGTCCCAAAGAGTCGGACACGACTGAGAGACTAAACACTAAAGGATTGGTGGTGGTGGTTTAGTCACTCAGTCGATGTCTGACTCTTTGCGACCCTGTGGACTGTAGCCCACCGGGCTCCTCTTTCCATGGGGTTCTCCAGGCAAGAATACTGGTGAGGGCTGCTATTTTACTCCAGGGGATCTTCTGACCCAGGGATCGAACCCACTTCTCCTGTGCCTCCTGTATCGCAGGCAGATTCTTTACTTCCTGACCTAATGAGGAAGCCAGTCATCAGGGTTAAGTACTAATATTAATATAAGTGATTTTTTAACATTAGTATCTGCCATATAGTATGGAAACAGTATGTATGAGCTTTGATTTCTATCACACTATTTTTAGAGGTGTGGAAACCTTTTGTCAGTGAAGTCATATAATTAATTCTGAAAGATCTGGGTTTGAATTAAGATCTAACTCCATAGCCTTTTTGTTTTCTTTATGCTGTGCTTTGTTGCAGTTACTGGATACACCAATATTTGATTGTTTTATTTAATAGAGAGTTGGTTTTATGTATTTTATTACAAACTGGAAATTATATATATGTAAAAGTATTGAGAACCCAAGACAATGCTCTGTTTTCCTAAACTCAGATGATTTGAATGATTTTAGGGTCTGACCACTACTGTGTGGCCTAAATGCACATTGAAATGTAATATGGTATCATAATTTATAATGAACATGTTATTAATGAATAAATTAAAAATTATGTTTAAAACATTATGTTTTAAACATACCATTTAACCATTTAACATACCATTAAAATATAAATAACAGTGTTTTATTTATTTGTAAAAAATATTTACATTGGGTTGGCCAAAAAGTTCATTCAGATTTTTCCATAAGATATAACAAAAAGACCTGAACAAACTTTTTAGCCAACCTTATACTTTTTTTTTTATGTAAGAGCATTAAAAAAAATTCCTCACTTGAAAATTTGCATTTTTTAATCTAAGATAAATTAAAATTCATTGTAGTTACATTTCTGAAGAAAATTCAATTAATATAGTGAAGATTAACTCCTAAATCAATATAGGCTTATGTATGTAGTAGTTTAAATCTTTGGACTCTTATACATAAATTTTAAATAACTTTGAATTATTGTATTTAATTTTGAGTCATTTACCTTTATCTCAGACATTCTTTCATTTCTGAAATTCAAGTGCACATCATTCCACTAATATTTATGTTCATAGTAGCATTCTTCATAATAGAAAATTCGTGTATATAGGGAAGATTTTTATTCAGTGTAACTTAACAAGTATTTATTGCACAGCTGGTACTTGCTGACCTGCTATCTTCTAATTTCTACTGACACCATCATCCCTCAACATACACACAATTTAGTAGCAAAAGTCATGTGTGAATTTAACCATTTGCCTTTTGGTATTTTGATTTGAATATTTCTGAACTGATTTACATGGTTTAAAAGCTTATATATTTGAATTAATCTTTCTCTTTCTCATATTTCTGTACCATCTTGACATCATACTGGCCAGATGTATTGCAGCATTTTCAAGTGGCATGGAAATAAGAGAGTAATAACTTCATTCTGTTTATCTCAAATATAGATCCCATATACTTGCATGTCATAGCTGTTGATTACATTAGAAGTGTAATTATGTTGTCCCACTTCACCAAGTTGGATCCCACCAGTCCATTTGATTCTGTATTACTCCATATTAATTTTTGGAGTGTGATCCCAGTGTCCTGTAATTTCATTTTCAAAAACTATAAAAGTTCCTAATATAAGCTCTCTGCTAATGAGTCAACAAAAATAAGTAGCACGGCAATGTAGCTTCCAAAGCAAACCTTGTATTTATTTGGAAAATGTTTTTACGTATTACCTCTGTGTGTTTAAAATTTTTGTCACACTGTCCATTTCATGATGAGAGGAGCGAAAGAAAGTGTTTATTTGAGACTTAAATAAAGACATCTTTTCCTCATGGTGAGATTTTCTTCATGGCTGGGTAGATGATTTCCAACTTTATTATAGACAGAGTTTTTATCAAATATTTTTATAAAATACCACCTTTAACTGAATGAAAAATAGTTTAGGAGTCTGAGGGATTGAGTTTATGAAGAAGTCAAAAAGACTTAATGGATAAGAAAACAGGCCATCATTTAACTTATATTTATGCTTATTTCTTGGCCCCTGCTCTTCTTGTCACCTTTACTTTTGGTATGACAATCAGGAGAAATATCTCAGAGTACATCATTTTCTTTATTTCAAAGCAAGGGTATGAGTTTATATATATATATATATATATATATATATATAAATGCTTGTCAAGTAAAGCCAATACCCTTGACATGGTAATTTATAATTTAATGTTTTCACTGGCACAAAATTTATTTTTTTACTGATTCTTTTTCTCTTATTTACCTTAGTTTACCTTAAGGTAAACAATATAAGGTAAGCATTACCTTAATTTACATAAAGGTAAATTCTTAATGTATTTTATCTTACACTAAACCTAATCTTTTTTTAATTGAAATCTGGTTGATTTATAATGTATCCATCTCTACTATCCAGCACAATGACTCAGGTACACATGTATATGCATTCTTTTTTAAACATTCTTTTCCATTATAGTTTATCCTAAGAGATTGGAGTAGTTCCCTGTTCTACATAGTAATACCTTTTTGTTTATCCATTCTAAATGTAATAGTTTGCATCTACCAACACCTAAATTCTCAGTCTTTCCTTTTCCTTCCTTTCTCCTACTTGGAAACCACAAGTCTTACCTCCGGTAAGTCTATTTTTCACTGAATACAGATTCTGTTTTGTAGATAGGTTCATTTGTGTCATATTTTAGATTCCATATATAAGTGATAGTGTATAGTATTTATATATCATACCATAGCATATAGTATTTGTGTTTCTCTTTCTGACTTACTTCACTTAATATAATCTCTAGTTGCATCCATGTTGCTGCAAATGGCATTGTTGCATTATTTTTAACAGCTGAGTAGTATTCCATTTTATTTATGTACCACATCTTTATCCATTTATCTGTTGATGGACATTTAGGTTGCTTCCATATTTTCATGATTGTGAATAGTGCTACTATGCATCATGTATCATTTTGCATGTATCATTTTGAGTTATAGTTTTGCACATGAATATATGCACATGAGTGTGATTGCTGGCTCATATGGTAGTTATATTTTTTTAGTTTTCTGAGGAAGTTCTATACTATTTTCCATAGTGGCTGCACCAATTTACAGTCCCACTAACAATGTGGGAGGGTTCCCTTTTCTCCACACCCTCTCCAGCATTTGTTATTTGTAGACATTTTAATGATAGCCATTTTTCATTTTAATATCTCTAATATTGATAATTGGGGCTTCTCTCGTGGCTCAGATGGGAAAGAATCCACCTGTAATGCAGGAGACCCCAGTTCGATATCTGGGTCAGGAAGATCCCCTGGAGAAGAAGATGGCACCCCACTCCAGTTTTCTTGCCTGAAGAATCCCATGGACAGAGGAGCCTAGCAGGCTACACAGTCCTTGGAATTGCAAAGAGCTGGACATGACTGAGTGACTAACATTATATTAATATTAATAATTAGTGATGTCAGGCATCTTTTCATGTGCCTACTGTCTTCTTTGGAGAAGTGTCTATTAAGATCTTTTGCCCATTTTTCAATCGTATTGGTTTTGTTTGTTTGTTGTTGATTTGTATGAGCTATTTGTATATTTTGGAAATTAAGCCCTCATCAATCACATAATTTGCAAATATTTTTTCCCATTCTGTACCTGGTCTTTTCATTTTGTTTATGGTCAGCAAAAGCTTGTAAGTTTGATTAGGTCCCATTTGTTTATTTTTATTTCTGTTGCCTTGGGAGACTGACCTAAGAAAGCACTGATATGATTTATGTCAGAGAATGTTTTGCTTATGCTCTCTTCTAGGAGATTTATGGTGCCATCTCTTTTGTCTAAGTCTTTAAAAACCATTTTCAGTTTACTTTTGTTCATGGTGTGAGGGTGTGTTCTAATTTCATTGATTTAAATGCAGCTACAATAGCCAGTTAATCTTCATTAGCACAAATTTTTGATCCATGAATTTTCATTTGTTATCATATACTTGGTACATCTCTCTTCAAAATACCCTATTTGATAGTTTCCATCAAGTATCAGCTTTTAAAGCACCAAATAAATATCATTGACGTATTTATCTTTTGTATAAAAAGTGAGACATTACATCAATACTGTTTTCTTTCATTTTTGATGCCTTTCATACGAAAGGCTCAGTGAAACATCTGAAATCTACTGAATTCCTGGCTTAACATTTAGTAAACACAGAACTGTGTGCCATTCACTGAATTTTCTCATTCATACTGGAGAATTCTAATTTAGAAATTTAGTCGCAGGTTTTACTGACTAAAAGTGATTGGTCATCCTATTAGCAACCACATGGTCACATTAATGAATATAGTGGGATAAATGCTGAAGTGTATAATTTATCTTGTAATAATTTAAGAATCATTTTTCAAAATGCACTTTGATTCAATTAAAACCCAATTCAACTTATTTTATTTCATGTATACTAATTTATTCATGTATAATTATCTTATTTTTCTTAATTAAATATATATATATATATATATATATATATAATTCAGGATAAGGGAAGTATCAAGTTGTGAGAATGTAGAATCTCAGATGTGCTCTAAAATCTCTAGTTATCACTGGGTTCCATATCCATGAGTACCAAAAATAATGACAAAGACTAATGATAACCAAGCTGATGGCATTCAGTTTCTCCTTTTCCTTCAATAATTCTTATTATTGCTAAGATTCAAAAATGTAAGCTGTGTATAAGCACTTTGCAGTGTTGTTAGAACCATACATAGCAGTGTATAATTAAGGTTCTATTATTTATTTTACTTGCATCATAAAATATTTATAAAATATAAATTTAGAAAGCATTTTAATTGTTGCCTTTTATGAATGTTACTTTTTTAGAGTAGCAAAGAACTATAGTCACATCTTTCTATGCATAAAAGTATATGTTATATATAAGTAATGAATACTAAAGGATAGATTGATTATGACCAGCATGGTATTATGAAATATCAATGAAATCCCTGTCTTAGTGACATTCTGTTTTCTAGAAAGGTTTTAAAAAATCTGCTTGTTCTCCTCATACTTAGAGCACCAGGATATCAGTAAATTTAATTTTTCAAACTTAATTAAAAGCAAAATTTAGAGTGTGTGTCGGTGTCTGTGTGCATGTGCTCAGTTGTGTCTGACTCTTTGTGATACCTGGACTATAGCCTGCCAGGCTCCTCTGTCCATGGAATTTTCCAGGCAAGAATACAGAAGAGGATTGCCATTTCTTACTCCAGGGTATCTTCCCAACCCAGGGATTGAACCCATGCCTGTTGTGTCTCCTACAGTGGCAGGCAGATTCTTTACCAACTGTGCCACCTAGGAAGCCTCAAACTTTATTAGATATTATATTCATCTCTGAATGAGAATTCATACTTATATATCTAAAATAGCTCAAAACTGCATATCAGTCTTAACCCTGCAATACATACCTTTGAGAATATTTTCTGATGAACCCAGAACAAAGGAATCTATCAGTATTTCCTACATTATCTATTCTGATACTTAGGGGTAAAAATATAACCATTCTTCATTAACCTTGGTTTATTCATGGGAATAAGCAATAAAATATTTTTATGACTTCTATGGAACATCATGCTGAGCACAGAGATGGAATTACTTATTAATATCAGCATTTGAATCATAATTAATGGCACTGACTTTTAAATGATATTGTGCATTTTAGAGAATTTAAGCACTTTTCCTACAGTACATTATTCTTTATATATTTGTTTTATTCTGCATTACATTTTTTTCCACCTCAATTTTTAAAAAAAATAATAGTTAAATGTTATTATTATTTTGTTAAATTAAGTGGCCCAATCATCTCAGGTAGCATAGAATAAAGCTTTTACACACTATGACAGATTGTTCAGAATATCATGACAAGCTCACACATGCACGCGCATATATTGTCCACATATTTAGTTTGTACACATTGCTTTGGCCATGTCCTTTTCATTTAACATAGCTTGAAAATTAAATCTGCTTTGGTATCTATATTAGCTTAAATAATTTTCAATGATATATTTTATTCCATCGTATAGAAGTAAATAATGGTTTCTTCATTAGTAAATGTAAATAACTATTTATATTTATTCTAAATTTTGTTCTGTTTCTATCACTGTCAGCACAGATGTCATTGTACACATGGTATTTTATGTATGAGAAATTGTCTGATACATTCTCACAATTTAATGACAAAATACCTCCAAAGACACTGAGTCATTTACTCTTGTCTTAACCATGTCTGAGAATGTTTCCTTCAGTTGTGGCCAACGTTGTGTGTTATCAAATATTTGCTACTGAGAACCATGTAGGAAAATGTATACTGTAATTTCAAACAGTATTTCTCTTAAATATGGAGATTAAGTTCCATATGTTGAGAAATGTTTGTCTTTTTTTGCCAATTATCTGATTATTGTCTGCCTATTTTTCAAATTAGGTTCCATATATTCATTCTTGTAAAAGCTATACTTGTAATGCATAGATTACAACACAACATTCCTTCAGTGTTTGTGGGGTGTTGGTTCCAGGATGCCCCACAAAGATCAAAATCCACAGATTGATATCTCTTATTTTAAAACAAAGTAATACATTCAGATGTACTTACCTGTGGCTTGTTTGAATTCATGGATAGGGAACTGTGGATACAGAGCCCTGACTATACTCAATTTCATTCTTTCAATCAAGCAAGAAATTAAAGGCACTTGAAAAGTCACACTTTATTTTTTATGATATTTGAATTTTTGGAGTAAACAAACACAAAATGCCCTGTAAGTGGGATTTGGTTGATTACCTCTTGGGCTTTCCTGATAGCTCAGTTGGTAAAGAATCCACCTGCAATGCAGGAAACCCCTGTTTGATTCCTAGGTCAGGAAGACCTGCTGAAGAAGGGATAGGATACCCACTCCAGTATTCTTGGGCTTCCCTTGTGGCTCAGCTGGTAAAGAATCCATCTGCAAAGAGGGACACCTGGGTTTGATCCCTGGGTTGGGAAGATCCTCTGGAGAAGAGAAAGGCTACCCACTCCAGTATTCTGGCCTGGAGAATTCCATGGACTATACAGTCCATGGAGTCGCAAAGAGTTGGTCACAACTCTTTGGACTGCAGCACACCAAGCTTTGCTGTCTTACACGATCTCCCAGAGTTTCCTTGAACTCATGTCCATTGAGTCAGTGATGCCATCCAACTATTTCATTCTCTCTCGCCCCTTTCTCCTCCTGCCCTCAATCTTTCTTAGCATCAGGGTCTTTTCTAGTGAGTTGGCATCAGATGGCCAAAGTATTGAAGCATCAGCATCAGTCCTTCCAATTAATAGTCAGTGTTGATTTCCTTTAGAATTGACTGGTTTGACTTCCTTGCAGTTCAAGGGACTCTCAAGAGTTTTTTCTAGAACCACAGTTTGAAAGCATCAATTCTTTGGCACTTAGCCTTCTTTATGGTCTAATTCTCACATTGATACGTGATTATTGGAAAAACCATAGCTTTGACAATACAGACCTTTGTCAGCAAAGTGGTATCTCTGATTTTTAATAGACTGTATAGGTTGCCATAGCTTTTCTTCCAAGAAGCAATTATCTTTTAATTTCATGGCTGCAGTCACCATCTGCAGTGATTTTGTAGCCCAAGAAAATAAAATCTGCCACTATTTCCATTTATCCCTCATCTATTAGTCTTCAGTTGGGGATATATTATTCTTTGATTTGTCTTTCTTTGCTTAGAAATCTATAAAAGACATTCTTTCTTCAGTAATGATAAATTTGTAGGTAAACCCTGGTTGCCAGAAGAAAAACAAAACCCAGGAATATTAAATATAAATTTAACAAAATATAAACACAACTGTATGAAGAAAATTAATATGGAAGTTCAAATAAGAATAGAAATGAAGACCTAACTTTATGAGGAGAAATACATAATGTTATAAAAATCAATGGGCTTCCCTGATAGCTCAGTTGGTAAAGAATCCACCTGTAATGCAGGAGACCCCAATTCAATTCCTGGGTTGGGAAGATCCACTGAAGAAGGGATAGGCTACCCACTCCAGTATTCTTGGGCCTCCCTCATGGCTCTTCTGGTAAAGAGTCCACCTGCAATGATGATAAAAATCAAATCCTAATGACTTATGGTAACTTACTAGTGGCAGAGTGTTCATTTTATTTAACTTTCTGGTTATACAAGATAAATTTTATTTTTTAATAGTTAACAACTATACATTATACAGATAATTACAGGAAATATTCTACAAAATAACTGTCTTTCTGACATTATTACATAATTCTCCTTTCTGGTAAAAATTCTATTTATTTTCCCACACAGTACTTGCATCCTAAAATTTATATGAAAAAATAAAGAACAATTAATAGGCAAGATGAATTTAATGAAGAAGAAAAGGAGAAAAGAAAAATGATTGGTTCTAACAAATAGTTAAAAATATTATAAAGTTATAATAATTTAAAATGTGACATTTGCTAAATGTAAAAATGAATAATTATATAAACATGAGCCATAAATATTCCCATGTATGGAACAATGGGAAAATAATAAATGATTTTGGAAAATTTGCTATTTATGATGTAAACATAAGAAATAGAACTTTAGAAATGTATAAACTTGGAATTTATAACTTAAATGCAAAAGAATGTACAAAATGTACAAAAATAATGTTAAAGTTTGTTTATAAAAGATATAAGTATTATCTTTCCATATTGACCTATATTTACAAGATATCTCGAGAAAGTAAGCAAAAAGCTAACAGTTTTTCTACTTCTTACAAGGTATAGTATTTTAACCAGTGGAGGACAAGTGTAGGAATGGTCATCTTGTATATAGTTTTTATTTTTAATATTTTTAAATCTAGCTAATAAATTTTCAGCAAATGAATACAAAATATTAAGAAATACAAGAGGGATATCTTAATACTCTTGGAGATAAAAGGTTTATTGATGAAAATATATGAAACTAGAAAAAATATGTGTTTAAAGGATAATATACTTAAGGATAAATATGGAATTTATCTTAGTAATGGTTGATGATTTTGTTAATTGGCAGTCACTAGGCTGAAGAAAATAATCCACCTGTGTTCATGCTAAGTCACTTCAGTAGTTCCCGACTGTGTGCGACCCTAAGGACTCATAGCATTCCAGGCTCCTTTGTCAATGGGATTCTCCAGGCAAGAATACTGGAGTGGGTTGCCTTCCTTACTTCAGGGGATCTTCCTGACCCAGGGATACAAACTCCATCTCTTCTGTCTCCTGCACTGGCGTCACCTGGGAAGCCCAAATTAACTCACATCAGTAAGTCAGTTCAGTCTCTCTGTCGTGTCTGACTCTTTGCCACCCCATGAACCCCAGCATGCCAGGCCTCCCTGTCCATCACCAACTCCCGGAGTTCACTCAGATTCAAGTCCATTGAGTCAGTGATGCCATGCAGCCATCTCATCCTCTGTTATCCCCTTCTCCTCCTA
Source organism: Bubalus bubalis (assembly GCF_019923935.1). Taxonomy (NCBI): domain Eukaryota; kingdom Metazoa; phylum Chordata; class Mammalia; order Artiodactyla; family Bovidae; genus Bubalus; species Bubalus bubalis. The sequence continues at coordinate 52,941,321 of NC_059163.1, read as the reverse complement.
CCCCCAATCCCTCCCAGCATCAGGGTCTTTTCCAATGAGTCAACTCTTCACATGAGGTGGCCAAAGTACTGGAGCTTCAGCTTTAGCATCATTGCTTCCAAAGGAATCCCAGGGCTGATTTCCTTCAGAATGGATTGGTTGGATCTCCTTGCAGTCCAAGGGACTCTCAAGAGTGTTCTCCAACACCACAGTTCAAAAGCATCAATTCTTCAGTGCTCAGCCTTCTTCACAGTCCAACTCTCACATCCATACATGACCAATGGAAAAACCATAGCCTTGACTAGACAAGACCTTTGTTGGCAAAGTAATGTCTCTGCTTTTCAACATGATATCTAGGTTGGTCATAACTTTCCTTCCAAGGAGTAAGCGTCTTTTAATTTCATGGCTGCAGTCACCATCTGCAGTGATTTTGGAGCCCAAAAAAATAAAGTCTGACACTTTTTCCACTGTTTCCCCATCTATTTGCCATGAAGTGATGGAACCAGATGCCATGATCTTCGTTTTCTGAATGTTGAACTTTAAGTCAACTTTTCACTCTCCACTTTCACTTTCATCAAGAGGCTTTTTAGTTCCTCTTCACTTTCTCCCATAAGGGTGGTGTCGTCTGCATATCTGAGGTATTGATATTTCTCCCTGCAATCTTGATTCCAGCTTGTGCTTCTTCCAGCCCAGCATTTCTCATGATGTACTCTGCATAGATGTTAAATAAGCAGGGTGACAATATACAGCCTTGACGTACTCCTTTTCCTATTTGTAACCAGTCTGTTGTTCCATGTCCAGTTCTAACTGCTGCTTCCTGATCTGCATATAGGTTTCTCAAGAGGCAGGTCAGGTGGTCTGGTATTCCCATCTCTTTCAGAATTTTCCACAGTTTATTGTGGTCCACACAGTCAAAGGCTTTGGCATAGTCAATAAAGCAGAAATAGATGTTTTTCTGGAACTCTCTTGCTTTTTCCATGATCCAGTGGATATTGGCAATTTGATCTCTGGTTCCTCTGCCTTTTCTAAAACCAGCTTGAACACCTGGAAGTTCATGGTTCACGTATTGCTGAAGCCTGGTTTGGAGATTTTGAGCATTACTCTAGTAGCGTGTGAGATGAGTGCAATTGTGCGGTAGTTTGAGCATTCTTTGGCATTACCTTTCTTTGGGATTGGAATGAAAACTGACCTTTTCCAGTCCTGTGGCCACTGCTGAGTTTTCCAAATTTGCTTGCATATTGAGTGCAGCACTTTCACAGCATCGTCTTTCAGGATTTGAAAGAGCTCAACTGGAATTCCATCACCTCCACTAGCTGTGTTCATAGTGATGCTTTCTAAGGCCCACTTGACTTCACATTCCAGGATGTTTGGCTCCAGGTGAGTGATCACACTATCATGACTATCTTGGTCGTGAAGATCTTTTTTGTACAGTTCTTCTGTTTATTCTTGCCACCTTCTCTTAATATCTTCTGGTTCTGTTAGGTCCATACCATTTCTGTCCTTTTTTGAGCCCATCTTTGCATGATATATTCCCATGATATCTCTAGTTTTCTTGAAGAGATCTCTAGTCTTTCCCATTCTGTTGTTTGCCACATATGTCTCCTTAATTAATTCTCCTGGGAAGCATAGCATCCACTCAGCTTCTTTTCACTGTCTTTCAAACACTATCCCAAAGTTTGGTTGATTTCTATCATTTCTTTCCTTTATGTTAACATAAGGTTCAGAGAATGCAATGGCACCCCACTCCAGTACTCTTGCCTGGCAAATCCCATGGACAGAGGAGCCTGGTGGGCCCTCTAGGAGTCGGATACCACTGAGCGACTTCACTTTCACTTTTCACTTTCATACATTGGAGAAGGAAATGGCAACCCACTCCAGTGTTCTTTCCTGGAGAATCCCAGGGATGGGGGAGCCTGGTGGGCTGCTGTCTTTGTGGTTGCACAGAGTCGGACATGACTGAAGCAACTTAGCAGCAGCAGCAGCAACATAAGGATTTTTCAAAAAAAGAACTACAACCTAAAGTGCATCAAGTTCTCAGAGAATTGTCCTGCAGTTGAGCAATACAGATCTGCTCTATGAAAAATGCATAGCCGTGTTTTTTTTTAATTTAACAAATTCATATAGCAAATTGCTTCAGAATGAGGAATGATTTTTTTCTAAGATTATGAGAATAGATTTTATGCACAACAGACCAGAACACTTCATAATCTGCCAACAGTGCTAATTATATGATCAGGGAACCTGTAATTGTTATTAGCTATATAAACCCCTGAGTAGTATTTCAGGTAATGAAGAGCAACCATAGGACATCAGAAAAATGAGGATCATTTTTCAATAAAGCAGTGAAGTATGTGGCATGCATATTATAGATTCTTAGAAGCTGTAAATAGTGGACACAACTATATCAACACTCATTTGTCTTGTGAATGACAGTGATTGAAGTAGCTCGGAGAACCTTAATACCTTCCAAAATTTGATAAATGTCTGAGCTTATAATATCCATTCTGTTTGTAAAAGTACTTCAATGATGCCCCTCACCAATATTTAGAATGTCATACGAAAACTTCTTGGCCTGTTCTATTTATTCCATCCTGTATTTCCCCTTGTGTATAGTAGCCTGTCAAATATCTTGATAACTTTACCATATGACTTCCTGTATGAAATATTATTCTAGTGTAAGGGACAACCAGCTTGTTTATAAGAGCAATGGAATCTTTAGAATTTCAGGAAGAACACCACCACTAAAAAACCTTTCAAAGATAAAGTGTTTCAGAACTTTTCAAATTACTTTTCTCAGGTACCTAGGGTTTTCCAAAAACCACAATAGAGGGACATCCTCAAAGGAGTAGGAATGAAAATAGACTGTTAGGTAAGGATGTCTGAGCCCCTCTCCTACTACCCAAACATGTACACATGCCTGCTTTATCAAGAGATTCTCTGTATTTATGTTTTTATAATAATCTGTAATAAGACCTTTTCTTTCATCCAAGAATTCCTATATTAATAATCTGAATAACAGGGAGCCTTAGTTCAGTCTCAGACACTGTATTTAAGGTCTTTACATCTATTACTTCATTTGGCCTCCCAAGAATCCTACAAAGTAGGTTGCTATCCTCAGGTTTAAAATGGTAAAATTAAGACCCAGTGATACACAGTAACTTGTTAGTGGCAGAAAGTTTTAATTTTATTGAATTTCCTGAGTATGCATAGTAAATTTCTATTTTTTCATTATTAACAGTAATACATTGTACAGATGACTACAGGAGTCTTTTTTTTTAATTTTTTAACTATACAATATTGTATTGGTTTTGCCATATATCAAAATGAATCTGCCACAGGTATACATGTGTTCCCCATCCTGAACCCCCCTCCCACCTCCCTCCCCATACCATCCCTCTGGGTTATCCCAGTGCACCAGCCCCAAGCATCCAGTATCATGCATCGAACCTGGACTGGCGACTCATTTCATATATGATATTATACATGTTTCAATGCCATTCTCCCAAACCATCCCTCCCTCACCCTTTCCCACAGAGTCCAGAAGACTGTTTTATACATCTGTGTCTCTTTTGCTGTCTCGCATACAGGGTTATCATTACCATCTTTCTAAATTCCATATATATGTGTTAATATATTATATTGGTGTTTTTCTTTCTGGCTTACTTTACTCTGTATAATAGGCTCCAGTTTCATCCACCTCATTAGAACTGATTCAAATGTATTATTTTTAATGGCTGAGTAATACTCCATTGTGTATATGTACCACAGCTTTCTTATCCATTCATCTGCTGATGGACATCTAGGTTGCTTCCATGTCTTGGCTATTATAAACAGTGCTGCGATGAACATTGGGGTACACGTGTCTCTTTCAAATCTGGTTAAGATACCTGCCTATCTTACATTATCACTGATGTTCAGATCCCATCATTCACAATATTATAAAATAAACAGAAAATGAAACTCCTTAAACAAATTTAATGATGTTTAAAATAGCTATATAATTTAATTTGTCAAAAATCGATTGCTTGGTTAAGGAGAGAATCATAAGTATGGGAAAACTGTTGTGTTCTTTTCCAAGATAAAGAAAGGGCTTATTTGAACTTTCTCAGAAAATTTAGAAGTTTTACTAGGATAACTCTCTCTCTAATCCCTTCCTCCTTTATTTTGTCTCTTTATCATTTGCTTTACTACTTTTCTGTATTCCTTTCACTTTCGTGTCTCTGTTTTTCCCTCTCTTCTCCCCGTCATTTTCTTATCCTCTTTCTTTTCTCTTCTTTCTTCACCCCTTGTTTTCCTTATGTTATCGGGCAGGAAATGGTCAAAAGGATGTAAATTATCTAGGTCCAAGATCTGATAGATTACAGTCACCTTTATTAGCAGAGGTCACCTCAATTCTTGGTGCTAAGCATTACAGAACCAGCAGGAAAGGGTTCCATACTAGGATGGTTTAGGCAGAAGCATATTGGTCTAAAGTTATATATGAGATCTTGGAGGAGAGATTGAACAATTCTGAAACAAGAAAACAAAGGTTGTTCTTCCTTTTCCTTTCATTTATTTATTCTACAGATATTTTGAGAGCTATGGGGTGAACAGAACAGTTATGCCCTTATGGAAAATGTATCATACTACTGTTAATACTTAGGTAGTAACTGACAGTCTTTTAGAGCCCATTTGAGACATCAGATGTGTTGTTTCACTTAATATTAACTACTTCTCACATATTCTAAGTGTGTTGTGTTGTCATGTGTAGCTGAGAAACCAGTGGGTATAGTTAAAAGTATGTTTTTTCTTTGATGTATTGCTATAAGCCCGTACTATCTAATTCAGGAGCTACTAGTCACATGTGGCTAAAACATGCATAAAATATGGCTAGTCCAAATTGAAATGTGCTGTTAAAAAAAAGATGGTCTCAAAGATTTAGTATGAAGCAAAATGTATTTCATTCATTCATTTTATGCTGATATTTTATATAAAGGTTTAAATATAAAGACATAAATTTGTTATTAAAATAGTTTCTTCTGTTTCTCTTTAGTATTTTTTTAACATAATTACTAAAAATTCAAAATGACATATTTGGCTCATATTGTACTTGTACACAGCACTGCTCTAACAAAAGCTTATATTACCTTTTCTATTTTGGACCTCTTAGATCCCTGTAGTAAAACATTATTATCATCTATATCTATGCATGAAAAAATTGTCTTTGCATAGTAAATTTCCAAAGGAATGTTAAGGTCTGAGCATTTCTGCATGTATTTATGTCCTTAAATGATACTGGTAGATTAGACAAGCATGATTTCCCTTATAGAAGCAATTTTGCAATTCTTAAAGTAGAAAGCTTACTGAAGTGGAAAGGAATCTAAATCTTATTATGCATTCTACAGGCTGTCATTTAAGGACATGATGCATACCGGTCTATAATTCTCCAGGGAATATTTCAGCCTTTCGTTTAAAATGATTCAATTTAGTCCAGAGCAATCTAATACATATTAGTTACATTTTTCACAATTTTAAGTTGCAATTTGCCAGACCCCACCCCACCCTGTGGGTTTCTCTTTAGCTTATTATCAATCAAGAACAAATGGTACAAGGAGTACATAAGGTTAAGGATATAAGTGAATAGAAATAGTTCCTTGGTATCTCCATAGGCCCTACAGGAGGCAGAATGGAAGTCAGCCAGACATTAAGGGCCATATCTGTATTCAGAGGTCTCTCTAAAGATATGTGAGGCAACTTTATAGTAATTTATTTTCACATCCTATTTCTAGGATGGTATACCGTTTCCACAATTTATAAAAATGCTTATATGTTCATGGTAAATCTAAAACTCTCTTATAGCAGTATGTAGGATAAAAATTAGTTATAGAATTTACACAATTAGCCACATTTGTTCCCTGTAATCCTAGATTAGATACTTTAGGGCACTGTAGCTTTTTCAGATTGGCTTATTTGAACTAAGTAAAATGCATTACAGATTCTTATCTTTTATGGATTAATAGTTCATTTCTTTGCATCACTGAATAATTTTCATTTAATGGATATACCACAATTTATTCTTTCACTTATTTAGAAATATCTTGTATATTTTTTCTGTTTGGGGAAATTATGGGTACAACTGCTATAAATATTCACACATGGGCTTTTTATAGACACAGATTTTCAACTCATTTGGGTAAATATCTAGGAGAACAATTTTTCAATCATATGCTAAAAATATGTTATGTTTGTAAGAATGAGCCAAATTTTCTCCCCAAGTGGCTGTATCATTTTGGATTCCCACCAGTGAGAGTACCTGTTGTTCTACTTCCTTGTCAGAATGTTGAACATTTTAAACATGCTCATTTGTCATCTGTGTATATTAATTAGTGAGGTGTCTCCCCAGATATATTGCCCTCTTTTGACTATTTTCAATTTCATTAATTTTTGCCCCAATTTTTATTATTTCTTCTATTTACTTTCAGCTTAAATTGAACTCTTTCTTTAGTTTCCTAAGGTAAAAGCTTGTATTATTTATTGTATATTTTTATTCATTTCTAATATATGCATTCAATGTTATAAATTTACCTCTTAGCACTATTTTTGCTAATTCTATAATTTGACTTGTATTTTCTCTTACATCTTGTTCAGTTTTTAAAATTTCTCTTAAGGTTTCTTCTTTAGTCCATGTGGCTGAGAAGTGTATTGCTTGCTTCCCAGAATATTTTGGAATTTTTTCAGCTACAATTTTGTTACTGATTTGTAATTGAATTCCATTGAGACTTCCAAACATACTTTGTATGATCTACTGTTTTAAAATTTTGGTATGTTTTATACTCAGACATAGTCTATCTTGGTAAATGTTCCATGTGAACCTGACACTATGTATATGCTGTTGTTGAATTAAGTAATATATAAATGTCAATTAAATTCAGTTAATTGGTGATCCTTTTCTAGTCAACACTAGCCTTCCAATTTTTGGCATGATTTATCCATCAATTGGGATTCCCAAATGGCTCAGAAGGTAAAGAATCAGCCTGCAATGCAGAAGACACAGGAGATGGGAGTTTGATCCTTGGGTCGGGAAGATCCCATAGAGGAGGAAATGGCCACCCACTTTAGTATTCTTGCCTGAAAATTTGCATGGACAGAGGAGCCTGGCAGGCTATAGTCCAAAGGGTCACAAAGAATTGAACACAACTGAGCAAAGCATGCATCCATCATTTAGTGAAAAAGATGTTCAAGTTTCCAAATAGTATACTTTTTCTATTTCTCTTTGTTATTATGTTAGTGGTTGCCCCACACATTTTGATGTTTTGTTTAGATGTATACATATGAAGGGTTGTTATGTCTTCTTGGAAAATTGACTAATTTGTCTTCATATAATGGTCTTCTGCCACCACCAGTGGTCTTCTTTATCCATAATATGTTCCCTTGTTCAGAAATCTGCCTAAACTGAAATTAGTGAATCTATCTGAGCTTTGTTTTGATTAGTATTAGCATTGTATGTCTTTCTCCAACCTTTTACTTTTAACTGATGTGTCTTTATATTTAAACTAGGTTTCTTCATTTTGATATTTGGCAAAACTAATACAATTATGTAAAGTTAAAAAATAAAATTAAATTAAATAAAAAAAAAATAAACTAGGTTTCTTGAAAACCACATATAGTTCATTTTTTTCTAACTACTCTGATAGTCTGTCTTTCAGTGGGTGTACTTAGACCATTCACATTAAAGTTATTTTGATAGGTTATATTAATATTTACATTAAATATTAATATTTACATTATTTGTAACTTTTCTATTCCATGCACTTGTAATTTGTGTATTTTCTTCCATTCTTTTTCTGCCTTCTCTGATTACTTGAGCATTTTACCTTTTTCCATTTTCTCTCTTCTTTTAGAATGTGAATTACACTTCTTAAAAAGCTGTTTAGTGATTGCCCTAAAGTTTTTGATAAACATTTAGGCTAATCTAAGTTCACTTTTAAATAACACTATACAGCTTCATGAATAATGCAAAGACTTTATAGCAGGTTAATTTCAGTTTTCCTCGCCTGTACCTTGTGATATCGGTGTCTTTGATTTCACTTAGTTATATTCTATAATCACTCAACAGTAGTTACTGTTATGACTAAAAAGTTATCTATTAGATTATTTTTAAAAAGAAGATTTTATTTTGCTTTATTTTTCTCTAGTATTCTTTCTTTACATGCTTAGACTTATTTATCAAATTTCTGATCTGTATGTATATTCTTTTTTTTTCTGAAGAATTTTTAAAATTTCTTGCTCTTAGGTACACCAACTGATGATTACTTCACTCAGTATTTATCGGAGAAATTATTTCTCCTCCTTTTTTTTGAAGAATGATATCATTTAGTACAGAAAATAGTTTGGTAGTTTTTTGTTTTGTTTTTAACACTTCAAACATTTCACTCTACTCTTTTCTTACACTCAAGGTTTTTGATAAGGAATTACTATAATTCATAACTTTGTTCCCCTGTAGGAATGATGCTTTTTTTTTTCTGGTTTTTTTTTTTAATAATTTATCTTTTCTTTTTATTCGAGTATGATACCCTTAGGTATATATATTTTTTGGTATTTATTCCATTTGATGCTCTCTGAGCTTACTGAAACTGTTCTTCGGTGTCCACTGATAATTGGAGAACATTCTCAGGTTTTATTTTGTGAAATATTTATTTTTATTCTCTTTCTGTTCTCTGCTATTACAAGTGCCTGTTTATTGCCTCTTTCAAAATTCTACAACAATTTTAGGGTATTCTGCTTTAAGTAATTTTATTATTGCCAAACTTCAGTTTGGAAAGTTTATATTGACATATCTTCATATTCCCTGATTTCTTCCTCAGTTGTAACCAGTCTTCTGATTAGTCTATCAAAGACATATTTAACATCTGTTACAGAGTTTTTGACTTCTGGAGTTTATATCTCTTTGCTTAAACTAACCACCTATTCCTGTATACCACCTACTCTTTGCTTAGTGCTCTAATTTATTTTAAATTTTCTGGTAATTCCAAACTCTAGTGTCATATCCAAGTCTGTTTTATATTTCCAGACTGTGTTTTTTCTACATTTCATCATGCCTTGAAATTTTTGTTGTTGTTGTTGTTAAAAGCTACACAGCTGTTCTGCTGCTAAGTCACTTCGGTCGTATCCGACTCTTAGCGACCCCACTAGATGGTATCAATAAACCTGAGGAAGAAGCACAAGTTCACCTACAATGAGGGTCCAGCTGAAGTCTCAGCCAATCATATTGAAAGCTTTGGAGACAGGATGTCTCTTTAACTGGAGCAATAAATTTGAATATTTATATTACCACATCAATCTGTAACTGTGACCAGTTCCTTGAGAGGTAATATAGCCTTAAGCAAGGCAGATCTAAATGAGAGATAGAAATTCCCTGTGAGGGATAGAGATTGGAGACCAGTTCAGTTCAGTTCAGTCACTCAGTCATGTCTGACTCTTTGCGACCCCATGAACCTTAGCATGCCAGGCCTCCCTGTCCATCACCAACCCCCAAAGTCCACCCAAATCCATGTTCATTGTGTCCGTGATGCCATCCAACCAACTCATCCTCTGTCGTCCCCTTCTCCTCCTGCTCTCAATCTTTCCCAGCATCAGGGTCTTTTCAAATGGGTCAGCTCTCCGCATCGGGTGACCAAAGGACTGCAGTTTCAGCTTCAAATCAGTCCTTCCGATGAACACCCAGGACTGATCTCCTTTAGGATGGACTGGTTGGAGACTTCAAGAGTAGACCATTAGTCCCGAGGAGGATATCAGAGAGAAATGTGACAGTATCTGCTGTATATTTTTGTGTATCCTGTTTCCTTTCAGCCAAACACTCCCTCCTACCCCTCACGATTTCTTGATCAGATTAATCTCTATTCATTCTCTATGACCTCAGTTCTTGGTGGGCTTCCTTTCACATACTTCAACAGTATAACACAAGATTCCTAATCCTAGAATTTACTGAACAATGTAAAGATTGTCTTTTAAGGATCTGTGGAAACATGAATTGCCTTTTTTGACTTTAATGTTCCCAGAACTCCAAATAGTGTCTGACAATACTTGATACAAAATGAGTATATATTTCAGAGTGAATAAATGTCATGTTTATTTTCATATTTTACTGAGTTCTAAATATTACGGAAAATTACCCAAAATCAGAAAAATAAGTGAGAGATAACAAGAGAGTGGTAAGAATCTTAATTGAGTGTGCTTTCCAAAAGTTTTCAGTTAATATCTATTTCTAAATATTGCTGGCCAAGAATTTCAAATTTATTCCTGTACCAGATACTGGGCCTTCTATTAGCAATATCTTAGTCAATACATATTCTATTTAACTGTATGTAGATTATTTTGGCTGTATCAATTCTATCATATAATTTATTAAGCTGAGGTGAAGCCTTAGTAAAGTCATGAATCAGTGCTTTACTTGGTTTTTTCCTTTTCCTGTATCCATTATGAATATTAGTCACTTACGTAGGTTACTGTATCCTTTATATATATCTATCATAGAGTAATAATATAGTTTATATAGAGTAATATACAAAAGTACCTTGAGTGTCCAAGCCCATGATGAAATTATACATTCTTATGAAGTTCAAGATATATTTTTTGCACATAGATGATACTGTAGATGTTGAGGGCAAGTTTAAAACTGACTTAAACAAAAAGCAGCATAAGTAAAAAATGATATCCTCTACTTAAGATCATAATATGTGTTCATTTTCTATGAAATATGACTAGCTAGATGTATATGCACATGCAGCCACAATTAGGATAATTATTATAAACTGGACATGTTGAAGAACTGTACAAAAAAGATCTTCACGACCCAGATAATCACGATGGTGTGATCACTGACCTGGAGCCAGACATCCTGGAATGTGAAATCAAGTGCGCCTTAGAAAGCATCACTACGAACAAAGCTAGTGGAGGTGATGGAATTTCAGTTGAGCTATTCCAAATCCTGAAAGACGATGTTGTGAAAGTGCTGCACTCAATATGCCAGCAAATTTGGAAAACTCAGCAGTGGCCACAGGACTGGAAAAGGTCAGTTTTCCTTCCAATCCCAAAGAAAGGCAATGACAAAGAATGCTCAAACTACTGCACAATTGCACTCATCTCACATGCTAGTAAAGTAATGCTCAAAATTCTCCAAGCCAGGCTTCAGCAATATGTGAACTTTGAACTTCTTGATGTTCAAGCTGGTTTTAGAAAAGGCAGAGGAACCAGAGATCAAATTGCCAATATCCGCTGGATCATGGAAAAAGCAAGAGAGTTCCAGAAAAACATCTATTTCTGCTTTATTGACTATGCCAAAGCCTTTGACTGTGTGGATCACAATAAACCATGGAAAATTCTGAAAGAGATGGGAATACCAGACCACCTGATCTGCCTCTTGAGAAATTTGTATGCAGGTCAGGAAGCAACAGTTAGAACTGGACATGGAACACAGACTGGTTCCAAATAGGAAAAGGAGTACATCAAGGCTGTATATTGTCACCCTGCTTCTTTAACTTATATGCAGAGTACATCATGAGAAACGCTGGACTGGAAGAAACACAAGCTGGAATCAATATTGCTGGGAGAAATATCAATAACCTCAGATATGCAGATGACACCACCCTTATGGCAGATAGTGAAGAGGAACTCAAAAGCCTCTTGATGAAAGTGAAAGTGGAGAGGGAAAAGGTGGCTTAAAGTTCAACATTCAGAAAACGAAGATCATGGCATTTGGTTCCATCACTTCATGGGAAATAGATGGGGAAACAGTGGAAGCAGTGTCAGACTTTATTTTTTTGTGCTCCAAAATCACTGCAGATGGTGACTGCATCCATGAAATTAAAAGACGCTTACTCCTTGGAAGGAAAGTTATGACCAACCTAGATAGCATATTGAAAATCAGAGACATTACTTTGCCAGCAAAGGTTCGTCTAGTCAAGGCTATGGTTTTTCCTGTGGTCATGTATGGATGTGAGAGTTGGACAGTGAAGAAGGCTGAGTGCTGAAGAATTGATGCTTTTGAACTGTGGTGTTGGAGAAGACTCTTGAGAGTCCCTTGGACTGCAAGGAGATCCAACCAGTCCATTCTGAAGGAGATCAGCCCTGGGATTTCTTTGGAAGGAATGATGCTAAAGCTGAAACTCCAGTACTTTGGCCACCTCATGCGAAGACTTGACTCATTGGAAAAGACTTTGATGCTGGGAGGGATTGGGGGCAGGAGGAGAAGGGGACGACAGAGGATGAGATGGCTGGATGGCATCACTGACTTGATGGACGTGAGTCTGAGTGAACTCCGGGAGTTGGTGATGGACAGGGATGCCTGGCGTGCTGCGATTCATGGGGTCGCAGAGTCAGACACGACTGAGTGACTGATCTGATCTGATCTGAACATGTTAACTGATTATTAATTTTCTGAAGATTTAAACCATGTTTGACAGCCTACTCATACCAAAACCTGTCAAAGCACCTACACACTTATAAACTGTGGTTAAATTTTAGGGATAAAAATCATTAACTTAAATGGTAATCAGTGATTTACTGCAAATTGCCATTTTTGTTTAATCACTATGACCTATCCAACTCTTTTGCAACCCCTTGGAATCGCAAAAGGGTTGGAGCCCACTAAGCTCCTCTGTCCATGGGATTTCCCAGTCAAGAATAATATAGTGGGAATGGCAACCAGTGATTTCCTACAAATTATAATTATACTTAAATTTGTACATGGTCATCTAAATCCAAACATTGTCTTAAATTTCCAAGAATAGTGAACATATTATAATTAAAAACATGTGTTTTTTTTTGACCAACAAAAGATTGCAAACAGTGTTCCCAAGCATCAGCAGAAGGCCTGATAGAGTCTGCCAATGCTACATCTCCCAACGTAGCCTCAGACATGCCTGTATATAATACAACTACATGCCAGCATCTACTCTCAGCTGGGAATACTTCTAAGCAATAACACTCCAGGCAGATGGCTATTTTAAATTGTTCCTTGATTCTTCCCTTGTAAATATAATTCTCTAATTCCCTTGACCCAGTTCTAACAGTGCTGAACTAAGAATTGATCAGAGTGTCTTAGTAATCTAGAATTCAATGCATATAAATTGCCAACATAGAAATGATTTTATTCTTTTACCTTGCCCTGAGGTAACCTCATTATAAAATGTTCACTTCCCCACTCTCCTTGAATAATATCATTAGTATCCATAACTACCTAGTCTGCAGTCCAAAGGAACAGACTATGAGTAAGTTGGTAAGTCTGTAAGGCATTATATTAATGGGACATTATTCAAATGCAAAGTTAGACATGACAGCATTAGTGAAATATAGAGGCATTTCAAGGTTTTATTAAACCTTTAAAGATCATATTTTCTGGAAGTTTATGTTCAACAAAATTCATCCATCTATTGTAGTAGTACTCATTGCATCATTTTGTATAATTTATATTGACTATTACTTATTTGAAGTCTAGAAATTTTATATATATATATATATATATACACTTCTCTATTTGCCTGTGGACTACTTAGAAGCATATATATGACCATGCATAGAAAGATTATGTAATTTATATAAATTCTATGGGATGATAAAGCCTAATGATAGGAATTAAAATGCAATAAAATCTCTATTCATGACATTCAATTAGCCAGATTTCTTCCTGAACTAGTATTTCCTGACTCACATTACTAATTAATGAGTGAATTCCTGTGAGTCATCAATGGCCATTAATAACTTTCCTTTAATAATATGAAATATTGAAATAATTTCTGGGCCAAATAAATATTATGTCTAGAAGAGATCTTGTTTTATGAGCATTTTAATGTATTCTAATTCTCTAAAACTTTCATGTCTCTGTACAATAGACATGAAAACTTGATTAACAAGTGTATTCATTTCTTATATGTTAAATAAATATGACATTGTCATAAATATATTCAAGTTTCAAACCAAAGAAAAATAGGTAGGTTAAAAAAATGCCATAATAAACTTCTTATGTATTGGGTATATTATCTATTGCTTTTTTTGAAGCTATCTTTTAAAAAAATTTACTTTATATTGCAAAATAATTGATTGGGGCTTCCTTGGGGGCTCAGACGGAAAGACTCTGCCTGCAGTGCAGGAAACCTGGGTTCAATCCCTGGATAAGGAATATCTCCTGCAGAAGGAAATGGCAATCCACTCTAGTATTGTTGTCTGGAAAATCCCATGGACAGAGGAGTCTGGTGGGCTACAGTCCATGGGATCACAAAGAGTCAGACAGGACTGAGTGACTAGCACTTCTATTTCACTTTCATAGTTGATTTACAATATTGTGTTAGTTTCAAGTGTACAATAAAGAACTTCTCGACATATTCATAATATCTATTCTTTTCAGATTCTTTTCCCATATAGGTTATTACAGAATATGTTGTAGATTCCCTGTGCTATACAGTAGGTCCTTACTTATTATCTATTTTATAAATAATAATGTACCTATGTCTTGGAGCTGCCTTAAAGCTAATATTTGTGGCTTTTGTCCCAGGTCACGTGCTTGGCATTTATCCTTATCTCTATCAATACTCAAAACAGTTCTCTGAATGACATCTATTTTTCTGTTTATTCATAGAAAACTAAAGTTTAGGTACTATATTTTATTTTACTAGTTTCACACACACAGTTCTAGAAGTTGAATCAAAATGCATCTTACTTACAGATCTGTGCCGTTCACTAATGTGCTATGTACTATTTAAATTCATAACATGAACAGTTCAGTTTAATTAAATTATATTCTATTGAAAATTCAATAATTGAAAATTTTGTCACACACTGATATGTTTCGGGGTGTAATAAAATTGAATGTGTTATAAGCAATTCACATGTAAAATCAAGTCGTAATTTTTCTACCACTCCTTATGCCAGTTCCTGGTGAAACATTAAAAGTTTTATGTGAAGTGAAGTGAGAGTTGCTCAGTGGTGTCCGACTCTTTGCAACCCCATGAATTGCAGCACGCCAGGCCTTCCTGTCCATCACCAACTCCCGGTGTTCACTCAAACTCATGTCCATCGAGTCAGTAATGCCATCCAGCCATTTCATCCTCTGTCGTCCCTTCTCCTCCTGCTCCCAATCCCTCCCAGCATCAGAGTCTTTTCCAATGAGTCAACTCTTTGCATGAGGTAGCCAGAGTACTGGAGTTTCAGCTTTAGCGTCAGTCCTTCCAAAGAACACGCAGGACTGATCTCCTTTAGAATGGATTGGTTGGATCTCCTTGCAGTCCAAAGGACTCTCAAGAGTCTTCTCCAACACCACAGTTCAAAAGCATCAATTCTTTGGCACTCACCTTTCTTTACAGCCCAACTCTGACATCAATACATGACTGCTGGAAACACCAAGCCTTGACTAGACGGGCCTTTGTTGGCAAAGTAATGTCTCTGCTTTTTAACATGCTATCTAGGTTGGTCATAATTTTCCCTTCCAAGGAGTAAATATCTTTTAATTTCATGGCTGCAATCACCGTCTGCAGTGATTTTGGAGTCCCCCAAAATAAAGTCTGACACTGTTTCCACTGTTTCCCCATCTATTTCCCATGAAGTGATGGGACCAAATGCCATGATCTTCGTTTTCTGAATATTGAGCTTTAAGCCAACTTTTTCACTCTCCACTTTCACTTTCATCAAGAGGCGTTTTAGTTCTTCTTCACTTTCTGCCATAAGGGTGGTGTCATCTGCATATCTGAGGTTATTGATATTTATCCTAGCAATCTTGATTCTAGCTTGTGCTTCTTCCAGCTCAACGTTTCTCATGATGTACTCTGCATAGAAATTAAATAAGCAGGGTGACAGTATACAGCCTTGACATACTCCTTTTCCTATTTGGAACCAGTCTATTGTTCCATGCCCAGTTCTAACTGTTGCTTCCTGACCTGCATATAGGTTTCTCAAGAGGCAGATCAGGTATTCTGGTATTCCCATCTCTTTCAGAATTTTCATGGACTATACCATCCACGGAATTTTCCAGGCCAGACTACTGGAATGGGTAACCTTTCCTTCACCACAGGATCTTCCGAACACAGGGATTGAACCCAGGTCTCCCGCATTACAGGCAGATTCTTTACCAGCTGAGCCACACAAACTAGTTTTTCTTGACCAGTAAGAACCTTATAATTTTTCCTTTATATTAGGAAAATGGAATAAAGTCTTCTAATAATACAACTAGTCATATATTTTGATTATGCTGAATAATAACTGTTGTACATTAAATAAGACTGAATTTTTCTGTGTATTAGATGTCTTACTTGATCTAAACACTATTCCTTTTTGTATCTATTAGAGTTCTTCCTTTTTGATTCTTGTCAATATAGAATGAGTTAAAGTTTGTTACATTTTTCCTATTCAATGTTTTATTGGAATATTTTATTCTTTTATCATGTCAAACAATTTTATTGAAGGATAAATATTGTTACTGAGAAAATTTTGCATGTTATAAAAATTTAAATACTGATAGTATATTAAATACATAAATGTGCAAATTCTGTCCAATGGACATAAATGCTTAATTGTTTAGAAAGTCATGGTAAGAAAAACGGGGAGTTATAATTAAATTGAGGCAAAATTAGTCTATTTACTTGATAAATATTTATTTTTTAGCCTTCCATAAGTCAGACACATTTGTAGGTAAGTCAAAGATGAATAAAATTTTACACAAATTATAATTAAAATGCTGATGTCCTGTGAAGAGCTATGATGTGTTATAAGAACAAAGAGAAGTAGGACATGGTTGGTCAGGGACATTAGAGAAGGTTTGCCTTTAAAAATGACATTGTAGTTGAATTTTGAATAATGACATATTTGTTCAGGGGACAAGAGTGTCACCATTGGGAGTGGTATTATAGTCCCTAGATCTATAAAATGACCTTATTCCTACATGTGCCTTTTATGGATATCTCAAACTATAAGCTTAGCATTGTCAGTGCCTTGATTCAGTCCTAAGCCCACAAGACTTCAGTTCAGTTCAGTCGCTCAGTCGTGTCCAACTCTTTGTGACCCCATGAATTGCAGCACGCCAGGCCTCCATCACCAACTACCAGAGTTCACTCAGACTCACGTCCATCAAGTCAGTGATGCCATCCAGCAAGACTTAGAAACAAAAAAAAATTATTTGTTAAGAAAACATAGAAAATATATGAAGTAATCATGAGAAGGATTAGAAAAAATGATGGGATCACAATTGGATCATTTTTATTTTCTGTTAAACTATTTGGAAAGTTATAAAATATTTACCTCTAAGTTTTTAAAAACATAAAAATTAGGCAAAGCAAACATACAAATTAGGCAGCACAAAAGTCGAGCTCCTTAGAGTAAACAAAATAATTTGAAATATGATGAAAATTCTAAGCATTGTAGTAACTTAGATTCCTGACGAAAGCAAGGAGTATATTTCCAAAGCCTGCATTGTTATATTCATTTATGCTTTTCATGAGTGTTGGATAAGAAATGCCTACACTCTTCATGG
Organism: Bubalus bubalis; assembly: GCF_019923935.1. Classification (NCBI taxonomy): domain Eukaryota; kingdom Metazoa; phylum Chordata; class Mammalia; order Artiodactyla; family Bovidae; genus Bubalus; species Bubalus bubalis. The sequence goes on along the minus strand of NC_059163.1, from coordinate 52,923,848 downwards.
CCTAATTCTTTAAATGCACTAATAACAAGCCCTTAGAAAGGGAACAGGCCAGTACTTTGCTTACAAGCCTAGTGGTAGTACCCAGGTTGTATAAACATCTGCAAGGCAGTTAAGCCTCATGGGGCCTTAATTTTCTGATAAGGAAAACTCCGTAATCAATCTACCTCATTGTTGTATCACATGTAATTCATGTAATCCTATGCATATATTTAAAGCATTATCCACATATAAAGTTGTGTTATCATCATCTCTGAAAATGTACTGAAGAATTTATCTGGTAGTTTTTTTGACATAGGCTACTGTGTACCATTTCAGTTGTCCTCAAACTTCTCTCAAGTTGAATCTTTGCTGGTGAGAAGTTTCATTTTTATTATCTAAAACTGTAAATGATGCTATTTATTTTCCTGCACAAACAGCAACTTGCAAATTGAAACAAAGATAACAAAGAAAGAAAGTATGGTAGGCTAAACAAACTCAAGGAAGGATTTTCTTTCCTAGAACTTACAGAAGAAACAAGTCCTGCCCTAACATTGACATTTGACCAGAGAAACTGTTTTAGGACTTCTGTCCTCTAAACTCTTATAAGGGAAAACAATCTGTTCTGTTTTAATCCCTCAAGTTCATAGTATTTTATACAGCAGTTCTAGGAAATCATACAGGAAAGAAGGGAAGGGAGGACGGAAGGAAGGAAGGAGGAGAGAAAGAAAGAGAAGAGGAACGAGTCACAGTACCTGCTAATCTGAGAATGATATAGGCAAACCGTCAAAGAACAATTTCATGAACTTTTCTGGCTGATGACCAAGGGGTTACCTTGTAAACATCCCTTATATTTAAAATTGTTATGTATGCTATTTTAAGTTGTTTATACCTCTATAGGAAGAGAGATGATCAAGCCCATTTTATGTTTAAAAATGAAGTTCAAGCTTTTGCTCAATGGAGTGGTATCTACAGAAACAAACTTCAAAATCTAGTATAAGGGAAAAAAGAATATTTTCAGAGAGCAAAATACTAAAAACTAATGCTATTTTGGGGCTGTGCTCTCCTTCTTTCTTTTTTTTTTTTTATATTTGTACTCACTCAAAGTACATTTTGATCTTAACAAGTGTGAATTATTCACTAAAAGACAGAACTCTCTTTGGAGTATGAAGAAGCTCTTCTTTTTTTGTTAATTTTAAAATGTTTGAAAGTATTTATCTTATTCTTTCCCTCAAGACATCCTTCTACCCAAACATACTATCCACCCTCAAAATTGCTGCAATTTTGATATCATTAAGGCAAGGGCTATTTTTAACACATATTGTTTTAAAGCAATAGTTTAACTGATATCATTGTAGAAAAGGTAAAGTTGGTATAGCTTTGCACTAAATGGAAATGGTCCTTAGCTCTTAGGTAAAGATAAAATGTCTGCATCTTAGTGCACTGTTCCCATAATTGGAATAGCTTAATTAAAAGCTTGCTGAGCTCCTTATCTCTGATAACCTATAGAGCATTACTTAATTATCTTTTCTTTTTTAGAATAGAAAAGAAAACTGTGGTTTAAAATCAGTCTAGAAAGATCTTATCTTAATTTTTTTAAAGTAATTTGGTTTTTTTTTCTCATTTAATCCTACACACAGGTATTAATGCCAACATTTCACAATTTTGATTTTACTAGGGGGCCTTCTTTCTATGCACAGATCATTATCGTCATCACATAGATATTGCTTATTGCATTTACTTATATGCAAAACATTTTTCCCATCTTTACACCCAATTTACCAATAGGTAAGTTTATTTTATAATTTTTATTTTACAACTGACAATATAGAGCAGATTGGAGAATATTTGTTAGCATGCCCAATGTTATGTAGCTAATAAATAAGAGACAGTCTATCCGATAAGAGTAACTTTCTTCAGCTGCCACTCTGAGTTCTGTAGTTTCTATTGTGACCTGGTGCAGGCAGAGGCAAAGGAAGAGTGATGCCAGAGAGAGAGGCCATGGAGAAAAGGTGAGAGCAGCATGGATGAAGAGGTCACACTGAGTGAGCACAAGGGCGGTTTCAGGGAAGCAAGTAAGCAGTTTTACTGTGTAAAATGATTTACTAAGTAGCCAAGGCTATTTCTTTTAGCACTGTTCTTAAACCCAAAAGTACCCAAATGCTACAGTAATTTTTTAAAAATGTCCCTTTTAAGGCCTTTTCAAGGGTGTCTTAATATGTTCACTAGCATCTTGGAAATAATGATTATTTTGAAGGAAAAACACACAAAGTTTTGTAAAATATCTAAGAGGAGAGATGGGTAAGTGGTTTGTGTGGAGTTACCTCATGTTCTAATAGTAAGTCTATTGTTTGAGAAATATAAATTGTTTTTTTTTTTCTTAAATAGATTGTGTATGTATGTCATTGAATATACATTTTTAACAAATATTCTGTAACTCTCATAGCAGATTTTAAATGCTAAGTTGATTTGATCAGGTCATTTAGTTTTTATATTTTCACTATAATAATAATCCAAGGATAAAAGCAATAGCATAAAAAAAATCCCCATCCATATGCACACATACCACTCTCTTACCTGAATTATAAAATCTATGTTAAGAACATTACTGATACAACAGAAATAATACAAATCCCCTATTTTTACAATACAAGCATAATGACCGTGATATGTACAGCACATTATACTATGCAAACATGTTGAGGTGCATAAATCATTTCATTGTCTTCAAAACATTACACTGCAAACAGAAAGGAGTATTTCCTGATAATCATTCAGTGCTGAATGTGATAAAAGCTACAAGAAAATATGTATATAAATAAAATCTGCAGGCCCAAAAGCCAGATCTATCAACCAAAAACTTCAATGAAAAGCAGGATTAAATATGTCAAAATATACAAACTCAGATGCAATGGTTCCTGATTTCCAGAACTGTTGATTTTATGACTATGAAAAAGAGAAGGACCTTATGATCCTTGCCCCACCCCATGTTCTCTGCCTGTTTTTTGTCTGTGGGAAAAAAAAAAAAAGTAAGTTTAATCAAGGAAGTGAGAAAATGCAGAAACAAAAGCAGTTAAACAGGACAAGACAATAATAGTTTAGTTAGTAAACAAAGTCAGGGATCTTTAATCCTTGTCAAGACCTAAAGATAATATGAATCATATCTTGTGAGCTGGCTTATAGATACTAAAATCCTCACTTGGTAGAAGTTGACTATATGATGACCAGGCTGTAGCCATGACATGTGTGTGCATGCTAAGCCACTTCAGTCGTATCTGAATCTTTGCCATCCTATGGACTGGAGCCGCCAGGCTTATCTGTCCATGGGCTTCTCCAGGCAAGAATACTGGAGTAGGTTGCCATGCCCTCCTCCAGGGGATTTTCCTGACCCAGGGATAGAACCTGTGTCTCATGTCTCCTGCAGGTTCGTTACTACTAGCGCCCCCCAGGAAGCCCAGGCATGACATAAGCCCCCACAGTTCCAAGAACTTCCCTCAAAGAAATGGGAACAAACCAACCATGGAACTGAAGATTAACTGTACTTAAAACAAAAAAGAGAAGGCAATGGCATGGCACCCCACTCCAGCACTCTTGCCTGGAAAATCCCATGGATGGAGGAGACTAGTGGGCTGCAGTCCATGGGGTCACTAAGAGTCGGACACGACTGAGTGACTTCACTTTGACTTTTCACTTTCATGCATTGGAGAAGGAAATGGCAACCCACTCCAGTATTCTTGCCTGGGGAATCCTAGGGACGGGGGAGCCTCGTGGGCTGCCGTCTCTGGGGTCGCACAGAGTTGGACACGACTAAAGCAACTTAGCAGCAGGAGTAGCAACAAAACAAAAAAGATGTCACTGATCAGCCCACCAGATGACCGATTCTAAGATGATGTCAGAGCTCACTGCTATTTCTACATTTAGCTCCCTCTCTTTGTCTATAAAACTCTAGCCTACTGATTGTCAGTGTTGCAGGGAGTCAGCCTTTATACAGGAGACCATCCTACCACTGCCCACTGCCAGCAATTGCTGGCATCCAAGATAAAGCAAGCTTTCTTTTTACCCACATTGCCTCTTTAATGCCTTTTGAGTGGCAAGCAGCTGGACCTCACCTTTGGTAAATAATTAAACCCCAGAGTCTCCTGAGTATGGAAAAAAATATGAAAGAAGTAACATTTTAATGGCTTACAAATATTACTAGTAATAATGTAATGTTTCTTATGAACTATAAAGTCCACTTTTCTTAAGTTGATCCATAATTAGAAAAAGTGTTCATTGCTAATGGTTTAAGATCGTATGCTCTCAAAATATCTGAACCATCTCTTATTTTTATTAAGAAAATTTGAGCTAGGGAAATAAAACATAAATCATATAATTCAATTTTTACTTTTTTTAAGTAAAAAGTAATATTAAGATCATTCAGAATAAAAATTTACTTAATTTTTAAATTATTTTATTTTTAACCATAATTACTGCTGCATTTTTATAATTTTTCAAATTAAATGTATAGTAAGTTGGTATTGTAAAAATATAAATTGAATATAAGCACATGATAAAATATTTTACTTTGACTTTGAATAAAGTTGATAAACAAAACAAGACCTTGCCAGCAGAAATGTGTTTCTAAACTGCATGTGTACATGCTTAGAATAATGTTGAATTCATTTTAATTAGTGCAGACTGCTTACTCTCAAGATGTCAGATTTAAAGATTTCCACTTTAGTGGTTTACTGTGACATCAATACTATATTATATTTTGTGCAAAAATCTGTTTCCTTAGCAACAGGAAGTCAATGTTCATTTCAGGCAAATCAATCGAATTAAAAGAAAAAACATAGCTTACTGTTAAATGCTATAGCTTAATATGGATAATTATACCCATAAAGAATATAGTGCTAAATTAAAAAGATTTTAAACCTCTGTAAATAGAATGTGAACTAATATACTGTATCAATAAAAAAAATTCAAAATTTTATTTTAGATGTACAAAATAAAATGTGTCCCTGTACATATAGAACTTGAAACAACAAGCATGCTATTAGTTTTTAGAGTTTTTTTTTTTTTTTTGAATAAAAAAATTGCAATATTGTGTTGGCTTCGGCCATACAACAATGCAAAACAGCCATTACAGGTATTATTAATGAAATTGACACTATGCATCCTTGAATAAGAAAGTCATTTTGCCATTCTTAAACTATATTTCTACCTTTGTAAAACAAATGACATTGACTAGATTGGACCTAATGTTCCCATAGCTCTCACAAATCTATGATTTAATAATTTACATCTCTCAAGTTGATTGGCTAAGACTTGGCCAGACCTGATTTCTGTAGATGATGTATCGAGTATCCCAGTAGACTGAAAAACAGATCAGGTCATGTTAGTTATATGCTGCCAACATGGAGAGGCAGAATTATTATCTATAGTGACTATACTTAGATATTTTCCAAAAATTTATTGATAATGACCAGATTTAGGGATTGATAAAAGAAGACATGAGCAATTATATATACTACATCTTGGAAAATGTCGATATGCACCATCTAAGCCAAACATCAAATTAGATAAACTTTTGAGTTCCTAAACAGAATCCCAAGCCTTTGGTATTGTCAATGATAAATGGAAAATCTTGGCAGTTCGTAATAGATCCCTTCCTCTTGCATTGTATCCTGACATAGGAGAAGAGAAATGGGGTCACGATCCTTTGCATTTTTTACATTGATTGTGTTATTTTGCATCTTTCAATCTTTTGTTAATTTTTATGATTGTTTCACATTTCTATAAAAAAGATAACTGGGGCTGCCTTGTATTTGGGAGGGGTCCTTCTCTTTTCGGGACTTCCCTGGTAGCTCGGATGGTAAAGCATCTCCCTGCAATGAGGGAGACCTGGGATTGATCCCTGGGTCGGGAAGATCCCCTGGAGAACGAAATGGCAACCCACTCTTGCTAGGAAAATTCAATGGATGGAGGAGCCTGGTGGGCTACAGTCCATGGGTTCGCAAAGAGTCAGACACAACTGAACGACTTCACTTTATTTTCTTTCCTCTCTTTTCTAGACAGCAGCCATTCTTTGAAAACTTTGGCCTCTGCAGTAGGAATAAACAGTCATCCCCACTCCACCCTCTCCAACCTATAAATAAGGGGATGACAAAAGAAAAATTAAGCTAGTTGCAGTGCAAAATAAGCATCATTTTGCACATATCCATACTGTGGCTCAGATGGTAAAGAACCCACCTACAAGGCAGGAGACAGGGGTTCAGGCCCTGGGTCAGGATGATCCCCTGAAGAAGTGAAGTGAAAGTCTCTCAGTTGTGTCCAATTGTCTGTGACCCCATGGAGAAGGGAATGACAACCCACCCCAGTATTCCTGCCTGGAGAAGTCCATGGACAGAGAAGCCTGGTGGGCTACAGCCCACAGGGTCCCAAAGAGTTGAACACAACTGAACAAGTTAACACTTTCACTTTCAAACTAGGTATAGAAAAACCTAACCATCAAGAATAGAAGTTGAAAATACAGTTTTGGGAGCAAAGTCTGATAAAAATAATGTAAATTTGTGCTGCTTCTTTATAAGGGCATCAGATCAGATCAGATCAGATCAGTCGCTCAGTCGTGTCCGACTCTTTGTGACCCCATGAATCGCAGCACGCCAGGCATCCCTGTCCATCACCAACTCCCGGGGTTCACCCAAACTCATGGCCATTGAGTCGGTGATGCCATCTAGCCATCTCATCCTCTGTTGTCCCCTTCTCCTCCTGCCCCCAATCCCTCCCAGCATCAGAGTCTTTTCCAATGAGTAACTCTTCGTATCAGGTGGCCAAAGTACTGGAGTTTCAGCTTTAGCATCATTCCTTCCAAAGAAATCCCAGGGCTGATCTCCTTCAGAATGGACTGGTTGGATCTCCTTGCAGTCCAAGGGACTCAAGAGTCTTCTCCAACACCACAGTTCAAAAGCATCAATTCTTCGGCTCTCAGCCTTCTTCACAGTCCAACTCTCACATCCATACATGACCACAGGAAAAACCATAGCCTTGACTAGACAAACCTTTGTTGGCAAAGTAATGTCTCTGCTTTTGAATATGCTATCTAGGTTGGTCATAACTTTCCTTCCAAGGAGTAAGCGTCTTTTAATTTCATGGCTGCAGTCACCATCTGTAGTGATTTTGGAGCTCAGAAAAATAAAGTCTGACACTGTTTCCCCATATAAGGGCATGCTCTACCTCAAATAAACAATAGAAAAGTTTCTGAGACTCATAAGCCTATGATAAGCAACAAATCCAATAATGTACAATTGTCATAATGCCTACTACTCACTCGATTTATGTAAGATATTCATTAGTGTTTTTGTTATATTAATTCAGTAATAATCATCACGATTATAAAGCACTAACATACACAAACATACTTTAGCTTTGTAAATTGGCAGACAATGGATTTGAAAGACACCAGGGAATCCTCAGTCTCAAATATTTACTCCATTATAGATCTACAGAATGATTGGTATCATAGATTTGATAGTGAAGCCATTGGTCCTTTTGACACTTATTCATTTATTTTGTTTCTAGATTGTCTGTAACAAAATATTTACCAAAATGTCAAAGACAATAAAGTTGAATGTCCTGGTACAAGAACACAAAGAGGTTATGTAGAGGAGATAATCATTCATTTCTTACATCTCTAGAATTGTTGTTTTTAGTTGCTAAGTCTTGTCTGACTCTTTTGTGTCCCCATGGATTACAGTCCGCCCAGCTCCTTCTGTCCATGATATTTCCCAGGCAAGAATACTAGGAGTTACCATTTCCTTCTCCAGGGTATCTTCCCAACCCACGGACCAAACCTGTGTCTCCTGCATTAGCCGGTGGATTATTTACCACTGAGCCTACATAGAAGCCCAAATCTAGGATACAGTGACAACAAAGAAAATAAAATCATCATCCAGAAAAAAATAATATAAAGTTAGGAACAGCTACATGGACAAAGACACATTTTCCCTTCATTTATGAAATATCTTTCTTTTAGATAAAATGAATCACTTAGTAGGTAGGAAATATATTTTCTACTTCAGAGAAAATACCTTCAGGTTTTGTAATTAGGCATGCTCCTATATGAAATCTCCCACAAGTGACCTGAAGCAGTTATACCCATCAGATGATTCTACAGGTACACTTTAGGAATAGCACAATACCACAGTAGCAATTTTCAAAGGTCTTTGTATCTGATAAGGGAAGAGAATCAAGAAGTATGAAGAGCTCTAAAATTATTCACCAATAAGAATTTTATAATTGAACATTATTAGGGTGTCATCTGCCTGAAGTTAGGGGCCTAAGACAGAAAGGGTCTTAAAATTACTCTGAGATATAAAATATACAAGTTAATGTTGATAGTCACTATAAAATATGAAAAAAAAATGTATTGACATTTGAACTACTAGAAGGTAATATTGCACAATCTGCTAGAAATATAGATGTGATTTAATATAGTCTGGCCAGAAATACCACTTCGATTAAATTATATATTAATGAGAGTTGAGCATGATTTTTTTTGTTTGTTAGGATTTAATTAACATATGCAGAGTGACTATGAAAGTAAAAAAAAAAATCTATTATTTGATTAAATGAAATTTAATAACTGAGGTTATATTCTGCTTGAAGTAGCCTAGGATTTGGACTATATTGAGTATTAGTCTGGAAATAGATGGGATAAGGATGGCTGGAAGAATTTGCCTATAATTTGAGCATGGAAAAATTCCAATTTGCGGTTGAAGCTGAGGGATATTAAATCCAGCAGATGGAGAAGAAGTAGCAGAACCTTACTAGCATCTCATGCTGAAGGTTAGGCATGCTACATGCCAATCATGCTGCTGCATGCAGAAGCTTCCCTGAAACCATATAAAACTGCCACTCCCTCTATATCTCATTTATTTCCAATTCAGAAAAAAAAATGGCCGCTTTGGTAGCAATCATAGTGAAACAACTCTAACCAAACTTAAAAATTTGCTCATTGATATGAAATTACCAAATTTAAATCCTAATCTTCTACAATCAGTTCATTCAAAACCAGACTTTAGCCAGCAGCGGGAAGTGAAATATATCAGCTCTACAACCATTTACCCTGGGTGGCTCAGCAAAAAACTTTTACAAATCACTGACACTAGTGACTAGACCAAATGTAAAAGAAGGTTAAATTAGCCTTTGATATAATTCTTGTTCTTAGGACTTATGCTAGGTAAAATGCACTATGCTATGCTATGCTAAGTCACTTCAGTCATGTCCGACTCTGTGTGACCCTATAAACGGCAGCCCACCAGGCTCCGCCATCCTGGTAGGCTCCACCATCCATGGGATTCTCCAGGCAAGAGTACTGGAGTGGGGTGCTATTGCCTTCTCTGAGGTAAAAAGCACTAGAAATTATGTAATATTTTCTATCCTAAAACCAGAAAGTCAGAAGTGTTAGCTACAAAGGGCCATAGATCGCTAGTTTAGATTCAGGAAAACTGACTCAGTTCAGACTCTGATGGCTTGAGAGGATCATTAGTATGGATTTTCAAATAAAGAATAATGTAGTTATCACTTGTGAAAATAAAATACATTGTTACAAAAGTGTTTTAAATAGTTTCAAGTCTCAAAAAAGTTTCTATGTTAGTCTGAACCATAAAAGTAGATGGAATCCTCTAAAAGTAATACTGTAGAGATTTTAAGGCAGATCAGTTCAGTCAGTCAGTTCAGTTGCTCAGTCGTGTCCAACTCTTTGCAACCCCATGAATCACAGCACGCCAGGCATCCCTGTCCATCACCAGCTCCCGGAGTTCACCCAAACTCATGGCCATTGAGTCGGTGATGCCATTCAGCCATCTCATCCTCTGTCGTCCCCTTCTCCTCCTGCCCCCAATCCCTCCCAGAATCAGAGTCTTTTCCAATGAGTCAACTCTTCGCATGAGGTGGACAAAGTACTGGAGTTTCAGCTTTAGCATCATTCCTTCCAAGGAACACCCAGGGCTGATCTCCTTCAGAATGGACTGGTTGGATCTCCTTGCAGTCCAAGGGACTCTCAAGAGTCTTCTCCAACACCACAGTTCAAAAGCATCAATTCTTCAGCCCTCAGCTTTTTTCACAGTCCAACTCTCACATCCATACATGACCACTGGAAAAACCATAGCCTTGACTAGACGGACCTTTGTTGGCAAAGTAATGTCTCTGCATTTTAACATGCTATCTAGGTTGGTCATAATTTTCCTTCCAAGGAGTAAACGTCTTTTAATTTCATGGCTGCAATCACCATCTGCAGTGATTTTGGAGCCCCAAAAAAATAAAGTCAGCCACTGTTTACACTGTTTCCCCATCTATCTGCCATGAAGTGATGGCACCGGATCCCATGATCTTAGTTTTCTGAATGTTGAGCTTTAAGCCATCTTTTTCACTCTCCTCTTTCACTTTCATCAAGAGGCTTTTTAGTGCCTCTTCACTTTCTGCATAAGGGTGGTGTCATCTGCATATCTGAGGTTATTGATATTTCTCCCGGCAATCTTGATTCCAGCTTGTGCTTCTTCCAACCAAGTGTGTCTCATGATGTACTCTTCAGTTCAGTTCAGTTCAGTGGGTGACAATATACAGCCTTGACATACTCCTTTCCCTGTTTGGAACCAGTCTGTTGTTCCATGTCCAGTTCTAACTGCTGCTTCCTGACCTGCATATAGGTTTCTCAAGAGGCAGTTCAGGTGGTTTGGTATTCCCATCTCTTTCAGAATTTTCCACAGTTTATTGTGATCCACACAGTCAAAGGCTTTGGCATAGTCAATAAAGCAGAAATAGATGTTTTCCAGGAACCCTCTTGCTATTTAGATGATCCAGCGGATTTTGGCAATTTGATCTCTGGTTCCTCTGCCTTTTCTAAAACCAGCTTGAACATCTGAAAGTTCACGGTTTATGTATTGCTGAAGCATGGCTTGGAGAATTTTGAGCATTACGTTACTAGAGTGTGAGATGAGTGCAATTGTGGAGTATTGAGCATCTTTGGCATTGCCTTTCTTTGGGATTGGAATGAAAACTGACCTTTTCCAGTCCTGTGGCCACTGCTGAGTTTTCCAAATTTGCTGGCATATTGAATGCAGCACTAGCACTCTAATGGCAGAAAGCGAAGAGGATCTAAAGAGCCTCTTGATGAGGGTGAAAGAGGAGAGTGAAAAAACTGGCTTAAGACTAAACATTCAAAAAAGTAAGATCATGGCAACAGGTCCTATCACTTCATGACAAATGGGAGGGGAAAAAGTAGAAGCACTGACAGATTTTCTTTTCTTGGACTCCAAAATCACTGTGGACAGTGACTGCAGGCATGAAATTAAAAGATGCTTGCTCCTTAGAGGAAAACCTATGACAAAACTAGACAGCATATTAAAAAGTAGAGACATCACTTTGCCAACAAATAGTCAAAGCTATGTTTCTTTCCAGTAGACATGTACTGGTGTGATAGTTGGACAATAAAGAAGGCTGAGTGTCAAAGAGTTGGTGGTTTTGAACTGTGCTAGAGAAGACTCTTGAGAGTCCCCTTGGACTGCAAGATCAAACCAGTCAATCCTAAAGGAAATCAATGCTGAATGTTCATCAGAAGGACTGATGCTGAAGCTGAAGCTCTAATACTTTGGCTACCTGATGCATAGAGCAAACTTATTGCAGAAGACTCTGATGCTGGAGAAGACTGAGGGCAGAAGGAGAAGGGGGTGACAGAGGAAGAGATGTTTGGATAGCATCACTGACTCAATGGACATGAGTTTGAGCAAACTCTAGGAGACTGTGAAGGACAGGGAAGCATGGCATGCTGCTGTCCATGGAGTTGTTAAGAGTCAGACATGACTCAGTGACTGAACAACAGTAACAAATCTAGTGATGAAAACACGAACACCAAAATTTAAAAATCTATGTCATTTACATCTGTTAAAAATAATTATGCCTAAATGTGTATGATGTGTAATATTCACATGGTGAAACTACAAAATGTTAATGAAAGAAATTCCATAAGAGCAGAATAAGTGTGGATACACACTTACATATGTATTCATGAGTTGGAAGATGCAGCAAAGATATGTTACCCTCATTGATATTTAATTTTAATACATTTGCTGTCAAAATCCCAACAAGATTTATAGTTAATATAGACAAGATTGTTCTAAAAGTTATCTGGCAAGGCAAAGAAACAAGAATGACTCAAATTATTTCGAAAACTAGAAGTAAAATGATTAATGTTTAGTCTATCTCATTTTAAGGCATTATATGGCAGACATAACCAAGATTGTGTGGTGTAGGTGGGGGTATAGACTCTTAAATCAATGGAATAGAATAAAGAATCTGTAAGTAGACCCAGGAAAATATGCAAACTGAGTTCTTGTTTCTTTTTATAAAATATTTTAAGAAAAGTTTAGATTTACAGCAAAATTGCTAATGTAGTACAGAAAGTTCCCATATACACATTCTTTTCCCCTATTGTTAACATCTCACATTGTCATGGTAACTTTGTTTCAATTAAACAACCAATATTGATATATTATTATTCATTTAAGCCCACACTTTAAGCAGATTCTCTTAAATTTATTTAATGCTCTTTTTTTATCCTGGGATCATTGCAAGGACATCATATTATATTTAAAAATAATGTTTCCTTAGGCTTCTTTTGGCTAAGACTGCTTCTCGGACATTAATGGTTTTTGATAACCTTAGCAAGCTTGAAAAGTACAGGTCAGGGGTATTGAAGATCAAAGAGTTAAAGTGCCCATATCATCACATCATATCAAGAATGTATATAGTCTATATGATTTTCCACCATTGATGTTAACCTAGTTCATCTGTCTAAGAAATTGATTCTTAGGTTCTTAAACCATAAAATGACTCTTTTTTATTTTGATTTTTGTGCTAGTGAATATATTATTTACAAAGAAGTCACAATGTGACCAGAGAAGGCAATGGCACCCCACTCCAGTTCTCTTGCCTGGAAAATCCCATGGACGGAGGAGCCTAGTAGGCTGCAGTCCATGGGGTCGCTAAGAGTCAGACACAACTGAGTGACTTCACTTTCACTTTTCACTTTCATGCATTGGAGAAGGAAATGGCAACCCACTCCAGTGTTCTTGTCTGGAGAATCCCAGGGACAGAGAGCCTGGTGGGCTGCCGTCTATGGGGTCTCACTAAGTCAGACACGACTGAAGCAACTTAGCAGCAGCAGCATCACAATGTGATGCTCACACTTAATGAATTGGGAGTTGTATTCTCCTTTCTGACTGGAATATCTACATGAATCGCTTTAAATTCTTCCATATAGATCTATCTTTTCTATATAACTCATTTAGATATTCTATCATTTATTTCTAATAATATGAACTTAGATAGTTCTTCTGTACCCTAGATTAAATCCAGTACTAATTTATTTATCTTCTTGATCAAATTGCTTTAAACTCTGCCATTGGAAGCTCTTTCAATAAACCCCTGTGTTTTGTTGTTGCTGTTGTTTTGACATACACCAATCATTGTAAAATTTTTGGTTGATTTGATTGATTGCTTTTGAGTATTTCTTTACTCTTAAACACTATGAGATGCCTCAGGCTCATATTATGTATTTCCAGCTCTATTAATAGCCAACCATTTCTCTGCAGAGCTGCTTTTAATGGAGAATGGTATTAGAAATCAAGAACTGTGTGTAGATGTGCTTGTTGCTCTTGGTATACCATTGCTTCTAAACCCTCTCAGTTGATGTAGCAAGAAAATATGTGTGTTTATAAATCTCGTGTATAAAAACATATGTATAAATGTAGCCATCTGTAAGTAGGCAACCCTGGTAGCTCAGACAGTAAAGCGTCTGCCTACAATGCGGGAGACCTGGGTTCAATCCCTGGGTTGGGAAGATTTCCTAGAGAAGGAAATGGCTACCCACTCCAGTACTCTTGCCTGGAAAATCCCATGGATGGAGGAGCCTGGTAGGCTATAGTTCATGGGGTCACAAAGAGTTGGACACGACTGAGCGACTTCACTCACTCACTCACTCAAACATGCATTTATACTGATGTCACAAACTTGAATTACCACAAGCATTAATTCTAGAATCTTTCTTTTGCTTATATTTGTAGCCTATCACTCCAAGAGTGAGAAACTCGGCCTCCACCAACTATGATTTTTTAAAAAAATCTGCAATTCATTTATATAATTGCTTAATTACAGGACAGAGTTTTAGAAGTATAAGCATTGTTAATGTGTAACCCTATGGGAAACAATTCCATTAAATAAAGTAGAATATTTATGTGCAGATTCTTTGGACTTTAGTGTTACAAACACCACTCATTACCAAAGTTACTTACATCAACAACTTAGCCTCCCACCCTCTTCAGTTGGACTATTTTATTCATTGGTAATACAGTTAGATCATTTCACATCATTCTTCATTCTACCCTGGATCTCTAGGCCTTTATTTATTCCTTGGAAAAATCTTCCCTTCTTTATGTAGATTAAAGGTTTTGAATAATTTCCCTGCTTCCTAAATAATGTTGATATTTCTTCCTGGACCAGGTATGCAGAGAGTGGATTTCCTCCGATTTTCTTTAAGGTTATTGCTTATTCACTTTAGAAGGATAATTTCACAAGATATAGAATGCTAGTTTGGTAGATTTTTTCTTTCAATAATTCGGATATTTCATTTCACACTTTTCTTGCTTGCATGGTTTCTGAATAAAAGTCAGTCCATTGTGATTGTTTTGTTAATTCTCTATATAAATATTTTATCTCTGTCTTCCCTGAAGATTTTTAATTGTGTTTTCTCCAAAGGTTTTACTATGATATGCTTAGGTATATTTTGTGGTTGCCTTTTTTGTTGTCTGTTACCCTACCTGGTTTTCTATGGGTTTCCTGGCTCTCTGGTTTGGTGTCTGTTGCCAAAGTTAAAAATTCTTGGCCATTACTACTTCAAAAATTTCTTAAATGCTATTCTTTCTTCTTCTGCCTGGTATTTCAAGTATACATATTTTGCACATTTTAAAATCATTCATGGATTTGGATACTGTGTTCTGTGCTTTGTGGTTGTTTGTTTTCAATTTTAATTTTGCTCTTGCATGACAGTTTGGGAAGTTTATGTAAACAAAATTATTGATTTTTTTATTCAGCCATGTCTCATGTACTGATGAGTACAGTAAAGGAAATGTTTTGTTTTGTTTTTTTTTTTCACTTCTAGAATATCCCCTTTTCTCAGAATTTTTATGTCTTTATTTATATTCAGATCAGATCAGATCAGTCGCTCAGTCGTGTCTGACTCTTTGCGACCCCGTGAATAGCAGCACACCAGGTTTCCCTGTCCATTATCAACTGCCAGAGTTCACTGAGACTCACATCCATCAAGTCAGTGATGCCATCCAGCCATCTCATCCTCTGTCGTTCCCTTCTCCTCTTGCCCCAATCCCTCCCAGCATCAGAGTCTCTTCCAGTGAGTCAACTCTTTGCATGAGGTGGCCAAAGTACTGGAGTTTCAGCTTTAGCATCATTCCTTCCAAAGAAATCCCAGGGCTGATCTCCTTCAGAATGGACTGGTTGGATCTCCTTGCAGTCCAAGGGACTCTCAAGAGTCTTCTCCAACACCACAGTTCAAAAGCATCAATTCTTTGTTTATATTAGTCATCTGTTATTACATGTTATCTATGCTTATATATTAGTGCCTTTAACATATTAATCATAGTTATTTAAAATTTCCTGTCTAACGATTCCAAACTTTTTATCACTTTTGTTGGCTTCTGATGTTTGCTTTTTATCTTAACACTGTGATATTTTCCTTGGTTTTTTGTGCACCTCATAATTTTTCTATAAGTCTTACATGATGTTTTGGATGATAACAACTGATATAGTCATTTAAGGTAGGTTTTATGTTTCTATAGCTAGAATTTAGTATGTGTTTAAGATTTTTTATACCTATCAATTGGCTTCCCAGGTGATGTCTTGGTAAAGAATCCACCTGCCAATGCAGGAGGCACAAGAGCCACAGGTTCAATCACTGGGTTGAGAAGATTCCTTGGTGTAGGAATGGTAAACCCCTCCAATATCCTTGCTTGGAAAATTCCATAGACAGAGGGGATTGGTGGGCTATAATCCATGGTTTAAAGAGTCAGATGTAACAAGTTAACAGAGCACATACATACGTAGCTCTTGTACTAGAGATTTCAAAATTCTCTGTTATGCTTGCTTTTGTCCTTCTTAATGCTCAGATCATGAACTCCTTATTGCCAAATTCAGACTTAAATTGAAGAAAGTAGGGAAAACCACTAGACCAGTCAGTTCAGTTCAGTCTCTCAGTCATGTCCTACTCTTTGCAACCCCATGAATCGCAGCACACCAGGCCTCCTGGTCCATCATCAACTCCCGGAGTTCACTCAGACTCACATCCACTGAGTCAGTGATGCCATCCAGCTATCTCATCCTCTGTCATCCCCTTTCCTCCTGCTCCCAATCCCTCCCAGCATCACAGTGTTTTCCAATGAGTCAACTCTTCACATGAGGTGGCCAAAGTACTGGATTTAGCATCATTCTTTCCAAAGAACACCCAGGGCTGATCTCCTTTAGAATGGACAGGTTGGATCTCCTTGCAGTCCAAGGGACTCTCAAGAGTCTTCTCCAACACCACAGTTCAAAAGCATCAATTCTTTGGCCAGGTATGACCTAAATCAAATCCCTTATGATTATACAAAGAAGTGAGAAGTAGATTTAAGGGACTGGATCTGATAGAGTGCCTGATGAACTATGGACGGAGGTTCATGACATTGTACAGGAGACAGGGAGCAAGAACATCCCCAAGAAAAAGAAATATAAAAAAGCAAAATGGCTGTCTGAGGAGGCCTTACAAATAGCTGTGAAAAGAAGAGAAGCCAAAAGCAAAGGAGAAAAGGAAAGATATACCCATTTGAATGCAGAGTTCCAAAGAATAGCAAGGAGAGATAAGAAAGCCTTCCTCAGCAATCAATGCAAAGAAACAGAGGAAAACAACAGAATGGGAAAGACTAGAGATCTCTTCAAGAAAATGAGAAATACCAAGGAAACATTTCATGCAAAGATGGGCTCAATAAAGGGCAGAAATGGAATGGACCTAACAGAAGCAGAAGATATTAAGAAGAGGTGGCAAGAATACACAGAAGAATTGTACAAAAAAGATCTTCACGACCCAGATAATCACAATGGTGTGATCACTCACCTAGAGCCAGACATCCTGGAATGTGAAGTCAAGTGGGCCTTAGGAAGCATCTCTACAAACAAAGCTAGTGGAGGTGATGGAATTCCAGTTGAGCTATTTCAAATGCTGAAAGATGATGCTATGAAAGTGCTGCACTCAATATGCCAGCAAATTTGGAAAACTCAGCAGTGGCCACAGGACTGGAAAAGGTCAGTTTCCATTCCAATCCCTAAGAAAGGCAATGCCTAGCATGCTCAAACTACCGCACAATTGCACTCATCTCACAGGCTATGCAAGTAATGCTCAAAATTCTGTAAGCCAAGTTTCAACAATACATGAACTGTGAACTTCCAGATGTTCAAGCTGGATTTAGGTAAGGCAGAGGAACCAGAGATCAAATTGCCAACATCCATTGGATCACCAATAAAGCAAGAGAGTTCTAGAAAAACACCTATTTCTGCTTTTGACTATGTCAAAGCCTTTGACTGTGTGGATCACAATAAACTGTGGAAAATTTTGAAAGAGATGGGAATACCAGACCACCTGACATGCCTCTTGAAAAATCTGTATGTAGATCAGGAAGCAACAGTTAGAACTGGATATGAAATGACAGACTGATTCCAAATATGAAAAGGAGTACATCAGGCTGTAAATTGTCATCATGCTTATTTAACTTATATGCAAAGTACATGATGAGAAATGCTGGTCTGGAAGAAGCACAAGCTGGAGTCAAGAATGCCAGGAGAAATAATAACCTCAGATATGCAGATGACACCACCCTTATGGCAGAAAGTGAAGAAGAACTAAAGAGCCTCTTGATGAACATGAAAGAGGAGAGTGAAAAAGTTGGCTTAAAGCTCAACATTCAGAAAACTAAGATCATGGCATCCAGTCCCATGATTTCATGGCAAATAGATGGAGAAACAATGGAAACAGTGTCAGAATTTATTTTTGGGGGGCTCTAAAATCACTGAAGATGGTGACTGCAGCCATGAAATAAAAAGACACTTACTCCTTGGAAGAAAAGTTACAACCAACATAGACAGCATATTAAAAAGCAGAGACATTACTTTGCCAACAAAGGTTCATCTTGTCAAGGCTATGGTTTTTCCAGTGGTCATGTATGTATGTGAGAGTTGGACTATAAATAAAACAGTGCTGAAGAATTGATGGTTTTGAACTGTGGTGCTGGAGAAGACTCTTGCAAGTCCCTTGGACTGCAAGGAGATCCAACCAGTCCATCCTAAAGGAAATCAGTCCTGAATGTTCATTAGAAAGGCTGATGTTGAAGCTGAAACTCCAATACTTTGGCCACCTGATGTGAAGTGCTGACTCATCTGAAGAGACGCTGATGCTGGGAAAAATTGAAGGCAGGAGGAGAAGGGGACGACAGAAGATGAGATTGTTGGATGGCATCACTGACTCAATGCATGAGTTGGAGTAAACTCCCAGAGTGGTGATGGACAGGGAACCCTGGCATGCTGCTGTCCATGGAGTTGCATAGAATTGGACATTACTGAGAGACTGAACTGAACTGATTGAATTTGGGTTTTCCTAAATATTCCTGCTTAGTGAAAGCCTGGGTTTTGCAGTATTTTTTTTAATTTTTTTACTTTAATCCATTGTCATTATATGGAAGCCCTGTTGGTTTAGTGATTAGGTATGGGGTTCAGAAAACATTCTATAATTTGTTGTTAAATCTCAGATGGAGAAATATACCATGTTCATGGATTGGAAGAATCAATGTAGTGAAAATGAGTATACTACCCAAAGCAATCTATAGATTCAATGCAATCCCTATCAAGCTACCAACAGCATTCTTCACAGAGCTAGAACAAATAATTTCACAATTTGTATGGAAAAACAAAAAACCTCGAATAGCCAAAGCGATCTTGAGAAAGAAGAATGGAACTGGAGGAATCAACCTACCTGACTTCAGGCTCTACTACAAAGCCACAGTTATCAAGACAGTATGGTACTGGCACAAAGACAGAAATATAGATCAATGGAACAAAATAGAAAGCCCAGAGATAAATCCACGCACATATGGACACCTTATCTTCGACAAAGGAGGCAAGAATATACAATGGATTAAAGACAATCTCTTTAACAAGTGGTGCTGGGAACTCTGGTCAACCACTTGTAAAAGAATGAAACTAGAACACTTTCTAACACCATACACAAAAATAAACTCAAAATGGATTAAAGATCTCAACGTAAGACCAGAAACTATAAAACTCCTAGAGGAGAACATAGGCAAAACACTCTCTGACATACATCACAGCAGGATCCTCTATGACCCACCTCCCAGAATATTGGAAATAAAAGCAAAAATAAACAAATGGGACCTAATTAACCTTAAAATCTTCTGCACATCAAAGGAAACTATTAGCAAGGTGAAAAGACAGCCTTCAGAATGGGAGAAGATAATAGCAAATGAAGCAACTGACAAACAACTAATCTCGAGAATATACAAGCAACTCCTACAGCTCAACTCCAGAAAAATAAATGACCCAATCAAAAAATGGGCCAAAGAACTAAATAGACATTTCTCCAAAGAAGACATAAAGATGGCTAACAAACACATGAAAAGATGCTCAACATCACTCATTATCAGAGAAATGCAAATCAAAACCACCATGAGGTACCATTTCACACCAGTCAGAATGGCTGCAATCCAAAAGTCTACAAGTAATAAATGCTGGAGAGGGTGTGGAGAAAAGGGAACCCTCTTACACTGTTGGTGGGAATGCAAACTAGTGCAGCCACTATGGAGAACAGTGTGGAGATTCCTTAAAAAACTGGAAATAGACATGCCTTATGATCCAGCAATCCCACTGCTGGGCATACACACTGAGAAAACCAGAAGGGAAAGAGACACGAGTACCCCAATGTTCATCGCAGCACTGTTTATAATAGCCAGGACATGGAAGCAACCTAGATGTCCATCAGCAGATGAATGGATAAGAAAGCTGTGGTACATATACACAATGGAGTATTATTCAGCCATTAAAAAGAATACATTTGAATCAGTTCTAATGAGGTGGATGAAACTGGAGCCTATTATACAGAGTGAAGTAAGCCAGAAAGAAAAACACCAATACAGTATACTAACGCATATATATGGAATTTAGAAAGATGGTAACAATAACCCTGTGTACGAGACAGCAAAAGAGACACTGATGTATAGAACAGTCTTATGGACTCTGTGGGAGAGGGAGAGGGTAGGAAGATTTGGGAGAATGGCATTGAAACATGTAAATATCATGTATGAAATGAGTTGCCAGTCCAGGTTCGATGCACGATACTGGATGCTTGGGGCTGGTGCACTGGGACGACCCAGAGGGATGGAATGGGGAGGGAGGAGGGAGGAGGGTTCAGGATGGGGAACACATGTAAACCTGTGGCGGATTCATTTTGATATTTGGCAAATCTAATACAGTTATGTAAAGTTTAAAAAAAAAAAAAATCTCAGTCTTTTACTGGATCTTTATGTCTGGACTATAACTTTTAAAAATAAGGTTCCCCTCACTTCTGAAGTAACATGGTAAGTCCAGAGGTTATTAGAGTTGAACAAGGCTCTTCTCGAGCTTGGATAAGACTCTGGTAAAGTTCTTTTCCAAAGATCAGGACAGACACATTTCATACTGATTACTTTCCCCTGTCCCCGCCGGTACCATGAAGGAATTTTTCTTGAATTTTAACTGTGAGAACCTGATGCAGTTTCTAGAGGTAAACCTGAAGAAACTGCAGCCTGGGATTGTTTATCTGGATAACTCATACTCATTCTCCAGCAATTCATCAAAAGCACCACTTATGTGTTACTGACAGTTTACAGCTCTAATAGATATATAATCCCCTAGATATATAAATCTTGGTTGTGACACTCTAGAGCTGCCTTTCTTTCTATACCAGGGTAGTGGTTCTTCCAAACCCTCACTTCTGTAAGAAGTCCAAGAAGTCTTTGATTTTGAGTATGTTCAGTTTGTTTGCTTGTTTTGTTTTGTCATAAGGGCAAAGTGACAACTTCTGAGCTCTTAACATGTCTGGGCTGAAACCGGAACTCCTGCCCAACTGATTTTGGGCAAAAGTACAAATGTAACTCAGTAGGGAATAGATAGACATTTCAACCAATGGTACTGGAACAAGTGGACATTTATATACAAAGTACGAATCTTGACTTCATTCTCATATCCTATCCAAAAATTAACTCAAAATGCATCATCGACTTAAATGGAAAAGTTAAACTTATGAAACTCTTGGGAAAATAGGAGAATGCATTTGTAGAGCTAGGCAAAAAAGTCCTGATCCCTAAAGTATGATTTATAAAATGAAAAGCTGTCACTTGGTCTTCAGTGAAGTTATAAATTTTGCTTTTAAGAGAATGAAAATATAAGCTGAATACTGGAATTTGAAGTCACATATTCATCAAATGACTGTCTAGAGTATGTAGAGAACTTTCAAAGGATGATTTTTGATAAGAACCAACAATCCAATTAGAAAATGGGCAAAGGTCATGAAAATTTATTTTAGAAAATAAAATATACATATGTCAAATAAGCATGTGAAAAAAGACATTCAACTTCATTAGTGATCCAAGGAATGCAAGTTAAAACCACAAATAAGGTATCACTATACATCTGTCAGAGCAGTTAAAATAAAATGGTGAAAACAACAACAAAAGTTTGTAGGGATATAAGGATCCTAGATCACTCATGCATTGCTGGTGGGAATATAAAATTGTACAGCTGCTCTTAAAAGTATTTGGAAATTTCTTTAAAAAAAACAAAGCATTCAATTTTCATAGTACTCATCAATTGCACTCGCGATTTTATTCCATAAAAATGAAAATGATGTTAATATAAATACACAAGAACATACAGAAATGTTAGCCTCCAACTAGATATCCTTTGGAGAAGGCAATGGCACCCCACTCCAGTACTCTTGCCTGGAAAATCCCATGGATGGAGGAGCCTGGTAGGCTGCAGTCCATGGGATTGCTAGGAGTTGGACACGATTGAGCGACTTCACTTTCACTTTTCACTTTCATGCATTGGAGAAGGAAATGGCAACCCACTCCAGTGTTCTTGCCTGGAGAATCCCAGGGATGGGGGAGCCTGATGGGCTGCCGTCTATGGGGTCACACAGAGTTGGACATGACTGAAGTGACTTAGCATAGCATAGGTATCCTTTAACAGCTGAATGACTAAACCAACTGTGGTATATTCACACCATAGAATACTACCTAGCAATAACAAGGAATAAACTATTGATACACACACAACCTAAATGAATCTCCAGAAAAATTTCCTAACTGAAAAAAATGCAATACCCAAAAGCTCTGTACTATATTATTCCATTGATAGAGCATTAGTGAAATGGCAGAATTATAGAAAATGGTTTAGAACTGGAGGACAGGTGACAGGGATTAAGGATAGGGCAGCAGGTGAAAGAGTCTGATACAACTATGGAATGACATTTTGGGGGGTTTGTAGAGATGGAAAGTTTCTGTATCTTGACTGTATCAATGCCAATATTCTGTTTGTCATATTTCATTATCTTTTTGCAAGATGCTATTAAGGATAATGGATTAAGGATCTATATAATCTTTGTATTATTTCTTAAAATTTCAAATGAATCTACAGTTATCTCAAAATAAAAAGCTTAACTAAATTATTTCTAATAAAATTATGTTTCACTATCACTTTATTTTTATTTATATAAATTATTTGGAAAAAATTCACTGGACCCAGAGGTTAAATGACAAATAACCACATTTCCTGGTATACTGTATGATATAAAATGAAATTAAAGCACAAGCTGGAATCAAGATTGCTGGGAGAAATATTAATAACCTCAGATATGCAGATGACACCACCCTTATGGCAGAAAGTGAAGAGGAACTCAAAAGCCTCTTGATGAAAGTGAAAGAGGAGAGTGAAAAAGATGGCTTAAAGCTCAACATTCAGAAAATGAAGATCATGGAATCTGGTCACATCACTTCATGGGAAATAGATGGGGAAACAGTGGAAACAGTGTCAGACTTTATTTTTGGGGGCTCCCAAATCACTGCAGATGGTGACTATAGCCATGAAATTAAAAGACACTTACTCCTTGGAAGAAAAGTTATGACCAACCTAGATAGCATATTCAAAAGCAGACAATACTTTGCCAACAAAGGTCCATCTAGTCAAGGCTATGGTTTTTCCAGGGGTCATGTATGGATGTGAGATTTGGACTGTGAAGAAAGCTGAGTGCCGAAGGATTGATAACTTTTGAACTGTGGTGCTGGAAAAGACTCTTGAGGGTCCCTTGGACTGCAAGGAGATCCAACCAGTCCATTCTAAAGTAGATCAGCCCTGGGTGTTCTTTGGAAGGAATGATGCTAAAGCAGTAACACCAGTATTTTGGCCACCTCATGCAAAGAGTTGACTCATTGGAAAAGACTCTGATGCTGGGAGGGATTGGGGGCAGGAGAAGGGGACTACAGAGTTTGAGATGGCTAGATGACATCACCGACTCGATGGACGTGAGTCTGAGTGAACTCCAGGAGTTGCTGATGGACAGGGAGGCCTGGCGTGCTGCGATTCATGGGGTCACAAAGAGTCCGACACGACTGAGCGACTGAACTGAACTGAACTGAATGTGAGACAGGCCGATGGTAGTTTTATTCTACAGCCTGTGTCATTAAAATCTTACCAATGTGCTTAGAGAAACAGTTTTGTTTTCTTTGATGTCATTGATTCAAGCTGTTATGTTTGTGCAGATGTTTCTTTACGTATGTTGTGAGATGTTTTCACTTCTTAGGACTTCAATCAAAGCCTGTAGAATGAAATATTTTTCTAAATCATAATCTACAGAGAAGAGAGTATACATATTATGAGTTATGAATAGCGATTCTCATATCAATGACAGACAAGAGTGTTATTTGAATATTGCTTTTAGAATATTCAGTTATTTATTTGTCATGTATTTGTTACCCAGAGGCACATCTGAATCAGGATTCCTTTTACATAAGTTATGCAAATACTCTTTAGAGTACACGGACTATTATACTTTTCAGTCATAAAATTGCCTTCAGGCTTCAGGTCAATCATTTTGCATGAAAAATTTTCTTGTGATTTACAGGAGACATCGCATCTGTTCTTTGCCTAAAACCCAAGAGGAAGTTGCTATATTAAATAAAATACATTTAAATTATTGAAAGCCTGAAAATTTCCCAGTGTAATACTTCTAGTAGTCTGAGACCATTTCTCATCTTTTATTTAAATGTAAATTATACAGAGCTAAACTGAATACAGAATCACAACAGCCTATTACTTTGTCACTTCTGGACACAATGAATCATATAATTTTGATATGGTAAATATCAACTCACACATAATTTAATCCAAAACCCATATTTGATAACATGGGAAGCTGAAGGTGAGGGCCTATGTAACTCTCCCAAAGCCCCAGAGTAGGCAGAGAATTAGACCATAAAGAAGGGATGCAGTTTAATTTAATTAATATGGTGCATTGCAGAAATTTTCAGACCTTCTTATGCCCTGAAACTAAATAGTAAAAGAGAATCTTATTACTCATAATAATTTCATTACCAATTTAGATTTTATTTCATTTAAAAATATTTCCTAGAACCTCATATGATTATATTATATTCCCTTTAAATGTGCATCTGTGGTTCTCTTACATAGAAATCCTGCATGGAAAATATATATATATTTTTTTAATATAAATTTATTTATTTTAATGGGAGGCTAATTGCTTTACAATATTGTATTGGTTTTTTTAAGAACTGTTTTGCTCACTTTTGCAGTCTTTATCATACAAGTCCTTGAGGGAGATTCCATGAAATTCTTGGTTCTCCTCTGATCCCAATTTGAAAATTACTGACCTGTATTATTAAGCAATAAAAGAGCTATTTAAATTCAGCCTTAATAAAGGCAATGGACATGCATTCTATGAAGATGTAGCTTAAAATAATACAGATTAACATAGACTTTGATGACTGGAAATGCGGGGCATGGTTCATTTATTTTTAGTGGCCTGTCCAAGGACTAGGGTAGGACTCAGCAACATGTCACAAATGTGCCAACCATCAGTTACAGAGCCTTCTTCCTTCTTGTATTTAAGGCTTGCAAGATGTAGGAGAGGATTTAATGGTTCCAGATGAGAGGGTCATGTAAAAGGTGCTCCACTTTCAAAAAAATTTCTCCACATGTACTTAAAACTGAAAGTCATTTGTGTCATTAATATTCTTTCAGTTTCAGTACCATTCAGTGCTATAAGAGAGTTAAATGTATTATATTTATTTGTTGAAAAATATTTTTCCTTTATACTTGAGAATTATTGAAAGCCAGAGAATTGTGTAAGTTGATTTTATATCCATCAGATCAGATCAGATCAGATCAGTCACTCAGTCGTGTACAACTCTTTGCGACCCCATGAATTGCAGCACACCAGGCCTCCCTGTCCATCACCAACTCCCAGAGTTCACTGAGACTCACGTCCATCCAGTCAGTGATGCCATCCAGCCATGTCATCCTCTGTCATCCCCTTCTCCTCTTGTCCCCAATCCTTCCCAGCATCAGAGTATTTTCCAATGAGTCAACTCTTCGCATGAGGTGGACAAAGTACTGGAGTTTCAGCTTTAGCATCATTCCTTCCAAAGAAATCCCAGGGCTGATCTCCTTCAGAATGGACTGGTTGGATCTCCTTGCAGTCCAAGGGACTCTCAAGAGTCTTCTCCAACACCACAGTTCAAAAGCATCAATTCTTCCACGCTCAGCCTTCTTCACAGTCCAACTCTCACATCCATACATGACCCCTGGAAAAACCATAGCCTTGACTAGACGAACCTTTGTTGGCAAAGTAATGTCTCTGCTTTTGAATATGCTATCTAGGTTGGTCATAACTTTCCTTCCAAGGAGTAAGCGTCTTTTAATTTCATGGCTGCAGTCACCATCTGCAGTGATTTTGGAGCCCAGAAAAATAAAGTCTGATGCTGTTTCCACTGTTTCCCCATCTATTTCCCATGAAGTGGTGGGACTGGACGCCATGATCTTCGTTTTCTGAATGTTGAGCTTTAAGCCAACTTTTTCACTCTCCACTTTCACTTTCATCAAGAGGCTTTTGAGTTCCTCTTCACTTTCTGCCATAAGGGTGGTGTCCTCTGCATATCTGGGGTTATTGATATTTCTCCCGGCAATCTTGATTCCAGTTTTTGTTTCTTCCAGTCCAGCATTTCTCATGATGTACTCTGCATAGCACATGGAATAAAATATGCAAAAAAGCAAATTAATGGAAGAAAGAAATGAACAATAAAACAGATAAAAGTGTCAGAGTTTATTATTCAGATAATATACATTCAAGGTTTTATAGACACTGAATCATTTGCACTCAGCGGTCAGCACGTAGTATATCTATGACTTCATTCCTCAATCTAGGACAAACTTTATTGATTTTTCATGATCTTGTTAATACAAATCACAACTTTTAGAAGACTTTGCTTTTGACATAAATATCAGTGTATCTGTTGGCTAATAAATATGCTAGAGTTTGACATATAGCTTAATGGATTCAAGTAAAATCTAATGTGTTCACTGATATCTCTCTTTTAAACGTCTTTAATGAAGTTAATATAATCCATGTATTTAAACATGCATGTCAATATGTGAATTTAAAAAATCATCACCCAGGAATAGGCAAGCAGGAATGCTAAGTCTATGTTACCCTAAATCTTTCATGTCTCTGTATAACATCTTAGCTATGTAAAATGGGAAATTTTTCTTTCTCAATTTACAGATCATGTATTTTGTGAGTACCTATTATGTGACAGACTTCATGCTGAATGCTGAGAAAATAAAAAAGAACAAAATAAAACTGGCTCATAAGGGAAGTTCTATGTTATTTTCTAAATAAGTTAACAAATATTTAAAGAGGCTGAAAATGATTAAGCCTTTTATGCCTCAAAGGGAGATCAGTTCAGTTCAGTTCAGTCGCTCAGTCGTGTCTGACTCTTTGTGACCCCATGAATCACAGCACGCCAGGCCTCCCTGTCCATCACCAACTCCCGGAGTTCACTCAGTAATTCAAAGGGAGTTACTTTTATCCAATTAATATTTATTGAATAATTAATACATAATAGGATAATGCTTTATAAAATAATAGGTTCTTGTATTGAAATTCAATTAAAAAAAGAGTAACATCGAAGGCTGGGATACTTGGCTTAAGTATTTAACATTCTTGCACTAGCAGAGGAGAACATCAGGGCAAAGTAAAGCAAAATAAAAGAGTTGAGACAGTTATTAACCTTTGTTTCAATATCTATTGGTAGCCACACACTTGCAGTGATTATCTCTTGAAAAGCCAAATGTTCATAGTGTCTGGCTAAGCCTTGCCTCAAGCATCTTTCTAACTAGTTAAGAAAACACACACACACACACACACAGGAAAATAAGTGCAGAAATTTCTCAGCAGAGAGAAATATTAAAGCATACATGGGTGGGCTTCCCTCATAGCTCAATTGGTGAAGAATCTGCCTGTAGTTCAAGAATCCACCTGCAAAGCAGGATACTCAGGTCTGATTCCTGGGTCAGGAAGATACCCTGGAGAAGAAATGGCAATCCACTCCAGTATTCTTGCCTGAGAAATTCCATGGACAGAGGAGCCTGGTGGGCTACAGTCCATGGGGTCACAAGTGTCGGACATGACTCTTAGCACTAAACCATAGATGGGTAGTAGATATATGGCATGTCTCTGTACCCACTCAATTCTGCTGCGAACCTAAAATTGCGCTCGGAACTTGCCTGGCAGTCCAGTGGTTAATATTCCATGCTTCCACTGTGGGGGAGCATGGATTCGATCCTAGGTTAGTTAACTAAGATCCCGCATTCTGCACAATGTGACCAAATCAAATAAAACAAAATAAAACTCTTCTGAAAAGTAAATTTTTTAAAAAATATAATGATAAATAAATATGGAGCAATATACTTAATATTTTAAATTGGTAAGGGATTATAATTTGTCGTAAAAAATGACATAATAAATTGTTATTTGGAAAATAGCCTCAGGTAAAAGTAATTAATGTGATCTAACTAAACATCAATAACAAAATGAGAAATCAAATCACCCTCACCAAGACATGTACAAACAGCAGTCTGAAAAAAAGGTAAATACAAATTGATGTCACTGAATATCTAGTATTCAAAGTAAGATTTAAAAAATCATGTCCGAATTTGTTGTATCATGCTAAAGAAGTGTTCACATGGACATTCATAGTTTCAAATAGCAACCCATAAGAACTAATAAAGGTCATTTGTATGATGATTATTTCCAAATTTAAATCTCTAGCCCAGATCCTTTGCTTGCTTTTCAGACATGCACTATTCAGTACATGGCATATTCATGTTGGTGACTGAGTCTTTCATTCTTAACACTGCTATAACCAAGATCATCATAACTCTCCCTCCCCACATAAGCTCTTCCTTCAGGCTTTCCCAGCTCATGTAGTACACTGAAACACCCTGTCTTTTAGTCACTCAGGCCTTGAATCCTTTTTCCCTATATCCATCAGCAAATTTTGTTGGTTTCAAAATACATCCACAGTTTGACCACTTCTCAGAAAGATTGTTGTCAATTTTGTTGTTTTTTAGTCACTAAGTTGTGTTGACACTTTTGCAAACCCATGGGCTACAGACTGTCAGGTTCTTCTATCCATAGGATTTTCCAGATGATACTGGAGTGGGTTGCCATTTCCTTTCCCAGCATTTATCATTAAATATTCTTGATATATTTGACTTATTTTCTTTGTTCATTATTTAATTCTGTCTCTATAATGTAAACTCTTTGTGATCAAGAGATATTTTTGACCACACATCACAGCTTGCAAGATCTTAGTTCCCTGTCCAGGGATCAAACCTGGGTCCAACAGCAAAAGCACCGAGTCCTAACCTCTGGACCACTGGAATTCCCAAGCTTAGGAGACATCTGTCTCATTTTCTTCACTACTGTGTCTCTTGCATTTAAAACAGTGCTGGCACGTGATAAGTATTGAGTGGATGTTTGTTAAATGAATAAATGAATTTACCATAGAGAAGGCAGTGCACCAAATAATTGATTCTTTCAAATTGTGGTGCTGGAGAAGACTCTTGAAAATCTCTTGGACTGCAAGGAGATCAAACCAGTCAACCTAAAGGAAATCAAACCTGAATATTCATTGGAAGGACTGTTGCTGAAGGTGAAGCTCCAATACTTTGGCCTCCTGGTGTGGCCAACTTGTTGGAAAAGACCCTAATGCTGGGAAAGACTGAAGGCAAAAGGAGAAAGGGGTGACAGAGGATAAAATAGCTAGATAGTATCACTAACTCAATGGACATAAATCTGAGCAAACTCCAGGAGTTAATGGAGGTCAAATGAGCCTGGCATACTATAGTCCGTGAGGTCACAAAGAATCAGACATGACTTAGCAACTTGAATAACAATGACAATAATCATGACAGTGGCTACCTCTGGAGATAGGGTAGGTGAATGTAATCAGAACATTCAGAGATGCTTCAAACATATTAGTAATGGCCTATCCTTAGGTAGTGGGTTCACAGTGTTCATTATAGCTATTATTTGTACTGCACATCACATATATTATAAAAAAAACTTTGATTTTTAATTGTTAATAAAAGAATGAAAAGAGGGCATAAAGCAGGAAAGGAGTTCCAATAAAAGCTCATTTTAAAATCAGCTCTCTTTACAAGTACACAGGGCAATGATATCTAAACATTATAAGTCAATCCTTGGTAATATTTAGGCAAAAATAATCTAAAAGATAAAATAGACTCATATTACTTAAAAATAATATCAGATAGAAATTTGTATAAGCAGCATTCAGTACTCAAATACAAGTATATAGATAGATATCTATTTTCTATGTATTTTTTAAATATCCACATATATCTTCACCCAGAAAGCCAAACATTTCTGAAAAGCAAGTCATGTATAATGAAGTAAGGAAAAGATTTATCATTTAAAGAAATATGTGGATCACAGTCTAAGAAGGAACATGCCATGTTTTGTAACACATTAAAATAAATCCACTTAGTTATTTGGTAAATAACACTGTGAAAAATTCTGAAAGAGACGGGAATACCAGACCACCTGACCTGTCTCTTGAGAAATCTGTATGCAGGTCAGGAAGCAACAGTTAGAACTGGACATGGAACAACAGACTTGTTCCAAAAAGGAAAAGCAGTATGTTAAGGGTATATATTGTCACCCTGCTTATTTAACTTATATGCAGAGTACATCATGAGAAACGCTGGGCTGCATGAAGCACAAGCTGGAATCAAGATTGCCAGGAGAAATATCAATAACCTCAGATATGCAGGTGACACAACCCTTAAGGCAGAAAGTGAAGAGGAACTAAAAAGCCTGTTGATGAAAGTGAAAGAAGAGAGTGAAAAGTTGGCTTAAATTTCAACATTCAGAAAACAAAGATCATGGCATCTGGTCCCATCACTTCATGACAAATAGATGAGTGACAGGCTTTATTTTTGGGGGTTCCAAAATCACTGGAGATGGTGACTGCAGCCATGAAATTAAAGGACATTTACTCTTTGAAAGAAAAGTTATGACCAACCTAGATAGCATATTCAAAAGCAGAGACATTACTTTGCCAACAAAGGTTTGTCTAGTCAAGACTATGGTTTTTCTAGTAGCCATGTATGGATATGAGAGTTGGACTCTAAAGAAAGCTGAGCACCGAAGAATTGATGTTTTTGAAGTGTGGTGTTGGAGAAGACTCTTGAGAGTCCCTTGGACTGCAAGGAGAGCCAACCAGTCCATCCTAAAGGAAATCAGTCCTCAATATTCATTAGAAATACTGATGAAACTCCAATAATTTGGCCACCTGATGTGAAGAGCTGACTCATTTGAAAAGACCCTGATGCTGGGAAAGATTGAAGGTGGGAGAAGGGGATGACAGAGGATGAGATGGTTGGATGGCATCACCGACTCAATGGACATGAGTTTGAGTAAACTCCTGGAATTAGTGATGGACAGGGAAGCCTGAGCGAAGATAAGACTAAGCGAATGAACTGAACTGAACTGAAATAACACTTCATAAGCTGATTTCCTCTTCAGAAAATCTCTGAAAGCAAGATAGTTTAGACCTAATGTTTCCAAAAGAAATAACTTTAAATTGTACAAAGCATTAAAATATTAAATCTAATTAAGTAATGACAAAATTAGAAATGTTTTATAATAATACGAGGAATTGCAGAGGCCTGGTTTGTGTTAATATATTTGAATGTTTATTCTTTATACAAATGACAATTAAATAGACTAAAGAGGAACATTTGATGGTGTGATTTATGCAAATTACTTGATTCAGTTTCAATTAGGTTTCTTCAGCAATTTAAGGGGCTAATTTGATTAACTGAAAATATTTTCCTTTACTAGGATTTATGAAAACTTTAAATCAGTTCCCTATTTTAAAATGACTAAAATGATTAGTAGACACAAGGAGACATTTCTTCAGTTTTAACACCATTCATTTTTTGTATGTGTGCTCTAAACTCAAGTCATGTATTATGTAACTGAAACTCTTGACATTCTATACATGCATTATATCATTTATAAGTCACATTGTATGATAGAGATTATAGCAATAGAATCATGATATAAAAGCTTTCACCTTTGGTTGAAAAAAATCAAATTTGATCTATTATATCTGAAATAAAAGGAAAAGACAGCTTTTTATTCATAAGTAATGGATCATACTTGTATTTATGCAACATATTTTTGACTACTGATATATTTTTAAAAAGAAAAATGAATAGCAGAAGAACCCCAACCTGGTCTTTCTTTTTGTGCAATGTGTTGAATATCTAAGACAAAAATCCAGCAAATATATAAAAATGTTTGAGTTTTGTAGGACAGTGGGATGATAAGATCTTTTATTGGAAAGTGTGATTGGCACCAGTAAGGTTTTTATCATCACTTCCAAATCCACAGATTGTGTGTGATAAAGACTGTGGGTAAAGAGAAGACTCCAGAGAGCTTTATGAGTAACTATGTACCTCCTCAAGTAAGATCAAAAATATTTTTTAAGGCATTTTATAAATTCCTCTAATGTAATAACATCATTTTCACTTTTATATTCCATTTTCATTTGTTAATTTATTTTATTATTTTGTCTTTAAAGGGAGGAGCAAGGACATAACTTTCTCACTATCAGGCTCTCATGAGTCTTATACTCCTGGTCTTATCAGTTCTCCGAAATTTGCCATATCTCAAATCCACACAACTGAGTTTGTGCAAGCCACTAGGAGGAGCAAATGGAAGGAGACAAGCGAGTGGACAGGAAAAACTCTGAGGGTTGTTTGAGGAAGCAACCTTCCCAGACAAATGACTCAACTTTTCCTACAAGCCTTTATCTCTGAAATGCACAGGCCATCCAGCTAGTTGAAAAAATTAGATGGAAGCTGCCTGGTGATTCTTTGCAAGCACTTAAAGATTCATACAAAGTAACTATTAGCATATAGATCAACTCATTAAATAACTACTGTATGATTTAATCACCACTTTTCCTGAGCTTGCACAAAATGACATTTTGAAATGTCACGTAAGTCATTTGGCTAATTTCAAATTATATTTTTCAAATGGTCCAGGCCACATTTATCTGCTGGAAGTTTGAACCTAAACTTTACTCAATAAATGAGTGATTCTATGACTAATCATTTTTGTTCTTTTTTTTTATAGAAGGTAATTGTAATAAATTGCACAAGATAAAACATGGCAAAAATGATGTTGCAGTTTGCCAAACATGCAACTCTGCTATCAAAAAACATACATAACTGATTCGATTTCTTACTTTTCCTGGACTAAGGGTAGGGGGAAACAGCAGGTTAATTTTCTTAAAAAAAAAAAAAGCCACAAACATAAGAATAATATGATACCAATCTAAAGCAAATTTAGGAGATTCTGCAAGCATTGTTTTCAGGAATTTGCGTATGACTGGAGTAGGTTGATTGTTTTAAATGACTAGTAGTACACTTTCATCCACTAGCTCTGTGACTCTGCAGCTCTTCACATGAAGAGTTGAATCTAGTTTGACCCCATGACATGTGTTATTCAGTAGAGTGAGGAGGAAGTGATGATGTGCTAGTCTGAGCCAAGACCTCAATGGCCTTGAACACTTTCACTCATTTCCTAGGAAACCTCACACTAACTTATAAAAGAGCCCAGAAGTTAGGGCTCTGGGTAGAGGATGAGAAGATGTGAAGGAAAGCTCAGGAGCTTCAGAGGAGGCAGCAAATAAATCTCAAGAAGCAGCTGATCACAATGTTAAACCCCAGGCCAAAGTCATCAGATTTTCTCAATTTATTGCAGCTTAAATTGCCAGTTCAAAGAATTATGAGCTAAATATGTATTTGCTGTTTTAAGCTACTAAGCTTTCAAGTGGTTTGTTATGAATAATTAGTTAACTGATTAAGTGTACAGGTAATTGTGGAAGAGACTGTTCTCTATCCTTCATTTTTGGTGCAAGAACTCTGATTTTTAGTGGATTTTCACACAAAATAAAACCTACTTTTCCCAGCCTTCACTGCATCTAGGGGTAACCATATGATTAAGCTCCAGTTGTGCATGCTAAGTCACTGCAGTCATGTCCAACTCTTTGCAACCCTATGGACTGTAGCCTGCCAGGCTTCTCTGTCCATGGGATTTTCCAGGCAAGAATACTGGAGTGGGTTGCTGTTTCCTTCTCCAGGGGCTCTTCTCAACCCAGGGATGGAACCCTCATCTCTTATGTCCCCTACGTTGGCAGGCAGGTTCTTTTTTTTTTTTTTTAAACTTTACATAATTGTATTAGTTTTGCCAAATATCAAAATGAATCTGCCACAGGTATACATGTGTTCCCCATCCTGAACCCTCCTCCCTCCTCCCTCCCCATTCCATCCCTCTGGGTCGTCCCAGTGCACCAGCCCCAAGCATCCAGTATCGTGCATCGAACCTGGACTGGCAACTCGTTTCATACATGATATTTTACATGTTTCAATGCCATTCTCCCAAATCATCCCACCCTCTCCCTCTCCCACAGAGTCCAAAAGACTGTTCTATACATCAGTGTCTCTTTTGCTGTCTCGTACACAGGGTTATTGTTACCATCTTTCTAAATTCCATATATATGCATTAGTATACTGTATTGGTGTTTTTCTTTCTGGCTTACTTCACTCTGTATAATAGGCTCCAGTTTCATCCACCTCATTAGAACTGATTCAAATGTATTCTTTTTAATGGCGGAGTAATACTCCATTGTGTATATGTACCTCAGCTTTCTTATCCATTCATCTGCTGATGGACATCCAGGTTGCTTCCATGTCCTGGCTATTATAAACAGTGCTGCAATGAACATTGGGGTACACGTGTCTCTTTCCCTTCTGGTTTCCTCAGCGTGTATGCCCAGCAGTGGGATTGCTGGATCATAATGCAGTTCTATTTCCAGTTTTTTAAGGAATCTCCAGACTCTTCTCCATAGTGGCTGTACTAGTTTGCATTCCCACCAACAGTGTAAGAGGGTTCCCTTTTCTCCACACCCTCTCCAGCATTTATTGCTTGTAGCCTTTTGGATCGCAGCCATTCTGACTGGCATGAAATGGTACCTCATAGTGGTTTTGATTTGCATTTCCCTGATAATGAGTGATGTTGAGCATCTTTTCATGTGTTTGTTAGCCATCTTTATGTCTTCTTTGGAGAAATGTCTATTTAGTTCTTTGGCCCATTTTTTGATTGGGTCATTTATTTTTCTGGAGTTGAGCTGTAGGAGTTGCTTGTATATTCTCGAGATTAGTTGTCAGTTGCTTCATTTGCTATTATCTTCTCCCATTCTGAAGGCTGTCTTTTCACCTTGCTAATAGTTTCCTTTGATGTGCAGAAGATTTTAAGGTTAATTAGGTCCCATTTGTTTATTTTTGCTTTTATTTCCAATATTCTGGGAGGTGGGTCATAGAGGATCCTGCTGTGATGTATGTCAGAGAGTGTTTTGCCTATGTTCTCCTCTAGGAGTTTTATAGTTTCTGGTCTTACGTTGAGATCTTTAATCCATTTTGAGTTTATTTTTGTGTATGGTGTTAGAAAGTGTTCTAGTTTCATTCTTTTACAAGTGGTTGACCAGAGTTCCCAGCACCACTTGTTAAAGAGATTGTCTTTAATCCATTGTATATTCTTGCCTCCTTTGTCGAAGATAAGGTGTCCATATGTGCGTGGATTTATCTCTGGGCTTTCTATTTTGTTCCATTGATCTATATTTCTGTCTTTGTGCCAGTACCATACTGTCTTGATAACTGTGGCTTTGTAGTAGAGCCTGAAGTCAGGTAGGTTGATTCCTCCAGTTCCATTCTTCTTTCTCAAGATCGCTTTGGCTATTCGAGGTTTTTTGTATTTCCATACAAATTGTGAAATTATTTGTTCTAGCTCTGTGAAGAATGCTGTTGGTAGCTTGATAGGGATTGCATTGAATCTATAGATTGCTTTGGGTAGTATAGTCATTTTCACTATATTGATTCTTCCAATCCATGAACACGGTATATTTCTCCATCTGTTAGTGTCCTCTTTGATTTTTTTCACTAGTGTTTTATAGTTTTCTATATATAGGCCTTTAGTTTCTTTAGGTAGATATATTCCTAAGTATTTTATTCTTTCTGTTGCAATGGTGAATGGAATTGTTTCCTTAATTTCTCTTTCTGTTTTCTCATTATTAGTGTATAGGAATGCAAGGGATTTCTGTGTGTTGATTTTATATCCTGCAACTTTACTATAGTCATTGATTAGTTCTAGTAATTTTCTGGTGGAGTCTTTAGGGTTTTCTATGTAGAGGATCATGTCATCTGCAAACAGTGAGAGCTTTACTTCTTCTTTCCAATTTGGATTCCTTTTATTTCTTTTTCTGCTCTGATTGCTGTGGCCAAAACTTCCAAAACTATGTTGAATAGTAATGGTGAAAGTGGGCACACTTGTCTTGTTCCTGACTTTAGAGGAAATGCTTTCAATTTTTCACCATTGAGGATAATGTTTGCTGTGGGTTTGTCATATATAGCTTTTATTATGTTGAGGTATGTTCCTTCTATTCCTGCTTTCTGGAGAGTTTTGATCATAAATGGATGTTGAATTTTATCAAAGGCTTTCTCTGCATCTATTGAGATAATCATATGGTTTTTATTTTTCAATTTGTTAATGTGGTGTATTACACTGATTGATTTGTGGATATTGAAGAATCCTTGCATCCCTGGGATAAAGCCCACTTGGTCATGGTGTATGATCTTTTTAATGTGTTGTTGGATTCTGATTGCTAGAATTTTGTTAAGGATTTTTGCATCTATGTTCATCAGTGATATGGGCCTGTAGTTTTCTTTTTTTGTGGGATCTTTGTCAGGTTTTGGTATTAGGGTGATGGTGGCCTCATAGTATGAGTTTGGAAGTTTACCATCCTCTGCAATTTTCTGGAAGAGTTTGAGCAGGATAGGTGTTAGCTCTTCTCTAAATTTTTGGTAGAATTCAGCTGTGAAGCCGTCTGGATCTGGGCTTTTGTTTGCTGGAAGATTTTTTATTACAGTTTCAATTTCCGTGCTTGTGATGGGTCTGTTAAGATTTTCTATTTCTTCCTGATCGAGTTTTGCAAAGTTGCACTTTTCTAAGAATTTGTCCATTTCTTCTATGTTGTCCATTTTATTGGCATATAATTGTTGATAGCACTCTCTTATGTTCCTTTGTATTTCAGTGTTGTCTGTTGTGATCTCTCCATTTTCATTTCTAATTTTATTGATTTGATTTTTCTCCCTTTGTTTCTTGATGAGTCTGGCTAATGGTTTGTCAATTTTATTTATCCTTTCAAAGAACCAGCTTTTGGCTTTGTTGATTTTTGCTATGGTCTCTTTTGTTTCTTTTGCATTTATTTCTGCCCTAAGTTTTAAGATTTCTTTCCTTCTACTAACCCTGGGGTTCTTCATTTCTTCCTTTTCTAGTTGCTTTAGGTGTAGAGTTAGGTTATTTATTTGACTTTTTTCTTGTTTCTTGAGGTATGCCTGTATTGTTATGAACTCTCCCCTTAGGACTGCTTTTACCGTATCCCACAGGTTTTGGGTTGTTGTGTTTTCATTTTCAT
This sequence comes from Bubalus bubalis, assembly GCF_019923935.1. Taxonomy (NCBI): domain Eukaryota; kingdom Metazoa; phylum Chordata; class Mammalia; order Artiodactyla; family Bovidae; genus Bubalus; species Bubalus bubalis. The sequence goes on along the minus strand of NC_059163.1, from coordinate 52,886,544 downwards.
TCGTTTCTATGCAAATTTTGATTTCTTTTTTGATTTCTTCTGTGATTTGTTGGTTATTCAGCAGCGTGTTGTTCAGCCTCCATATGTTGGAATTTTTAATAGTTTTTCTCTTGTAATTGAGATCTAATCTTACTGCATTGTGGTCAGAAAAGATGCTTGGAATGATTTCTATTTTTTTGAATTTACCAAGGCTAGCTTTATGGCCCAGGATGTGATCTATCCTGGAGAAGGTTCCATGTGTGCTTGAGAAAAAGGTGAAATTCATTGTTTTGGGATGAAATGTCCTATAGATATCAATTAGGTCTAACTGGTCTATTGTATTTTTTAAAGTTTGTGTTTCCTTGTTAATTTTCTGTTTAGTTGATCTATCCATAGGTGTGAGTGGGGTATTAAAGTCTCCCACTATTATTGTGTTATTGTTAATTTCTCCTTTCATACTTGTTAGCATTTGTCTTACATACTGCGGTGCTCCCGTGTTGGGTGCATATATATTTATAATTGTTATATCTTCTTCTTGGATTGATCCTTTGATCATTATGTAGTGACTATCTTTGTCTCTTTTCACAGCCTTTGTTTTAAAGTCTATTTTATCTGATATGAGTATTGCTACTCCTGCTTTCTTTTGGTCCCTATTTGCATGGAAAATCTTTTTCCAGCCCTTCACTTTCAGTCTGTATGTGTCCCCTGTTTTGAGGTGGGTCTCTTGTAGACAACATATGTTGGGGTCTTGTTTTTGTATCCATTCAGCTAGTCTTTGTCTTTTGGTTGCGACATTCAACCCATTTACGTTTAAGGTAATTACTGATAAGTATGATCCCGTTGCCATTTACTTTATTGTTTTGGGTTCAAATTTATATACCGTTTTTGTGTTTCCTGTCTAGAGAATATCCTTTAGTATTTGTTGGAGAGCTGGTTTGGTGGTGCAGAATTCTCTCAGCTTTTGCTTGTCTGAAAAGCTTTTGATTTCTCCTTCATACTTGAATGAGGTCCTTGCTGGGTACAATAATCTGGGCTGTAGGTTATTTTCTTTCATCATTTTAAGTATGTCTTGCCATTCCCTCCTGGCTTGAAGAGTTTCTATTGAAAGATCAGCTGTTATCCTTATGGGTATTCCCTTGTGTGTTATTTGTTGTTTTTCTCTTGCTGCTTTTAATATTTGTTCTTTGTGTTTGATCTTTGTTAATTTGATTAATATGTGTCTTGGGTTGTTTCGCCTTGGGTTTATCCTGTTTGGGACTCTCTGGGTTTCTTGGACTTGGGTGATTATTTCCTTCCCCATTTTAGGGAAGTTTTCAACTATTATTTCCTCAAGTATTTTCTCATGGTCTTTCTTTTTGTCTTCTTCTTCTGGGACCCCATGATTCGAATGTTGTAGCGTTTAATATTGTCCTGGAGGTCTCTGAGATTGTCCTCATTTCTTTTAATTCGTTTTTCTTTTGTCCTCTCTGATTCATTTATTTCTACCATTCTATCTTCTAATTCACTAATTCTATCTTCTGCCTCTGTTATTCTACTATTTGTTGCCTCCAGAGTGTTTTTAATTTCACTTATTGCATTATTCATTATATATTGACTCTTTTTTATTTCTTCTAAGTCCTTGTTAAACCTTTCTTGCATCTTCTCAATCCTTGCCTCCAGGCTATTTATCTGTGATTCCATTTTAATTTCAAGATTTTGGATCAATTTCACTATCATTATTCAGAATTCTTTATCAGGTAGATTCCCTGTCTCTTCCTCTTTTGTTTGGTTTGGTGGGCATTTATCCTGTTCCTTTATCTGCTGGGTATTCCTCTATCTCTTCATCTTGTTTAAATTGCTGAGTTTGGGGTGTCCTTTCTGTATTCTGGCAGTTTGTGGAGTTCTCTTTATTGTGGCGTTTCCTCTCTGTGTGTGGGTTTGTACAGGTGGCTTGTCAAGGTTTCCTGGTTAGGGAAGCTTGTGTTGATGTTCTGGTGGATGGAGCTGTATTTCTTCTCTCTGGAGTGTAATGAAATGTCCAGTAATGAGTTATGAGATGTCTATGGTTTTGGGGTGACTTTGGACAGCCTGTATCTTGAAGCTCTGGGCTGTGTTCCTTTGTTGATGGAGAATTTGCTTGGTATGTCTTTCCCTGGAACTTGTTGGCCCTTGTGTGGTGCTTGGTTTCAGTGTCGGTATGGAGGCGTTTGATGAGCTCCTGTCAATTAATGTTCCTTGGAGTCAGGAGTTCCCTGGAGTCAGGGTTTGGACTTAAGCCTTCTACTTCCAGTTATTGGTCTTATTTTTACAGTAGTTTCAAAACTTCTCCTTCTATACAGCACCATTGATAAAACATCTACGTTAAAGATGAAAAGTTTCTCTACTGTGAGGGTCACTCAGAGAGGTTCACAGCGTTACATGGAGAAGAGAAGAGGGAGGAGGGAGTTAGAGGTGACCCAAATGAGATGAGGTGGAATCAATAGTGGAGAGAGTGGGCTAGCCAGTAGTCACTTCCTTATGTGCACTTCACAACTAGACCGCTCAGAGATGTTCACGGAGGTATACAGAGAAGAGAAGAAGGAGGCAGGAGACAGAGGTGGCCAGAAGGATAAAAGGGGGAAATGAAAAGGAGGGATACAGATCCAGCCAGTAATCAGTTCCCTAAGTGTTCTCCACCGTCTGGAACACACAGAAATTCACAGAGTTGGGTAGAGTAGAGAGGGGTTAGGGAGGAGATACAGGCGACCTGGTGGAGAAAACGGAGAGTCCAAAGGGAGAGAGAGCAGTCAAGCCAGTAATCTCGTTCCCTAGTGAAAAATGGGTCCTGAAGATTGGGTTCTTAAAGGTACAAAATTGGTAACAAATACATAAAAGCAAAAATTAAAACTCTAGAGTAGAGTTTGGAATTTCAAAAATGCGATGTTAATGAAAAGAAGAAGGAAAAGAAAGAGAGAAAAAACGAACAAAGAAAAACAAACAAGGTCGCGAAAATTATAAAGAAACTACAGGTACAAAATTGATAACTAATACCAAAAAGCAAAAATTAAAAATCTAGAGTAGAGTTTGGAATTTCAAAAATACAATGTTAAAAAAAAACGAAGAAGAAAAATAAAGAGAGAAAACAAACAAACCAACAAAAACAATGTCGCAAAAATTATAAAGAAAATACAGGTACAAAATTGATATCAAATACCAAAAAGCACAAATTAAAAATCTTGCGTAGAGTTTGGAATTGCAGATATACGATGTTATATAAAAGAAGAAGAGAAAGAAACAGAGGGAAAAAAAATAAAAGAAAAAAAAAAGTCACAGAAAATGTCACAGGCAGGTTCTTTACCACTAGTGCCACTTGGGAAGCTCCAGTCAATAAGATATAAAAAAGAAAAATCGTAGGAAATTGTTATGAAATCTACTTTAAGAAAAGTTTAAGCCTTCTATTCTTCAATTGTTCTTTCTGTTTCCCAGAATATGATTTTGATAGCTTTAATTACAATAGTCATCTGGAACCATGAAATAGTCCTGATGATTGCCATGAAGAAAAGAGAAGCCTAGATTGCTTATTTTATTTGGAGTTACCAAACCAGTCCATCAATATAAATTCTAGACTTTTTTCATAAAATATAAGTAAGTTTATAGCTTGATTATGTTGTTACAATGTCAATCTTAAGCAAATAATTTCAATCATAATACATTAATGAATATTCTTATCCTGAATATGTAAGAACTACTTGAAAATCAATCATTAAAATGACAACAAAGCAATGGAAAAATTGGCAAAGATTGAAAAGTAGTGTATAGAAAATAAAAATCACTTAGCTAATATATACATGTTACTTCACCTTAATAGATTTCAGGGAAACAAAATAGTTACAGCAGAATATTATCCATTAGATTAGTGAATTTTTTTAAGTCTTGTAATATCAAGCTTTGTTGAGACTGTAAAACAAAATCTTTATATACTTCTGAAGGAAGTGAAAGACTACTTTGTTTAGCATTTTGACAATATCTAATGAAATTAAAAAATCCATTCCCCTTTGTCTCCATAATTCTACTTCTGATAATACATGCTTATTAAAGATTTTTACACATCTAGTACTGAGGGTTTATTCTCTCACTATGGTTATCCAACAAAATGAACCAGAATTTCCTGGAGAAGTGGTTGATTTCAGGGCTGGGGCACAGAAATCTCAAAATAATCCTAGAGCAACTTGTGGTGCCATAATGTAAGAGAGTATTTTTTTAAATAAGAACATTATAAAAAATTGAAATGGAGGTAATGATCTGAAAGAGCTCCATGTGGCCAAATCTGTAACAATTTAATTGGCAAAAATAACAGAAATATTTGATTAGAACTCATACAACAAAACAAATATCCAATATCCATGAGTCAATACTGATATAAATAAATAATTGAATTGGTACACGGAATAAAGGAGTGTCTGTTTTCTCAGAAGAATTTCAATTAATACATATACCAGTGATAAAGGATATAGAAAGTTATTATTGGGAAACCACAGTAATAATTGTTGAAAACAAGAACTTAAAGTCTGTGCTAAGGGTGAGAGTTTGAAGATAAATAGGTTGTTTATACATTCTTAAAGTATCTTTTTCCAAGGAATTGACTGATTTCCAGAGGAATATTATGATTTGAGGGCTTCCCTGGTGGCTCCGTGGTAAAGAATCTGCCTGCCAATGCAGGAGACGCGGGTTTGATCCCTGGGTCGGGAAGATCCCCTGGAAAGGGAAATGGCAACCCACTCCAGTATTCTTGCCTGGGAAATCTCATGAACAGAGGAGCCTGTGGGCTATAGTCACCGGAGTCCCAAGAGTCAGACATGACTTAGAGACTAAACAACATTATAACTTTACAGTTGAAATACTTGGCAGAATATTGTTGCTCTTTAAATAATCAAAGTAACATCACTACTAATAAGACATATTATTGATATTATATACCTCCTGATATAAAATAATGAGAAGGGCAGAACAGTGTCATCCTTGCCAGTAAGGCAGTTTTAATCTAATCATGACTAAATATCAGAAAATCCCTAATCATGGGATATTGTGTCTGGCAAGTAAACTAAAAATACTTCAAGGTCATGAAACACAAGGAAAGAGTGAGGAATTGTCACAGATTAAAATCTAAGGATACATGAAAATTAAATAGGATAAGTAATCCTGGATGGAATTCTGGGAAAGGAAAAGGTTATTAGAGGAAAACACTATAGAAATTTGAAGAGATTCTATACTTAGTTAATATTGTACTAATGTTAATCTGTTTGTTTCAATACTCATACTGTGGTTGGTAAGATGTTAACATTAGGGCAAGCTGACTGAAAGGAATATAGAAACACTCTCTTCCATTTTGGCATATTTTCTACAAGTCTAAAGTTATTTGAAACAAAATACTAAAATTATTTCAAAATTAAATAATAACATAAATATGAGATTACCCTTGAAGCAATGGATTGTCATTATGAACAACTCAAATAACCATCTATGAAAATGGTTATAGTCATATATTCCAGAATAAAATATAGTAGTTAAACCAAATGATTTTTACTACCTTTATTGATATTAATATAAATAAGCCTATAAATCAGATTAGATTAAAGATGAGTTTTAAAATAATTTCATGTTATTTAATTAAAGATTATATGCTTATGGTATACGTACATACTCGCTCTTTGCGACCCCATGGACTGTAGCCCGCCTAACTCCTCCATCCATGGGATTTTCCAGGCAAGAGTACTGCAGTGGGTTGCCATTTCCTTCTCCAAGGGATCTTCCTGACCCAGGGGATGAACCTGGGTCTCCCTCATTGGAGGCAGATGCTTTATCATCTGAGCCATGAGGGAAGCAATTAAAGACTGAAGATATGCAAAGAAAAAAAATAGCCACATAAATATATTGTCTATGGATGGATACATACAGTAATAGTAGATAACATGCTGGGGAAGTACAAACACCAACTTCAGTGTAGTTTTTGCATCTGGAAAGAGAGAGAGGAATGTGCTAATGAAAAGGACACAAAAGGCTTCAAACATATCGTTATGTATTTATTTTTAAGTTAAAAAAATTGAAACAAGCATTGCAAAATGTTAGGATTTTGCTAGGAGCTGTGTGGAAGGTATATAGATATTGCTTCTTTTATTATTTGCAAAAATTTTATATGTTTGAAAATGTCAAAAGAATTTAAAAAAAATAGCAAAGTATAAGATGAAAAGGATAGCAAGAAACTTAGAAAATAAAATAGTACCCTGAAAGGTAGCTGTTATGAATGCCTAAATTCCGCTCATCACATAGAGAGTACAAAGGTAGAATGTAAAAGCAGTAAGACTTGGTAACATTATATATATATATATATATATATATATATATATATATATGTATATAATATAAAGCTAAATATAACTTTAATATAAAATTTTTCTAAGACTTAAAATCTAAAGAGTTGGAGTATGCTGATAGGTCATATTGAATGACAAGAAGCGCAAATGTGATATTAGATTGTTGAATGAAGTAAGAAGAGACAAAAATGGCTATCAGGAAGCTTGAAACTTAAGATTAGACCTCATGGAAGAGATAATGAATGGACTGGAAGTGAAAAAAAACAATCAATGCTATAGTTTCTGTAGAGCAAAAGAATATAGAAGCAAGAAAAAAAGAAAAGGAGAAGCAAACAAATGTGGGAGCAAAGGTGAGTAAGAGAACCTGAATGCAAAGTATTCAAGGAATTGCACTAAAGCAAACATTTTCAAGTAAAAAGGATAACAGAGCTAAAGATTTGCAATGGAACCAAAAGGGTAATGGAAAAAAAGAATACATGCTAAGTTGCTTCAGCCATGTCTAAATCTTTGTAACCCTATGGACTTTAGCTCTCCAGGCTCCTATGTCCATGGGATTCTTTAGCCAAGAATACTGGAGTGGATTATCATGCCCTCCTCTAGGGGATCTTCCCAACCCAAGGACTGAACCTGCACCTCTTAGTCTGCTGTAATGGCAGGCAGATTCTTTATCACAAGCACCACCTGGGAAACCCCAGAAAGAATAGGATATTTTAAAAAGTACTTGTTTGGGTAAGATTTATCTATAAATATTTGCTTCTTGTTTATGAAGTCCACCTAGTACCAAGTCTTGAGAAAATAACATATTACTGAAAGAAATTAAGGAAGACCAAAGTCGATTTGAAAGGCTTCTCATTTTCATAGATAGAAAGATTTATATAAAATTGGCAGTCCTTCCCAAATTGATCTACAGATTCAATGCAACCCCCCAGAAACTCATAGCTATCTTATTTATAGAAACTGATAAGCTAATCCTGAAATTCCCATGGAAATGCAAGGGGTCCAGAATAGTCATAAATTCTGGAAAAGGAAGAGCAACATTTCTGATTCATATTTCCTATTTTCAAAACCTACTACAAAATTGTAATAAGCCAGTGTAGTACTGGTGTGATAAAACTTAAAATTTGAGTATATGTAACACGGGTTTGGGTGAACTTCAGATGTTGGTGATGGACAGGGAGGCCTAGCGTGCTGCAGTTCATGGGGTTGCAAAGAGTTGGACATGACTGAGCGACTGAATTGACTGATTGACTGATCATTCTGTTGATAAACTTGTTGAACTAATGTAAATTTTCTGCAAAGCAATCAATAAATGTAGCATAATTACAGTGAAAATTCCAGAAACTTTTTTTTTAAGTCTTCAAGTATATTTTTAAAAGTGGCAAGAATACAAACACAATGACAAGCACAAAGCATAGGAAAGATATTAAATAAACACTTTCTATTAGTGGTAGCAAATAGACAACAAAAGGTGCTAATGTTTAATGAGCTTCTCTCATAATTTTTTTTCATTTTTATTCTCTGACTTTTTAAAAAACTTATAGTCAGATAGTTTAAAGTTTGTCAGTCAAAAGGCATCTAAGTAACTGTGTTGCTCTCTAAGGTTCTGAAAACCAAGTGTGTTCCTTAAATCAATATTAATGATAAAAGTTGATACAAAGGATGTAAATGCATTAAATAGAAAAGTATTTCTAAATACAGATCTCATACTTCTGTTGGCATGAAATCTAAAAATCATTTGTTGTTTTTTCAGTTGCTAAGTTGTATCTGACTCTGTGACCCCACGAACTGCAGCATGCCAGGCTTCTCTCTCCTTCACTATCTCCTGGAGTTTGCTCAAACTCATGTCCATTGAATCGATGATTCCATACAGCCATCTCATTCTCTGTCATCCCCTTCTCTTCCTGCCTTAAGTCTTTCCAAGCATAAGGGTCTCTTCCAATGAGTCAGCTCTTCTCATCAGGTGGCCAAAGTATTGGAGCTTCAGCATCAATCCTTGTAGTAAATATTCAGAATTGATTTCCTTTAGGATTGACTGGTTTGAGCTTCTTGCTGTTCAAGGGACTCTCAAGAGTCATCTCCAGCACCACAGTTAGAAAGCATCATTTATTTGGTGCTCATTCTTCTTTATAGTCTAACTCTCACATCTATACATGACTACTGGAAAAACCATAGCTTTGACTATATGAACCTTTGTTGGTAGTGATGTTTCTGCTTTTTAATACACTGTGTAGGGTTTGTGATAGCTTTTCTTCCAAGGAGCAAGCACGTTTTAATTTCATGGCTGCAGTCACTGTCCACAGTGATTTTGGTGCCCAAGAAAAGAAAATCTGTCACTGCTTCTATTTTTTCCCCCTTCTATTTGCCATGAAGTGATAGGACTGGATGCCATGATCTTAGTTTTTTTAATGTTCAGTTTTAAGCCAGCTCTTTCACCCTTCTCAAGAGTTTCTTTATTTCCTCTTCACTTTCTGCCATTGGAGTGGTATCATCTGCATAGCTGAGGTTGTTGATATCTCTCCTGGCATTCTTGATTCCAGTTTGTGACTCATGCAGCCCAGCATTTTGCATGATGTAGTCTGCAAAGAAGTTAAATAAGCAGAGTGACAATGTACAGCCTTGACATACTCCTTTCCCAATTTGAACCAATTATCGCCTCCAACTGCAAATTCTAATACTTGTTTGCCTTAGTACTAGGCTATACAAAGATCATTTGTGCCTGAGACCAAAAGATGACCTTATCTTTAAATAGATAAGTAAGTAGATAAAATTTTATTCCAAGAAATACCAGAAAACTTCTCACACATCTTTAGTGGTCTAAAATGCTTTCCTAATAATGAAAATGAGGTTTTGCTAGCAGCAGTAATATTGAAGAGTAAGAGTTCTGAAAAATATGGTGTACTACCTGAGATCTAATTTAATATCAAAGTTATACCCAAATTATTAAAATTAGGCATTTTAAACTCAAATCTAAGTAATTTTTATTGATATAAAGAAAATCAATGACTTCTAAGTGTGTGAATTTTAACTCACTTAAATTGCATTTAATATAAGATAAAATAAGACTTCCAGCAATTTTTGCTTTATGTCCTCAGATATGTTCATATGATGGACCATATCAGAATAAGGGTCTCCCAAATGGCTCAGCAGTAAAGAATCTGCCTGTCAAGCAAGAGAGGCAGGTTAAATCCCTGAGTTGGAATATCCCTTGGAGAAGTGAATGGCAACTAACTTCAGTATTCTTGCCTGGGACACCCCATGGACAGAGGAGCCTGGCGTAGTACAGTACATGGTGTTGCAAAGAGTCTAAACAACTCAGTTGTTGTTTGCAGCTAAAGAGCAACATATCAGAATAAACATATGAACAAACTCCTAAAAAAATTCCCTGTTTTAGCCAACAGAGTAAGAGTATTCACACTTAAACTAATACAGATGTGGAGGATTAGAGAGAATGTCTAATCAGTATAAATGTTATTTCCTTGGAAAGCTAGTTGGAGATAAAATGTGACACACAAGGTGAATAAAACAGGGGCATAGATTAATCATGAGAAGATATAATTTCCTTAGATTTCATTTAACTTTGGATTAGTAATTAAATTTACCAAGCATTCTAAAATTTGTAAGAAAGGTATCAGTTCAGCTCATTTCAGTCGCTCAGGGTGTCTGACTCTTTGCCACCCCATGAACTGCAGCACACTAGGCCTCCCCGTCCATCACAAACTCCCAGAATTCACTCAAACTCAGGTCCATCAAGTCGATGATGCCATCCAGCCATCTCATCCTCTGTCGTCCCCTTCACCTCCTGCCCCCAATCCCTCCCAGCATCAGAGTCTTTTCCAGTGAGTCAACTTTTCACATGAGGTGGCCATAGTAATGGAGTTTCAGCTTTAGCCTCATTCCTTCCAAGGAAATCCCAGGGCTTATCTCCTTCAGAATGGACTGGTTGGATCTCCTTGCAGTCCAAGGGATTCTCAAGAGTCTTCTCCAACACCACAGTTCAAAAGCATCAATTCTTCGGTGCTTAGCTTTTTTCACAGTCTAACTCTCACATCCATACATGACTACTGGAAAAACCATAGCCTTGCCTAGAGGGACCTTTGTTGGAAAAGTAATGTCTCTGCTTTTGAATAGGCTATCTATGTTGGTCATAACTTTCCTTCCAAGGAGTAAGCGTCTTTTAATTTCATGGCTGCAGTCACCATCTGCAGTGATTTTGGAGCCCAAAAAAATAAAGTCCGACACTGTTTCCACTGTTTCCCCATCTATTTCCCATGAAGTGATGGGACCAGATGCCATGATCTTAGTTTTCTGAATGTTGAGCTTTAAGCCAACTTTTTCACTCTCCTCTTACACTTTCATCAAGAGGCTTTTTAATTCCTCTTCACTTTCTGCCATAAAGGTGGTGTCATCTGCATATCTGAGGTTATTGATACTTCTCCCGGCAATCTTGATTTCAGTTTGTGCTTCATCCAGTCCAGCATTTCTCATGATGTAATCTGGATATAAGTTAAATAAGCAAGGTGACAATATACAGCCTTGACGTACTCCTTTTCCTATTTGGGCCCAGTCTGTTGTTTCATGTCCAGTTCTAACTGTTGCTTCCTGACCTGCATATAGGTTTCTCAAGAGAGAGATCAAGTGGTCTCGTATTCCCATCTCTTTCAGAATTTTCCACAGTTTATTGTGATCCACACAGTCAAAGGCTTTGGCATAGTCAATAAAGCAGAAATAGATGCTTTTCTGGAACTCTCTTGCTTTTTCCATGATCCAGCGGATGTTGGCAATTTGATCTCTGCTGACAGGGAGGCCTGGAGTGCTGCAGTTCATGGGGTCGTAAAGAGTCAGACACGACTGAGCGACTGATCTGATCTGATCCTCTGCCTTTTCTAAAACCAGCTTGAACATCTGGAAGTTCACGGTTCATGTATTGCTGAAGATGGGAATAAATACAATATTGGGAATGCTATTCAATGCCTGTGAAAACTCTTAAATTTGAGTGTTAACTTTCAAGCTCATTGTATGAAAACATAAGGAAAGATTTGCAAAAGATTTTTTAAACAAATATGCCAATAATGATTGATTCCATTGCCATGATGTGACTAATAAACAGAAGAATGTCTCTTGTCATGTAAACCTCAAGTATTTTGTTGAGTTACTTGAACCTTTTCAGTGGAAGAAAAAATATTTCATTTTACCGCTTTTTTTTCCCAGAAATAAGTCGGTAGATTCTTACGTTTCATTTTTTCTTGTGGTATAGAAAGAGCAGAAAATTAAAACTATAAGACTGTAACATTGTTTATTCAGTCATGTCCCTTCCTTCTCTGTATTATGTATATATAGCACTGTTTCCTAGGTCAGAGTGTCTGTATTTTGTATTTTTATCTTTGATTTCTAGTATAGCAATAGGTTTCCCTAGCATTTCCTGGCAGGTTCTACCCTGTAATTTTTCTTCCTAATGAGAGAAATGAAATCAATCATTTTTTTATCTGCCAAAGTATCAATCTGTCAAAATTAACCATTTACACTATTTTGAGTAGCGTAAGTCCATCCTTAAGCCATTTTATTTTATATGTCCAACATCACACACAGATGCATGGACTATTGTGATTTCTGTTTGATTTCTTGTATTTTGTGGTTTTCCTGAGACCCTAGCCTCATACATTTCCTTTATATTATAGCATATGAATTGTTTTCCAACTGAAGAAAATAGTATTACTTAGCTATTTTCATGATTTTGCCATGCCTAATATGTATAAAATTTATATAACTACCTATTATAGTCAGAACATTAACAAAAACGTCCTTGAATTGTTTTTATTAATTACTTCATATGACAGCCAAAAAAAAATCTCCCAGAATTTCTTGTGGTTTGATTTATGCCTTGCTTGTTACCTTTTGTTAGTTCTGTCTTGCTCCTGTCATCCTTTTTGACCCAATGGCAATTAAAATCTATTCTCTGCTCTTTCTGCTGGTTTTACATTTTAAAGCAGGGTCAGAAACCTTTTTTTATAAAGGGTCATATAATAAATATTTCAAACTCTGTAGACAATGTGGTCTCTGTCACAGTTACTCAGCTCTGCCTCTGTAGCATGCATGCTGCTATAGACATGATGAAATAAATGAGTGTGGCTACGATTCAAGCAAACAAAATAACACAAAAAAACAGAGAGCCTGATTTTGGACTACGGTCTATAGTATACTGTTTTAAAGCATTGAAATGGAAAGCAACGAAATTCTGTAAAGCAATTATCCTTCAATTAAAAAATAAATAAATTTTAAAAAAGATTTTAAATTTTCTGTGTCATTTTTGAGATGTGGTCAGCTATAAGTAAGGAACTGTCCACACCTTCTCTCAAAAAGAGATCTTTAATCTCTCAAAATTTTTAAATTAATAGAATGTTTTTCTTCATTTAAGATAAAGGCCAGAAGATAATGGTCAGTACTGCTACACAAGCTCAAAATGTCATTCTGTATTCAAATCTCTTGATCTGGTTTGTAGACCATTGGCATTTGACCCTTGGAATCACAAGATGGGTCCTCTAGCTCTAGGCATCCTTTCTATGTAGGAAGAAGGTGGAAAGGCCAAGGAAATAGGACAAAATGCTTGTCTAGCTGAATTTTCCTTCTTTATAAAGTGCATATCAGAATCTGTAGCTAACGATTTCTGCTTATGTCTTGTAGGCAAGAACTGAATCATATAGCATCTGTAATAACCAAAAAAAGAAACAAAAATAAAAGATAGAAGTTAGTTTACTTATTTTTGTTAAAATAATATTTTGAATCTTTATTTCTTATAGAAAAAAAATAGATATGCAGCTAGCAGTGAGTGTCACTCTTCTTCCAAAAAAGTAACTCACTTTTCCAAGTCAAATAGCTTAGTTTGTGTGTGTGTGTGTGTTTGTATTTCTCTCATATTCCCACTGTTTCTAATCAGACCTAAGCTTTAAAACCACTTTTTCTTAAAGTAGCCTCATTTTCACCTTCTGAGTATATGTGGTACTTAGAGACAACATTTTTTAATGTTACCTAGATGAAAATCCCTCTCATTTGTAAGAGGAGATGTCTCCTTTACTCTTAATCTACATAACTGATAAAATAATCTACCTACTATTTATGGTGAGGCTTGCCTGGTGGCTCAGTTAGTAAAGAATCCACATGCCAATACAGAAGAAGAAACGCCAGTTCAACCCCTGGGCCAGGATCGATCCCCTGGAGGAGGGCATGGAAACCTACTCCAGTATTCTTGCCTGGAGAATCCCATGGACAGAGGAGTCAGACGGGTTACAGTCCATGGCGTTGCAAGAGTCTCACACGACTAAGACTCTAAACCACCACCACCATTTATGGTTCACCTTCTGTGCCACTGAAATCTGCAAACATTCAGGCAAGATAGAGCAATCCAGAGCCTATTGATGTCATATATGGGACAAGGAGAATATAGCAGAATTTATAGTTTCCCTCTAAAGCCTGAATATGACTCAAATCTAATGAAGAGAAATAGAATTTGAGGTAGCCAATTAAATATGTGTATTCATTTAAGTACTATCTATCCGAAAGTCCCCAAACTTTAAAATTTTGGATTTTAGCCCTGCTGGAAGTTATTTGGGAAAGAAGTCAACTTAATTTTACTGTGTACTACTGGATAAAAAAATCAGATAAAGTTGAAATGAGGACCAATTAAACAGACTAGGCAGCACTAGCCAACCCACAGCTAGTCAATATTTAACACCTCAGATGGCTTCTTGTTGCCTATTTTAAATCTTTTTACATATTTTTTAAAATATATTTTATTAATTTTTAGTAGGTGCTTCATCCACTTCTCAATGCAAATGGTACAATATTACTTGCACTGAAAACAAGCTACTCACTCCTCTCTCCTATTATTTAGTTCTCCTTAATGGAAACAAAACATGTCACTATGCCAACAGTGTTTTTTTTTCCCCCTACATTATCAGTAATATCTTATGCAGATTCAAGAAAATACAAAGACATGCATGTATATGTATAATTTTTCCATCTTTGTGTCTAAAAATTTTGGCTTACTAAGAAAATCTTCTGCACTGTGGGTTTTTTGTTTATTATTTCATTTTATTTTGTTTTTTTACTTAAAAACATACTCACAGTTTGGTTCTTTATTAATTCATGAAGACTTTCCTTACTTTTGGGCTTCTCAGGTTGCGCCAGTGGTAAAGAACCCACTTGCCAATGCAGGAGACATAAGACACGCGAGTTCTGCCCCTGGGTCAGGAAGATCCCATGACGGAATGGCAATGCACTCCAGTATTCTTGTCTGGAGAATCCCATGGACAGAGGAGCCTGGTGGGCTGCAGTCCACAGAGTTGCAAAGAGTTGGACACTACTGAAGCGACTTAGCATGCATGTTCCTTACTTTGACATAGCACATTATGTGGTTTACATGATTTATTAAACTAGTCTCATGGATTATTACTATAATTAGAGTATTTCTAAACTTTGTAGTAACCACAAACATATTTATTAATATATAATGCCGCACAAAAATAAATGTATTTTTAAGATAAATTTCTAGAAATGGAATTGCCAGGTGAGAGAATATTTTATTTGCGAGTTTAACAGATCCTACATATTTGTTGTTGTTTTTATCATTGAGACTGTACCAGTTTGTTCTCTTAACTACAATAGCTATATTTATTTCTCATGTTCAGGGGTGGAAGCTCAGAGGCCTCCTCCACATGGTTAGACCATGGTGAGGGGTGGTAGCAACTGGCAGAAAGGACTCTAGTCCTTCTAAACTTAGATGAGGCAGAAACCTGCATGAGTTGTACATTTGCAGTTTTAGCCACTGAAAAGAGTCAGTTTATTCAAAAAGTCCAGAAACTCATTCAATATCCACATGGAAGAGGGCTTGCAGCTGGAATTTTTATGAGCCCTGATTTTTAATAGACATTAACTCTTTTAATAGACATTAACTCATTTAATAGACAGAATAAACTAACTAACAAGTAGTAAGCTAACAAGTAGAGATAGATGAATGCCGTGTTCTCACAACTAAGATTCTCAGTTCTCTGAGGGCTAGAACAAGTAAAGTAATAGAGACGGTTAGAGAAAAAAAGTGTACTTTTCAATATTCATTAAAATAGGGAGAGCAGATAAAAAAAAAAAAAAGAAAAAACCTCTTTCCTTCTAGACCAAATCTTTACACCAGAAAATGTGGTGTCAGCAGACTTGAAAACATTAATCTTATTGTACTTCTCCATCAGAGTTCTTGAATGATCAGCTATATTGTTAGTGAGCAGTTATATTTTGAAAAGAATATTTTGTTCTGAGTGGCAGGTCTTAATAGCGTGCTTAAAATTTTCAGTAAACCATGTTGTAAACAGATGTGCTGTCACCTAGGCTTTGCTCTTCTGTTTACAGTACAGAGCACAAACACAGCAGGCTGAGCATAATTTTCAGGGCCCTGGAGTTTGGAAATGTTAAAGGAGCATTCATTTCAACTTAAAATCTCAAGTTGCACTAGCCTCTAACAAGAGTCAGCATGTCCTTTGAAATTTTGAGGCCAAGCATTGACTTGTCCTCTCTAGTTAAATGATAGATGGCATCTTCTTCTAATAAAAGACTGTTTTGTCTACACTCCAAACCTCTGTTTAAAAGCGTGGCCACCTCCGTTGTGTATCTCAGCTAGATCTTCTGGATAACTTGCTGTAACTTTTATATTAGCACTTGCTACTTTACTTTGGAGCTTCCCAAATGACACTAGTGGTAAAGAAACCACCTGCCAATGCAGGAGACATAAGAGATGTGGGTTCAACCCCTGGGTTGGGAAGATCACAATGAATTCCAGTATTCTTGCCTGGAGAATCCCATGGATAGAGGAGCCTGGCAAGCTATAGTTCAAATGGTCACAAAGAGTCAGACACGACTTAAGTGACAGCACACACACTTCACTTTGCATTTTTATATTATAGGAAAGGCTTCTTTCCTTATACTTCATGAATCAACCTCTGCTAGCTTCATACTTTCCTTCTGAAGATTTCTCAGCCTTCTTAGAATTGAAGAATCAGGGCCCTGGTCTGGATTAGGCTTTGGCTTAATGAATGTTGTGGGCTCCTTGGTGGCTCAGACGGTAAAGAGTCTGCCTGCAATGCAGGAGACCCAGGTTCGATCCCAGGGTCAGGAAGATCCCCTGGAGAAGGAAATGGCAACCCACTCCAGTACTCTTGCCTGGAAAATTCCATGGACAGAGGAGCCTGGTGGGGTACAGCCCATGGGGTCTCAGAGAGTCAGACACGACTGAGCGACTTCCCTAAGGAATGTTGTGGCTGGTTTGATCTTCTATACAGACCACTAAAAGTTTCTCCATAGTAGCAAGTCTGCTGGCTTTCTTATCATTTGCATGTTCACTAGAGTAGCCCTTTTAATTTCCCTTAGAACTCCTTGCATTCACAACTTGACTGTTTGCAGCAAGAGGCCTAGCTTTCAGCCTATCGACTTTCACCATGCCTTCTCATTAAATAATCATTTCTAGCTTTTAATTTAAAGTCAGATACAAGCAAATCTTCCTTTCACTTGTACACTTAAGAGGCCATTATAGGTTATTTAGTGGCCAAATTTCAATACAGTTGTGTCTCATGAAATGGGTTGGCCCAAGGTGAGAGAGAGAGATGGGGGAACAGTCAGTCAGTGGAGAAGTCAACACACACAGCATTTACTAGTTAAGTTCACAGTCTAAAATGAGTGTGATTTCTGGTGCCCCAAAACAATGACAGAAGTAACATCAAAGATCACTGATCACAGATCATCACAAGAAACATAATAATAATGAAGAGTCTACTATGGAGAACAGTGTGGAGATTCCTTTAAAAACTGGAAATAGAATTGCCATACGACCCAGCAATCCCACTGCTGGGCATGCACACCAAAGAAACCAAAATTGAAAGAGATACGTGTACCCCAATGTTCATTGCAGCACTGTTTATAATAGCCAGGATATGGAAGCAACCTAGATGTTCATCAGCAAATGAATGGATAAGAAAGCTGTGGTACATACGCACAATGGAGTATTACTCGGCCATTAAAAAGAATACATTTGAATCAGTTCTAATGAGGTGGATGAAACTGAAGCCAATTATACAGAATGAAGTAAGCCAGAAAGGAAAACACCAATACAGTATACTAATGCATATATATATGGAATTTAGAAAGATGGTAAAGATAAGCCTGTATGCAAGACAGCAAAAGAGACACAGATGTATAGAACAGTCTTCTGGGCTATGTGGGAGAGGGCGAGGGAGGGATAGTTTGGGAGAATGGCATTGAAACATGTATATTATCATATATGAAACAAATTGCCAGTCCAGGTTTGATGCATGATACAGGATGCTCGGGGCTGGTGCACTGGGATGACCCAGAGGGATGGTATGGGGAGGGAGGTGGGAGGGGGTTTCAGGATTGGGAACACGTGTACACCCGTGGCGGATTCATGTTGATGTATGGCAAAACCAATACAATATTGTAAAGTAATTAGCCTTCAATTAAAATAAATAAATTTATATTAAAATATAAAATATTTTGAGAAATACCAAAATGTGACACAGAGCCACTAAATGAGCAAATGTGGGAAAATGGTACCAATAGATTTTCTTGATGGAAGGTTGCCACAAAACTTCAATTTGTTAAAAATAAAAACAGAATATCAGTGAAGATCAATAAAGCAAAAGACATTAAAATGAAGTATGCCTGTAGAGACACTGCTTGCCATTTGGGACAGGAATTAAATGGAAGTGGCATGGGGAGCTTATTGAGATAATAGCAATATTCTCTATTCTAAGTATTAATTACACAAATATATATATATATATATATATATATATATATATATATATGTCAAAACTCATTTGTATAGTAACTGTGCTTTTAATCATATAAATTTATACTTCAGTGAGGTAGAGTGAGTGAGAGAGGCAAAGACAGACAGAGAGGGAGAGAGAGATCATTCTGCCTCTCATTGTAGTTTTATTGTTTTGTGAGTATGTATTATGTGGAGCTGTAGCAGTATATCACTACCATACAAGGAGTGAGCTAATGCTCTAAAGAGAGCTAGAAAAACTAAATACGTAAACAAATGAAAGGAACATGGACCTTGGTTGACATTATTTTGTTGCTTGTTGCTGCTGCTGCTGCTAAGTCGCTTCAGTCGTGTCCGACTCTGTGCGACCCCATAGATGGCAGCCCACCAGGCTCCCCCGTCCCTGGGATTCTCCAGGCAAGAATACTGGAGTGGGTTGCCATTTCCTTCTCCAATGCATGAAAGTGAAAAGTCAAAGTGGTCGCTCAGTCGTGTCCGACTCCCAGCGACCTCATGGACTGCAGCCCACCAGGCTCCTCCATCCATGGGATTTTCCAGGCAAGAGTACTGGAGTGGGGTGCCATTGCCTTCTCCGATTTTGTTGCTTAACCAATTTAAAGCTGAAGAATTCTGTAACTAATTATGTGAACTTCTTTCATTGTATGAGTCATTTTGAGTCAGTTTTCATCTCTTAGATCTGAAAGTATACTAAGTGATAGAAGTTTTAAAATATGATGGAATATATATGTATATGTTATAACCATATTTATCTACTGCTTACATAAACATAAAATGAACCACATAAAATGAAAATATTTCAGCTTTAATTTACGGACTTGAATTCAGTACTGCTTAACATTCAAGGACCATACTTCATTTTTTGCTTCTATACCAAAAATGCAACTATCAAACAATTTTCCTGATGCCTTTAACTAGTTATAAAGAATATGTGGGTAACTATCATCATGTACATTAATGTCTCTGAAGTATCTCTCTGGTGTAGGATACATAAGGAACTAGAAGTTCAAAGCTCTCCAAAATAAATGCTTTATATAGACAAAGAGCTCTGGCATGGTCTGAAAAGCTAGGGTGTTACAAAGAGGGTACCATCTGTTTTCTCTTTTTAGTTTCTAAATGAATTTGAAAAGATGTTTGATGACAAAATATGATCTTTGACAATAAGTAAATAAATAGGAAAACATAATGCTTCTAGACAAAATATGACAAAATATAAGTGAAATCTTTCTCTCTCAAAATACTGCCAAGAGCAAAGGTTTTATATCGGGGTACGGAGGTGTACGTTGGTGGTATTCCACTCAATAGGTGGGGAGACAATGGTAAGAGATAAAGTAAACAAATCTGATTTCCTGCAAATGCATAAAATATTTTATTTTATTTATTTTATTTTTTTTGCAATAGGATACATTTATTTTATTATTTTTTTTTCTTTACAATATTGTATTGGTTTGCCATACATCAACATGCATCTGCCATGGATGTACACGTGTTCCCCATCCTGAATCCCCCTCCCACCTCCTTCCCCATATCACCCCTCTGGATCATCCCAGTGCACCAGCCCTGAGCATCCTGTATCATGCATCAAACCTGGACTGGAAATTCATTTCACATATGATAATATACATGTTTCAATGCCATTTTCCCAAACCATCCCTCCCTCGCCCTCTCTCACATAGTCCAGAAGACTGTTCTATACATCAGTGTCTCTTTTGCTGTCTCGCATACAGGATTATTTTTACCATCTTTCTAAATTCCATATATATGCATTAGTATACTGTATTGGTGTTTTTCTTTCTGGCTTACTTCATTCTGTATAATGGGCTCCAGTTTCATCCACCTCATTAGAACTGATTCAAATGTATTCTTTTTAATGGCTGAGTAATACTCCATTGTGTATATGTACCTCAGCTTTCTTATCCATTCATCTGCTGATGGACATCTAGGTTGCTTCCATGCCCTGGCTATTATAAATAGTGCTGCGATGAACATTGGGGTTCACGTGTCTCTTTCCCTTCTGGTTTCCTCAGTGTGTATGCCCAGCAGTGGGATTGCTGGATCATAAGGCAGTTCTATTTCCAGTTTTTTAAGGAATCTCCACACTGTTCTACATAGTGGCTGTACTAGTTTGCATTCCCACCAACAGTGTTAGAGGGTTCCCTTTTCTCCACATCCTCTCCAGCATTTATTGCTTGTAGACTTTTGGATCACAGCCATTCTGACTGGTGTGAAATGGTACCTCATAGTGGTTTTGATTTGCATTTCTCTGAAAATGAGTGATGTTGAGCATCTTTTCATGTGTTTGTTAGCCATCTGTATGTCTTCTTTGGAGAAATGTCTATTTAGGTCTTTGGCCCATTTTTTGATTGGGTCGTTTATTTTTCTGGAATTGAGCTGTAAGAGTTGCTTGTATATTTTTGAGATTAGTTGTTTGTCAGTTGCTTCATTTGCTATTATTTTCTCCCATTCTGAAGGCTGTCTTTTCACCCTCTTATAGTTTCTTTTGTTGTGCAGAAGCTTTTAATTTTATTTAGATCCCATTTGTTTATTTTTGCTTTTATTTACAATATTCTGGGAGGTGGGTCATAGAGGATCCTGCTGTAATGTATGTCGGAGAGTGTTTTGACTATGTTCTACTCTAAGAGTTTTATAGTTTCTGGTCTTATGTTTAGATCTTTAATCCATTTTGAGTTTATTTTTGTGTATGGTGTTATAGAGTGTTCTAGTTTCATTCTTTTACAAGTGGTTGACCAGATTTCCCAGCACCACTTGTTAAAGAGATTGTCTCTTCTCCATTGTATATTCTTGCCTCCTTCGTCAAAGATAAGGTGTCCATAGGTGCGTGGGTTTATATCTGGGCTTTCTATTTTAGAATACTAATGTTCTTAACCAATTCTAAATCTTAATGTAAGCAGAAATTCACATGCTATTTTACATTGTATTCCATCTACTTTGATTCACAATATTATAACTTTTTGATATAAACAAAAATGTTTATTTAAATGGGTT
Source organism: Bubalus bubalis (assembly GCF_019923935.1). Classification (NCBI taxonomy): domain Eukaryota; kingdom Metazoa; phylum Chordata; class Mammalia; order Artiodactyla; family Bovidae; genus Bubalus; species Bubalus bubalis. The sequence continues at coordinate 52,865,388 of NC_059163.1, read as the reverse complement.
AAGACAAGAGAAAGCAGATGATGCTGTGTGGATAACTGGCCCATTGTTGTTCCAAAGTTTATAAAGTGTTATTTGTATTTTCTATGAATATTGATACCCCTTATGACTTTACCTGTGTACCATAACAAGAATATGGTCATGTCCATAGTTATGTGCCGGGAACCAGCGTGAGGAACTCTGCCCGTGGCAAAGGTCATGAGGAAGGAGGCTCGACATATGCAAAAGTGGGATCGAGCCTCAGGAGTCCCCCTGGAAATTCTCGAGCATCTACCCCTAAAACCAGAGCCTGCCTACTTTACTACTTTGTGCTCTCATCTACACCTCCGACTTTACAGGGGGCTGTCCCCCACCACCTCTTTCGGAGAAGGAGTTAACTTAGAGCTCCAATTAATAATAATTCCTGGGTGTGACAGGAGTGTTTTAACCTACAAACTCCTCTGAAGGTTCTCTAGCCTGCCTGACAGGCTTGTCCGGCCACATGTGATTGTTCACAGCCTCCCAACTGTGAGAGGCACGAGATGCTTTAAACCTTCTAAAAACAGGTTCTTTAGAGAAGTTAGAAAACTATTAGCATAGTATAGTAGGCTGATTGGAAATTGTATTGGTGAAGGTTTTTTCATTTGTTGAGCCAATGTTTGCTGCTAAGTCTCCACATCCCCTGCCCTTATACACATTAATGAATATATAGAAGAAATAAGTATTAACCTTTGATATTAATCACGTTGGACCTTAGGCTAAGTAAATTCTTTTTTTAATTAAAACCCACTACACCCTCACCCTATAGGAATGTAACTTTATCTGTTACCTTCGGAAGGTGGCGTCTGTTTTAAAAATAATCACCCCTGGAGAAATAAGTGTTCTGGTTGACTGACCGCTGTCACAAGGAGAGGGTCATAAATTGTCAGCAGGCCCCCTGGCCAGAAGATGATGTAACACCCCTAAGACCTCTGTATACATTTGTATGAAGCACCTGACTTTAATAAAAGTCAGGACTGCTGACCCCACGTGACTTTTGTATAACATCTCAGTGTATAAAAACAGACCCTGGAAAAATAAAAAATGGGATCAGTTCCTCGAAAGACTGGTCTCCCCATGTCGTTCTTTATCTCACCTTCTGGCTGAATCCCCATCTGGAACGTGGAGGCTCATCAAACCTACTAATTATGCCTGGGCTCCTAAGATCTGACCAGGGAGGCCTTAGTGTCTCCTCTTCTTCGGGAGAACGGGAGGATGCTGCGGCCTACGTAGGTGAAGTAAATTCCTTATTTTGGAATTTTATTAGCTTTCCACGTAAACCAAGTTATTCAGCCTCTTTTCTCTACTAAATTTTCTCACTGAGCTATCCTTATTTTATTACTCTTTATGTATCTAATTAATATTTAATTAAAGCCAGTGTACTAGCCAACGCCATCTCTCCTTCGAATTTCCCTGGATCCACTGGGGCTGGAACCCGGCAGTTATGGCCTATAGTTATACCCCATAGTTATGGGACTTCCAAGGTGATGCTAGTGATAAAGAACCTACCTGCCAATCCAGGAGACATAAGGGACATCGGTTCGATCCCTAGGTTGGGGAATATCCCCTGGAGGAAGGCATGGCAACCCACTCCAGTATTCTTGCCTCTAGAATCCCATGGACAGAGGAGCCTGGAGGGCTACAGTCCATGGGGTTGCAAAGAGTTGGACAAGACTAAAGCAACTTAACACACACACCCATGGTTATGGGCAAAACTTCAGCCATTGTTTTTACATGGTACAATTTCATGCATACCAGCAGTGACAGGCATGCTCTCTTCTTATGGATGTCACACTGGATGTCCCTACTTACCATCAATGAAAAGTACAACCCCACTTCCCAACAAGACCAATTACCCTCCATAACCTGCTTTACTCTTTTATTTTCTTCTTTCACCTTTTAACATTCTACATAATCTACATCCTTTAATGTTTATTAATGATAGTGTATTTCCCATACTGTCATTCAAGCTCTACAAAGGCAGGGTTTTGTCTGTTTTGTTTCCTGAATTATCCCAAATACCTTGAACAGTACCTGACACATATTGCTCTATAATAAATATTCATCCAATGTTGAATAACTGTGGTAAATTCTGAAAGAGATGGGAATACCAGACCACCTGACCTGCCTCTTGAGAAATCTGTATGCAGGTCAGGAAGCAACAGTTACAACTGGACATGGAACAACAGACTGGTTCCAAATAGGGAAAGGAGTACATCAAGGCTGTATGTTGTCACCCTACTTATTTAACTTATATGCAGAGTACATCATGAGAAACTCTGGGATGGAAGAAGCACAAGCTGGAATCAAGATTGCTGGGAGAAATATCAATAACCTCAGATATGCAGATGACACCACCCTAATGGCAGAAAGTGAAGAGGAACTAAAAAGCCTCTTGATGAAAGTGAAAGAGGAGAGTGAACAAGCTGGCTTAAATCTCAACATTCAGAAAACTAAGATCATGGCATCTGGTCCCATCACTTCACAGCAAATAGATGGGGAAACAGTGAAACAGTGGCTGACTTTATTTTTCTGGGCTCCAAAATCACTGTAGATGGTGATTGCAGCCATGAAATTAAAAGATGCTTACTCCTTGGAAGGAAAGTTATGACCAACCTAGATAGCATATTAAAAACACCAATACAGTATACTAATGCATATATATGGAATTTAGAAAGATGGTAACAATAACCCTGTGTACGAGACAGCAAAAGAGACACTGATGTATAGAACAGTCTTATGGACTCTGTGAGAGAGGGAGAGGGTGGGAAGATTTGGGAGAATGGCATTGAAACATGTAAAATATCATGTATGAAACGAGTTGCCAGTCCAGGTTCGATGCACGATACTGGATGCTTGGGGCTGGTGCACTGGGACGACCCAGAGGGATGGAATGGGGAGGGAGGAGGGAGGGGGGTTCGGGATGGGGAACACATGTATACCTGTGGCAGATTCATTTTGATATTTGGCAAAACTAATACAGTTATGTGAAGTTTAAAAATAAAATAAAATTAAAAAAAAAAAAAGCAGAGACATTACTTTGCCAATAAAAGTACTCCATGGGGTCGCAAAGAGTCAAACACGACTGAGCAACCGAACTGCACTTAATGTTGAATAAATGAAAAACTGTATTGTTAAGCAGATATATCACTAAAATATATTTTTCTATGTGTGTAAATGACATTATATCCAGATGGAAATTACTAATGGTGAATCTATATTAATATAGATATTAAGTAGTAAAATATTGTATTCAGAATACTATGCCATGAAATGCTACAGATCCTGGTTTGCATGTTTATATGTACTTGTAGAGATGTATCTAAGAAACGTGAGTGTTTATTATGAGGTAAGTCAGCTCCACAGAGACAAGGAAGGCACCTGTAGCTGAAGAGATGAGGTCAAGATTTTAATATCGGCCCCAGGATAGATGACTATCTCTATGACTTAAACATAACCCTTCACCAGTGTGGGCCTCCTTACATGCAGCAAGTGCCCAGCATCAGTTGTGTTCATTGTGTGGATGACTTAATAAATGAATGCTTCTTCTTCCAAAAATGAATACCATAAGTATGGATGATACTGATGTCCTTTTTAGATTTGAAGATTAAGCTTTTCCAAAAACTTTTTTTTCTTCTGTTATGTAAGCATCTTGTGTTCATGTAATGTTATGAAAGATGATAACATTGAAGACAGTATGTGATTACATTCTCATTGTAAACTAGAGTAAGCTAGTTCTAAGTAAATTAGTTTTAGGTTTTGTTCAAATTTGGCCCATTCAGAAAGGCAGGGCTCTGTAAAGAGTAGGATACAGCTTTGGAATTAGGTAGATCTTGGTTAAAAATCCAGTTAGAACTGGACATGGAACAACAGACTGGTTCCAAATAGGAAAAGGAGTACGTCAAGGCTGTATATTGTCACCCTGCTTATTTAACTTACATGCAGAGTACATTATGAGAAATGCTGGGCTGGAAGAAGCACAAGCTGGAATCAAGATTGCCAGAAGATATATCAATAACCTCAGATATGCAGATGACAACACCCTTATGGCAGAAAATGAAGAGGAACTAAAATCCTCTTGATTAAAGTGAAAGAGGAGAGTGAAAAAGTTGGCTTAAAACTCAGCATTAAGAAAACCAAGATCATGGCATGTGGTCCTATCACTTCATGAGAAATAGATGGGGAAACAGTGGAAACAGTGTCAGACTTTATTCTGGGGGCTCCAAAATCACTGTGGATGGTGATTGTAGCCATGAAATTAAAAGACACTTATTCCTTGGAAGGAAAGTTATGACCAACCTAGATAGCATACTAAAAAGCAGAGACATCACTTTGCCAACAAAGGTCCGTTTAGTCAAGGCTATGGTTTTTCCAGTGGTCATGTATGGATGTGAGAGTTGGTCTGTGAAGGAAGCTGAGCACTGAAGAATTGATGCTTTTGAACTGTGGTGTTCGAGAAGACTCTTGAGAGTCCCTTGGACTGCAAGGAGATCCTAAAGGAGACCAGTCCTGGGTGTTCATTGGAAGGACTGATACTGAGGCTGAAACTCCAATACTTTAGCCACCTCATGCGTAGAGTTGACTCATTGAAAAAGACCCTGATGCTGGGAGGGATTGGGGGCAGGAGGAGAAGGAGAAAAAAGAGGATGAGATGGCTGCATGGCATCACTGACTCAATGGACATGAATTTGAGTAAACGCCAGGAGTGGTGATGGACAGGGAGGCCTGGCGTGCTGCAATTCATGGGGTCGCAAAGAGTCAGACATGACTGAGCGACTGAACTGAACTGAACTGGTTAAATATCCACTTTTATTTTTGATCAACTATATAAGTACCCTGAATCTAAACCCCCTCATTTGTTAATGACTTAATTAAGATCCACTTCAAAGAGTTATTGTGAATGTTAAATTAGATTATGCATATAAAGTACTCAATACAATGTTTGTCGCAGAGTAAATGCTAAGTACATGTTATATATTTGTAAGCAAAAACTATATTTTCCCTTTCCTATATCTCTAGTCTTTTTTTCAGTTTTATTGAAATATCTTTGACATATAGCACTGTAATTAGTTTAAGGTGTACAGTAGAGTAACTTGGCTTATATATATTGTGAAGTGATTGCCACAATGATTTTAGTGAACATCCATCATCTCTTACAGAAACAAACAAACAAACAAAGTATTTTTTTCCTGTGATGAGAACTTCCAGAAGCAAAACTCTTAGCAAATTTCAAATATATCATACAGCAGTATTAACTATAAGAATCACTTACATTGCATCTTCAGTACACTTTTATAAACTTAAAGTTGTGCTTTTTGACCACCTTCATCCTAATTCATTTTTGTAAAGTTATTTATACATTTGAACAATTGATATTTAATGATTCTCAATGAAAATGAGCTATCTTTATTGAAAGCTTGAAATCTGTCCCTAAATTACCCAAAATATAGTCATGATAATTAATTGTAATAATGCAATACTTAATCAGTTCTAATAATTGTATCCTGTGCAATGAAACACTGAATCATTACACTCCTCTTGGATGCCTTTTACATAATTATCCTATCCGTTTCAACAGCACATGCAGACAGAAAGACATGTCGTTTCATGTGTTGACTCAATCTACTTTATTTCTGATGTACAACAAATTGAAAGTAACAATAGTCATTTTTCTTACTTATTAATGATATAGTACCTAACATAACCACATAGCATGCTGATTTTGTCATTACATTTAGACCAAAGAAATTAACTGCCAATATTATTTTAGGCAGTTGGGAAACTCCTTGAATATTCATTGACAGTTTTCTGAATTCTAATATAATTATATTTGTTTTTTTAAGGGGGGCTCTTATGCTGAGTGGTTATTGATTTTTACAACATTTGCCCCAAATTTAGCAATCAATATATCTTCAATATTCTAAGTACATTTAAAATTACATTCCTACAGTATATGTCTGAGTACACAAAAATAACTATGAAAAGAATGGGAAATTTTAACATGTATTCTTTTATAAGAACATTCTAAGACTGTATGGTTGTAAGTTAATGATTTGGTGCTTTGTTATACTCTTTAATATTGTCAAGAGTAAAAACATGTTTACTTGCCTGGAGAATCCCATGGACGGAGGAGCCTGGTAGGCTACAGTCCATGGGGTTGCGAAGAGTCGGACACGACTGAGCAACTTCACTTTCACTTTTGACTTTCATGCATTAGAGAAGGAAATGGCAACCCACTCCAGTGTTCTTGCCCGGAGAATCCCAGGGATGGGGGAGCCTGGTGGGCTACTGTCTATGGGGTCGCACAGAGTCGGACATGACTGAAGCAACTTAGCAGCAGCAGCTTACCAAACACTCATCTATCTATTACTTTATATGATTTCTACCTCCTGAGGTACACATCATTACCCCATTTCACAGGTAATGAAAACTGACTCAGAGAAATTAAGCAACATCTTAAATTACATGTTTTATAACTAAAAAGTCAGGACTAGAACTCTTGTCTTCAATCCACTTATTATCCTTTTTAAGTAACTCAATATTCTGTCTACTCTGTTTACCTCAGGTGAGTCTAAATAAATACAGTATATTAACTTGCATCAGTAGCCTTCTTACATCAAATAAAAAGATTAAAAGAGATGTATAGTTATCATCACATGTTAAGACAGGAAAACTGTGCAAACTATAATAATACTGTCCCAAATGAGGAGTAAAACCATTTAAACAATAAAGCAAAATGCAGAGTCTTATAGTATTTTGGCATTACCTTTCTAATGCTTACCATCTCAGTACAAGTGCTTGTATTATTTCACTTCAAAATGCCAGTCCTTAGGAATATGTTGCCTTGATTAAAATGAAATATAGGATAAAGGTTGAATTTGAATTCTGCTGGCAGACAAGCTTCTGTTCCTGCCTCTAGTACTTACTAGTGAAAGGATCTTAGGCAATTTACTTGAACTCTAAGCCTAATCTTCACATTGTTTTTTTTTTTTTTTTTAAAGCAATAATAATTCTATTTCTGTTAAAAACTCGAGGGAGGGGACATAGGTATACCCTATGGCTGATTCATGTTGATGTTCAGGAGAAACCAAAACAATATTGTGAAGCAATTATCCTTAAATTAAAAATAAATAAATTTAATTATAAAAAACAGAAGAAAAAAAAAACTAGTTTAAGTAGATAGTTTTTAAGTGTTTATAAAGTCCATTGGATGAACAAAGAAACTCTCGATTTCCTTTGAACACGTTGGAGTTCAGGAACAAATTGGGTCCCAGAATCCTACTGTCTCTTCCATTTTGAGGAAAACTGACAGACAGCTGTAGTAAGCCATAAAATCAGGAAGCATATGATCACAGAACCATGTGATAATGTACACCACAAAAATAAATGCTTGTAGCTTGCCCTTCAACCCATTTAATATAGTTCCACATTCTAGTCATGTGTAAGTATATCAAATTGGCAAAATAAACAAAATCCAGAAAACTGGACTCCAGGCAGCATCAAAAAGTTAAGATTTTAGCTTCCCAAAGAAAGCATACAGAAGGAAACCACAATATATGTTGAGCCAGCCAATCTATCATCTACCACAATAATAAGATATTCTTTGGATTTCTGTTTGGATACTTAAATCAGATAATGAATATTGGGTTCTTAGGCCATTGTCTATATTCAGCAAAGTTTCAGTAATAGCTAACTAGAATAATTATTCAGTCAGTTCAGTTCAGTTACTCAGTCGTTTCCGACTCTTTGTGACCCCATGAATTGCAGCACGCCAGGCCTCCCTGTCCATCACCAACTTCTGCAGTTCACTCAAACTCACGTCCATCAAGTTGGTGATGCCATCCAGCCATCTCATCCTCTGTCGTCCCCTTTTCTTTCTGCCCCCAGTGTTTCCCAGCATCAGGGTCTTTTCAAATGAGCCATCTCTTCACATCAAGTGGCCAAAGTATTAGAGTTTCAGCTTCAACAACAGTCCTTCCAATGAACACCCAGGACCAATCTCCTTTGGTGGACTGGTTGGATCTCCTTGCAGTCCAAGAGACTTGCAAGAGTCTTCTCCAACACCACAGTTCAAAAGCATCAAGTCTTAGGCGCTCAGCTTTCTTCACAGTCCAACTCTCACATCCATACATGACTACTGGAAAAACCATAGCCTTGACTAGACGGACTTTTGTTGATAAAGTAATGTCTCTGCGTTTTAACATGCTATCTAGGTGGGTCATAACTTTCCTTCCAAGGAGTAAGCATCTTTTAATTTCATGGCTGCAATCACCATCTGCAGTGATTTTGGACCCCAGAAAAATAGTCAGCCATGTTTCCACTCTTTCCGCATCTATTTGCCATGAAATGATGGGACCAGATGCCATAATCTTGGTTTTATTAATGTTGAGCTTTAAGCCAACTTTTTCACTCTCCTCTTTCACTTTCTTCAAGAGGATCTTTAATTCCTCTTCACTTTCTGCCATAAGGGTGGTATCATCTGCATATCTGAGGTTATTGATATATCTCCTGGCAATCTTGATTCCAGCTTGTGCTTCCTCCAGCCCAGCATTTCTCATGATGTACTCTGCATATAAGTTAAATAAGCAGGGTGACAATATATACCCTTGACGTACTGCTTTTCCTATTTGTAACCAGTCTGTTGTACCATGTCCAGTTGTAACTGTTGCTTCTTGACATGCATACAGGTTTCTCAAGAGGCAGGTCAGGTGGTCTGGCCCATCTTTTTCAAAATCTTCCACATTTTATTGTGATCCACACAATCAAAGGCTTTGGCATCGTCAATAAAGCAGAAATAGATTTTTTTTTTTTTTTTTTTTCTGGAACTCTCTTGCTTTTTCGATGATCCAGCGGATGTTGGCAATTTGATGTTTGGTTCCTCTGCATTTTCTAAAACCAGCTTGAACATCTGGAAGTTCACAGTTCACGTATTGCTGAAGCCTGGCTTGGAGAATTTTGAGCATTACTTTATGCACTGGAGAAGGGAATGGTAAACCATTTCAGTATTCTTGCCTTGAGAGCTACCATATGATGCCTTAATTCCACTCTTGGATATATTTGAAAAGAAATTGAAATCAGAATATTGAAGAGGTATCCGTAACTTCATGTTCATTGCAACATTATTTATAATAGCCAAAATATAGAAATAACCTAAAGGTGCTTTGACAGATAAAAGAATAAAGAAAATGTGGTATATATACAATGGACTATTTTCAGGGTTTTTTTTTTAAAGGAAGGAAATAACAACACTACTGATGGACATGAAATACATTATTCTAAGAGAAATTAATTCATGACAGAATGACAAACACTGTCTGATACCATTCATATAAGATATCTAAAATAGTAGAACTTGCAGATGCAGAAAATGGATCACTAGTTGCCAGGAGATGTGGGAAGATGAAGCAGGGAGTTGGTAAGAAGTTGTAGCTGTGCACAAGTTAACAATATGCACTTAAAATTCATTAACAGGGCAGATTTCATACTAAATATTCTTACTGTTAAACACACACACACATAAATGGACATCCAGGTATCTTTGGAGGTGGATATGTTATTACCATGATTATAGTGATGGTATTATAGGTGTATGCATATGTCTAAATTCATCAAAGTATATACATTAAATCTGTGCAGTTTTCTATATATCAACTATAGCTCAACAAAGCTGTAAAAAATAAAATTTTTAAAAGCAAACAAAACTCATAACATCTGGCTCCACAATTTTATTTTTTTGTCCTAGCGTCCAGCTTTCCTCTACTATAGAAAAGTCAGAATAACTGTAGCTCAAATAGTTTCACTGGCAAACTAAGAGTAGATAAATTCAGACAAGTTCTTAACTTATTTGATCTGTTCTTCTCTCATTTTTCAACAGAGATATCAACACCAATCTCAACTGTTGTCAGAATCACTGTAAGTAACGTATATTGTGTATCATTTTACATTGTTAATAAGTTTGTGATTTTTTTCCTCTTCATCCTCTTATGTCACAAGAACAAGATGTCTCTCCAAACCTGTTTAATTTTGTTTCCCAAAGACAAGAGGATCTTACTTCAATTCTAAAGCTTACCTAGAGTTTTACCTTTATATACTATCAGCCCTTTAAAAATTACAAATTATTAAGGTTGCCTGGTAGCACAAAATTTCACTCCTCAGGGAAAATCCTGAAAACATTAAACACAAAGCTATAGCTTTACTTTAGTTTGTCTAACAGAACAACTTTATTAGCCATAGTGCAACACTTAGCATTCACAAAACAGTCACTTAATTTCAGTCGCTCAGTCATATCCGACTCTTTGCGACCCCATGGACTGCAGCATGCCAGGCTTCCCTGTCCATCATCAACTCCTGAAATGTACTCAAACTCATGTCCATTGAGTTGGTGATGTCATCCAACCATCTCATCCTCTGTTGTCCCCTTCTCCTCCTGCCTTCAATATTTCCCAGCATCAGGTTCTTTGCAAATGAGTCAGTTCTTCACATCAGGTGGCTGAAGTATTGGAGTTTCAGCTTCAACATCAGTCCTTCCAGTGAACACCCAGGACCGATTTCCTTTAAGATAGACTGGTTGGATCTCCTTGCACTCCAAGGGACTCTCAAGAGTCTTCTCCAACACCACACTTCAAAAGCATCAGTTCTTCGGTGCTCAGCCTTCTTTATAGTCCAACTCTCACATCCATACATGACTACTGGAAAAACCATAGCATTGACTAGACGGACCTTTGCTGGCAAAGTAATGTCTCTGCTTTTCAATATGCTGTCAAGGTTGGTCATAACTTCCCTTTCCAAGAAGTAAGCATCTTTTAATTTCATGGCTATAGTCACCATCTGCAGTGATTTAGGAGCCCCTCAAAATAAAGTCTGTCACTGTTTCCACTGTTTCCCCATCTATTTGCCATGAAGTGATGGGACTAGATGCCATGATCTTCGTTTTTTGAATGTTGAGATTTAAGCCAACTTTTTCACTCTCCTCTTTCACTTTCATCAAGAGGCTCTTTAGTTCTTCTTCACTTTCTGCCATAAAGTTGGTGTCATCAGCATATCTGAGGTTATTAATATTTCTCCCAGCAATCTTGATTCCAGCTTGTGTTTCTTCCAGCCCAGCATTTCTCATGATGTACTCTGCATATAAGTTAAATAAGCAGGGTGACAATATACAGCCTTGATGTACTCCTTTCCCTATTTGTAACCAGTCTGTTGTCCTATGTCCAGTTCTAACTGTTGTTTCCTGACCTGCATACAGATTTCTCAAAAGGCAGGTCAGGTGGTCTGATATTCCTATCTTTTTCAGAATTTTCCACAGTTTATTGTGATCCACACAGTCAAAGGCTTTGGCATAGTCAATAAAGCAGAAATAGATGTTTTTCTGGAACTCTCTTGCTTTTTCCATGATCCAGTGGATGCTGGCAATGTGATCTCTGGTTCCTCTGCCTTTTCTAAAACCAGCTTGAACATCTGGAAGTTCACAGTTCATGTATTGCTGAAGTCTGGCTTGGAGAATTTTGAGCACTTCTTTACTAGCGTGTGAGATGAGTGCAATTGTGTGGTAGTCTGAGCATTCTTTGGCATGACCTTTCTTAGGGATTGGGATGCAAACTGGCCTTTTCCAGTCCTGTGGCCACTGCTGAATTTTCCAAGTTTTCTGGCATATTGAGTACAGCTCTTTCACAGCATCATCTTTTAGAATTTGAAATAGCTCGACCAGAATTCCATCACCTCCACTAGCTTTGTTCGTAGTGATGCTTCCTAAGGTCCACTTGACTTCACATTCCAGAATTTCTGGCTCTAGGTGAGTGATCATACCATTGTGAATATCTGAGTCATGAAGATCTTTTCTGTATAGTTCTTCTGTTTATTCTTGCCACCTTTTCTTAATACCTTCTGGTTCTATTAGGTACATATCATTTCTGTCCTTTATTGAGCCCATCTTTGCATGAGATATTTGTTTGGTGTCTCTAATTTTCTTGATTATCTTAATTATCATGTAACAGTGACAATAGTAATAATAACAGGACTATTAATAGCTATTATTGAGCCCTAAATACTACTTGGCACTTGTTCATAGTACTTGTTGTGGTTTACCTAATTCATTCCATCCAAAAATCCTATGAGGCTGCACTTTTTACCCATTGAAGAAATGTACCAAAGTCATAGATTAAGTAAATGGTATTGCCATGATTTGAAACCAAAGACTGTGTTGATAGTCTTTGTTGTTGGTAGACTATGTTGACAGTGAGCTATGATATTCTGTATAAAAAAGTCATAATATATAGTTAAAATGCATCATTATTTCAAACTTTACAGTAATAAACTACATTCAGAAAGGCTCCAGAGGTTAGTATCTTCTAATTTATTGCCTGGAGTTTTGGTAAACATTCATTGAATAGATTCCTATTTTTCGTATCTGACCAACAGAATCAACATCTCCAGATATAGAAACTGGAAATCTGTACCCTAGAAATTCTTATAATCAGAGAATCTGTGAAACACTAAGTTTTAAAGTCTGGAAGAATATTATGTTTCACTTTGGCTCAGAAGCCTCAGCTCTCTACTTTGAAGCAATGCTACTCCTGCAAATTGAGAAAGAGCATGAAATTTCTATGCTTTTGGCACAAACAGTTTTACTGCAAACCTTGAAATAGGAGCAGTAGAGAGAATTTCAACGAGGCACCATAAATTGGCAAGCTGGAAGGGAGCAGTGACATATTCCTTGTGTAAATGTTTTCTAAGCCTGAAGCCTGAAGGCAGATGTAGGCAGCTTATATACTGCTGGGGCCTGTGCTTCTAAAATTATGAATAAAGGTGAAAGTTGATTTTTAAAACCTTTTAAATCTTTGTTTTTAAAGATAGAAACAAAGACAATTATATGCAAAAGAACAAAAACATTCAGGTTGAGTGTATATAATCATGGGACTCAAAATCCCTACACTACACTTAAAAATCCACTCCTTTTAGAGAGAATCTTTGAATATTGTTAGCTAATAATATGCTCATGATTTTTTGTGTTTTCTCATTTTTTCAAGATTTTCCCTGAAAACAGAATATGAGTGATTCATCTTGCCAAAGGGCACCTCAGAGCATCCTGCAAGAGAATCAGACCTGGACCTAAAAGAAAAGGATAGATTTATAGCAGTTTTGAAACTTTTCTTTGTTGTGATATTGTTACTGTTGCAAATGCTCATGACATGGTGACAAATAAGTCAAGTCTCAACTTTAATATTATAAATCAAACCCAAATTCACATTTATCATGGGTAGAAGAGAAGGAGTAAGGGAAATTTAAAGCTCAGGGAATCTCACAGGGGGAAATGGGATGCTTATAGTTTTGAAATTATAGATTGGGAACAGTGACACTTTTGAATCATTTCAGAAATTCTGTCTCCAACAATGGGAAGATAGACAGTGACTAGTATCTCTGCCAAGATACAGACCAAAGTGAAGTCTCTTCATAATCTTCTAACGCTATGCCTTTAAAAGTATGACTTGCATCCTAACATAAAGCAATAACACCAATTACACAAACACCTGAGGATTATCAACTTTTAAGCCTGAGATAAATTTGGACAGTTCTATACACATTTCTTATTCTGTTAACCTCTTACATCCTAATGCCAAATTCTGCATCAATTAATCCCCTTATGTTTGCATATAATATAGATTCCTCTAAAATTGGAATAAATAATAAAAGGATTTATTGACTTAAATAGATATCATAACTGGAGATCCAATTAAAGTACACTTCAGCGTTTATGGCTCCAGAGGCCCAATTATGGTATCAAAGGTCCAGTCTCTTTCTCTCATTCTTTCTCTGTGCACATTTATGTGTGTGTGTTCAGTCATGTCCAGCTCTTTGCAACCCATGGACTATAGCCTGCCAGGTTCCTCTGTCCATGGAATTTTCCAGGCAGAAATACTGGAGTGGGTCCCCCATTTCCTACTACAAGGGATCTTTCTGACCCAGAGATCAAATCTGTCTCTTGTGCCTCCTTCACTGTCAGGTGGATTCTTTACCACTGCACCACCTCGGAAGACCCTGGGTGCTCTGAAAACCAAAATAAAGCTTTTATCCTAAAATGAGTTGATCTTATGCATAGGCAAAGACTGTCCACCATGATTACAGCTATGGAATGAGTCATGTCACAACTCTGGAGTTAGGGGTCTATGCCCTGTGACTTAAGAACCTGTGAGTTTTAACTAAATACCTGGAAACTCATGCTTATATGCAACAGATGAACAAATCCTCTTCTTAAAATTCCAGCAAGTTAACAAATGATTATTTAACCCGATATAATTAGCATAATTTCCTGTCCACATCTAGGATACCAACTTCAAGGCTATAAAGACAAGAAATGAAAAGATTCATATTCTCAGGACGTAACAACTCAGTTATCTAGATCTAAAGTCATGTAAATGAAGCTGTGGAGCTTGGGGTTTGGTGGAGCAGAAGCATCAGTGTATTCATTCTTTTTGCATTGTGTGATATCTAAGCTCTACATTTATGATGCAAATACTAGCAGGCAAAGTGCAACTGAAATCAATATGATTTTGCTTAGTATTCATGCAACAGATGCCATCTGTACAATATTCTTTGGGATGATGTTTAGCAAAACTATGGAAAGTAATGACTGTTCAAATATAAATGATACTTTGATTTCAGCTGAAAAGCAACCCAAAACATCAAAGAAGTACCACTATTATCAGTTCTGAAGAAAATCAGCTCATTTAAGGCATCAAAAGTGTGAAGACACTGATTGACCTATGTCAGATTATAAGAAGAATGACTAACCATTATTCTACCATAAAAAACTATTTCAGGGATCTCCATAATGCTGCAGAAGGAACTAACTGCTGTTAAGGAAATATTTTATGTTATTTTCTAATTGAATCACCAACACTCTCTTATTTCTAATACATTAACTCACATCCAGTTTCACTGAAATGCTTAGGATATACTAGTGTGAAGTGAAAGTCACTCAGTTGTGTCCAACTCTTTGCGACCCCATGGACTATACAGTCCATGGAATTCTCCAGGCCAGAATACTAGGGAAGGTAGCCTTTCCCTTCTCCAGGGCATCTTCCCAACCCAAGGATTGAACCCAGGTCTCCCATATTGCAGTAGATTCTTTACCAGCTGAGCCTCAAGAGAAGCCCAAGGATATAGGCTTCTCATTTATGTATAAGAAGGCAAAACAAGCAGAAAACAACAATAAAAGCAGCTTTCAAGTCTTTAGCTATGCAGAGCACCAATTCTACTACTTTAGGTTTATTTCCTGAAATGATAGAAAAGCACTTCAGGTCTGTACCCTAAGTTCAATATTGTGCCACATGTATTCTCTGTATAGTTTCTATTGACATAAAAGAGTAAAAGAGATCAGCCAATCTGAGAAAATATTATCCAGGACAACACTGGGCTTCTTAACAATATTGCTTTTTAAAGGGGTTCAGCAGATGGCATAAATAACCCAGCTCGGGTACTCCACATGTGCTCAATCATTCATTGGCTGAGAGCATGTGGCTCCAGCACTAACAAGAAATCTTTAAATGCAGCGACTACAGATTGTCAGCCAACAAACTCTTTGCAATAGGTTTTTCTCAAAGAGACGAAAGCATTATATCCTCATGACCACCATAGCTACATGCCATGTCTCATATCAGCCTGTTAATTTAGTGATTTACTAACTACTTTGTACTTTAATGTTGTATAGATATTATCTTTGCTCACTGATTTTCTAGGACAGAAATAATTGAGCATGTAATTTTTTTGGTCAAAATGAATTATGAACATCATGAGTGACCTATATAATTTTCCTAGTCAAACTGAACTGTCTTTTGTCCTTTTTGTCCTCCCTTCCTACCACAAGGTATACAACATAACTTATACACATCAAGTGATACACAAGAACCAAGTCAATGATTCCTAAAATTTGTACATTGATGAATGCTGACAAATCATCTTCACATGATTTGGTTTTGTCTTAAAATTTAGATAGGAAAGACAGGAAATTAAATCTGGGACTTAGCAGCCTATAAAGGAAGAAAATTCCCTATTTACTTTTCAGGAGCTTAAAGTCTCAAGCACATCTTAAAATATTCTCATATTTGATTGAATAGCAAAAAAAAAAATAGATTTCCACAGGTCTACAACTTGCTGAAGCCCCTAGCTTTTTAATAGCAAGGATGTCAAAGGAAAAGTTTGAAGATTCTGGCAAGTATATTACATAAAAGCCAGTGGATAGCTTTGCATTATAACCAAGATAGACATGCTGGAGATAAAAGGAGTTGACACATTAAAGTGCTTTGCTATTTCCAGCCCTGTAACTAATATAAAATGTTATAATGAGTCCATTGGGTTTGGAGTGTGAACTTACTTAAAAACCACAGCCCATCTCCTGAGCTGCCTTACATTTGTGCAATGCTATCAGGCCAGGAATTGCTTCTCTGTGTTCAGGGAAACTTGAATTCCATTTTGCCATTTAAAATCTGCTTGCTCTCTAAAAGTGGCTCAGTTCAATAAGAGCAAGTGAACTCCCTGAATAGCTTTAACTGTTTAATGCATTACCTTTAGCCTAAAGAATTAGAAAAAAATTTACATCTCTTTGAAAATATTTTTCAGTGAGCACTGTGTTCAATGTTCAAGGCACTTGATCTTAACACATGTGTAAGCCTAACAGAAAGCAGTCTTTAAAGAATCATAAGTTGGACAATTCACTCACCTGTCATTGGTTTCTTCTTTATGTATACAGAATGGAACATGTCTTACTTCATGTTTTGTCCATTGGTTATTATTAGCTTGTTTGGAATTTAGCATACTTGATGAAAGTGAAAGAGGAGAGTGAAAAAGTTGGCATAAAGCTCAACATTCAGAAAATGAAGATCATGGCATCTGGTCCCATCACTTCGTGGGAAATAGATGGGGAAACAGTGGAAACAGTGTCAGACTTTATTTTTGGGGTCTCCAAAATCACTGCAGATGGTGACTGCAGCCATGAAATTAAAAGATGCTTACTCCTTGGAAGGAAAGTTATGACCAACCTAGAGAGCATATTCAAAAGCAGAGACATTACTTTGCTAACAAAGGTCCGTCTAGTCAAGGCTATGGTTTTTCCTGTGGTCATGTATGGATGTGAGAGTTGGACTGTGAAGAAAGCTAAGTGCCGAAGAACTGATGCTTTTGAACTGTAGTGTTGGAGAAGACTCTTGAGAGTCCCTTGGACTGCAAGGAGATCCAACCAGTCCATTCTAAAGGAGATCAGTCCTGGGTGTTCTTTGGAAGGAATGATGCTAAAGCTGAAACTCCAGTACTTTGGCCACCTCATGTGAAGAGTTGACTCATTGGAAAAACCTCTGATGTTGGGAGGGATTGGGGGCAAGAGGAGAAGGGGACGACAGAGGATGAGATGGCTGTATGGCATCACCGACTTGATGGACTTGAGTTTGAGTGAACTGCGGGAGTTGGTGATGGACAGGGAGGTCTGGCGTGCTGAGATTCATGGGGTCGCAAAGAGCCGGACATTACTGAGTGACTGAACTGAACTGAACTGAAACTAAAAAGAAAATAAAAGCTAATATAGTTATAGTTTGCCTCTTAATAAGGTAAATATCATTGCTTCTCAAAATTATGAGAAAGAATGAAATTAATGAGAATGAATTTCAGTGGAAATTCCATAAAAATACAAAATAGATTTTTTTAACATTTTATTTTTTAAAAAAATTTTGGAGTATATTTTCTTTAAATGTTGTGTTAGTTTATACTATACAGTAAAATGAATCAGCCATACATATACATCGCCTCCCTTTTGGACTTCCTTCCCATTCAGGTCACCACAATGCATTTAGTGGAGTTCCCTGTGCTTTCTGGTATGTTCTCAGTAGTTACATGTTTTTTTTTTTTTCTGTTCTATGCTGTGCTTAGTCGCTCAGTCCTGTCTGACTCTTTGTGACCCAATGGACTGTAGCCTGCCAGGCTCCTCTGTCCATGGGGATTCTGCAGGCAAGCATACTGGAGTGTTTATCATGCCCTCCTCCAGGGGAATCTTCCCAACCCAGGGATCAAACGCAGGTCTCCCGCATTGCAGCAGATTCTTTACCAACTGAGTCACCAGGGAAGACCAAGAGTAGTGGACTGGGTAGCCTATCCCTTCTTTGGGGGATCTTCCCAACCAAGCAACCAAACCAGGGTCTCCTGAATTGCAAGCAGATTCTTTACCAGCTGACCTACCAGGAAAGTCCTATATGTTTTATACATACTATCAATAGTGTATATGTGTTGCTAACATTTTATGTGTCTATTAGGAGCCTAGGGTTTTTGCACGCATTTTTTCAATTGCTCCTTCCTATTTTCCTCCTTCTTTTCTTCATTCTTTCCATATTGATTATCTATACATGCTTGGAACTGGAATTATGAGGCTACCTTCCTTCACTCAGCCTCCACACCATTCATTAATGCTTTGGCTTAAGAAAGCAATTTTCAAATATTTTATAAGAACAATTGTTTTTAAAAGCATTTTTAAATTTGTACACTTAAAGGAGTTCCCATATTTATAGCACATAAGCAGATATCAAGTTCTGGAATGATTTTGCATTTTCCTCTTCTATCAGCTTCAGTTCAGTTCAGTTCAGTTCAGTTGCTCAGTCATGTCTGACTCTTTGCAACCCCATGAATTGCAGCACGCCAGGCCTCCCTGTCCATCACCAACTCCCGCAGTTCACTCAAACTCACGTCCATTGAATCGGTGATGCCATCTAGCCATCTCATCCTCTGTCGTCCCCTTCTCCTCCTGCCCCCAATCCCTCCCAGCATCAGAGGCTTTTCTAATGAGTCAGCTCTTCACATGAGGTGGCCAAAGTACTGGAGTTTCAGCTTTAGCATCATTCCTTCCAAAGAAATCCCAGGGCTGATCTCCTTCAGAATGGACTGGTTGGATCTCCTTGCAGTCCAAGGGACTCTCAAGAGTCTTCTCCAACACCACAGTTCAAAAGCATCAGTTCTTCGGCACTTAGCTTTCTTCACAGTCCAACTCTCACATCCATACATGACCACAGGAAAAACCATAGCTTTGACTAGACAGACCTTTGTTGGCCAAGTAATGTCTCTGCTTTTCATTATGCTATCTAGGTTGGTCATAACTTTCCTTCCAAGGCATAAGCATCTTTTAATTTCATGGCTATCAGCTTACCCAACTATAACCTGAAGTCTCCTCCCTTTAAAAATCATCAAATTTACATTTATGTTAAGTTATACATATTAACTCGGAAGAATAGAATATCAAACAAATAACACTGGGTCAATTCATGAATCAGATTAGCTTTGGAAAAACAGACAGTTTAGGTTTAATGTGAAAGGAAAGATCTATAATCTGGTACATTAGTTTTCCATGACTAAAAACAGATTTCCATAAACAAACTTTATGATTTAAAACAATAAGCATTTATACCTTTATATTTTCATAGATCAGGAATCTGAATATGGCTTAACGGGATTCTCTGCTTAGGGTTCCACAGGCTACAGTTAAAATATTTGCCGGGACCGTGGTTTCATCTGAGGTCTGGACCTTGTTCCAAGAGAATGTACTTGTTGGCAGAATTCAGTTGCTTCAGACTGCAGGAGAGAAGCCATGAGATGCTGAGATCCCCTGTAGTCTTGTCCTTGATAGGCATTTCCTATCATGGCCACCTGCTTCTTCAAAGCCACTAGCATTGTTTGGAAAGAGAGAGTTTTGTATAACATAATGAGGTCAATGAGATGGAGTTCCATTACCATCATCTTTTCTATATAATGTGGTTTCATAGACAGAATTATATCCCATTCCCCTCTATTTCATTGGCTAAAAGCAGGATACTTATCAAAGTACAGAGATAGTGGCAGTCATTTAGAATTATATTTATCATACCTGTTCTACAACCATAGATATTTTGGACTGCCAGGGAATGATTGGGCTATCTACAGTAAAATCTGAGGACCAGAACACAAACTTACTTCCTTTATACCTTTTGTCTAAGGTTTATTTTGAGTTTCTTCATTTTCACTTTTTTTGGTGCTTTTCCATTTAAAAAGTAATTTCCAAATATTTTCTAATCTGGTTGTTCTTACTTTTCCTGTGGTGAAATAAGTACATTGTAATTCCTCTCTTCACAAGTGAAGAGACTGAGCTTCAGAGAGGATACTCAACACCTCAAGTTCTCATAGGTAATATGGGGTAGAGCTTGAAATCAATTCATATATTTTTACTTCTGTTCTTAATTTGGTATCACATATCACAAGCATAATGTCTCTGTAAAGGCTGTCTTAATAGGTACCTTCCCTATTAAGGTCTATAAGGATTCCCTTAGCACCTCTTATATAGCATTACATTACCATGTGGAATCCACAGCAGGAAAATTGGACTAATGACCACAAATACACAGAGATGCAAAAGTATTTTAACTGACATTAACTGACTATAGGGATATTGGAAAGTCACTGTCATATTCTCTTCCATCTCATAAGCTTATATAAAGATTTCCCAGGGAGGCATATTTGACATACCAATCTAGATACTGAGATATTAAAAGAATTTCTAATAAGACCTCTGTTCTTAGTATTTGTTTTCAGGATCTATCACCAGAACCATTATCCAAATATCAAATATCAAAAATAATCACTGTATTTCACATTTTCCTTAATAAAATATATTGAGTTTTGTCATGGTGTATCCCTCACTACTGCTTTGGGTCAACATGTCCCTTATGAATAAGTGCAAGAGTGCTAGAAAAAGTTGTTTGAAAAATAAAGAGGTCTTAAAGTAAGATCCAGAATGAAGCTAAGTGCCAAAGCTGATCAGGCCAAGTATCAGAATGCAGAGGTGAGTTATGGTGATGTCAAGATGGCCAGAGAAATAAGAAATGTTTGAAACCCTGCTTGACCAAAAATTCTATAAGGAAGATAGATGAATAAGAGGCAGTGTTAAAGGAAAGCAAATTATCATTATTGTTAGCTATATTAATGTTGTCATATCACTAATTAGACTTCTATCAGAAGCAGAATTCTCTGGTATACCTTGCTTCATATTGAAGTGTAGATTAGAGGATGTTGAAACCTCCTTAAACCATAAATCCCAACCCTAACTCAGTTCTTTGTTTCTTTATTTGGCTCCACTGGGTCTTAGTTGTGGCATGTGAGATCTTTAGCTGTGACATGCAACCACTTAGTTCCAGGATATGAGATCTAGTTCCCTGACCAGGGATTGAACCTGGGTCCTCTGCATTGGGAGCATGAAGTCTTAGCCACTGAACCACCAGGAAAGTCTCCTCTGATTCAGTACTTTAAGCAGCCACATAAAAAGTGAAAGTGAAAGTTGCTCAGTCATGTCCCAACACTTTGCAATCCCATGAACTGTAGCCCTCCAGGCTCCTCTGTCCATGGAATTTGCCAGGCAAGAATACCAGAGTGGGTAGCCACTCCCTTCTCCAGAAGATCTTCCTGACCCAGGGATTGAACCTGGGTCTCTTGCATTTCAGGCAGATTCTTTACCATCTGAGCCATGAGGAAAACAGCCACACAGTTCAAGAGAATGCACCAACCAGAGTATGAGTAGAAAGAGAAAGAACCTTCTATGCTTCCAACTTTTCCCTGGTCGCCAGTGTGAGAGTCATGTAGTCATCATTGAATATTACCAGTTGCTTTGACTCTCAAAGAAGCAAAGTTTGGGAATAAGATGTAAAGAAAAACTTAGAACTTTTCCTCTTTCCAACATGAAAAATATTTTCTGTAACATCATTATATCAAATATATCAAAATCTGAAAAATACTAAAATCAAAAGAGATATTAAAAACAAAATTGTAAGAAAACACTATGTTCTTAAACAAGTCTAGAAATGCAGAGTGAAACAACATTAAGCAAATATAGTTGCTGCAGAAATTCTATAGTGCGAATGTATATTTTTGCATGTCTATCTGAAGTCAACTTATTTGGCCATGGAAGTGCTTATTCAAGAATGATAATAATATCTCATCAAACCTCAGTATTAGGTAGTTGGAGTAGAGACTGAGGCACAGTCTCACATCATAAGAGTTTTAATAGACAGGTAATGTTTGTGAGTGGGGAGAATGGAGAAGTAGTAAGGTTAGACAGAGAGAACTGCTACCTGGAATGAAGATGTTGCTGCTGCTGCTGCTGCTGCTGCTAAGTCGCTTCAGTCATGTCCGACTCTGTGCGACCCCATAGACAGCAGCCCAGCAGGCTCCCCCGTCCCTGGGATTCTCCAGGCAAGAACACTGGAGTGGGTTGCCATTTCCTTATCCAAATGAAGATGTTAATAGGCTCCAGTTTCATCCACCTCATTAGAACTGATTCAAATGCATTCTTTTTAATGGCTGAGTAATACTCCATTGTGTATATGTATCATAGCTTTCTTATCCATTTATCTGCTGATGGACCTCAGAGTGAAGTAAGCCAGAAAGAAAAACACCAATACAGTATACTAACGCATGTATATGGAATTTAGAAAGATGGTAACAGTAACCCTGTATACCAGACAGCAAAAGAGACACTGATGTATAGAACAGTCTTTTGGACTCTGTGGGAGAGGGAGAGGGTGGGATGATTTGGGAGAATGGCATTGAAACATGTATAATATCATATATGAAATGAGTCACCAGTCCTGGTTCGATGCACGATACTGGATGCTTGGGGCTGGTGCACTGGGACGACCCAGAGGGATGGTACAGGGAGGGAGGAGGGAGGAGGGTTCAGGATGGGGAACACATGTATACCTGTGGCGGATTCATTTTGATATATGGCAAAACCAATACAATATTATAAATTTAAAAAATAAAAAACAAAACAAAACAAATGAAGATGTTAGTCTTCACCAAACCGCAGGCAGCTCTGGAACAAAACTCCCTTGCTTGTAAGAGTCCCATATTGGAGGGAAAAGACATTGTATTTAGTGCTTCCTCCATGTTCAGTAATTGCCTGGGGATTTCCCAAGAAGAATGTGGCTACAGCTTGAAAGCGGAGGTGATCCTGAACGTGTTAATAGTGGGGAGAAGTCAGCAAACTGTATTCCTTACCACTAAATACACACCCTTCTTTATGATAGGAGATCCAAGTGTTATGTCCCCAAAATTGCCACAAGTGCTAATTTAAGGAAGCCAGATTGGAAAATTCTGACAATGACATATTCACATGAATAGTCCTAGTTAGTCATTCAAGCAAACTTAATTGAGCACATGGTTGTGAGTGTGTGTGAGTGTGTGTGTGTGTATGTGTATGTGTTCTTTTTCATTTATAAAGGAAGCAGCAAGACCTCCCAGATACAATTCCAGAGACTTGACAGGATATGGAGCTTCCTCATTTTTATATTTGATTCTGTAGAGGGAAAATAAAGTGATGACTGGTTTAGTTTTCAATTAAAGCCTCCCATATTCATATCACATCTGAAAATGATCTCAAGATACTATATTTATAACATCCTTGCTTTCATGAAAATGAGGCATAATGAACCTTCTTACATGGAATAGTAGGTGAACTAGAAGTGAAGAAGAAGGTTTAAAGAAATACATGGTACCTAAACTGGCACACATATCAAAAATACCATCTAGGAGGGATATTCTTAAAATCTACTCACACTTCTATAGAATTTTAAGTTTGTGCTATGATTAGAGATAAGAATTTTGTTACATTCTAGGTTTACCTCAGGACAAATATATACCACATTGATTTCTGGACTGAAGAAGATAGATGAGGTTTTTATTTAATATTACCCTTAATTTTTAGAGTTTTATTTGTAGTGACCCATGAGTCACTCCTGGTTTGGTCCAGAGGTCAAATGAAAATGACAACTGGAAGATGCAATTATTTAAGAGCATCACCGACTCAATGGACATGAGTTTGAGTAAGCTCTGGAAGTTGGTGATGGCAGGAAAGCCTGATGTGCTGTAGTCCATGGGGTCACAAAGAGTTGGACATGACTGAGTGACTAAACTGAACTGAGGCCACATTTTATGAGAGTTTTGTAAGAATTTGGCTTTGATTTTTAACATAAATCAGTCATACCCAGGGACAATAAATCAAGCCATATTCTTTGCGTTTACTATACTTTGAATTTTTTATGAATATAGTATAGCACAAATGTCTGCTGTTATCTATAATGAAATAGAAACATGGCTTGGTAAGATTTAAAAAAATGTTTTGAACAGAAAAGATGTGACCATTTGCTGATTTTCTGAATAACCTGCAATTTTTTAAAAAGGCCCTTTACTTACAAAAATAGATGATGAGCCAAATTCATGAGTGACTCATGGGTCACTACAAATAAAACTCTAAAAACTAAGGGTAGGTCATGCTTACCTTCCCTTGTTGGAGAATAACTTTCAAGACATTTGAAAGAAACCATACATCTAAACTTCCCTGGCTTCTAAAAGCTGACCCTGACACATACTCTCATCTTCCATTTTCCCAGAAGCTAGCATGACAGTGGTCTGCAATATTTAGAGATCACTTTTCAGCTACCAAGAAAAAAATCTCTTTAAAAACTGGAGTATAGTTGATTCACAAAATATATACTGGTATATACATGCACATACACATACATATAGAGATGATTTGCTATTATAGGTTAATACAAGATACTGACTATTGTTCTCTGTTGTGTTGTTTTTTTTCACTCAGTTGTGTCTGACCCTTTTGTGACCCACATGGACTGTAGCCCACCAAGCTCCTCTGTCCATGGGATTTTCTGGGCAAGATCACTCGATGGGTTGCCATTTCGTTCTCTAGGGGATCTTCCTGATCCAGGGATTGAATCCACATCTCCCTGCATGTCCTTCATTGCAGGCAGATTCTTTACTGCTGAGCCAGTAAGGAAAGTTCTCTGTGGTATAGAGTAAATCCTTGTTGCTTATCTATTTTGTTTATAGTGGTTTGCATCTGTTAATCTCACACTCAACTTTTCCCTCCCCTTATCCATTTCTCCTTTGGTAACCACAAGATTGTTTTCTGTATTGATGAGTCTGTCTTTTATCAATGTATAGATTTGTCTTGATTGTAAAAAATATAGATCAGTAGCTGCAGAGGAGGTCAACAGGGGGCATCCATTTTTTGCTTTGATTCATCTTTTAGTCTGCAGCTACCCCACCTCAACAGAGATCAGTAACTATGTGATACTTAAGTACATATTCTTGTTTGATGCCAAGGCAGAGAGGAATGGACATTGATAGAAGGCTGGGCCCATTTAATTGAAATCTTTTACGCATAAAAATAATTTTAACTTTTTAGTCTGTGACTTTAAAATCTGTAGGAAAACCTGCCCTTACAGTGTGCATGTTTGAAATCTGGAGCATAATATTGAATCTTTAGGAATAATGGTGATTTAGGACAAACCTAGCAAACCTGTGTCTTCACTACATAAAATTGCAAGAAAATATGCATCACTCTGTGTAAATTTGCTAAAATTCGTGAGCAGAATTTGGAGCTCAGTATCTGCACTTGCTCCTTGGAAGAAAAGTTATGACCTACCTAGACAGCATATTAAAAAGCAGAGCTAGTACTGTGCCAACAAAAGTCTGTATAATCAAGGCTATGGTTTTTCCAGTGGTCATGTATGGATGTGAGAGTTGGACTATAAAGAAAGCTGAGCACTGAAGAATTGATGCTTTTGAACTGTGGTGTTGGAAAAGACTCTTGAGAGTCCCTTGGACTGCAAGGAGATCCAACTAGTCCATCCTAAATGAAATCAGTCCTGAATATTCATTGGAAGGACTGATGTTGAAGCTGAAACTCCAATACTTTGGCCACCTAATGTGAAGAACTGACTCATTTGAAAAGACCCTGATGCTGGGAAAGATTGAAAGCCGGAGGAGAAGGGGATGGCAGAGGATGAGATGGTTGGATGGCATCACAGACTCAAGGACACGAGTTTGAGTAAACTCCAGGAGTTGGCAATGGACAGGGAAGCCTGGTGTACTGCACTCCATGGGATCACAAAGAGTTGGACCCAACTGAGCGATTGAACTGAACTGAACTGATCTGTGTTTCTAGGCTTTCCTGGTGGTTTAGTGGTAAAGAATCCACCTGCCATTGCAGGAGACACAGGAGGACCCCTGGAGTAGGAAATGACAACCCACCCCAGTATTCTTGCCCAGGAAATCCCACTGGTAGAGGAGCCTGACTGGCTACAGTTCATGAGGTCAAAAAGAGTCAGACACAAATGAGTGACTCAAAGATACTTTCACTTTTTTTCAAATACATATATAGGTTTTAAAAAAACCATAGGTGGAATGCCTACAGAAATAAGTACAAAGTATAATGGAAAAGGAAAAGAAAATATATATTCAAGCTAAAAATGATTGCATTTCCAAAAATGTCAACGTTGTAGAACTGTAGAAATGTGATTGTGATATATGAATGTGACAAGAGAATTTAAGAATGATACTGACCACACATTTTCCCTATATTGTTTTGGAGCAATATTTAATACATGTATTCAAATTGACTTCAGAATTATGCCCCTAGTTCTGACAAACCCTCTCCCTTAGATTATCTGAGGCTTCATTCATCACAGTGTCGTGCAGGGCACTGGGAAACTCCTGAAGTGATGGAATTATGTTACTTATACAGCTGCCTGCATATTACAAGTATTTTTTTTTTAATTTTATTTTATTTTTAAACTTTACATAACTGTATTAGTTTTGCCAAATACCAAAATGAATCCGCCACAGGTATACATGTGTTCCCCATCAAGTATTTTTATATGAACAGTATAGAGCTTTTGTTTTGTGTCTTCATAGTTAGGTCTGAACTGAACTGAGAAAGCAACAGAATGGGTTTTAAATTTGTTTAACCAATATTTTCTGATGGTTGTTTTTTAAGTATTAGAATGAATTATTTAGAGACACAATGAAATTCATTTCCTCTTGAGAAATCTAAGAGCCAGACTTTCCTGTCCTGAATATATTTGAGAAAAATCTACCAAAGACAAAATGTTGGATTCAATTTATTTCTCCATTTTTGATTCAGAGCATTTCCCTAGACAATTAATTAGAAAAATGCAGCATACCTAAATAGCAATTTAAAAATCCTGTTTCAATTTTTATATTCAATTTTTATATATTGTTTTCAGGGCTAGAAAACAATATTGTACATTCATGCATTTCACTGCAAAAGAGTTAAGTCATTTGCAGAGGCTTCTTAAATCTATTTTCAAACAAAGTAGGGTATAAATAAATACATTAATTTAAAAATAGAAAAAATCTTCCTTTGGTCAATTTGTTTCATTTTAACCAGAGTTACAAATGTTTCTGCATGGAGAGCTTTCGAATAAATAAATATTGGGCTTTGAAAGAAGCTTTACAATACATTTTATTTATCAATTTGTAACAATTTTTAAACTGTGATTATATTGTCTATGTTTAGTGGCATTACAGAGTACAGTAACTTTAGTGGAAAAGAAGGAAATCTCAGATGAATCTTGGACACTTGGTTTGGTTATAGCATTTATTAATGCTGCTGGGCAAACTTTCCTTTTTCTATAACTCCTGCAGGAAGCCTTGTTTCACTGACTTAATTATTATAATCCTTTAACTAGTAAGCAACCAGTGAAGCAAGGAAAGAATAAAGGATGAAGCGATAAGAAGAAAATTATGAACTTAAATCTCTTAACTTCAAAAAAGTTTGTTTTTGCCACTTAGGAGAGCTGATTTAATCTTTTCTGTTAATCATTTTTTTTTTTTTTTCAAAAGCATCAATTCTTCAGCACTCGGCTTTATTCACAGTCCAACTCTCACATCCATACATGACCACTGGAAAAACCATAGCCTTGACTAGATGGACCTTTGTTGGCAAAGTAATGTCTCTGCTTTTGAATATGCTATCTAGGTTGGTCATAACTTTCCTTCCAAGGAGTAAGTGTCTTTTAATTTCATGGCTGCAATCACCATCTGCAGTGATTTTGGAGCCCCCCAAAATAAAGTCTGCCACTGTTTCCACTGTTTACCCATCTATCCGCCATGAAGTGATGGGACCCGATGCCATGATCTTCATTCTCTGAATGTTGAGCTTTAAGCCAACCCTTCCACCCTCCTCTTTCACCTCCATCAAGAGGCTTTCCAGTTCCTCTTCGCTTTCTGCCACAAGGGCGGTGCCATCTGCACATCTGAGGCCATTGACATCCCTCCCGGAAATCTTGATTCCAGCCCGTGCCTCCTCCAGCCCAGTGTTTCTCATGATGTATTCTGCATATAAGTTAAATAAGTTAAATAAGTGACAGTATACAGCCTTGATGTACTCCTTTTCCTATTTGGAACCAGTCTGTTGTTCCATGTCCAGTTCTAACTGTTGCTTCCTGACCTGCATATAGGTTTCTCAAGAGGCAGGTCAGTACCTCATGCCAAATGTTGTGGGCTGAATGAAGCACAAGCTGGAATCAAGATTGCCGGGAGAAGTATCAACAACCTCAGATATGCAGATGACACCACCCTCATGGCAGAAAGCAAAGAGGAACCAAACAGCCTCTTGATCAAGGTGCAAGAGGAGAGAGAAAAAACTGACCCAAAACTCAACATTCAATAAAACTAAGATCATGGCATCTGGTCCCATCACTTCATGGCAAATAGAAGGGGAAACAATGGAAACATTGTTTCTTTTTCTTTTTTTAAAATTTTATTTTATTTTTAAACTTTACAAAATTGTATTAGTTTTGCCAAATATCAAAATGAATCCGCCACAGGTATACATGTGTTCCCCATCCTGAACCCTCCTCCCTCCTCCCTCCCCATACCATCCCTCTGGGTCGTCCCAGTGCACCAGCCCCAAGCATCCAGTATCGTGGATTGAACCTGGACTGGCTTGAGAAGATAGCCAAACATAATTAATACAAATAGAAGCCATGAGATCTGGAGAAAGATATCCAGAGAGAATACTCTGAATAGAAATCATACTGTATACAAGACAGACTTGTATACAGAAACTCACCCTTGTCACAGTGCCTTATGGAAACAGAGCCAAAAGGAATTTTTCTCAATAGGTCTCTTCCTTTTGCCCACAAAATATAACCTTGACAGTTAGACAAACAGATATAATAAAAAGCAAACCTTAGTAAAACCAGCCCCCTAAAAGGGACAGTTGGCCCCAAATTAATGTGTTTATCCTCCTCCTGATAAAGTACCACCTAGTAGAGAGATGGACTATCTGAATCCTAGGTTCTTTCCTCGTCAAAGAGTGAAGAGAGGGAAAAGGTTTCTTGAGTTTCTTTAAAGATGGGTAACCAGTAATGTCTGTTAATCCTAGCGTCAACTAGGGCCATCGATATTCTCTTCAAGATATAATAAGGCTTTATATTTGAGGGCCCTTTATTCAACCTTTTATTCTTCTTAGTGTTCTCTATATTTTTACTTCTGAATAGTGAAATATGTAAGTCAGATCCTCAAGACTTTATGAATATCTACTTGAATTTCCCCTCAACCCATCAGATCAGATCAGATCAGTCGCTCAGTCGTGTCCTACTCTTTGAGACCCCATGAATCGCAGCACGCCAGGCCTCCCTATCCATCACCAACTCCCGGAGTTCACTCAGACTCACATCCATCGAGTGAGTCTCATCTCATCCTCTCATCCTCTGTTGTCCCCTTCTCCTTTGCCCCCAGTCCCTCCCAGCATCACAGTCTTTTCCAATGAGTCAACTCTTCACATGAGGTGGCCAAAGTACTGGAGTTTCAGCTTTAGCATCATTCCTTCCAAAGAAATCCCAGGGCTGATCTCCTTCAGAATGGACTGGTTGGATCTCCTTGCAGTCCAAGGGACTCTCAAGAGTCTTCTCCAACACCACAGTTCAAAAGCATTAATTCTTCGGCGCTCAGCCTTCTTCACAGTCCAACTCTCACATCCATACATGACCACAGGAAAAACCAGAGCCTTGACTAGACGAACCTTTGTTGGCAAAGTAATGTCTCTGCTTTTCAGTATGCTCAACCCATAGATACTAACAAAAATAAGCCCTATAGCAACCAATTCAAGAAAAGGCTTTTCTGGTGACTCAGCAGTAAAGAGAATCTGCCTGCAATGCAGGAGATACAAGCAGGAGATGTGGGTTTGATCACTGAATCAGGAGGATCTCTTAGGGGAGGAAATGGCAACCTACCCCAATATTCTTGACTGGAAAATAAATGGGTCCATGCATGGTTTAAATTAATTTAATCTCATAGGTCAAAAAATCTTCTTAGAAACAATACCCTCACCTGTTATGTAGCATCAGTAACTGAACTAAGTGGTTAAAATGTCCAATCAAACACTGAACAGAGATGCACAATGTATAAGAGAAAGCAAACAAAGAGACAATAAAAACAATCCAAATACGACTCCCCTCTGACCATTCTAACAATTCAGACTTCCTTCATTATGAGTAATTCAGACTTCCTTCATTATAAGCAACTCATTATGAACTCGTAATTCCTTCATTATGAGAAAAATATAATGCTTATGCCTCATGCTGACAGACAGAGACCTAAAAGTAACAATAGCTTTCATTTCTTAAACTTTAACCCTGAACGAGACATTGCTTTAATGCATAATATAAATGTCAGGGTGGAAAATACAACAAAATGTGCACTAAATGAAGGAATTTTCCAAACTCATGCTTGTTTATATTCAATCTCCTCTGTCCACCCCCAAGTACAGAGACTTGACTGTATCCTTATATTTGAACATATAATTCCTTGTCTTATAAAGCAATGGAGTAAGACAGTAAGGCAGGGGAAGCAAGTTGTGGTCTCTGGGTCAAGTCTGGCCCAGGGTCTATTTGTGTATGTTTCACAAAGCTAGGATTAGTTTTTACATATAATGGGTTATAAAAACAAAACAAAGAATATTATGCAATAGTGACCTTACGTGACCCTTAAAGCCTAAAATATTTATCTGGTGCTTCACAGAAAATGTTTGCCAACCTCCAGAAAGCACACTGTATTAGTTTTCTATAGCTGTTGTAACGAATTATGACAAACTGGATAGTTTAAAATAGTGCAAATGTATTATATCACCCTTCTGAATTTCAGAAGTCTGAAATTAAGGTGTCAAGAGAGTTGCTCACTTCTGAGGACCTTCTGTTCCATGCTTCTTCCTTGGTGTTCCTTGACTTGTAGACACACCACATTCTCATCACAGTCCCATCACAGGACATTCTGCCTTTGTCTCAGTCTCTGTTTTTTCTTCTGGTAGGTGCACCAGTCAGTGGGTTAAGACCCACTATAATCCAGTAGAACCTCATGGTGACTAATTATTCAAGAGTGTTATTTCCATCTTGGGTTACATTCTGAGTTTCTAGTCGACATGAATTTTGAGAGGACACTATTCTATCCAGCATGGGCATTTGGAATTTCTTCTAGGTGTGAAAATGTAGCAAACTTTCTCATCAACCTAATAAAATCAGGGTAGTGCTCATCACCCTGAATTTTCCAGTGATAGCCTTGCCTTAAATCTCCACTTCCACAGAGAGGCAATCCTGATCGCAAAGTGTAAAACAGCTACACACACACACTATTGTCACCCCAAATTTCAGAGCTACTAGCTGTTGTTTTGCTGAAGTGATTATTTGAATCCTGCTTTTTGCATGGAAAATGTGAATATAATTAGATCTCTTAACTAATGGAGGGGTGCATGCATGCTAAATAGTTTCACTTATGTCTGATTCTTTGGGACACTATGGACTATAGTGTGCCAAGCTCCTCTACCATGGGATTTCTCCAGGCAAGAATATGGGAGTAAGCTGTCATGCCCTCCACAAGGGGATCTTCCTGACCCAAGGATTGAACCCAAGTCTCTTATGTCTGCTGCATTGGCTGGTGGGTTCTTTAGCACTAACGGAGAGGAGCCTCATCAAACTCCCAATATTCAAGCTTTCAGTTCAGTTTAGTTCAGTCACCCAATCATCAATCTCTTGGAGACCCCATGAATCACAGCACGCCAGGCCTCCCTGTCCATCACCAACTCCCGAAGTACACTCATACTCACGTCTATCGAGTCAGTGATGCCATCCAGCCATCTCATCCACTGTCGTCCCCTTCTCCTCCTGCCCCTAATCCCTCCCAGCATCAGAGTCTTTTCCAATGAGTCAACTCTTCGCATGAGGTGGCCAAAGTACTGGAGTTTCAGCTTTAGCATCATTCCTTCCAAAGAAATCCCAGGGCTGATCTCCTTCAGAATGGACTGGTTGGATCTCCTTGCAGTCCAAGGACTCTTCTCCAACACCACAGTTCAAAAGCATTAATTCTTCAGCACTCAGCCTTCTTCACAATCCAACTCTCACATCCACACATGACCACTGGAAAAACCATAGCCTTAACTAGACGGACCATTGTTGGCAAAGTAATGTCTCTGCTTTTGAATATGCTATCTAGGTTGGTCATAACTTTCCTTCCAAGGAGTAAGTGTCTTTTAATTTCATGGTTGCAGTCACCATCTGCAGTGATTTTGGAGCACAAAAAAATAAAGTCTGACACTGTTTCCACTGTTTCCCCATCTATTTCCCATGAAATGATGGGACCGGATGCCATGATCTTCGTTTTCTGAATGTTGAGCTTTAAGCCAACTTTTTCACTCTCCTCTTTCACTTTCATCAAGAGGCTTTTTAGTTCCTCTTCACTTTCTGCCATAAGGGTGGTGTCATCTGCATATCTGAGGTTATTGATATTTCTCCCGGCAATCTTGATTCCAGCTTGTGCTTCTTCCAGCCCAGCGTTTCTCATGATGTACTCTTCATATAAGTTAAATAAGCAGGGTGAGAAAATACAGCCTTGACGTACTCCTTTTCCTATTGGAACCAGTCTGTTGTTCCATGTCCAGTTCTAACTGTTGCTTCCTGACCTGCATACAGATTTCTCAAGAGGCAGGTCAGGTGCTCTGGTATTCCTATCTCTTTCAGAATTTTCCACACTTTATTGTGATCCACACAGTCAAAAGCTTTGGCATAGTCAATAAAGCAGAAATAGATGTTTTTTTCTGGAACTCTCTTGCTTTTTCCATGATCCAGCGGATGTTGGCAATTTGATCTCTGGTTCCTCTGCCTTTTCTAAAACCAGCTTAAACCTCTGAAAGTGCACAGTTCATGAATTGCTGAAGCCTGGCTGGGAGAATTTTCAGCATTACTTTACTAGCGTGTGAGATGAGTGCAATTGTGTGGTAGTTTGAGCATTCTTTGGCTTTACCTTTCTTTGGGATTGGAATAAAAACTGGCCTTTCCAGTCCTGTGGCCACTGCTGAGTTTTCCAAATTTGCTGGCACATTGGGTGCAGCACTTTCACAGCAGCATCTTTCAGGATTTGAAATAGCTCAACTGTAATTCCATCACCTCCTCTAGCTTTGTTCATAGTGATGCTTTCTAAGGCCCACTTGACTTCACATTCCAGGATATCTGGCTCTAGGTGAATGATTACACCATCGTGATTATCTTGGTCATGAAGATCTTTTTTGTAGTTTCTCTGTGTATTCCTGCCACCTCTTCTTAATATCTTCTGCTTCTGTTACTGCTGCTAAGTCACTTCAGTCGTGTCCGACTCTGTGCGACCCCATAGACGGCAGCCCACCAGGCCCCACCGTCCCTGGGATTCTCCAGGCAAGAATACTGGAGTGGGTTGCCATTTCCTCCTCCAATGCAGGAAAGTGAAAAGTGAAAGTGAAGTCATCCAGTCGTGTCCGACTCTCAGCCACCTCATGGACTGCAGCCTACCAGGCTCCTCCATCCATGGGATTTTCCAGGCAAGAGTACTGGAGTGTGTTGCCATTGCCTTCTCCACTGCTTCTGTTAGGTGCATAACATTTCTGTCCTTTATCAAGCCCATCTTTGCATGAAATGTTCCCTTGGTGTCTCTAATTTTCTTGAAGAGATCTCTAGTCTTTCCCATTCTGTTGTTTTCTCTATTTCTT
This sequence comes from Bubalus bubalis, assembly GCF_019923935.1. Lineage (NCBI taxonomy): Eukaryota > Metazoa > Chordata > Mammalia > Artiodactyla > Bovidae > Bubalus > Bubalus bubalis. Next base: position 52,831,484 of record NC_059163.1, on the reverse strand, counting down.
TGCATTGATCGCTGAGGAAGGCTTTCTTATCTCTTCTTGCTATTCTTTGGAACTCTGCATTCAGATGCTTATATCTTTCCTTTTCTCCTTTGCTTTTTGCTTCTCTTCTTTTCACAGCTATTTTTAAGGCCTCTTCAGACAACCATTTTGCTTTTTTGCATTTCTTTTCCATTCTTAATGCAGTTTTATCATTTTTTATAAGGAACTGATGATCTGAGCAACAGTCAGCTCCAGGCCTTTTTTTTTTTGCTGACTGTATAGAGCTTCTCCATCTTCAACTGCAAGGAATATAATCAATTTGATTTCATTATTGACCATCTGGTGATGTTCATGTGTATTGTGGTCTCTTGTGTTGTTGGCAAGGGTGCTCACTATGACTAGTTTGATCTCTTGGCAAAACTCTTGCTAGCCTTTGCCCTGCTTTGTTTTGTATTCCAAGGCCAAATTTGCCTGTTACTCCAGGAATCTCTTGACTTGCTACTTTAGCATTCCAATCCCCTATGATGGGAAAAGAGTTCCTTTTTTGGTGTTAGTTCTAGAAAGTCTTGTATGTCTTCATTGAATCATTCAACTTCAGCTTCTTCACAATTAGTGGTTGTGGCATAGGCTTGGATTATTGAGATGTTGAATAGTTTGCCTTGGAAACAAACTGAGATCATTAGTGAGAGAAATCACAACTAAAAACCACCAGATATTCCCAAAACTGGTAGTGAAAGTGAAAATATTAGTTGCTCAGTCATGTCCACCTCTTTGGGATCCCATCGACTGTAGCTTGCCAGGCTCCTCTGTCCATGGGATTTTCCAGACAAGAATACTGGAGCAGGTTGCCATTTCTTTCTCCAGGGGATCTTCCTGACCCAAGAACCGCACCCAATTCTCCTTCATCTCCTGCAGTGGCAGGTGGGCTTTTTACCACTGTGTCACCTGGGAAGCCCAGCTTTAAAATCACCTCCTGTCTAAAAATATAAGAATTTTATTTTCTTCTGTATAAAATTAATTAGGAAATACAGATAGTCATCTCTATTGCAAGTCAATTTAGGATGAACTATGTGTGACAAATGGTTTTGTTTGTCAAATCCTCTTATTTGAAGGCTTGTTTAAATTAAGAACATATATGTAATGGGTGATTCTGCTCTGCTATATAAAAAGGGTGAGATTTCTTTTTGTCTTTGCAATCTCTCAGAAGGTTGCCTGTGATGCACATCCCATTCTTGTTTAATGCTTGTTCAATAGCAAAATTGTTTACTTTTTCTTTCACCTTTATGAAGATATTTTCTGGGTTGAGAGGAAATTTTTTTTAATTTTATTTCCTCCAAATAGACAATATAAGTAGTCCGTGTACTCTCTGAATTAGTAACTTAGAGTTTACTTAGTTTGAAAGTAGTGTTTATTTTATGCTTTCAGCTACTATCTATATTAACAGATTGCCTATTCAAATAGGATTTTCAAACATGAAGGAGTGTAAATATCTGTTTTTGGAAGTTTGATTGTATCATTCTATAAAAATAAAACTTCAGTTTGACAATATAAATGCACCCTAGGATTTTATATTTAACACAAAAAATATTTAAATGGCATTTTGTAAGTTTCAAGTTTTATTTGAGATAATTTCTTATTTTTTTATTCAGTTTTGGAGTTCCATGCTTGATATATAATTTGAAAAGTATTCGTAATATTTCATGGCTTTGCTTATTAATTTTTATATTATTTTTCCTTTAGTAGTATTTGCCAGGATCAGCAAACATTAAGTTAACATGTGAACAAGCGTTCTGATCATTAATATCACAGTAACTAAAAGCATGTCAAATCACTGATGGCAAGAGAAAAATGCAATGCTGTGATGCCTCAAAAACCATTACAGAAATATTATCCTGTCTGCTATTCAGATGATAATATGCTTCCATTGTTTATAAAGACAAGAAGCAACATTAATTTTGGTTTTCTTCAGAGGATTGCTAGCTCTGGCTTCCATGTCTCAGCAAAGTCACTGCCCTGTAAGGATCCTGTTCCCTTGAACAGTAACTGGCAAGGTAACTGACAATCTGTTGGTACAACTGTCAGGTCTTCTTACCTTCATGGACTTTTATTACTCTGCCCATTTAACTAATTCCAAAATGCAGATTGGTTAGAAAACATGGCATAGACACCTTAAAGATGCCAAGAATTGGTACACAGTTAAAAATATACAGTAAATGAAATACAGATTAAATCCCAGCTCTGATGCTGATTAGTTATGTTAACTTGAAGAAATTCTCAACCTGTTCTTTCATCCATTTCCTCATCAGTAAAAGAGAATAATAAAAGCTGTTTCAAAAGGCTGCAAAAAGGATATAATAATTCACTTCAAAATCTAACACAGTAACTGCTACATTTAGGTTCCTCACTTATGTTTTGCTGTCATCTTACATCGGGTGGAAAGGCTTCTTGGGCCACACACTAGTGACTGTTTATATAAAGCATCTACAAGAGATTGCTTTAGTTATGCATCAGAGTGAAAATGATCATATAGGATATTGTTATCAATATACAAAGAAGATTTAAACACCTTTTTATTCAGTTTTGCTATAATAACTAGTTAAAATCTATTTATGCCACTGTGAATTGTGGACTTATTAATACATTTTTCAGGAAATGATCAGTAGGTGATTTTCCCTTCCTTCCAATTCCAATCATTATTATTAATCCTATTATAAAACAAACATTGTAGTTAGTAATCAAATGACCTCTCTAGGGACCAATGGAAAATGCTCTAAAATTTACATTGCTGTATGCCCCTCCCAACCCCAGCCCCTGGGTGTATTTGGGCTGGCCCTATGTAGCAAATAAACTGTGGTGAAGTAACTTCTGAGGCAAAGTCATAGAAGTTTTTCAGTTTCTGTCTGAATGTCTTGCAAAACTTATTATATAAAACTGGTGGCCTTATATTTAGTCTGACTGTCCTGAGCTACTCTTCTGTGAGGAAGCCCACACTAGTCATGTGGAGAGGCAGTATGGAAAGATAGAGATGCCAATCAGTCTCTAGCTGTTCCAGCCATCCCCACTTAAGTGCCAGGCATGTGACTGAAAAGCCATCTGGACCACAGCCCAGTTATACCTCAGCTGATTCCAGCACAAGCCTATGGTTTCTAACTAAAATCACATATGAACCCCGAGTGAGAACTACTCAGGTAAATCCAAGCAACCCAGAGGACTGTAGGAAGTAGTAATTTATCTTTTTCAGGTAGTCTCTCACATAGCAATAGAAATAGAAATCTTTTTCTATGCTTAACTTGAAAATATGGGAAAATACACCCTTTATTGGTTATAATCTATAAGTATTAAAGTTATACTTTAGCTTAAATTTTCCAAAACCATTTAAGAATGAGACTAAATCTGACAAAGCTAAAAATAAATAAACTTGTACATAGGTCAAAAATACCCAGGACTTTGGGTCTTGTAACTGAATATTAGGCAGTGGCATGGGTCTTTCCCTCTCCCAGTCTGTATGTTGAAGCCCTCACACCCTAGACTCTAAGGGCCTTTAAAGAGATGATTAAGTTAAAGTGAGGATGTTACTGCTGCTGCTGCTAAGTCGCTTCAGTCGTGTCCGACTCTGTGTGACCCCATAGAGGGCAGCCCACCAAACTCCCCCGTCCCTGGGATTCTCCGGGCAAGAACACTGGAGTGGGTTGCCATTTCCTTCTCCAATGCATGAAAGGGAAAAGTTTAAGTGAAGTCGCTCAGTCGTGTCGGACTCTTAGCGACCCCATGGACTACAGGCTACCAGGCTACTCAATCCATGGGATTTTCCAGGCAAAAGTACTGGAGTGGGTTGCCATTGCCTTCTCCAAAAAAGTGAGGATGTTAGGGTGGGTCCAAATTCAATGACTCATGCTCTTTTAAGAAAAGGAAATTCGTACAAATGGAAAGGCATTAGAGGTACCCACACACAAAAGAGAGACACTATGAAGTTGAGGAGAAGGCAGCCATATATAAGTAAGGAAAAGAACCCCTCAAAATAAAATAAAAATAAAAACAACAACAACCATGTCAACACCTTGATCTTGGACTTCCAGCTTTCAGAAGTGTTAGAAAATAAATTTCTGTTGTTTAAGCAATCCAGTCTGTGGTATTGTGTTATGGCAGCCCTAACTGACTAATACAGACATGAAATAAGTACTAAGAGTCAGAGTATTTCCACTGTTGATCAGAGCTGGGCACCTGCCTGAAGTCCCCAGGGTTAGCTGGTGTCCTATGCGTGTGCGCACAGTGGTGTCTGACTCTGTGCAACCCCATGGAATGCAGGCCACCAGGCTCCTCTCTCCATGGGATTTCTCAGACAAAAATAGTGGAGTGGGTTGCCATTTCCTATTCTAGGGGATCTTCCTGACCAAGGGATCAAACCCGCGTCTCTTGAATTTCATGGTTTGGCAGGGAGGTTCTTTAGCACTGCACCACCTAGTAAGCCATGGCAGGTGTCCTATATCAACTAGCAAATCCTGGGCCAGTATTAAAATCCAGATTCTGCCATGTCTCTAGTGGTTCTGGCTTAAGACATTACATTAGTTCTATAAACTCTTTTAAATACTTTGAAGAAAAATGATTTGTTTCCTGTAGTTTGTGGTTCAGTTCAGTTTAGTCGTTCAGTACTGTACTACTTTTCCTGACCAATAAACTGCAGGACACCAGGTTTCCCTGTTGATCACCAACTTCCAGAGTTTACTCAAACTGAAGTCCATTGAGTCTGTGATGCCATCCAACCAACTTATCCTCTGTTGTTCCCTTCTCCTCCCGCCTCCAATCTTTCCCAGCATCAGGGTCTTTTCCAAGGAGTCAGTTCTTCACATCAGATGGCTGAAATATTGGTTTTCAGCTTCAGCATCAGTGCTTCCAATGCATATTCAGGACTGATTTCCTTTAGGATGGACTGGTTGGATCTCCCTGCAGTCCAAAGGACTCTCAAGAGTCTTCTCGAACACCACAGTTCAAAAGCATCGATTCTTTGGTGCTCAGCTTTCTTTATAGTCTAACTTTCATATCCATGCATGACTACTGGAAAACCATAGCCTTGACTAGACAGACTTGTTGGAAAAGTAATGTCTCTGCTTTTTAATATGCTGTCTAGGTGGTCACAACTTTTCTTCCAAGGAAGAATCATCCTTTAATTTTATGGCTGCAATTATCATCTGCAGTGATTTTGGAGCCAAAAAAGAATAAAGTCTGTCAATTTTCCACTGTTTCCCCACCTATTTGCCACGAAGTGATGGGACCAGATGCCATGATCTTAGTTTTCTGAATGTTGAGCTTTAAGCCAACTTTTTCACTCTCCACTTTCACTTTCTTCAAGAGGCTCTTTAGTTCTTTGTTTTCTTCCATAAGGGTGGTGTCATCTGCATATCTGAGGTTATTGATATTTCTCCCAGCAATGTTGATACCAGCTTGTGCTTCAGCCAGCCAAGCCTTTCTCATGATATACTCTGCATATAAATTAAATAAGCACAATGACAAAATACAGCCTTAACGTACTTCGTTCTCTGTTTTGAACCAGTCTGTTGTTCCATGTCCGGTTCTAACTGTTGCTTCCTGACCTACATACAGGTTTCTCAAGAGGCAGGTCAGGTGGTCTGGAGTTCCCAGCTCTTTCATAATTTTCAACAATTTGTTGTGATCCACATGTCAAAGGCTTTGGCATAGTCAATAAAGCAGAAATAGATGTTTTCCTGGAACTCTCTTGCTTTTTTGATGATCCAACAGATGTTACCAACTTGATCTCTGATTCCTCTGCCTTTTCTAAAACCAGCTTGAACATCTGGAAGTTCGCAGTTCACCTACTGTTGAAGCCTGGCTTGGAGAATTTTGAGCATTAGTTTACTAGCATGTGAGATGAGTGCAATTGTGCGGTAGTTTGAGCATTCTTTGGCATTGCCTTTCTTTGGAATTGGAAAGAAAACTTACATTTTCTAGTCTTGTGAACACTGCTGAGTTTTCCAAACTTGCTGACATTTTGAGTGCAGCACTTTCACAGCATCATCTTTTAGGATTTGAAATATCTCAACTGAAATTCCATCAACTCTACTAGCTTTGTTCTTAGTGATGTTTCCTAAGGCCCACTTGACTTTGCATTCTAGGATATCTGGCTCTATGTGAGTGATCACACCATCATGATTATCTGGGTCATGAAGATCATTTTTGTGTAGTTCTTCTGTGTATTCTTGCCACCTATTCTTAATGTCGTATGCTTCTGTTTGGTCCATATCATTTCTATCCTTTATTGTGCCCACGGTTGCAGAAAGCATTCCTTTGGTATCTCTAATCTTCTTGAAGATGTCTCTAGTCTTTCCCATTCTATTCTTTTCCTCTATATCTTTGCATTGATCTCTAAGGAAGGCTTTCTTATCTCTCCCTGCTATTCACTGGGACTCTGCCTACAAATGGGTATATCTTTCCTTTTCTCCTTTGCCTTTCACTTCTTTTCTTTTCACAGCTATTTTTAAGGACTCCTAAGACAACCATTTGACCTTTTTGCATATCTTTTTCTTGGGGATAGTCTTGATCGCTGCCTCCTGTACAATGTCACGAACCTCTGAACATAGTTCATCAGGTACTCTGTCTATCAGATCTAGTGCCTTAAATCTGTTTCTTACTTCCACTGTATAATCATAAGGAATTTTATTTAGGTCATACCTGAATGGTCTAGTGGTTTTCCCCACTTTCTTCAATTTAAGCCTGAATTTGGCAATGAGGAGTTCATGACCTGAGCCACAGTCTTGTTTTTGCTGACTGTACAGAGCTTCTCCATATTTGGCTGAAAATAATATAATGAACCTGATTTCAGTATTGACAATCTGGTGATGTCCATGTGTAGAGACTTCTCTTGTGTTGTTGGAAGAGGGTGTTTACTATAACCAGTGCATTCTTTTGGCAAAACTCTATTAGACTTTGGCCAGCTTCATTCTGTGCTCCAAGGCCAAATTTGCCTATTACTCCAGATATTTCTTGACTTCCTTTTTTGCATTCCATTCCCCAATAATAAAAAGAACATCTTTTTTGGGGGGTGTTCATTCCAGAAGGTCTTGTAGGTCTCATAGAACCATTCAACTACAGCTTCTTCAGCATTACTGGTAGGGGCATTGACTTGGATTACTGTGATGTTACATGGTTTGCCTTGAATACAAACAAAGATCATTCTGTCATTTTTGAGATTGCATCCAAGTACTGCATTTCAAACTCTTTAGCTGACTAAATTGTTTACTCCATTTTTTCTAAAGGATTCTTGCCCACAGTAGTAGATATAATGGTCAACTGAGTTAAATTCACCCATTCCAGTCCATTTTAGTTCACCAATTCCTGAGTTGTCAATGTTCACTCTTGCCATCTCCTGTTTGACCACTTCCAATTTGCATTATATCTACTACTGTAAAAGTAAAAGTGCTATTAAAGTGCAGCACTCAATATGCCAGCAAATTTGGCAAACCCAGCAGTGGCCACAGAACTGGACAAGGTCAGTTTTCATTCCAATCCCGAAAGAAAGGCAATGACAAAGAATGCTGAAACAACCACACAATTGCACTCATCTCACATGCTAGTAGATAACGCTCAAAATTCTCCAAGCCAGGCTTCAGCAATACATGAATTGTGAACATCCAGATGTTCAAGATCATTTTAGAAAAGGCAGAGAAACCAGAGATCAAATTGCAAACATCCGCTGGATGATCGAAAAAGCAAGGGAGTTCCAGAAGAATATCCATTTCTGCTTTATTGACTATGCCAAAGCTTTTGACTGTGTGAATCACAATAAACTGTGGAAAATTCTGAAAGAGATGAGAATGCCAGACCATGTGACCTGCCTCTTGAGAAACCTGTATGCAGTTCAGTAATCAACAGTTAGAACTGGACATGGAACAACAGACTGGTTCCAAATAGGAAAAGGAGTACATCAAGGCTATATATTGTCCCCCTGCTTATTTAACTTATACGCAGAGTATATCATGCAAAATGCTGGGCTGAATGAAGCAAAAGCTAGAATCAAGATTGCCAGGAGAAATATCAATAACCTCAGATACGCAGATGACACCTTCACTTTAGGGCAGAAAGTGAAGAACTAAAGAGCTTCTTGATGAAAGTGAAAGTGGAGAGTGAAAAAGTTGGCTTAAAGCTTAACATTCAGAAAACTAAGATCATGGCATCTGGTCCCATCACTTCATGGGAAATAGATGGGGAAACAGTGGAAACAGTGACAAACTATTTTCTGTGGCTCCAAAATCACTGCAGATGGTGATTGCAGCCATGTTATTAAAAGACACTTCGTCCTTGGAAGGAAAGTTATGACAAACCTGCTGCTGCTGCTGCTAAGTCGCTTCAGTCATGTCCGACTCTGTGCGACCCCAGAGACAGCAGCCGACCAGGCTTCCCCGTCCCTGGGATTCTCCAGGCAAGGACACTGGAGTGGGTTGCCATTTCCTTCTCCAATGCATTAAAGTGAAATGTGAAAGTGAAGTCGCTCAGTCGTTCCCGACTCTTAGCGACCCCATGGACTGCAGCCTACCAGGCTCCTCTGCCCATAGATTTTTCAGTCAAGAGTACTGGAGTGGGGTGCCATTACCTTCTCCGATGACAAACCTAGACAGCATATTAAAAAGCAGAGACATTACTTTGCCAATAGAGGTCCATCTAGTCAAGACTATGGTTTTCCAGTAGTCATGTATGGATGTGAGAGTTGGACTACAGAGAACGTTGAGTGCCAAAGAATTGATGCGTTTGAATTGTGGTGTTGGAGAATACTCTTGAGAGTCCCTTGGACTGCAAGGAGATCCAACCAGTCCATCATCCTAACCAGTCTATCAGTCTTGGGTGTTCATTGGGAGGACTGATGTTGAAGCTGAAACTCCAATACTTTGGTCACCTGATGTGAAGAGCTGACTCATTTGAAAAGACCTTGATGCTAGGGAAAATTGAGGGCAGGTGGACAAGGGGACGACAGGTTGAATGGCATCATCAACTGAATGGGCATGAGTTTTGGGGAACTCCAGGAGTTGGTGATGGACAGGGAGGCCTGGTGTGCTGAGATTCATGGGGTCTCAAAGAGTCGGACACGACTGAGCGACTGAACTGAATTGAATTGAATTTGCCTTGATTCATGGACCTAACATTCTGGGTTCCTATGCAATGTTGCTCTTTACAGCATTGGACTTTACTTCCATCACCAGTCACATCCACAACTGGGTGTTTTTTTGCTTTGGCTCTGTCTCTTCATTCGTTCTGGAGTTATTTCTCCACTCATCTTCAGTAGCATTTTGGGGACCTACTGACCTGGGGAGCTCATCTTTCAGTGTCCTGTATTTTTGCCTTTTCATACTGTTCATGGGGTTCTTAAGGCAATAATACTGAAGTGGTTTGCCATTCCCCTCTCCAGTGGACCACATTTTGTCAGAACTCTCCAGCATGTCCCATCCACCTTGGGTGGCCCTACATGGCATGGCTCATAGTTTCTTTGAGTTAGACGAGGCTGTGGTCCATGTGATCAGATTGGTTTGTTTTCTGTGATTGTGTTTTTCAGTCTGTCTGCTCTCTGATAGAGAAGGATAAAAGGCTTATGCAAGCTTCCTGATGGTAGAGAGTGACTGAGGGGAAAATCTTGTTCTGATGGACAGTGCCATGCTCAGTAAATCTTTAATCCAATTTTCTGTTTTGGGTGAGGCTGTGTTACCTCCATGTTATTTTCCTGGGGCAAATTATGGTGGAGGTGATGAAGATAATGTCAGCCTCCTTCAAAATGTTCCATGCGGGCATTGCTACACTCAGTGCCCCCAACCCTGCAACAGGCCACCCTCAACTCACGCCTCCACTGGAGACTCCTGAACACTCACGGGCAAGTCTGGGTCAGTCTCTTGTGGGATCACTTCTCTTTTCTTCTGGGTCTTGGTGCACACAAGGTTCTGTTTGTGCCCTCCAAGCATCTGTTTCCCCAGTCCCTTAAGTTCTGGTGACTCTATAGTGGGGTTAAAGAAGACTTTCTCCAAGAGGGCTTATGCCATACCCAGGTCTGCTACCCAGAGCCCCTGTCCCTGGGACAGTACACTGTGAACCGTACCTCTGCAGGAGACACTCAAACACAATTTTGTCTCAATCTCTGTGTGGTCTCTGGATCCTGGTGTGCACAATGCTTGAGTACTCTGAGCATCTCTGGGGTTTGATTCTAAATGCAATTTTGCCCCTCCTACAATCTTACTGAAGCTTGGGGCTTCCCCTTTGCCCTTGGATGTGGTGTATCTCCTCAAAATCACTCCAGCGCCACTCAGCTGCCACTCCAGCACCTACCATGTTGCTAGGGCTTCTCTGCCCTTGGACATTGTATATCTCCTCACAGCCACTCCAGAGCCTGTTGTTTGTGGTTACAAGGACACTAACTATGAAAAATCTCTTCTTCAACGTTGATGTTTACATGAGTCACAGTACACCACATGGTGTAAAGTGTTCTCCACTAATGCCTACACATGCTCTTACAGCAGGAGGTGCATCCAGTTATAAAAACTCACTGGTGGAAGAATTTAGTAATAATTTAGGAGGATGGAGACCTCTCGGTGAGATATTTAGATAGTGCTACAAAATACTAAAAATCATAGTGATAATAACTTCTATTATTGCTTTAAACAAGAAAGGGCTGGCAAATGCTTAAAAATGGCTATTTGAATAACTAACTATGGGAGAGATCATACCAAATTCATTGCTCTAGAATTAAGCTGATAAATTATGACATTTATATGGGTTACTTTTAGAGAAAAATCTATATTTGAGTTCTGATTCCATTATCTAAAATAGATTGTTTGGCGACCTCACATGAAAATCGACTTATTGGAAAAGACCCTGATGCCTCGAAAGATTGAGGGCAAGAGGATAAGAGGGCAACAGAGGATGAGATGGTTGGATGACATCATCAAATCAATGGACATGGGTTTAAGCAAACTCCGGGAGATAGTGAAGGACAGGGAAGCCTAAGGTGCTTCAGTCAATGGGGTTGCAGGGAGTTGGACACGACTGAGCAACTGAACAACAACGACAACAAAAGTATACGGATGTGGCCTTCAGTAAGTTATCTCCCTCATCTCCAAAATAAAGATGTCACATATAGAATTATTCTAAACGTTTAAAGAGAAAATATATTCCAAATATTAGTCATGGGATTTAAAAACCCATATTTTCTTTTCAGGTTCTCATCCCTTTCAGATGTTAGGGAGGAAGGATGTGTTTAACTAGCCAAGAAAACTAAGTTTAGTCTCTTCTCAAAGTAAACAGTCTATTTCAATATAAAGCAATCTCTTTGGGACAGATATTCAGTCAATTCAAAGTTATCTGCCTAACAAAGATAATTCTGCCTTTTCAAGCAATGGCATTTCTTTTGTCCACTTACCTGAGAAGATTGTGCCCTCTATCCCATTCCTGGCTAGGCTATCATCTTCATGGTTCACCTTCCCTTCATTACAACAACCCTACAGCAGGCAGGCTGCTGCCACTGTACTTGTCTGGTTCCTTGGTTAAGAGAATGAGAGGGAGGCCTGTATCTTCCATGCCACAAGGAACCAAGAGAAAGCAATGGAGTATTAATGTGGACTCTCACTGTGATTGAAGACAGCATGTTTTCTTAATATCTTCATAATGTCCATGGTGGAGTGAATGTGACTTCAGAAATGGTCAACACACCCTGAGTTTAAAAAACTAAAAAAATAATTTTTTTATACATGTCTGCTTTCAGCTCTCTTCCAGTCTCGACTTATCTGGATTCTTTCTATTGTTCTTCCAGAAGTTCTACCCCAAAGTGAAAAGAAGAGGAAGAATCATCTCGGTCATCTGACTCCATACCTTCTCTTCTCTCTGTCTTATTTTCTTCTCTCAGGGTCTCAAAAGTGCTTTCTTTTCTCCTTCAGTGGATAAGAATTCTCTTCTGTCTTATCTCAAAAAGTGAAAGTGTTCGTTGCTTAGTCCTGTGCAACTTTTTGCGACCCCATGGACCCACCAGGCTCCTCTGTCCATGGGATTCTTGAGGCAAGAATACTGGGGTGGGTCGTCATTCCCTTCTTCAAGGGATCTTCCCAACCCAGGGATCGAACCTAGGTCTCTTGCACTGCAGGCAGATTTTTTGCCATCTGAGCCACCAGGGAAGCCCAGAGACCTCTTCTTTATTATTGAGGGTTATATAGTCCTTAGATACCCGACTTCTGATATAACGAGAATGTTTTTGCAATATGAAAATCCATTGCTTCTCTACACAAAGCCTGTTGTTCAAGGTTATTATATTACTTGTGGCACCCCACACCAGTACTCTTGCCTGGAAAATCCCATGGACGGAGGAGCCTGGTGGGCTGCAGTCCACGAGGTCGCGAAGAGTCGGACACGACTGAGCGACACCACTTTGACTTTTCACTTTCATGCATTGGAGAAAGAAATGGCAACCCACTCCAGTGTTCTTGCCTGGAGAATCCCAGGGACGGGGGAGCCTGGTGGGCTGCAGTCTATGGGGTCGCACAGAGTCAGAGACGACTGAAGCGACTTAGCAGCAGCACACATATACATACACACTTGTGCATACACATGTGCATACACATGCACACACACTATTTCTTACAAGTTAACAGCTGTTCACTGTTTTTCTCCTGTGCATTCCTACTAAGACAATTCTAGTTACCCTTCAGACACTGGGGATTCTCTGGTGAAACAGAAGCAAGATGTTTACGTGGAAAATAGAAGAGGAAACATATTAACACAATTTTAAAATGCCATACCATTTAATGAGTAGAGGAAAAAGTATCTATTGAGCTCCTACTATATGCAATGGGTATTTTAGAAATTGGAGAATATAACATGGAACAAAATAGAAATAGGCTCTGGCCTCCTGGGTAAAACAGTCATGGAATAAGTAGTTATAAGAGTGAAAAGGATCACAAAAAAGAGAAATTTAGGGTTATATGGAACATCTTACAGGAGGTACCTCAATATTTTTTTCTCCTAAGTGACTTTTTTCTTTTTAGTATTCAGGTAGAAGTTTACGAGTATAAATTAACTTTGAAATAGTTGAATAGTTCTTTTAGAATTCTGTTGAAATCCAGATATTTTATTTATTATATTAGCAAGGTGAATTATAAAAATGATCACATGTAAGCACTTTTCATTGAACTAGCAAGCTTATCTATTAATGAAGAATATTCTATTACCTGAAGAAGATTTTTAAATAAAATATAGTTTTCTTAATTAGATGAATAGACATAAAGGACAAAAGCTATCTGAGGAATGATTTTACTAAATTGAACAATCCATTAATGTGGATTGAACAAGTCTGTTGTGGATAATAAATATAGTTGTATTTTTATTAACATTGTAGGAGTGGAGATAATTATCCTCTACCAATTAAGAAAAAACTTGACTTACAGATTTATAGCCTATCAATTCTGTGATTCCTGATATTTAGACAAAAATCTGATTGCATGGCAAATGTGTTCTCCAAGGACAAAAAGAAACTGAGATATGAGAGGACAAACTAATCTTTCATCACTGGGAACATAAAGGCACTTGTGTTCTAAGCTGTCCTTTGCCTAACACCATGCAAATTGATCAAACACCCAATCATGGGATATATTATAAGACCATAGTCCAGCATGTCCCATCACCTCTACTTGACTGAGAATGCAGCAGTATGATAAATAATATCAGAGGACAGAAATAATTTTATGCACCATTGGTTTGATTATAGGATTCTAGTCCCAAAAGTGCCCTAGCTCTTCAACACACAGAAGATTTCTATTTTAACTTTGATGTAATATTTAAAATATATGGGGCTTAGAGGTATTAAAAAATCATTTCTATCAAGTTGTAATATATACACATTTCTCCAAAAGAAGAATCATTCCAACTACCATTTCCTGAATGCTCAAATTATGCCAGGCTTTATGCTAAACATATTACACACATTCTTTCATGGAAACATCACAAAACCCTATGAGGAATTATTATTACTGTTTTTATAATGAAAGTTTTGAAATATTAAATTAACTGCTGAAAGTCAGAAATAAGCTAATAAGTATCAGCTGCACAAATCCTAGTCTTCTATTTCAGATTTTAGTGCTCATCATGTTTTGTTTTGTTTTGCTTTGTGTTTTACTCTGCCTGACACATGTGCTCTTTGTTTGGAGAAGAGAACTAACTTCCTTAGTCTAAAGGCAGTCCCTGAGGCAGAGTTCCAGATTTTGAGCCAGGAGACTTGGATTTTCATGCTCTTTGAACAATTTCAAATAATAACAAGCAAACCACATGTAAATGAGAGAAAACTCATTTTTAACATCCATGCTCCCTATCTGAACATCTCCTGCACTGTTTTTCCCCAAAATATAATCCAATTTCCTGGTGCATTATCTACATTTTTTCAAACACCTATGATGTCAATGTTACAAAGGACCTAAATCTTTTCTATTTTTATAGGTGAGGATGCCACAGGTTTCTCTCTTTACTTCTTCATGGTAGGCTAGTTCTATTATTACTCCAAACATTTTAAGCTGTAACGAATACACTAGAAATAAGGGAGCATTTTAAAGAAATTCTAAAAGGTAAAACAGCATCTTCGAGACATTTCTAAAGAGAATTTTCTTCCTCAGCCTATTGGAAACTTTTTTGGGGCTTCATGTCTCTTTGTAAGATCAGGGTGACCTGGTCACCTTAATCTAAATAAAGAGGGTCTTTGAATGACTGGCAACACTGACAGTAGCTTTCTGTAAGCATCCAGGACTTTCTGATTCAACACTACACACCCGATTCTAGCACAGTTTCTGGCACAATGTAGGAGTTTAAGTGACAAATAGCAAAACTGCTAACCGTGCTGCCATCAGGCTTTAAGTATAAATTTTGGTGAGTTCAGTGCATTGTAAGAAGGCCATGCACAAAAGTTTCATATACATGGTGATCATCCAAGAGGTGTTATTAGCTCAGTGAATGTGCTCAGTCACAGCTGACTCTTTGTGACTCCATGGACTATAGCCCCCTGGGCTTCTCTGTCCATGGGATTTTACAGGCAAGAACACTGAAGTGGGTTGCCATTCTCTTCTCCAGGGAATCTTCCTGACCCAGGGATTGAACCCTAGTCTACTGAGTCTCCTGCATTGATAGGTGGATTCTTTACAACTATGCCACTTGGGAAGCCCCTGTTAGCTCAATGGGGTTCACTAAGTTCAAGCTGGATTTAGAAAAGGCAGAGAAACCGGAGATCAAATGCCAACATCCGTTGGATCATGGAAAAAGCAAGAGAGTTCCAGAAAAAAACATCTACTACTGCTTTATTGACTATGCCAAAGCCTTTGACTGTGGATCACAATAAACTGTGGAAAATTCTGAAAGAGATGGGAATACCAGACCACCTGACTTGCCTCTTGAGAAATCTGTATGCAGGTCATGAAGCAATAGAACTGGATATGGAAAAACAGACTGGTTCCAATTTGGGAAAGGAGTATGTCAAAGCTGTATATTGTCACCCTGCTCATTTAACTTCTATGCAGAGTACATCATGAGAAATGCTGGGCTGGATGAAGCACAAGCTGGAATCAAGATTGCTGGGAGAAATATCAATAACCTCAGATATGCAGATGGCACCACCTTTATGGCAGAAAGTGAAGAAGAACTAAAGAGCCTCTTGATGAAAGTAAAAGAGGAGAGTGAAAGAGTTGGCTTAAAGCTCAACATTCAGAAAACTAACATCATGGCATCTAGTCCCATCACTTCATGGCAAATAGATGGGGAAACAGTGGAAACAGCAATAGACTTTATTTTGGGGGACTCAAAAATCACTGAGATGGTGACTGAAGCCATGACATTAAAGGATGCTTCCTCCTTGGAGGAAAAGTTATGACCAACCTAGACAGCATATTAAAAAGCAGAGATATTAATTTGCCAACAAAGGTCCATCTAGTCAAGGCTATGGTTTTTCCAGTAGTCATATAAGGATGTGAGAGTTGAGCTATAAAGAAAACAGGTCATGGAAGAATTGATGGTTTTGAAATGTGGTTTTGGAGAAGACTCTTGCGAGTCCCTTGGACTGCAAGGAGATCCAACCAGTTCATTCTAAGGAAATCAGTCCTAAATATTCATTGGAAGGAATGATGTTGAAGCTGAAACTCCAATACTTTGGCCACCTGATGTGACGAGCTGACTCATTTGAAAAGCCCCTGATGCTGGGAAAGATTGAAGGTGGGGGGAATAGGGGATGACAGAGGATGAGATGGTTGGGTAGCATCACAGACTCAATCAATGGACATGAGTTTGAGTAAACCCTTGGAGTTGGCTATGGACAGGGAGGCCTGGCGTGCTGCAGTCCATGGGGTCACAAAGAGTCGGACATGACTAAGCAACTGAGCATGTAACCCTACCTACCAACCCCATCACTCCAGTCCTTCTTGGTCACATCCTGGGAAGGAATTTTTGGAAAACTAACTGGACTAGGATAAGTAACAGTGGAAGATGCTCCTGATTCAGAGAACACACTCTTATTATTTTTTTTTTTTTCACCTGGTGCTGTTTATTGGAAAATTTAGTTATGAGGAAGCAGATGGTTTAAGACCTTTCCCTACTTAATATTGATTGAAATTATCTTAGGCTTCACCTTTTCAGGAAGAAGTAATAGTACTTAGCAGCCTCAACAAAATTTGAATGAGTGAATGGTCTATATTGAACAGATATTAGTATAAGTGAGTATGAAGACACCACGACAAGTTATAAATGTTAATGAAAAACTGAAGTGGTCTTTAATAGGGGCTAGTAAATTAGTGATTGTTATAAGAGGTTTCAAGGACATACTAGTTATCTGTTATTTTTACTCCAGATAGAGAAAGTTAGCCATTCATCTTGGCAAATTGATGATGATAATGATGTTGATGATAAAATAAAAGCAAAATCCTTGTATTATTAATCACATTATTAATATTTAGCTCTTCCATTTCTGGATTCAAATATTATAATTACAACTGCTTGTGAATAATCAATGTTATAAGCAATCACAGTGCCATATTGCGGTTTTACCTTAATTACATACATAACTATTTTAGTGGTTGAACATAAAAATGTACATTCATTGAGTTTTAATTCTCAAATTAAAACTACTTAAACTTAGGGAATTCCCTGGCAGTAAAGTGGTTAAGATTTGCTTTCACTGCCTAGGTTCAATCCCTGGTCAGGGAACTAATATCTCACAAGCCATGTGGCAAAGCCAAGAAAAGGAAAAATATTTCCCACTCTACCCTAAAAGTATTTAGACTTATAATAAAAGTAAATAAATAAAATATTAAAATTTAATAAAATGGCCTTGTTTATTAAGTACTAATTAGCCACTTTTGCTGAATTTTAATTGTAAATATATATATTTTATTTAAAAATTTGAAATAAAAAATAAGTAAAAGATGATATGGCTTGACTAAAAAGAGTTTTCATTTACATTCAAATAGTTCTATATATTATGAAGCACCCTAAAAAAAAAAAATTTTAGTCTTAACAATTGGCTCAACAACAGCAACAACAACAACAAAAACTTGACTAAAATATTTAATTTGATTATGACCAAAGATAACTTTGGCAAACTATATTGGTTATAAAAATAAAACTGATTTGGTCATACCCAAACTTAATATTCAAATCATATATTCACACTAATTTTAATTTAAATTATGTGATAAATTTACGGATTCCATTTATATTATTCAAATCACCAAGATGTCATAGCCTTTCAGGCAGTTAATGGAAATTTTCTGTGTATTTTACAAATGACTTATTAGAAACTAAAGCTGTCTTTTTCCCCTAAATAGGCTTATATAACATTTAAAAAATCTTGTTAGTGTTCTGTTTTGAGTATACACACACACACAATTAATATTTAAATCGGCATTTAACACACTTTTAAGTCTTTAAAACAGATATATTTAATTGGGAAAAAGAACAGTCTTATGGACTCTGTGAGAGAGGGAGAGGGTGGGAAGATTTGGGAGAATGGCATTGAAACATGTAAAATATCATGTATGAAACGAGTTGCCAGTCCAGGTTCGATGCACGATACTGGATGCTTGGGGCTGGTGCACTGGGACGACCCAGAGGGATGGAATGGGGAGGGAGGAGAGAGGAGGTTCAGGATGGGGAACACATGTATACCTGTGGCGGATTCATTTTGACATTTGGCAAAACTAATACAATTATGTAAAGTTTAAAAATAAAATAAAATTAAAAAAAAAAAATACACTCAATGAATTTAGTAAAATTCGGCTGTATAGCATTTACATTTTAAAGTCCTGACAAATTACTATATTTTTTGCAATAATCCAGAGGCCATCAAGAGTTAGACTATTTTTGAATAAATATTTTAAATAAACACTTCTGTTTACTCAAGTAGGAGGACTTTAGGTTAGCATGAATGCTAGAAATATAAGAATTGGGTGTGGGCATATATAAACAGAGTCCTCCACTTCTAAATAGGAAAGGAATGCCATTTACTGTCTTGACTGCAAATCAGTGCTTTTAAGAAAATAACTGAGCCAGATTGCTTAGCTTAATCCTGGCTTTTCTACTGATCTTTTAAAAGATATACTTAACCTTTCAATGAACATTTTCTTAAATGTGAAATGGCAATACTTAATTCCTGTGATTGTTATGAGAACTAAATAAATTAATGATTATCAAACTCCTCTATCACTGGAAGACATTTGTTAGGTTAGGTTAAACCATGAGAAATTGTCATTTTTTTTATGATTTAAAGATGATTGCATAATAGCAATTTTGTACATCCCAACATAATAATACTGCTATTACCTTCCTGGCTAACTACTACTTATATTTAAGATTTAGAGCAGTGATCACTTCCTCCCAGAGCCTTCCTTATCCCCCTACCCTCTCCATTTCATGACTAAATTCAATTCCACATCTCTTTCTCGCTCCCACAGTACAGGATATTTACCTTTATTAAATCTTAACAATGTGTATTCTCTGTTTGTTTCCAGTCTTGAAATACCTTTTTCAAGATCATGCTTTTTCTTTCTGTAATTCTAGCATGTATCACATATTTCATTATGCTAACATATCAAGATTATATTAGAAGTGTCAGTAGCAATACCAGCACAGAAATGTTCTTCTCTTATTGCCATATGTTTCACACCCACCCTGGGAGCCTACCCAGAAGCAATCGCCCATCTCAGTTCTAGGCTTTTCTCTCCACACCAAAGGACAGCCTATCAGCCACTTTGGATGCAGGGACACAGCAAAGAGCAGATAGGCCCCTGTTCTAAGTGAAGTGAAAGGGGCAATGAAAGTGAGATTGATCCTGCCCTTAGAATGGCCTGCACACAGTCCTCCAGAATGAATTTGCTATTTTAAAAAAGTAATTTTCCAGATATAAAATCCTGGCTAGAGGAGTAATAGGAGATTTGATGCACGGAGAGGGAGCTCATGGATTCCTCATGCAGATCTATCGTCAAAAGACTGTGAGACAAATGCAACAGTCCTCAGACTTCTAATCTTGAGGATGTATGCTTGCAATTCATTCTTAAAAGAACAAAAAGTCAAAGAAAGAACACAAGGAAACAAGAAAGAACGAAAGAAAAGTAAAAAGGAAGGAAAGAACGGAAGGAAGAGGAGAGAGGGAAAAAAAACAAAAGAAAAAGAAATGTAAAAACTACATTTAAAATTAACAAAATGAAAAAGGACTCTTAAAATCATGTGTGCATTTTATCTTACGATGAACACAAATATAGTATCATGCTCAGAGAGCATGTTCTTGTCATTAAACTTTTGGTTTGAATAATGGAGATTTTTTATTTCTGTGATTTTTGTCAAATTACCTTCCTCTCTGCATCTCAGCTTCTTCAGGTGTAACATTGGTATTTTAATTAGAGTATCTACCTTATAGAGTTGTGAAGAATAAATTAATTAATGTGTATAAATTATTTAATACAATTCTTGGTATGTAGTAACCATTCCATAAAAGTTCATTATTATGTAAAAGAAGTGTGCAGGTTCAGAATTAGGCATTTTATGTGTATTCATTAAAAAAATACAACAATCTTGAATGAGACTGTCTTCATAGGCCATTATTCAAAGGCAATTTCAAAATTAGTGGTTTTTGACAGTCCTAGCAATTATTATTTTATTATAATCAATTAGAATTCTTATTTTAGAAAATATAAACATCAAATAATTTAAATTCAAATTTGGTAAATGACTCTTTGGATAATATGGAACTTTATATATAATGCCATAAATTTAGAAGTTTAAGCAGGAAAGATATTTATTTCTCTCTCACCTAACTCTGAAAGAGAGCCAAAACTGATATGAAAGTTCCACAGTGCTGGAGACCAGGTTCTCTCAACAATGGGCTCTGCCTTTCATATGACATTGCCTCTATCCATTCATTAGTTAATATAAGTTATCATGAATTAACAAATTAACCCTTAAATCCCAGAGGGTTAATGTAAGAAAGTCATTGTCTACTTGCTCTGTAGCATATCATCAGCAAAGAGCTGTGCTCCACAGAGTCACTCAGGGGTGTGGGATGATGGGGATTCTTGTCTTATAGCACCAAAAAATGGAATATGAAGCTTCACTGGTCACCACTGCAGAGGGGAAGAAATACTACAGATTAGCACTTGCTCTTTTCACTGCCTAGGCCAGGAAGTGTTAGAGGTCACTTCCTCTCACAGTTTACTGAACAGAAGTAGTCATTTGGCCTTCCAAAACTACGTAGGTTTGGGATATACTGAAAAAACATGGAATGTCTTGTGGATATACTATCTCTGTCCCAGCTTACAGTTCCTACATTTACCACCACAGCTTCTTTCAATCAGAAGGAAGAGATTAAAAGAGAAGTGGAATGTATGTCCTTTCTTTCAAAGCCAAGATCTAAAATGTCTGCTCTCACTTCTATTCACAAGTCCTGAGCCAAATTTAGTGAGATGGCTGTAACTTCTTGCAAGGAAGACTAGGGCATATGGTCTTTATTCTGATTATCACATACCTTGCTAACATTGAAGGGGTCTATTACTTAAAAAAAAAAGAAAGGAGAAGAAAATAAGTATTGAAAGAAAAACTGCAACCTCAGCCATATTTGCGAACAAAATTATATAATATCAGTTAAAGTCATAATAATTTAGAAAAACTTTTGAATTTCTGGATTTGATGTAAATAAAAATTCAGAATTCAAACTAATCTTGAAGTACTTCCTGTGTGTCCCGAGAATATTTTTTTAATAAGTAGATTGAATTGTTATCTATACTCATACTCACAAGGAATTTTTTTCTGAATTACTTAGGAGGCTTGCAATCTGCTAATGACAAAAAATCTTACAGGATATTGGTGAAATAAGGTTGAGTACAAATTTAAAAAAGAAGAAATATGGACTCTGTGGGAGAGGGAGAGGGTGAGAAGATTTGGGAGAATGGCATTGAAACATGTAAAATATCATGTATGAAACAAGTTGCCAGTCCAGGTTCGATGCACGATACTGGATGCTTGGGGCTGGTGCACTGGGATGACCCAGAGGGATGGTATGGGGAGGGAGGAGGGAAGAGGGTTCAGGATGGGGAACACATGTATACCTGTGGCAGATTCATTTTGATATTTGGCAAAACTAATACAATTATGTAAAATTTAAAAATAAAATAAAATTTTAAAAAAAGAAGAAATATAGATTTATGGTTCATGGTTTATCTTTCTGTGTTGTTTCAAGAGGAGAAGCCAGTCATCCATTTAACACTGTTCAGCAAAGTTTTGATGGCTTCTTTTTTATTCCAAGAAAGGTTCAATTCTTTGAAAGAGTTTGACATTTCCAAGAACTAATGTTCCAGTCTTGTAATTTTATTGAAATAAACTTAAGAAGGACAGTTTCTAGTTGTATTTCCCCCGCTCCTTTGTCATTATTTTTAAAGCACCCAATACAACCACTTCCAGAAGTCCTATGACCAGTTGAAATTTATCCTTAGGTATCATTTAAAAATATTCTTTACCATTGGCTACCTAAGGGTTGCATAAAAGCTAATTAGTGGAAATTATATTATTATACTGACCTTTACAGCCTGAAATAATATTTCTGTCAGTGAATGTTTTCTACAATAAATCCACCTGCTTATTAGAGAGAGCAATCTTTCTCATTATAAATAAGTTCCTTGCAGACTAATTTACCATGGACTGACTTCCTTTAAAATGCCACCTATCCTTGGAGAATAAATGGATTATAAGTGTGTGCTGGTTAACAAAAATATCATTATATAATTCTAAGGAAGAATACGGAAATGGAGAATTTTTACACCCAGATGTTGGACCCAGTGTAGATAACTCTCCAAGTTTGCTCACGTCTCACTTTCTGCTCAGTGTTTGGAATGAGCTTCCAAAAAATCACTTGGCATTATCTTCTTTCTGATAGGTTTAATCTTCTTGAGTGGAAGTCCCTCTGAGCTCTAATGCCATGTCATGGTGTGCATGGTAATCTATCTGCTTGGGCAACACTCTCAGGTTCAGGCTGTTGATCTGCCATGTTGTTCATTGACATGAATAGATAGTATTTCACCTCACACCTTTACCCACACCAGTTGCTTTCTACCATGGGTTCCCCTTTGCCTCTGAGACATACGGCACCACCAGGTTTTTTGGATGTTCTGCTACTTTGAGATTGGCTTCCCAAGAAGATGCCCATGCCTGTTAAGATTGAACTGAAAAAAACTGAAACTCCAGGTATAAGAGCCCCATGGAGGAATTTGGTCAGTGGGAGATAATATACAGAAATTTTCTGCACTGGTTCTCTCAGATATCCCTCACATTGAACAGTTGGCTATGTCTACAGCCAGATCAGAAATGCACCCTCTTATGTGAGGTCCTCTTCTTTCCTCATCTCATTTTCCTTCACTACATTTTTCCTGAGATTTCAATCTTCCTCACCCATAAAATGTTGGCATATACATTTTCATTTCAGGCTCTATTTTAGAGAATCTAGGCTAAGAGATCCATGAGTTAACTATTCTCAAATTGTTGAGAAATTATATTTATTTTCCATTATTCTTATATCCTTTCTTCTTTTCTCTTAATTATTTCCTTTTTTTTCCATTTCACATTAAGATTTTATAACTAATTTTATGCTATTCTACAAATTAGCAAAAGCCAAAATAAGTTTACATATATTCGGAGGAAAGACAAATTATGCTGTTTTTTGTTTGTTTGTTTGTTTTTTCTTTCAGTCAGTTCAGTTGCTCAGTAGTGTCTGACTCTTCATGGCCCCATGGACTGCAACATATCAGGCTTCCCTGTCCATCAGGAATTCCCAGAGCTTGCTGAAACTCATGCCCATTAAGTCAGTGAGCCATCCAACCATCTCATCCTCTGTCATCCTGTTCTCCTCCCGCCCTCAATCTTTCCCAGCATCAGGGTCTTTTCCAATGAGTCAGTTCTTTGCAACAGATGGCCAATGTAGTGGAGCTTCAACATCAGTCCTTCCAGTGAATATTCAGGACTGATTTCCCTTAGGATTGACTGGTTGGATCTCCATGCAGTCCAAGGGACTCTAAGAGTCTTCTCCAACATCATAGTTCAAAAGTATCAATTCTTTGGCACTAAGCTTTCTTTATAGCCCAACTCTCACACCCATACATGACTACTGGGAAAATCATAGCTTTTACTAGATGGACCCTTGTCAACAAATTAATGTCCCTGCTTTTTAATATGCTGTCTAGGTTTTTTCCTTTGAAAGGAGATAATATCTTAAATGCCTTCCAAATTTATACACACACACACACACACACATACATGTGATTGCTCTCCACAGACAAAAGCGCACACACACACACACACACACACACACACACACACACACATATGATTGCTGTCCACAGAGAAAAGCAGTTGAATATTATTTAAGGATTTGTTGTGGTCTTGACAGTCATGAGAAGTTATAGTTAATATACTTAACACATTAATCAGGCTTCCTTGATGGTTCAGTCAGTAAAGAATCCACATGCAATGCAGAAGACCTCCTGCAATGCAGCAGACTTGGTTTCAATCCCTGGGTTGGGAAGATACCCTGGAGAAGGAAATGACAACCCACTCCGTTATTCTTGTCTGGGCTATCTCACGGACAAAGGAACCTGGCAGGCTAAAGTCCTTGGGGTTGCAAGAGTCAGACACAACTTAACAACTAAACCACCACCAACAACACACAAATTTGTAATGAGATTTTTAAAATTTTATTTTAACCAAAAGAATTTAATTGTAAACATATCAAATGTGAATTAAGAGCTGAAAAAATTTCAGCATCCACCTAATCCAAACTTAATCATATAAAGTTAAGCCTCAGCAAGAGGAAGTGACTTTTGCAAACATCTACACTCTCAAGTTCAGAAACTCAACTAAGACCTAGATCTTCTGAATCAAAGAACAATTATTTTAAGTCACCTGTATGTAGTTTGCTCTAGGTTTTGGCCTAATGTTTTCTTTGCTTCCGTAGTGGCTAAGCAATAAAGAATCCACCTGTCAACTCAATAGACATTGGTCTGACCTGGATCAGGAAGATCCCCTGAAGGAAGAAATGGTAACCCACTCCAGTATTCTTGCTTTGAAAATCCCATGGACAGATAGTCTGGTGGGCTATAATCCATGGAGTTATAAAAGAGTCAGACTGACCTAATTACAACAACATTTTATATCCTTTGACTTTTTGAAAATAGATGTAAAGTCTAAAAATAAAATAAAATTAAAAAAAAAATACAATTCATTATACTAAGAAAAAAAAAAAAAAAGAACCAGAAAGGAGAAGTTAAAAAATAAACAGTCTTATGGACTCTGTTGAAGAGGGAGAGGGTGGGAAGATTTGGGAGAATGGCATTGAAACATGTGTAATATCATGTATGAAACGAGTTGCCAGTCCAGGTTCAATGCACGATACTGGATGCTTGGGGCTGGTGCACTGGGTCGACCCAGAGGGATGGTGTGGGGAGGGAGGTGGGAGGAGGGTTCAGGATGGGGAGCACATGTATACCTGTGGTGGATTCGTTTTGATGTTTGGCAAAACTAATACAGTGTTTCAGGTTTAAAAATAAAATAAAAAAAAGAAAAATAAAAAATAAAATAAAATAAATAAATAAATAGCTTACTCTGGAAAAAAAAAAAAAAAAGAAAATCTCAGTTCAGTACACTTCAGTTGCTCAGTCGTGTCTGACTCTTTGCGATACTATGGACTGCAGCACGCCAGATTTCCCTGTCCATCACCTACACCTGCAGCTTACTCAGACTCATGTCCATTGAGTCAGTGATGCCATCCAACCATCACATCCTCTGTCATCTCCTTCTCCTCCTGCCTTCAATCTTTCCCAGCATCAGGGTCTTTTCCAATGAGTCAGTTCTTCGCATCAGGTGGCCAAAGTATTGGAGTTTCAGCTTCATCATCAGTCCTTCTAATGAATATTCAGGACTTCCTTTAGAATTGACTGGTTGGATCTCCTTGCAGTCCAAGAGACTCTCAAGAGTCTTCTCCAACACCACAGTACAAAAGCATCAGTTCTTCTGTGCTCAGCTTTCCCTATAGTCCAACTCTCACATCCATACTTGACTACTGGTAAAACCATAGCTTTGACTAGATGGACCTTTATTGGCAAAGTAATGTCTCTGCTTTTTAATATGCTGTCTAAGTTGGTCATAGCTTGTCTTCCAAGGATTAAGTATCGTTTAATTTCATGGCTGCAGTCACCATCTTCAGTGATTTTGGAGACAAATAAAATAAAGAAATAAAGTCTGTCATTGTTTCCATTGTTTCCCCCTCCATTTGTCATAAAGTGATGGGACCGCTTGCCATGGTCTTCATTTTCTGAATGCTGAGTTTTAAGCCAATTTTTCCACTGTCCTCCTTCATTTCATCAAGAGGCTCTTTAGTTCTTCTGTGCTTTTTGCCATAAAGGTGGTGTCTGCATAGCTGAGGTTAATGATATTTCTCCTGGCAATCTTGACTCCAGCTTATACTTCATCAGTCTGGCATTTCAAATGATGTACTCTGCATATAAATTAAATAAGCAGGGTGACAATATGCAGCCTTGACGTACTGCTTTCCCTATTTGGAACCAGTCTGTTTTTCCATGCCCAGTTATAACTGTTGTTTCCTGACCTCCATACACATTTCTCAGGAGGCAGGTAATGTGTTCTGGTATTTCCATCTCATTAAGAATTTTCCAGTTTGTAGTGATCTACACAGTCACAGACTTTGGTGTAGTCAATAAAGCAGAAATAGATATTTTTCTGGAACTCTCTTGCTTTTTTGATGATCCAATGGATGTTGGCAATTTGATCTCTGGTTCCTCTGTCATTTCTAAATGCAGCTTGAACATCTGTAAATTCATGGTTCACATACTGCTGAAAACTGGCTTGGAGAATTTTAAGCATTACTTTGGTAGTGTGTCAGATGAGTACAGTTGTGTGATAGTTTGAGCATTCTGTGGCATTACCTTTCTTTGGGATTGAAATGAAAACTGACCTTTTCCAGTCCCATAGCTACTGCTGAGTTTTCCAAATTTGCTAACATATTGAGTGCAACAAGTTTAACAGCATCATCTTTTAGGATTTGAAATAGCTCAACTGACATTCCATCACCTCCACTAGCTTTGTTCATAGTGATGCTTCGTAATGCCCACTTGACTTCGTATTCCAGGATGTCTGGCTCTAGGTGAGTGATCATTCCATCTAAGGAACTGAAAGTTACACTTTTAAAAGCCTTATTAAAGTGACAGATGTTATTTATTTCTCCCCTTACAGAAATGGCTCATAAATTCTGTTTCCTAACTATGTACTCTAGAAGAGAAGATTATAGCTTCTAAATTATGTAGAAGACTGTAGCTTCTAAATTCATGACTTTCTAGAGGTAAAAGCTTTAACCCATAGAGAATGAGGCTATTGGCAGTAGTTGAGATATTCTGATTTACACTCCTCTGGAATATTTTAGGAAAGTTGTTTTTTTTTTCAAACCCATACTTGTACTTTGAGTGATAGATGATTTTCAGCAAATCTACCATATGTAGATAATGAATCAAGAAATTAGGGAACTGAATTTCTGCTTGCTTGTGCATGTTCTTTAGCTGTGATGAGCATGTGCAACATTAGCCATATTTCAATTTTATATGGCTTATTTATAAATAAGCCATATAAATTATAAATTTATATAAATTTATATATATATATATAAATTATATATTTATATATATATAATAATATAAATTATATAAATATATATATTATAAATATATATAAAAATTATAAATTTTATATGGCTTATTTATAAAACTAATTTTTTTAATTTAAAAAATAAATCATAGAAATGATACAAAAAATAGACAATACAATTAGGCAAGAAGATGGAATGGCTTCCCTGATGCTCAGCAGTAAGGAATCTGCCTGCAATGAAAGAGACATGGGTTCCATTTCTGAGTTGGGAAGATACTCTGGAGGAAGAAATGGCAACCCACTCCAGTATTCTTGCCTGGGAAATCCAATGGACAGAGAAGCCTGGGGGTTACAGTTCATGGGATCGCAAAATAGTCAAACATGACTTAGCAACTAAACAACATCTAGAACAACAACAAATGGAAATAGTATGATTATCTCACAATCCAGAATTAAACAGTATTAAAATTTGGAGTGTATCTTTCCAGACATTTTAAATTTACTTATATTTACTAATATTTACAAATAAGCAGTTTAACTAAAAATACAGCTTTTTATCCTGATACTTTTTTTAAAATACCAAGGGTACATAACCCCAAGTCTGAATATTTCTTGATAAATTTATGCTAATTTTTTCAAAAATATCCCAGTTTGTACAATATAGCTAAATAAAAAATAAAATATAAATAATTTGACACTGTGTTTATGGCATTGAGAACCTATCCAGAGAAAGAGGATTCTGTCAAATTTTACTTTTAGATATGTAAGCATTTTATTTAATTGGTTAAAGGGTTTTTTTTTTTTTTTTTTGGTGTGTAAAATATTTCTTTTATTTTAATATAAATTTATTTATTTTAATTGGAAGTTAATTACTTTACAATATTGTATTGGTTTTGCCATACATCAACATGAATCCACCACAGGTATACACGTGTTCCCCATCCCAAACACCCCTCCAACTTCCCTCCCCGTATCATCCCTCTGGGTCGACCCAGTGCACCAGCCCCAAGCAACCAGTATCCTGCATCAAACTTGGACTGGCGATTCATTTCATATATGATATTATACATGTTTCAATGCCATTCTCCCAAATCATCCCACCCTCTCGCTCTTCCACAGAGTCCAAAAGACTGTTCTATACATCTGTATCTCTTTTGCTGTCTCGCATACAGGGTTATCGTTACCATCTTTCTAAATTCCATATACATGCGTTAGCATACTGTATTGGTGTTTTTCTTTCTGACTTACTTCACTCTGTATAATAGGCTCCAGTTTCATGCACCTCATTAGAACTGATTCAAATGTATTCTTTTAAATTGCTGAGTAATACTCCATTGCGTATATGTACCACAGCTTTCTTATCCATTCATCTGCTGATGGACATCTAGGTTGCTTCCATGTCTGGTTATTATAAACAGTGCTGTGATTAACATTGAGATACACGTGTCTTTTTCAATTCTGGCTCAGTGTGTATGCCCAGCAGTGGGATTGCTGGGTCGTATGGCAGTTCTATTTCCAGTTTTTTAAGGAATCTCCACACTGTTCTCCATAGTGGCTGTACTAGTTTGCATTCCCACCAACAGTGTAAGAGGGTTCCCTTTTCTCCACACCCTCTCCAGCATTTATTACTTGTAGACTTTTGGATCACAGCCATTCTGACTGGCGTGAAATGGTACCTTATTATGGTTTTGATTTGCATTTCTCTGATAATGAGTGATGTTGAGCATCTTTTCATGTGTTTGTTAGTCATCTGTATGTCTTCTTTGGAGAAATGTCTGTTTAGTTCTTTGGCCCATTTTTTGATTGGGTCGTTTATTTATCTGGAATTGAGCTGTAAGAGTTGCTTGTATATTTTTGAGATTAGTTGTTTGTCAGTTGCTTCATTTGCTATTTTTTTCTCCCATCCTAAAGCTGTCTTTTCACCTTGCTTATAGTTTCCTTTGTTGTGCAGAAGCTTTTAAGTTTAATTAGGTCCCATTTGTTTATTTTTGCTTTTATTTCCAATATTCTGGGAGGTGGGTCATAGAGGATCCTGCTGTGATGTATGTCGGAGAGTGTTTTGCCTATGTTCTCCTCTAGAAGTTTTATAGTTTCTGGTCTTACATTGAGATCTTTAATCCATTTTGAGTTTATTTTTGTGTATGGTGTTAAAAACTGTTCCAATTTCACTCTTTTACAAGTGGTTGACCAGTTTTCCCAGCACCACTTGTTAAAGAGATTGTCTTTTCTCCATTGTATATTCTTGCCTCCTTTGTCAAAGATAAGGTGTCCATAGGTGCATGGATTTATCTCTGGGCTTTCTATTTTGTTCCATTGATCTATATTTCTGTCTTTGTGCCAGTACCATACTGTCTTGATAACTGTGGCTTTGTTATCAGTAGAGCCTGAGGTCAGGCAGGTTGATTCTTCCAGTTCCATTCTTCTTTCTCAAGATTTCTTTGGCTATTCGAGGTTTTTTGTATTTCCATACAAATTGTGAAATTATTTGTTCTAGCTCTGTGAAAAATACAGTTGATAGCTTGATAGAGATTGCAATGAATCTATAGATTGCTTTTGGTAGTATACTCATTTTCACTATATTGATTCTTCCAATCCATGAACATGGTATATTTCTCCATCTATTAGTGTCCTCTTTGATTTCATTCACCAGTGTTTTATAGTTTTCTATATATAGGTTTAGTTTTTTTGCTGCTGCTGCTGCTAAGTCACTTCAGTCGTGTCTGACTCTGTGCGACCCCATAGACCACAGCCCACTAGACTCCTCTGTCCCTGGGATTCTGCAAGCAAGAATACTGAAGTGGGTTGCCATTTCCTTCTCCAAGGCATGAAAGTGAAAATGAAAGTGAAGTCGCTCAGTCATGTCTGACTCTTAGCGACCCCATGGACTGCAGCCTAACAGGCTCCTCCATCCATGGGATTTTCCAGGCAAGAGTACTGGAGTGGGGTGCCATTGCCTTCTCCATTAGTTTCTTTAGGTAGATATATTCCCAAGTATTTTATTCTTTTTGTTGCAATGGTGAATGGAATTGTTTCCTTAATTTCTCTTTCTATTTTCTCATTATTAATGTATAGGAATGCAAGAGATTTCTGTGTGTTGATTTTATATCCTCCAACTTTACTATAGTCATTGATTAGCTCTAGTACTTTTCTGGTAGAATCTTTAGGCTTTTCTATGTAGAGGATCATGTCATTTGCAAACAGTGAGAGTTTTACTTCTTCTTTTCCCATTTGGATTCCTTTTATTTCTTTTTCTGCTCTGATTGCTGTAGCCAAAACTTCCAAAACGATGTTGAATAGTAGTTGTGAGAGTGGGCACCCTGTCTTGTTCCTGACTTTAGGGTAAATGCTTTCAATTTTTCACCATTGAGGATAAAGTTTGCTGTGGGTTGTCATATATAGCTTTTATTATGTTGAGGTATGTTCCTTCTATTCCTGCTTTCTGGAGACTTTTTATCATAAATGGATGTTGAATTTTGTCTAAGGCTTTCTCTGCATATTGAAATAATCATACGGCTTTTATTTTTCAATTTGTTAATGTGATGTATTACATTGATTGATTTGAGGATATTGAAGAATCCTTGCATCCCTGGGATAAAGCCCACTTGGTCATGGTGTATGATGTTTTTAATGTGCTGTTGGATTCTGATTGCTAGAATTTTATTAAGGATTTTGCATCTATATTCATCAGAGATATTGGCCTGTAGTTTTTGTTTTCTGTGGCATCTTTGTCAGGTTTTGGTATTAGGGTGATGGTGGCCTCATAGAATGAGTTTGGAACTTTACCTTCCTCTGCAATTTTCTGGAAGAGTTTGAGCAGGATAGGTGTTAGCTCTTCTCTAAATTTTTGGTAGAATTCAGCTGTGAAGCCGTCTGTACCTGGGCTTTTGTTTGCTGGAAGATTTCTGATTACAGTTTCCATTTCCGTGCTTGTAATGGGTCTGTTAAGATTTTCTATTTCTTCCCGGTCCAGTTTTGGAAAGTTGTACTTTTCTAAGAATTTGTCCATTTCTTCCACGTTGTCCATTTTATTGGCATATAATTGCTGATGGTAGTCTCTTATGATCCTTTGTATTTCTATGTTTTCTGATATGATCTCTCCATTTTCATTTCTAATTTTATTGATTTGATTTTTCTCCCTTTGTTTCTTGATGAGTCTGGCTAATGGTTTGTCAATTTTATTTATCCTTTCAAAGAATCATCTTTTGGCTTTGTTGATTTTTGCTATGGTCTCTTTTGTTTCTTTTGCATTTATTTCTGCCCTAAGTTTTAAGATTTCTTTCCTTCTACTAACCCTGCGGTTCTTCATTTATTCCTTTTCTAGTTGCTTTAGATGTAGAGTTAGGTTATTTATTTGACATTTTTCTTGTTTCTTGAGATATGCCTGTATTGCTATGAACTTTCCCCTTAGCACTGCTTTTACAGTGTCCCACAGGTTTTGGGTTGTTGTGTTTTAATTTTCATTCTTTTCTATGCATATGTTGATTTCTTTTTTGATTTCTTCTGTGATTTGTTGGTTATTCAGCAGCATGTTGTTCAGCCTCCATATGTTGGAATTTTAAATAGTTTTTCTCCTGTATTTGAGATCTAATCTTACTGCATTGTGGTCAGAAAAGATGCTTGGAATGACTTTATTTTTTTTTTTTAATTTACCAAGGCTAGATTTATGGCCTAGGATGTGATCTATCCTGGAGAAGGTTCCGTGTGCACTTTAGAAAAAGGTGAAATTCATTGTTTTGGGGTGAAATGTCCTATAGATATCAATTACATCTAACTGATCTATTGTTTCATTTAAAGTTTGTGTTTCCTTGTTGATTTTCTGTTTAGTTGATCTATCCATAGATGTGAGTAGGGTATTAAAGTCTCCCACTATTATTGTGTTATTGTTAATTTCCCCTTTCATACTAGTTAGCATTTGTCTTACATATTGTGGTGCTCCTATGTTGGGTGCATATATATTTATAATTGTTATATCTTCTTCTTGGATTGATCCTTTGATCATTATGTAGTGTCCTTCTTTGTCTCTTTTCACAGCCTTTGTTTAAAGTCTATTTTATCTGATATGAGTACTGCTACTCTTGCTTTCTTTTGGTCTCTATTTGCATGGAA
Organism: Bubalus bubalis; assembly: GCF_019923935.1. Taxonomy (NCBI): domain Eukaryota; kingdom Metazoa; phylum Chordata; class Mammalia; order Artiodactyla; family Bovidae; genus Bubalus; species Bubalus bubalis. Next base: position 52,799,207 of record NC_059163.1, on the reverse strand, counting down.
TATCTTTTTCCGCCCTTCACTTTCAGCCTATATGTGTCCCCTGTTTTGAGGTGGGTCTTTTGTAGACTACATATATAGGGGTCTTGTTTTTGTATCCATTCAGCCAGTCTTTGTCTTTTGGTTGGGGTATTCAACCCATTTACATTTAAGGTAATTATTGATAAGTATGATCCCATTGCCATTTACATTATTGTTTTGGGTTCAAGTTTATACAACCTTTTTGTGTTTCCTGTCCAGAGAATCTCCTTTAGCATTTGTTGGACAGTTGGTTTGGTGGTGCTGAATTCTCTCATCTTTTGCTTGTCTGTAAAGCTTTTTTTATTTCTCCTTCATATTTGAATGAGATCCTTGCTGGGTACAGTAATCTGGGCTGTAGGTTATTTTCTTTCATCACTTTAAGTATGTCTTGCCATTCCCTCCTGGCCTGAAAAGTTTCTATTGAAAGATCAGCTGTTATCCGTATGGGAATCCCCTTGTGTGTTATTTGTTGTTTTCCCTTGCTGCTTTTAATATTTGTTCTTTGTGTTTGATCTTTGTTAATTTGATTAATATGTGTCTTGGGGTGTTTCGCCTTGGGTTTATCCTGTTTGGGACTCTCTGGGTTTCTTGGACTTGGGTGATTATTTCCTTCCCCATTTTAGGGAAGTTTTCAACTATTATCTCCTCAAGTATTTTCTCATGGTCTTTCTTGTTGTCTTCTTCTTCTGGGACCCCTATGATTCGAATGTTGTGGCATTTAACACTGTCCTGGAGGTCTCTGAGATTGTCCTCATTTCTTTTAATTCGTTTTTCTTTTATCCTCTCTGATTCATTTATTTCTACCATTCTATCTTCTAATTCACTAATACTATCTTCTGCCTCTGTTATCCTACTATTTGCTTCCTCCAGAGTGTTTTTGATGTCATTTAATGCATTATTCATTATATATTGACTCTTTTTTTATTTCTTCTAGGTCCTTGTTAAACCTTTCTTGCATCTTCTCAATCCTTGTCTCCAGGCTATTTATCTGTGATTCCATTTTGATTTCAATATTTGGGATCATTTTCACTATCATTATTTGGAATTGTTTATCAGATAGATTCCCTATCTCTTCCTCTTTTGTTTGGTTTGGTGGGCATTTATCCTGTTCCTTTACCTGCTGGGTATTCCTCTATCTCTTCATCTTGTTTATATTGCTGAGTTTGGGGTGGTCTTTCTGTATTCTGGCAGTTTGTGAAGTTCCCTTTATTGTGGAGTTTCCTCGCTGTGGGTGGGGTTGTACAGGTGGCTTGTCAAGGTTTCTTGGTTAGGGAAGCTTGTGTCAGTGTTCTGGTGAGTGGAGCTGGATTTCTTCTCTCTGGAGTGCAATGAAGTGTCTAGTAATGAGTTATCAGATGTCAATGATTTTGGAGTAACTTTGGGCAGCCTGTATATTGGAGCTCAGGGCTGTGTGCCTGTGTTGCTGGAGAATTTGCATAGTATGTCTTGCTCTGGAACTTCTTGGCCCTTGGGTGGTGCTTGGTTTCAGTGTAGGTATTGAGGCATTTGATGAGCTCCTGTCAATTAATGTTCCCTGGAGTCAGGAGTTCCCCGGTGTTCTCAAGGTTTGGACTTAAGCTTCCTGCTTCTGGTTTTCAGTCTTATTTTTACAGTAGTCTCAAGACTTCTCCTTCTATACAGCGCCATTGATAAAACATCTAGGTTAAAGATGGAAAGTTTCTCCACAGTGAGGAACACCCAGAGAGGTTCACAGAATTACATTGAGAAGAGAAGAGGGAGGAGGGAGTTAGAGGTGACCCGAATGAGATGAGGTGGAATCAATAGAGGAGAGAGCAAGCTAGCCAGTAATCACTTCTTTATGTGCACTCCACAACTGGATGGCTCAGAGATGTTCATGGAGTTATACAGAGAAGAGAAGAGGGAGGAAGGAGACAGAGGTGGCCAGAAGGATAAAAGTGGGGAATCAGAAGGAGAGAGACAGATCCAGCCAGTAATCAGTTCCCTAAGTGTTCTCCACCATCTGGAACACACAGAGATTCACAGAGTTGGGTAGAGAAGAGAGGGGGTAGGGAGGAGACAGAGGCGACCTGGTGGAGAAAAAGGAGAGTCCAAAATGGGAGAGAGCAGTTAAGCCCCAAGTAAAAATGGGTACTGAGGATTGGGTTCTTAAAGGTACAAAATTGATAACAAATACCAAAAATCACAGATTAAAAATCTAGAGTTTGGAATTTCAAAAATACAATATTAAAGAAAAGAAGAAAAAAATAAAGAGAAAAAAGCCACAAAAATTATAAATATATATATATATATAAAGTTTGCTTTTAAAAAATAGGGTGTTTTTTTTTTTCAAAGTAATAGTAGGTTATAAAAGTGAAAATTAAAGGAGTAATAGAGGACTTAAAATTTTTTAAAAATTAAAAAAAAAGAATGATCATAAAAATAGTAAAAATATATGTAGGACTTTCTCTGATGTTGTTGTGGGTATTGTGGGGTCAGTTCATTTTTGGATAGTTCCTTGGTCCGGCTTGTATTTCAAGATCTATAGGCCCTTCCCATGTAGTTGGTACTAATGACAGGGTTTTAATCTATTGCATCTGTCACTTCCAAGGTGGTTCCCTCTGTTTTAGCTTCTTCTGTTTGCTGGTCTCTTCACTGTCAGATTTCTGCCCTGACACAAAGGGGACGGTGGTGGACACTTTCTTTTAGGCTCACTTGTTCAGTCGCACTGTGGGGAGGGAGGGACGCTGCAAAGAAATAACACTGGTGTGTGCTTGCAGTGCCTCAGCCACACTGGGCCTGCCCCAGCTCACGGCCCGTGTACTCTCCCTGTCCACGCTGCTCAGGCTCTAGTTTGCTCCACCGGGAACCATCCGAGGCCAGCCCTGAGCTGCATGCACCTCCCAGATCTAAGCCGCTCAGGTTCAGGCACTCGGGTAGTCCTCAGAGGCACAGACTCGGTTGGGCCTGCGTTTTGTGCCCTTCCCAGGTCCGAGCAGCTCAGGTGATGAGGTGTTTGGCGAGCGCAGTTGCTGCGACTTATCACCTCCCCCATCGTTGCCACTTGGTTTTCTGGTTGTACAACCGGCGCACCTTGTCAGGCGGATGTTGACTGTCCAGAACTGCAAGAAGTCTTAGTTAGCAAAGCAGCCTGCTTGCAGTTTGGTAGATAATGTCTCTCTGGGGCTGCGATTGCCCCCTTCCGGCTCTGGCTGCCTGTCACTAGAGGGGGATGGTCTGCAACTGGCTATCTCTGTTCAGTCCTTTGTTCTGTGCGCAGGCTTGGCAGTGTCTTAGGTTAGGGCTGGCTTTGCTCATGGTAGCTGTTATGCAGTCTGGTTTTCTAGCCCAAGTTAGTTCCCTCAGATTGCCCTCAGGGCATTCAGGCCTGGTCCTTACTCTAGGCCATGCAGCCTACACCTCCCTGTCCAGTGCCCGCTTGCTAGTGGCGGGTGCAGGTGTCTGTGCTGCTTCTCCACTGGGGAAGTTACCGTTGGGCTCTGTGGGGTTTAATTATTAATCTGTGGGGTTTAATTATTTATTTATTTTTCCTCCCGTTATGTTGCCCTCTGTGCTTCCAAGGCTCACCACAGACTTGGCAGTGAGTGTGTTTCCTGGTGTTTGGAAACTTCTCTCTTTTTAAGACTCCCTTCCCGGGATGGAGCTCCATCCCTACCTGTTTTGTCTCTATTTTTTGTCTTTTATATTTTTTCCTACCTCCTTTTGAAGACAATGGGCTGCTTTTCTGGGTGTCTGATGTCCTCTGCCGGCATTCAGAAATTGTTTTGTGGAATTTACGCAGCGTTTAAATGCTCTTTTGATGAATTTGTGGGGGAGAAAGTGGTCTCCCCGCCCTATTCCTCTGCCATCTTTTCAAATATTTCTTTTAAAAACAGTGTATGTAACAAATGTGAAAAAAAAAATGATTTCTCCATTGGAAATAATAACACTTGCTGATTGGAAATTTTTACTGTATGACCAACATTGTGCTGAGAATTTGAACTAAATTATCTTACTTATTCCCCAAACAACTTAATTATATAAATACCATCATAATGCTCATGTTACAGATATGGCTATCCAGTCTCAGAAAAGCTATTTTCTTCCAAAAATCAAACAGCTAGATATCTAGAATCTGTCAGAATTTGCATAGAGTTCCAGAATTCACTTTACTCTAGAACTCTATTCACTCTTTACACTATAACTCTTAGTTATATACTGCTTTTAATTAATAATAATAATAGTAATAATAACAGCATCTTTTCAGTGAGGATGTGCTCTCTTTGCAATTATTTATATCACCCTTTCCTCTCTCAACTTTCATAAATAGTAATTGATAGTATAGAAATAATTATATATATATTGTATATAAAATACATAAATCCTTGAGTTAACTTAGTGAAAAATTACTAAGATAATTTTAATGCACTGTTATATTAACTTTGTAATCTGATTTTACTGCCAAAGATGAAATTTTTATTAGCACAAAAAATGATATTTCAGAGAGACCCTTTTATCTTTTGCCAGAAAATACTTATGAAAACAGTTTTAAAAGGCAGTGACCTGTTCTCTATCTTTAAATACATAATCTTAAAATGTGAGCATGCTGAATAATTTCAAGTAGTGTTTCATTGTTGAAAAAAATAGATTCAACAATCTTTGCATTACATCAATTGAAACATGTGTCTCAGTTCCCTCTATTAATAAAGAAATAGCTTGTTATTCTTAAGAGAACTTGAGCCAATCTGGCATGAGTAAAAAGGGGAATTTTTTTGGCTAACATAACAGAAGTCCAGAGGTAGGGTTGCCTTCAGGCAAAGCTTGATGTACTGGCATAAATGAGATCCTTAGCATCTGTTTTCTTCCCACCCCTTGGCTCAGACTGACTCAATGTCTTGGCTCCACTCTCCAACAGGCTCAGAAAAACCAGTTGTAGAAGGTCAGAACTTTAGATCTGTTACTCCAATTTCCTTAAGAAGGCATCCTAGTCTCTCCATAGAATTCCCAGGGAAATTTTGTGTCTCATTGGTTTAAATTATATATAAACTCTGAACACAAACCAATGACAGGAGAATATTAATCACCAATTGGTATAAGGTCAGGTCACATGATACCCTCTGTCTATGTCGGGTTCCTTTGAAGGTGAATAAGACAGTATTCCTAGAAGAAACCAGCAAGGAAGACAGGAATGGGAAGGAAAACAAGCAAGAATGTGATTTTCGGTTCAGTTCAGTTCAGTCACTCAGTGGTGTCCGACTCTTTGCGACCCCATGAATCGCAGCACACCAGGCCTCCCAGTCCATCACCCACTCCTGAAGTACACTCAGACTCACATCCATCGAGTCAGTGATGCCATCCAGCCATCTCATCCTCTGTCGTCCCCTTCACCTCCTGCCCCCAATCCCTCCAAGCGTTAGAGTCTTTTCCAGTGAGTCAACTCTTGGCATGAGGTGGCCAAAGTACTGGAGTTTCAGCTTTAGCATCATTCCCTCCAAAGAAATCCCAGGGCTGATCTCCTTCAGAATGGACTGCTTGGATCTCCTTGCAGTCCAAGGGCCTCTCAAGAGTCTTCTCCAACACCACAGTTCAAAACCATCAATTCTTTGGCACTCAGCCTTCTTCACAGTCCAACTCTCACATCCATACATGACCACAGGAAAAACCATAGCCTTGACTAGACGGACCTTTGTTGGCAAAGTAATGTCTCTGCTTTTGAATATGCTATCTAGGTTGGTCATAACTTTCCTTCCAAGGAGTAAGCGTCTTTTAATTTCATGGCTACAGTCACCATCTGCAGTGATTTTGGAGCCCCCCAAAAATGAAGTCTGACACTGTTTCCACTGTTTCCCCATCTATTTCCCATGAAGTGATGGGACCGGATGCCATGATCTTCGTTTTCTGAATGTTCACAAACAAGACTGTGATTTTAGGTTGGGTTATATTTCAGGAACTGTCCAGAAAAGTTTGTCTTCAGTGTTTTCCTGCACGGAAAGCTAGTGTGTAGTTTATTCCTATGCTTTCCAACAGCTGGTCTTGGATAAACATTAACTCCAGACCTTCTGTGCATGAGGGCAGAATGTATCCAAAGTCCTGAGGGCAGTCTCCTAAAGAGGAGTCTTGAATTCAGGCCACTAGAAGCAAATGCTTGTGGAAGCCATGCAGGGACACACAGGAATTGGAAAAGAATGGAACAACAGTGTTCCCTACAATACAAACTCCAAAGTCAAGTGGTAGCTGGAGCTCTGACTCTCATGAAAACCAGGATTTAATAAGGGAGAAATTAGTGCCAAGTAACACAAAACAAGAGATTCCCCAAACTAGATTTTGGAAATGAACCAGAAAAACTTTTTTAGTATAATATTGGTTAATTGTTTAATGTTAAAAATCTTGATTTTATCTTTTAAAGGTGTGTGTGTGAAGCTAAGTCATTTCAGTCATGTCCCACTCTTTGTGACCCTATAGGCTCCTCTGTCTGTGGGATGTTCCAAGCAAGAATACTGGGTGGGTTGCCATGTTCTCCTCCAGAGGATTTTCCTGACCCAGGGATTGAAGCCATGTCTCTTATGTCTCCTGCATTGTCAGCCAGGTTCTTTACCACTAGCACCACTCAGGAAGCCCATTTTAAAGGCAATGTTAGTAAATTAAGCAGCTATTGTGGAATGGAACAAGCATAGCATTTCATAAGAAGTTTTAGTTTCAGCTTCCAATTTAGAGTGTAAATTTGGACAGTTAATTAACCTTTTTGGACCCCAGTTTCCTTACTTGCAAACTGAGAGTTAAAATAAGACATCCATCACTAGCCATAATGGAGACCAAATGAGGTAATAAATGCAAAAGGTGTTTTGTAACTGTGATAATGCTCAGAATGTCAATGGTTCCACCTTGCCTATTAGTGTGTAAATTTCTGAAGGCCAAGACATTACCTCCTCAACTATTCTCAGTGTTTAGCCTAATACCTACACTTAATTTACACTCCTTGGAGAATTAATAAGAAAACATATATTTGACAGGCAAGATTTTTGCTTTGGTATCTATGTAGGCATGATTGTCTTATACAAATAAAGTTTGCTTTGATATAAATATAATAACCCATTTCATATTTTTAGAGGCCATGCTACATACTTTATAATGAGAAGCAGCAAAGATTATGAGGCAAGATCTTTTTCTGTCTTGTATCCCCTTGTCTTAACGATTTATAAACTTTTGTTTTATTGAGCAGGAATTAAGTAGGTATAAATTCCAAACATTCAAACTAACTAGCAGCCATTTGCTGTCAGAATAGTCTGATTCCTTCAGAAAAGTGAACTTGCACGTGTCTGGAATGAAACTATCAGTGCTTTTCAGAATTAAATTTGTCATTGATATTTTGATGTCATCTCCTTTTCCTAAGTAGAGGTGGAAAATATGAGGAGTTGTGTGTGTGTTTGTGGGAGAAAGAGGGATTTAGGTAAAAGAGATTCCAGGATTGTCTAGACTTCAGAACTAGGCTACCTTGATTTGTTATTTCAGTTCTGTTCATCAATTTCCTCATCTATAAAAGAAGATAGTAGTATTGCTCTCATAGTTTGTGGTACTACAACTGTTTTAATACACATAAAATATTTTATCAAAGCAAATCCCTTGTTTTATGCTGTTATGTTTATTGCTACTCTAATATTACCAATGGTTAAAAGACACTCAGGACATTGTGAAGAGTCCATGTATATTAACTGCATAATACATAAGCACCTGTAAGGGTAAATATACATTAAAAATAAGAGGCTTAATTCTCCATGTTAAAAATAAGGGAGAAGAATTCCCTCCCCTCCCTTTTCTTAGACCAGTTGCTTCAGAAATTTTGTAAGTTATTTCTCTGTCTCTTTGAAATATATATAGTTGTTGAGTCACTAAATCATGTTGGACTTTTTGCAACCCCATGAACTGCAGCATGCCTGGCTTCCCTGTCCTACACTGTCTCCTGGAGTTGGCTCAGATTCATGTCCATTGAGTGATGCTATTTAACCATCTCATCCTCTGCTGCCCCTTTCTCCTCCTGCCCTCAATGTTTCCCAGCATCAGGGTCTTTTCCAATCAACTGGCTCTTGGCATCAGCTGGCCAAAGTATTGGAGCTTCAACTTCAGCATCAGTCCTTCCAATGAATATTCAGGGTTGAATTCCTTTAAGATTGACTGGTTTAATCTCCTCGCTGTCCAAGGGACTCTCAAGTCTTCTCCATCATCATAATTCATGTAAAATATTTTAAAAGCGAAAGAAACCTTTTGTTGGTTATTAGACTACTCAGGAATAGCTCTCTCAAGGACCTGGAAACCATCTCATTGAAATGTAAACAAAAGGAAAATAGAGTTTCTCAGTTTCTATGTGAGAATAAGAGCTTAATTTTGGCTGGCTTCAAATTGCTAAACTGTCTCCTGTTATAATGATATGAGAAGTTTATTTTTCTTTTGATTTTATCTAATTAATTATGCAGCCATGAAATTAAAAGACGCTTACTCCTTGGAAGGAAAGTTATGACCAACCTAGATAGCATCTTAAAAAGCAGAGACATTACTTTGCCAACAAAGGTCTGTCTAGTCAAGGCTATGGTTTTTCCTGTGGTCATGTATGGATGTGAGAGTTGGACTGTGAAGAAGGCTGAGCGCCGAGGAATTGATGCTTTTGAACTGTGGTGTTGGAGAAGACTCTTGAGAGTCCCTTGGACTGCAAGGAGATCCAAGCAGTCCATTCTGAAGGAGATCAGCCCTGGGATTTCTTTGGAGGGAATGATGCTAAAGCTGAAACTCCAGTACTTTGGCCACCTCATGCGAAGAGTTGACTCATTGGAAAAGACTCTGATGCTGGGAGGGATTGGGGGCAGGAGGAGAAGGGGACAACCGCGGATGAGATGGCTTGATGGCATCACTGACTTGATGGACATGAGTCTGAGTGAACTCCGGTGGCTGGTGATGGACAGGGAGGCCTGGCATGCTGCGATTCATGGGGTTGCAAAGAGTCGGACACAATTGAGCAACTGAACTGAACTGAACTGAATTAACTAATAGATAGTAACCCCAATACCCAGGTTATCATACTGTAAGTAGTCACACCGTGTGTGACCAATGATGCTGTTAAGTCCCCCTATTGTTTATCTTGAGAATATACATGCAATGGATTATATCTGCTTGGCTATAAAAAGGGTTGAGGTTTCTTTCTGTCTTGGAACCCCCTTAACATATTGCCTGTGATACATACCACATTGTGATAATTCTTACTCAATAATAAGCTGTTGTCTTTTCTATTATATTTATGAAAAAACTCTCTAAATTGATAGATTTTGTTTTCAATTGTATTTTGCCAAATGCCTTCTCTTTATATGTGGACCAAGAGATACACAAGCATTTATATCTATAAAGAAAGGAAGGGTGACAACTGGTAAAGAAGTTCTTGATTTCTCCTTTACAACTAACACTTTAATTGCTTTGAGTGTCAGTTTAATCATCATTAAAATGGGGATAACAACACCCACTTCACTGGGTTGCTATGCTTAGTTAATTTCGTGATGTAATGTGTGAGTCTTTTTTCACTAACATTCTGCTGTAGACTTTCTGTCATCAATATTTGTTTAGTTTCAGTCATCACAATCTGTGAGTATCACCAAATTTCTTGGTTTCACTAAGGATTGTTGTTGTTTAGTTGCTAAGTAGTGTCCATCTCATTGTAACCACATGGACTATAGCCCACCAGGCTCCTCTGTCAATTGGATTTTCCAGACAAGAATATTAGAGTGGATTGTCACTTCCTTCTCCAGGGGATCTTCCAGACCCAACGACCAAACCATTGTCTCCTGCTTTGAAGGCAGATTCTTTACCACTGAGCTACTTGGGAAGATCTTCTGCTTGTAATTTATGATTGTGACTAGTAAAGGTAACACTGAAAGTGTTGGCAAAAGAAAGATCAAAATGAATGTAAAAATGTTAAAAAAAAAAAAAACCTCTACATTAACTTAAAAAATGTCCAAGAAGCACTTCAACAAGAAAACAACCCTAAACACATTAGAAAAATGGACAAAGACTATCAATAATCAATTTACAGAAAAAAGACAATGGCTAAAACTATATAAAAAGACAGTCAGTTCTCCTAGTAAATAGAAATGGCAAATTAAGGCCACAGTGTTATATTCTCTATCAGACTGGCAAACGTAGATAAATATCAAGGGTTGTGTACTCTGTGAAAATACAGTAACCAGTGTGCATTCCTTTTGGAATGAAGACTGGTACAGCTATTTTAGAGAGTACTTTAACAAAGCATAAAGAAAGAAATTTAAATATATAGCATGACCCAGCAGTTCCACTCCATATCCAAACATAAATGGGCTCAAAAGGGAAATTTTCAGAATGTTTGCTGCAGTATTGTTTGTACAAGCAGAAAACTGGGAACAATTTGGATGTCTCAACAAAGAGAACAGTTAAATAAAATGCAGTTGCCTTGTACTATAGGATAGACTGAAGTAGTAGCAGTTCAATGCAATAAAAATATTTATACACTAATGTTCACTGACTTTAAAAATGCAATATCAAGGTAAAAATTATGGAAAATAGAGCTATGACACAATGCAACATATACAGAGGCAAAATATATAGAGATAAGTTAAAATTTCAGTTTCTGGAGACAGATAATCTGAGTATGATATATTGTTAGGTGTGTAACCAAGGCAAATATCATAAATTCTCTGCCTCTATTTCCTCAGTTTCCTGTAAACAGAGGAGAAATAATAGTATCTACACCATAAAATATTGGGAAAAAAATTTACTGAGCATGGCTCTGCCCATCAGAACAAGTCCCAGTTTCCCCCTCAGTCAGTCTCTCTCATCAGGAATATTCCATAAGCCTCTTATCCCTTTCCATCAGAGGGCAGACAGACTGAAAACATGATCACAGAAAATTAACCAATCTGATGACATAGACCACAGCCTTGTCTAACTCAATGAAACTATGAGCCATGCCATGTAGGGCCACCCAAGATGGATGGGTCATGGTGGAGAGTTCTGACAAAACATGGTCCACTGGAAAAGGGAATGGCAAACCACTTCAGTATTCTTGCTCTGAGAACCCCATGAATAGTATGAAGAGGCAAAAAGATAGGACACTGAAAGATGAGCTCCCCAGGTCGGTAGGTCCCCAATATGCTACTGAAGATGAGTGGAGAAATAACTCCAGAAAGAATAAAGAGACAGAGCCAAAGCAAAAACAACACCCAGTTGTGGATGGGATTGGTGATGGAAGTAAAGCCCAATGATACAAAGAGCAATATTACATAGGAACCTAGAATGTTAGGTCCATGAATCAAGGCAAATTGGAAGTGATCAAACAGGAAATGGCAAGAGTGAACAATGACATTTTAGGAATCAGCAAACTTAAAATGGACTGTAATGGGTGAATTTAACTCAGATGACCATTATATCTACCACTGTTGGCAAGAAACCCTTAGAAGAAATGGAGTAGCCTTCACAGTCAACAAAAGAGTCTGAAATGGATTACTTGGATACAATGTCTAAAACAACAGGATGAACTTTGTTCGTTTCCAGAGCAAGCCATTCTATAACACAGTAATCCTAGTCAATGCCCCGAACAGTAATGCTGAAGAAGCTGAAGTTGAACGGTTTTATGAAGGCATACAAGATCTTCTAAAGCTAACACCCAGAAAAGATGTCTTTTTCATTATAGAGGACTGGAATGCAAAATAATAAGTCAAGAGATGCTGGAGTAACAGGCAAATTTGGCCTTGAAGTACAGAATGAAGCAAGGCAAAGGTTAACAGAGTTTTGCCAAGAGAACACACTGGTCATAGCAAACATCCTCATCCAACAACACAAGAGGAAACTCTACACATAGATATCAGCAGATTGTCAATACCAAAGTCAGATTCATTATATTCTTTTCAGCCAAAGATGGAGAAGCTCTATACTGTCAGCAAAAACAAGATGGGGAGCTGACTGTGGCTCAGATCATGAACTCCTTATTGCCAAAATCAGACCTAAACTGAAGAAAATAGGGAAAACCACTAGACCATTCAGGTATGACCTAAATCAAATCCCTTACGATTCTATAGTGGAAGTGAGAAATAGATTCAAGGATTTAGATCTGATATAAAGAGTGCCTGAAGAACTACATTAGAGGTTCATGACAGGAGGCGGGGATCAAGACCATCCCCAAGAAAAAGAAAAACAAAAAGGCAAAATGGTTGTCTGAGGAGGCCTTACAAATAGCTGAGAAAAGACGAGAAGCAAAAGGCAAAGGAGAAAGGAAAGATATACCTATTTGAATGCAGAGTTCCAAAGAATAGCAAGGAGAGATAAGAAATCCTTCCTCAGTGATCAATACAAAGAAATAGAGGAAAACAATAGAATGAGATAGACTAGAGATCTCTTCAAGAAAATTAGAGATACCAAGGGAACATTTCATGCAAATATGGGCACAATAAAGGACAGAAATGGAATTAACCTAACAGAGGCAGAAGATATTAAGAAGACGTGGCAAGAATACACAGAAGAACTATGCAAAAAATCTTCACAACCCAGACAATCATGATGGTGTGATCACTCATGTAGAGCCAGACATCCTGGAATGTGAAGTCAAGCGGGCCTTAGGAAACACCACTATGAACAAAGCTAGTGGAGGTGATGGAATTCCAGTTGAGCTATTTCAAATCCTAGAAGATGATGCTGTGAAAGTGCTGCACTCAAAATGTCAGCAAGTTTGGAAATTTCAACAGTGGCCACAGGACTGGAAAATGTGTTTTCATTCCAATTCTAAAGGCAATGCCAAAGAATACTCAAACTACCGCACAATTGCACTCATCTCACATGCTAGCTAAGTAATGCTCAAAATTCTCCAAGCCGTGCTTCAACAGTACATGAACTGTGAACTTCCAGATGTTCAAGCTGCATTTAGAAAAGGCAGAGGAACCAGAGATCAAATTGTCAACATCCTTGGATCATCAAAAAAGCAATAGATGTCCAGAAAAAAAAATCTATTTCTGCTTTATTGACTATGCCAAAGCCTTTGACTGTGTAGATCACAACAAACTGTGGAAAAATTTAATGAGATGGGAATACCAGACCACCTGACCTGCCTCCTGAAGAAATCTGTATGCAGGTAAAGAAGCAACAGTCAGAATTTGACATACAACAGCTGACTGGTTCCAAATACATCAAGGCTGTATGTTATCACCCTGCTTATTTAACTTATATGCAGAGTACATCACCAGAAAGGCTGGGCTTGATGAAGCACAAGCTGCAATCAAGATTGCTGGCAGAAATATCAATAACCTCAGATATGCAGATGACACTACCCTTTTGGCAGAAAGTGAGGAACTAAAGAGCATCTTGATGAAAGTGAAAGAGGAGAGTGAAAAAATTGGCTTAAATCTCAACATTCAGAAAACTAAGATCATGGCATCTGGTCCCATCATTTCATGAACTAGATGGGGAAAAAATGGAAACAGTGACAGACTTTATTTTGGGGGGCTCAAAAATCGCTGCAGATGGTGACTGAAACCATTAAATTAAAAGACACTTGCTCCTTGGAAGAAAAGCTATGACCAACCTAGACAGCATATTAAAAAGCAGAGACATTACTTTGCCAACAAAGGTCCTCCTTGTCAAATCTATGGTTTTTCTGGTAGTCATGTATGGATGTGCTATGCTATGCTAAGTCACTTCAGTTGTGTCCGACTCTGTGCGACCCCATAGATGGCAGCCCACCAGGCTCCCCCATCCCTGGGATTCTCCAGGCAAGAACACTGGAGTGGGTTGCCATTTCCTTCTCCAATGCATGAAAGTGAAAAGTGAAAGTGAAGTCGCTCAGTCGTGTCTGACTCTTAGCGACCCTATGGACTGCAGCCTACCAGGCTCCTCTGTCCATGGGATTTTCCAAGCAAGAGTACTGGAGTGGGGTGCCATTGCCTTCTCCGGTATAGATGTGAGAGTTGGGCTATAAAGAAAGCTGAGCACCGAAGAATTGATGCTTTTGAACTGTGGTGTGAAGAAGACTCTTGTGAGTCCCTTGGAATGCAAAGAGTTACAACTGATCAATCCTAAAGGAAATCAGTCCTGAATATTCATTGGAAGACTGATGCTGTAGCTGAAACTCAAATATTTAGCCATCTAATGTGAAGAACTGATTCATTTGAAATGACCCTGATGCTGGGAAAAATTGACGGCAGAAGGAGAAAAGGATGACAGAGGATGAGATAATTGGATAGCATCACCGACTCAATGGACATGAGTTTGAGTAAGCTCCAGAAGTTGGTGATGGACAGGGCAGCCTGGCATGCTGCAGTCCTTGGGATTGCAGAGTCGGACACGATTGAGTAACTAAACTGAAATTAATACCATAAAAGTTTTTGTAAGAATTAAATACATCAATATATGTAAAACACTTTGAAGAGTGCTTCATACATATTAAGACCTGAAAAATTCCTGAAACTATTATTTGTTTTAAGATGTATTTAAAACATATGCATGTATCTATCAGTATCATATATTTTTGAAAATATCTGAGTGTTTCCCTGATAATATATGAAAATGAAAATCTAAGTAAGGAGAGAGTGGTATAAAATAAGATAAAATTTAGAAAATAAATAAAATATAAAATGTAAGAGAAGTTTTGCAAATACTGGTTTTTATAGAATCCCATGAATGGAGGAACATGATGAACAGAACTATCCTCAGTTGAAACCTTAACAAAACAGATCTGCTATTTTAACTCAACTGTATTCAGGCTTTTCCACAACTTGTCAGTTGGAATAAAATTTTTGCAAAAGCGCTTAACAGCAAAATTCACATTTGATTGTGTTTCAAGTGAGTAATATCCTAAAACCTTATAGGAAATAATATAAAGACATTCTATCAAAATTCAATGTTCCTCAATCTGAACACAACAATACATACACAGGTATATCTGATTGTAAAATAAATTATTTTCTGGTTTGTAGAAAGAAAAAGGGAAATTGAATTTGCCCTGCTAGTGTATAGGCATCTACTCCTTTTTAATAGCTTTAACCCTAGCAAGTATAAACACACCTGGCACTTAGTAGGTTCTCAATTATTATCTGTTGAGTTGATAACAGTTATAAGCAGAGATATCCACCCCTCTCAGACTGGTGCGTTTGTTTGTGTGTTTGTTTTTTTGCTTATTTAAGAGCTTATTCTCTCCTGGGGATCCAATGGTCATTGTTTCATGAATAAGAAGTCACCTCCTAATACTTTACTATCCCTGTATCTTCATGCCTGTGCTGAGTTGCCCAATAAATGAAGCTTGACAGAGGTAGATGCCATTCTTTTCTGTCCCCAGGCCAGTGAGAGTAACCCTGGTAACATGTTAGAAGTCTTTGGATGCAATGGACAGAGTCAGCACTTTGTTTTCTGTTTTAAGGCCACTATCTAAAATGGATAAAGTGGGACCTCAGGCCTGAATTTAACTGCTCCCCACTTCCTCCTCTCTGCCAAGTGTAAAAACAGAGTGATGAGACTTCTACAACAGCATTTACATTATGCTCTCATTTCATCCTGGACTCATTGGGAACTATAACAACTTATTAAATCTCCAGAAGCACTTTCTCCAGGTTAGACAAGATTCTGTAGTCACTATGATCTTGTGTGTGCATGTACATGCTCTGATGCTCAGTCATGTCTGACTGTGACCCCATGGACTGTTGCCCATCAGGCTCCTCTGTCAATGGAATTTTCCAAGCAAGAATACTGGAGCCAGTTGCAATTTCCTACGTCAGGGGATCTTCCCAACCCAGGGATCAAGCCTTCGTCTCCTACATCTCACATATTGGCAGACAGATTTTTACTATTGTGCCACCTGGGAAGCCACTATGAAATCAGTGGGCCTTAATCCCTGTCCCCCCGTCCCCACCAACCTCAGTTGTGCTTAGGGTTCCTATGGTGGACTCCAGCTCCCAGACCAGTGCCATTAGATATTTAATAGCTTATTTAATGACTGTGAACATATTTAATGACTGTGAATCAGACCAAAGATTTTTCCCCACATCTGTGGGTGCAGTGTTCAGGTCCTGGTGCTGTCAGTTAAAAATCTTAACTCCCAAGCCACACCCCTCTTCCTGCCGGCCTGATTCACATATCGACTTATGATTGGGAGTCTGCGTGTAACATGACAAATTTTCTCTGTGAATATATTTGCTAAAGTTTTCATTTAAATTTTCAAAGATAAGCAATCCCTACTGAACTCTGATTGCTAATTAAAGTAGAACATATGCCAATGAATACATTTATCTTGATATGTAACTGTAATAAGCAGCATTTTTCCCTAATGAGAATAATCATTGTCCCTGGTATTTGAAGGAGAAAACTTCAGAGAGTCTCCCCATTACAAGTCACTCCAATACAACATAATAATAAAATATTGCTTTGTACTGTATAAAATATGTCAACATTAACAGTCTTTTTTAAATCTCATCTTACTCTTCCTATGCATTTATTAAAATGGTTAAAATGGTTTTGAAATTTTTTATTGCATAAATCTGACCAGTAATTAGATTTACCATATATGCCTTCAATACTAATTATAGAATGCTGGCAATGATAAAATTACAGTGAGAGTTAATAGGTTTTGATTTTGAATAATCATGTCTTAATATCAACAGAAAGTGTTAAAAGCATATCTTAATTTCTCTTACAGTAGATAGTAGAATCACTTACAACTAAGGTTTGATATGAGAGTTTAATTTGACATGGACTAAGTGCTTAATACCCCAATGCTGGGAAAGATTGATGCAAAAGGAGAAAAGGGTGGCAGAGGATGAGATGATTAGATAGCATCAACAGACATGAATTTGAGCAAACTATAGGAGATTGTGAAGGACAGGGAAGCCTGGCATGCTGCAGTCCATGGGTTCACAAAGAGTCAGACATGACAGCAACTGAACAACATGTTATATATAACCATCAGTGCATACTATTGTGCTATACATTGTGTAAGATAAAATACTCAGTACAACTTTATGTTAAGATACAAAAGCAAAAAAAGTGTAATGTGAGGTTAACTGTATTTATTCAGGAGTTGTATATTTGATAATAGGAGGGAAGAATATTTACAACTCCCTGTGGGTTTTTGATGAAGCTGGCCATCTAAAAACTCTGTCTGGGAAGACACTGTTTAGGGCTTTAGAGCTGACATTTCAGAACAAGATATCCTTCTGACATCTCTTGTGGTGGGCATAAAACTAGTCATAAAACACAATGCGATCACATCATGCTATGTCGAAGAAAATAACATGTCCCACTGTTTACCATGTTGGAGTATTTATTGCAATTTGCCCTTTTTTCTAAAACCAAGGTCAGCATTTTCAGTAACCAGGATGGATGTTACTTTGATTTTTTTTTTCTTCTTTTCTGTTGAAAGGTGTAAGTTGTACCTTTTATATGGATATTAGTTATACATCTTTTGTTTCCTGTACAAGAATTCAAGCTGGAAGGTTTATTTTATGCACTGGCTTGTTTATTTAATCTGCATTGCAAATTATTCTGTCACCATATTATCTACTAAATCATATCACTTGATGTTCACAGAGCACTTGCTACTCAAGACTGCAAACATATAATTCATGGGAAGTCAAGGAATCTCTATGAAATAGTACACTCAATGTTTATCAATAATGAAATTTCAAAAAAATATATAGTTGATATCTTTGAATTTCACTCCTGAGAGAATAAAAGTCAAATGAGATTTTTTCAGGTCATTTTGAACAGATATAGTTTCATTTTACCAAAGCCAGATCTATATATCAAGTTGGAGTGCACGGTGAATTTAGAAGAGTTTCTTTTTTTCATATTCCCTATATCTTCTGGAAGATGCTTGCTTTTCTACATAATTTAAAATATTGCAAACATCTGAATTCTTAGAAATTGCATACAGAATCTGGGACTAATTGAAAGAGCTCAGAATTGGGAACTTAAAATACATTTTACCCTATACACTAATGTATAACAATCTAAATTGGTTGAACCACAGAAAGTTATTTCTTAAAAAATAGTTTAACAGTTTCCTGAATCATGTCAAGAATAGTTAGAAATTGTAAAACAAAGTAAGTCTTTTTCTCAAATAATCATATTTAATGGTTAATTTAGATCTTGAGATAACATGACATATTGCCAAATAGCATAAATGCAATTGGCACATCATCTGGATGATAATTCTAATTCACCACTGCAGAGTATTTACCTTTTCTATATATTAAATCCCTATGTCTAAAGTAAGAATGATAAGAAAACCCAGTGAATGTGCTGTTGTCAGGTTTAGGTGAGTTAATACAGGTAAACTGCATGGAAAACTGATACTATGGAATAAGAACTCAATATAATTCAAAAGTCATTCTGAAGGATAAAGTAGGATAAATATATGCAACAATATAATATTTTATTATACTATTTTTCCCATAAATCTATTAAAATACATAAAATACATCAATGGAAAAAAGACAAAATTAGATAATTCAAAAAGGGGACATATATTCTTTAGGGCAAAGGTAAATTTCATTATTAAGCAAAGAAATACATGTGGTAAGTTGCTTCAGTCATGTTCTACTTTTTGTGACCACATGTGCTGTAGCCCACCAGATTCCTCTGTCCAGGGGATTTTCCAGGCAAGAATACTGGAATGGGTTGCCATGCCCTTCTCCAGGAGATCTTCCTGACACAGGGATTGAACCTACGACTCTTACGTCTCCCACACTGGCAGACGGGTTCTTTGCCACTAGTGCCACCTGGGAAAACCCAAGAAATACATATTGAAAAATTAAAAATAATTTTTATTTTTTAAAGTATCATGATGGTGGTAGTTTAGACGCTAAGTCATGTGTGACTCTTGTGAGCCCATAGACTGTAGCCCTCCAGGCTCCTCTGTCCATGGGATTTCCCAGGCCAGAATATTGGAGTGGTTGCCATTTCCTTCTTCATTAAAGCAGCAAAAATATGGAAAAACACAAGAATATACTACATAAGAAGTTTACAGTTTTTTTAATTTTATTTTATTTTTAAATTTTACATAACTGTATTAGTTTTGCCAAATATCAAAAAGAATCCGCCACAAGTATACACGTGTTCCCCATCCTGAACCCTCCTCCCTCCTCCCTCCCCATTCCATCCCTCTGGGTCATCCCAGTGCACCAGCCCCAAGCATCCAGTATCCTGCATTGAACCTGGACTGGCAACTCGTTTCATACATGATATTTTACGTGTTTCAATGCCATTCTCCCAAATCTTCCCACCCTCTCCCTCTCTCACAGAGTCCATAAGACTGTTCTATACATCAGTGTCTCTTTTGCTGTCTCATACACAGGGTTATTGTTACCATCTTTCTAAATTCCATATATATGCATTAGTATACTGTATTGGTGTTTTTCTTTCTGGCTTACTTCACTCTGTATAATAGGCTCCAGTTTCATCCACCTCATTAGAACTGATTCAAATGTATTCTTTTTAATGGCTGAATAATACTCCATTGTGTATATGTACTACTACTTTCTTATCCATTCATCTGCTGATGGACATCTAGGTTGCTTCCATGTCCTGGCTATTATAAACAGTGCTGCGATGAACATTGGGGTACACGTGTCTCTTTCCCTTCTGGTTTCCTCAGTGTGTATGCCCACCAGTGGGATTGCTGGATCATAAGGCAGGTCTATTTCCAGTTTTTTAAGGAATCTCCACACTGTTCTCCATAGTGGCTGTACTAGTTTGCATTCCCACCAACAGTGTAAAAGGGTTCCCTTTTCTCCACACCCTCTCCAGCATTTATTACTTGTAGACTTTTGGATCGCAGCCATTCTGACTGGTGTGAAATGGTACCTCATAGTGATTTTGATTTGCATTTCTCTGATAATGAGTGATGTTGAGCATCTTTTCATGTGTTTGTTAGCCATCTGTATGTCTTCTTTGGAGAAATGTCTATTTAGTTCTTTGGCCCGTTTTTTGATTGGGTCATTTATTTTTCTGGAGTTGAGCTGTAGGAGTTGCTTGTATAGTCTCGAGATTAGTTGTTTGTCAGTTGCTTCATTTGCTATTATTTTCTCCCATTCTGAAGGCTGTCCTTTCACCTTGCTTATACTTTCCTTTGATGTGCAGAAGCTTTTAAGTTTAATTAGGTCCCATTTGCTTATTTTTGCTTTTATTTCCAATATTCTGGGAGGTGGGTCATAGAGGATCCTGCTGTGATGTATGTCAGAGAGTGTTTTGCCTATGTTCTCCTCTAGGAGTTTTATAGTTTCTGGTCTTATGTTGAGATCTTTAATCCATTTTGAGTTTATTTTTGTGTATGGTGTTAGAAAGTGTTCTAGTTTCATTCTTTTACAAGTGGTTGACCAGAGTTCCCAGCACCACTTGTTAAAGAGATTGTCTTTAATCCATTGTAAATTCTTGCCTCCTTTGTCAAAGATAAGGTGTCCATATGTGGGTGGATTTATCTCTGGGCTTTCTATTTTGTTCCATTGATCTATATTTCTGTCTTTGTGCCAGTACCATACTGTCTTGATAACTGTGGCTTTGTAGTAGAGCCTGAAGTCAGGTAGGTTGATTCCTCCAGTTCCATTCTTCTTTCTCAAGATCGCTTTGGCTATTCGAGGTTTTTTGTATTTCCATACAAATTGTGAAATTATTTGTTCTAGCTCTGTGAAGAATGCTGTTGGTAGCTTGATAGGGATTGCATTGAATCTATAGATTGCTTTGGGTAGTATACTCATTTTCACTACATTGATTCTTCCAATCCATGAACATGGTATATTTCTCCATCTGTTAGTGTCCTCTTTGATTTCTTTCACCAGTGTTTTATAGTTTTCTGTATATAGGTCTTTAGTTTCTTTAGGTAGATATATTCCTAAGTATTTTATTCTTTCCGTTGCAATGGTGAATGGAATTGCTTCCTTAATTTCTCTTTCTGTTTTCTCATTATTAGTGTATAGGAATGCAAGGGATTTCTGGGTGTTGATTTTATATCCTGCAACTTTACTGTAGTCATTGATTAGTTCTAGTAATTTTCTGGTGGAGTCTTTAGGGTTTTCTATGTAGAGGATCATGTCATCTGCAAACAGTGAGAGCTTTACTTCTTCTTTTCCAATTTGGATTCCTTTTATTTCTTTTTCTGTTCTGATTGCTGTGGCCAAAACTTCCAAAACTATGTTGAATAGTAATGGTGAAAGTGGGCACCCTTGTCTCGTTCCTGACTTTAGAGGAAATGCTTTCAATTTTTTACCATTGAGGATAATGTTTGCTGTGGGTTTGTCATATATAGCTTTTATTATGTTGAGGTATGTTCCTTCTATTCCTGCTTTCTGGAGAGTTTTTATCATAAATGGATGTTGAATTTTGTCAAAGGCTTTCTCTGCATCCATTGAGATAATCATATGGTTTTTATTTTTCAATTTGTTAATGTGGTGTATTACATTGATTGATTTGCGGATATTGAAGAATCCTTGTATCCCTGGGATAAAGCCCACTTGGTCATGGTGTATGATCTTTTTAATGTGTTGTTGGATTCTGATTGCTAGAATTTTGGTAAGGATTTTTGCATCTATGTTCATCAGTGATATTGGCCTATAGTTTTCTTTTTTTGTGGCATCTTTGTCAGGTTTTGGTATTAGGGTGATGGTGGCCTCATAGAATGAGTTTGGAAGTTTACCATCCTCTGCAATTTTCTGGAAGAGTTTGAGCAGGATAGGTGTTAGCTCTTCTCTAAATTTTTGGTAGAATTCAGCTGTGAAGCCGTCTGGACCTGGGCTTTTGTTTGCTGGAAGATTTCTGATTACAGTTTCAATTTCCGTGCTTGTGATGGGTCTGTTAAGATTGTCTATTTCTTCCTGGTCGAGTTTTGGAAAGTTGTACTTTTCTAAGAATTTGTCCATTTCTTCCTCGTTGTCCATTTTATTGGCATATAATTGTTGATAGTAGTCTCTTATGATCCTTTGTATTTCTGTGTTGTCTGTTGTGATCTCTCCATTTTCATTTCTAATTTTATTGATTTGATTTTTCTCCCTTTGTTTCTTGATGAGTCTGGCTAATGGTTTGTCAATTTTATTTATCCTTTCAAAGAACCAGCTTTTGGCTTTGTTGATTTTTGCTATGGTCTCTTTTGTTTCTTTTGCATTTATTTCTGCTCTAAGTTTTAAGATTTCTTTCCTTCTACTAACCCTGGGGTTCTTCATTTCTTCCTTTTCTAGTTGCTTTAGGTGTAGAGTTAGGTTATTTATTTGACTTTTTTCTTGTTTCTTGAGGTGTGCCTGTATTGCTATGAACTTTCCCCTTAGGACTGCTTTTACAGTGTCCCACAGGTTTTCGGTTGTTGTGTTTTCATTTTCATTCGTTTCTATGCAAATTTTGATTTCTTTTTTGATTTCTTCTGTGATTTGTTGGTTATTCAGCAGCGTGTTGTTCAGCCTCCATATGTTGGATTTTTTAATAGTTTTTCTCCTGTAATTGAGATCTAATCTTACTGCATTGTGGTCAGAAAAGATGCTTGGAATGATTTCTATTTTTTTGAATTTACCAAGGCTAGCTTTATGGCCCAGGATGTGATCTATCCTGGAGAAGGTTCCATGTGCGCTTGAGAAGAAGGTGAAATTCATTGTTTTGGGATGAAATGTCCTATAGATATCAATTAGGTCTAACTGGTCTATTGTATCGTTTAAAGTTTGTGTTTCCTTGTTAATTTTATGTTTAGTTGATCTATCCATAGGTGTGAGTGGGGTATTAAAGTCTCCCACTATTATTGTGTTATTGTTAATTTCTTCTTTCATACTTGTTAGCATTTGTCTTACATACTGCGGTGCTCCCGTGTTGGGTGCATATATATTTATAATTGTTATATCTTCTTCTTGGATTGATCCTTTGATCATTATGTAGCGACCATCTTTGTCTCTTTTCACAGTCTTTGTTTTAAAGTCTATTTTATCTGTTATGAATATTGCTACTCCTGCTTTCTTTTGGTCCCTATTTGCATGGAAAATCTTTTTCCAGCCCTTCACTTTCAGTCTGTATGGGTCCCCTGTTTTGAGGTGGGTCTCTTGTAGACAACATATGCAGGGGTCTTGTTTTTGTATCCATTCAGCCAGTCTTTGTCTTTTGGTTGGGGCATTCAACCCATTTACGTTTAAGGTAATTACTGATAAGTATGATCCCGTTGCCATTTACTTTATTGTTTTGGGTTCGAATTTATACACCGTTTTTGTGTTTCCTGTCTAGAGAATATCCTTTAGTATTTGTTGGAGAGCTGGTTTGGTGGTGCAGAATTCTCTCAGCTTTTGCTTGTCTGAAAAGCTTTAATGTGCTTGTGTAATGCTAG
Source organism: Bubalus bubalis (assembly GCF_019923935.1). NCBI lineage: Eukaryota > Metazoa > Chordata > Mammalia > Artiodactyla > Bovidae > Bubalus > Bubalus bubalis. The sequence goes on along the minus strand of NC_059163.1, from coordinate 52,775,896 downwards.
TGGGGGTATAAATTTTGTATAATCATTTTAGAAATCAATTTATCAATAATTATAATGAAAGGCAAAGATTTTTATTATTTGGCCTAAAAATAATATTTTGTGATTTTTCTTTAGGTAAAACAAAACTTTAGGCAAAATGATAGTACAACATTGCTTATAACTGTAAATTTTTGAAATCATATAAAAGTACAAAAGCATTTGCCAGTATGTTAGTTTAATTTCAATTATTAAAACATGTTTAGTTTCTTTAGGTAGATATATTCCTAAGTATTTTATTCTTTCCGTTGCAATGGTGAATGGAATTGTTTCCTTAACTAGTACAGCCACTATGGAGAACAGTGTGGAGATTCCTTAAAAAACTGGAAATAGAACTGCCTTATGATCCAGCAATCCCACTGCTGGGCATACACACTGAGGAAACCAGAAGGGAAAGAGACACGTGTACCCCAGTGTTCGTCGCAGCACTGTTTATAATAGCCAGGACATGGAAGCAACCTAGATGTCCATCAGCAGATGAATGGATAAGAAAGTAGTGGTACATATACACAATGGAGTATTACTCAGCCAGTAAAAAGAATACATTTGAATCAGTTCTAATGAGGTGGATGAAACTGGAGCCTATTATACAGAGTGAAGTAAGCCAGAAAGAAAAACACCAATACAGTATACTAACGCATATATATGGAATTTAGAAAAATGGTAACAATAACCCTGTGTATGAGACAGCAAAAGAGACACTGATGTATAGAACAGTCTTATGGACTCTGTGAGAGAGGGAGAGGGTGGGAAGATTTGGGAGAAAGGCATTGAAATATGTAAAATATCATGTATGAAACGAGTTGCCAGTCCAGGTTCGATGCACAATACTGGATGCTTGGGGCTGGTGCACTGGGACGACCCAGAGGGATGGAATGGGGAGGGAGGAGGGAGGAGGGTTCAGGATGGGGAACACATGTATACCTGTGGCGGATTCATTTTGATATTTTGCAAAACTAATACAATTATGTAAAGTTTAAAAATAAAATAAAATTAAAAAGAAAAAAAAACATGTTTAGTGAAAAATAAAATGAATTCTGCTTATATGATGATTAAGTAATTTTAAAAAGAATACTATGTGATGATGATCACAGTTGCATGAAATGGAAATAAAAGTTCACATAGATACAAGACTAGGAGAAATGCATCAAAATATAATTAAAAGTTACTTATAGATAAAAATAAAAATTATTTGTGTACTTTTAACATCTTTGTAAATGTTTTGCATATTAATGTTGAGCATATACTATTTATAAAATTTTAAAAAGCCAACTTTAAAAAGAAAACTAATGTTTCATAAAAATGTAAATTAAATTAAATAATCAGTCATAGTTCTTTAAATTACCAAAAAGAACTTTTGAAATAAAATTAACTCAATTCTATAGGAAATATTCAGACCTCATTTTTAATCCATATATTTCTAATAATAAAAGATAATATCAGAATATCATGTCATTGATAAGAAAACACTTTGTATTCATTTCATAATGATCCCAATAAATTTTATGTAAATATCTTTATTTTGAGATTTATTTATTCAGTTATTTATTTTCAATTCTTTTTATTGATCAGGAAGTTGAAGTTCAGAATGGTAAAATGACTGACTTTAGGTAAATCAGCTCATAAATGGTAAAACTGGAACCCAGGGGTATTCTAAAATAAAATGCATGTGTCTTGCTTTATAATATGTGAGGCACCACTCATCTCTTATTTGCAGGAAATAAAGGGAATAAGAATGGGTAATAATATCACACCAGTTTTGTTACTTATTGAAGAGGCATTTATTGCGCTTAACTTGTATCAGATTATGTGATAAATACTGACATTGAAAAGTGAGTAAATCCTAATCTCTAAATCAATGAATCTTGAAGTTATCAGGATGACATATAAAAAAATATAGAAAATGTTATCTTGGAAATGATGTGCCAAACATGTGTAGGAAAAGTCCTCTTGAAATGTTTGTCAAGTGCAATAAAAATACAGTGGAGACACAAGAGTGTCTACCTGGAGAATCTTGGAATGCTTCCTAGATTATAGGTGATTTAAGTGAAATTAAGCTATATGAAGTAGTGGAAAGAGTGTTAGACTGAAAGGGGGGAAAATTCATTTCCGGTTTTGACTTTGTTTTACAAATAGGTACCTTAAGTCCTTTGTATGCTGGACACTATGCTTATTGGGTAACTTACAGCAATTAGCAAAAACAAATAAAAACCCTGTCCAGTGGAGCTCGTAGTGTAGATAACCATATGGTCAAAAGTATTCACAATACATATTATAGTAGCTTAAGTGGTATTTGGGAGGGAAGGAGGTGAGTGCAGGGAACTAAGGCAGTTTGTAGGAGATATTTGTGCCATGTGAGTTTTAAATTATAACCTGCAGGAGTTAGATTTAACTCTTTAGATTTAAAGAGAAAGTGGAAGTTTCTGTAAAGCAAGACATCAGCATTTACAGTAAAGCCTATGGGGCATGCAAGAACATGCTGAGGTCAATAAGGCTAGAGGACCTTGAAGAAGTGAGAAGAGCTCAAACTGGAAATCAGAAGTGGCCAGATCAGTCATGGACTTAGAATGGAAATTAAGGGGTTATTTTTAGGCAATGGGAAGCGTTAGAGATTTTATGACACGAAGAGTGCAGTTTTGAAAGAGTTCTCATTTATGAATGTGGAGAATGGATTGCAAAAGGCAACTCTGTGAAGACAATGATAAACTTATGTAGGTGTGTAGCAAACAAAGGAAGAAACAAAGTGGCCTCTGGTCACCAGGGTCATTGGAGTAGGGAGGTCAATTTCACTTAACCTCTCTGAACCTCGGGTTTATATGTTACCAAATAAAGATGTTGGACTAGATGGACCCAAGTTAGCTTTCTGATGAAAAAAAAAATGTGCCCCAGAGTGTTTAGCTCATGTTCTACAGTGAAAGAAGCATCTCATCCACACATGGACATTCACAGAGCAGTGCAATAACACTTTAACCTAACACGTAGCTCTGGGGGACTAGGCTGCATGAGCTTGAAAGAGAAAGATAAAAAACAGCCGCAAGAGAAATAAGGGGAAGTTAATAAAGTGAAATGTCCCCTGGGAACTGTTTCACACAGGCTTATTTGTGAAGGTTCCTGGGGGAAGCAAACAAACCAGAACAGTGTGAAATTTTCATCAGAAAAATGCCAAACCACATGAAAACTGCCTCCTGCCAGGAGTATGCACAAATTTCATGCCAAAAGGATTTCATTCAGATTCGTGGAATGTTTTCCCCTGAGACCAAGAACCTTTCATCAGAGCAAAAAGAGAAACCTGTAACCCAGCCAAGAGAGGATGCTTTCTCCTAGTTGAATGTTCAACTTCTTGCTCTACGTGCTTGCAGTTCAAAGGAGTGGTGGTATGCTAAGTGTAGGTGTTTGGCTTTCCCGAGCTATTGCATGGAAAATCCGAGCAAGGATTTCTTTAACATCTTAAGTAATATCCAGGTTCAAGCTGTAGTAGAGAAGGACTGGATAAGAATTGTTACATGGCGTTTTCATTCTCACACACCTCTCCCCAACTCTGTCCCCACCTCCATCATTTCTGTCCTTTCCCTACAGAGGCCAGTGCAACTTAGTTTCTACTTGGTTATCAGAACTGATTCACTCCCATGATTTACTGGGCCCACTTCCTGCTCCTTTTTGCCTTTTTTGCATTCTGCTATATTCATACCTAATGGAATAGGATAGATCAAATCTTGACCCTCAAAGGCCCTTTCAGTTCAGTTCAGTTCAGTTCAGTTGCTCAATAGTGTCTAACTCTTTGTGACCCTATGGACTGCAGCACACCAGGCTTCCCTGTCAATCACTAACTCTCGGGATTTATTCAAACATGGGTCCATCGAGTTGGTGATGCCATCTAACCATCTAATCTTCTGTCATCCCCTTCTCCTTCTGCCTTCAAAATTTCCAAGCATCAGTGTCTTTTCCAATGAGTCAGTTCTTTGCATCATGTGGCCAAAGTATTGGAGTTTCAGCTTCAACATCAATTCTTCCAAGAATATTCAGACTGATTTACGTTAGGATGGACTGATTGGATCTCCTTGCAGTCCAAGAGACTCTCAAGAGTCTTCTTCAACACCACAGTTCACAAGCATCAATTCTTTGGTGCTCAGCTTTCTTTATAGTCCAACTCTCACATCCATACATGACTACTGGAAAAACCATAGCTTTGATTAGATGGACCTTTGTCGGCAAAGTAATGTCTCTGCCTTTTAATATGCTGTCTAAGTTGGTCATAGCTTTTCTTCCAAGGAGCAAGTGTCTTTTAATTTCATGGCTGTAGTCACCATCTGCAGTGATTTTGGAGCCCCTCAAAATACAGTCTGACACTGTTTCCACTGTTTCCCCATCTATTTGTCATGAAGTGATGGGACCAGATGCCATGGTCTTCATTTTCTGAACGCTGAGTTTTAAGCCAACATTTTCACTCTCCTCTTTCAATTTCATCAAGAGGCTCTTTAGTTCTTCTTCACTTTCTGCCATAAGCGTGGTGTCATCTGCAGATCTGAGGTTATTCATATATCTCCCAGCAATCTTGATTCCAGCTTGTGCTTCATGTAGCCTGGCATTTCGCATGATGCATTCTGCATATAAGTTAAATAAGAAGGGTGACAATATATAGCCTAGATGTACTCCTTTCCTGATTTGGAACCAGTCTGTTGTTCTATGTCCAGTTGTAACTATCGCTTCTTGATCTGCATACAGATTTCTCAGGAGGCAGGTACTGTGTTCTGGTATTCCCATCTCTTTAAGAATTTTCCATAGTTTGTTGTGATCCACACACTCAAAGGTTTTGGCATAGTCAATAAAGCAGAAGCAGATGTTTTTCTGGAACTCTCTCACTTTTTTGATTATCCAGTGGATGTTGGCAATTTGATCTCTGGTTCTGCTGCCTTTTCTGAATCCAGCTTGAACATCTGGAATTTTCAAGATTCACGTACTGTTGAGGCCCGGCTTGGATAATTTTAAGCATTACTCTGCTAGCGTGTGAGATGAGCACAAATGGGTGGCAGTTTGAGCATTCTTTGGCATTGCCTTTCTTTGGGATTCTAATGAAAACTGACCTTTTCTAGTCCTGTGGCCATGGCTGAGTTTTCCAGGTTTGCTGGTATATTGACTGCAGTACTTTAACAGCATTGTCTTTTAGGATTTGATATAGCGCAACTGAATTCTATCACCTCCACTAGCTTTGTTCGTACTGATATTTCCTAAGGCCTACTTGACTTCACATTCCAGTATGTCTGGTTCTAGGTGAGTGATCACACTTTCGTGATTTTCTGGGTCATGAAGATTTTTTTTGTATAGTTCTTCTGTGTATTCTAGCCACCTCTTCTTAATATCTTCTGCTTCTGTTAGGTCCATACCATTTCTGTCCTTTATTGAGCCTATCTTTGCATGAAATATTCTCTTAGTATTTCGAATTTTCTGGAAGAGCTCTCTAGTCTTTCCCATTCTATTGTTTTCCTCTATTTCTTTGCACTGATCACTGAGGAAGGCTTTCTTATCTCTCTTTGTTATTCCTTGGAACTCTGCATTCAAATGGGTATATCTTTCCTTTCTCCTTTGCCTTTCACTTCTCATCTTCTCTCAGTTATTTGTAAGTCCTCCTCAGACAACCATTTTGCTTTTTTGTATTTCTTTTTCTTGGGGATGGTCTTGATCCCTGCCTCCTGTATAATGTCACAAAGCTCTAAACATAGTTCTTCAGGCACTCTGTCTATCAGATCTAATCCCTTGAATCTATTTCCCTCTTCCACTGTATAATCATAAGGGATTTAATTTAGGTCATACCTGAATGGTCTAGTGGTTTTCCCTACTTTTCTTCAGTTTTGGTCTGAATTTGGCAATAAGAAGTTCATTATCTGAGCCACTGTCAGCTCCTGATCTTGTTTTTGCTGACTGTATAGAGCTTCTCCATGTTTGGCTGCAAAGAATGTAATCAATCTAATTTTGATATTGACCATCTGGTGATGTCCATGGGTAGAGTCTTCTCTTGTGTTGTTGGAAGAAGGTGTTTGCTATAACCAGTGCATTCTCTTGGTAAAACTCATTCTTTGACCTGCTTCATTTTGTATTCCAAGGCCAAAGTTGCCTGTTACTCCAGGTATCTCTTGACTTCCTACTTTTGCATTCCAGTCCCTTATAATGCAAAGTATATCTTTTTTGGATGTTAGTTCTAGAAGATCTTGTAGCTGTTCATAGAACCGTTCAACTTCAGCTTCTTCAGCATTACTGGTTAGGGCATAGACTTGGATTACTGTTATATTGAATGGTTTGCCTTGAAAATGAACAGAGATCATTCTGTGGTTTTTGAGATTGCATCCAAGTACTGCATTTCAGACTCTTTTGTTGACTATGATGGCTACTTCATTTCTTCTAAGGGATTCTTGCCCATAGTAGTAGATATAATGGTCATCTGAGTTAAACACATCCATTCCAGTCCATTTATTTCACTGATGCCTAAAATTTTAATGTTTACTCTTTAGAAATCATATAATGAAACATCTTTACCTTATTTCTAAAGCAGCTGAGTTGTAAGTATGTGGCATTCTCTGCCTTCTCAACCCTGTCCCAAACCGGGACTGAATAAATAGGGAAAAGATGCTACATGCCAAGTCTCTCAGTATTGAATACAGCTCCTTCTAGTTCATTGGTCCTTCTATTACCATGGAGACTTTACCTTGACCACCATTCTGAATTTAATGTAAGGAAATACAATATTATTTCTTATTGTGAAATTTTCTAATTCATTTATTAGTGTTTTCCCTGAATTTTAGGATAAAATGTATCCATGTCTTCACAGAATTTTAGCTGGTGTAACCACCAGATAAAGTTGATATTGTTGAAAATTCAGAAAAGCATCAGTTTTTACAAATAATAAGGGTAGCATAAATCTCTTAAATCTCTGTCTTCCATAATGCTTCATTTAGCATATTTTAAATGAATCCTTGACACTCTCCACAAATATATCTTATTCATTACATGCCTGCCTTCTTTTTATACTGTAAGCATCTATCCTGTATGCAGGGCCCATGTATTCACTTTTTGTGTTGTAAACCTCTAAGATTATATCTAGCAAATAGAAAAGGTTGCGTGAATACTTGCAGAGCAAATACTTTTTGTTTTCAAACTGATGGTACAGTGTCACCTATATTAAGTAAAGCAGTGTAAAAATCATGAAAATGTACATAAATTAATTAATTTTAGAGTTTTCTGCATATTGAAAACTGACAGAAAATTGAAGAAATGACTTAGGAAACTTTTCACATGTTCTCAATTTCTTTATATAAAACCAAGAGAGAAACAAAATAGTATAAGAAGCAGAATCACTTAAATTGTGTATTCTTTAATTTATTAAAGGTATTATGCTGTTTTAAGAAATACTGTCTTGAGTTGGTTTATCTAACAAAAAAGTGTGTCTGTCTAGAATATGCAAAGAATTTCTGTGTTTAATTTGTATAGCACAACAGCACATACACTTTAGCAATAATTATTTTACATATATCGACTTCAATGCTGACATTTCCAATTACTCTTTATTCATCACAGGCTGAAATGAACTTGTCAACAACAGAGGTAGATGTGTAGTGAACACAGTTCTTAGATATATAGTAATATCTGTCAATATTTGTCATACTATAATTCCAAATCTTCTTACACTGAAATCATTGCTATTAGATAAGGAAAGACAATTTTTTTAGGACTGAGAAGAAAGCAATTTATCTATCTGGATTTGATATTATATAAAAAAGAGGTTTTGGGTAGGTGATTATTAAACCACTGACTAGTACTATCTAAACCATATTGAATCATCACATAGAAGCTGTAAACTAGAGGCAGTTAAGAGCCCCATCAGCAGACTCTGGCTGAAGTTTCCTGTAGATCATGCCAGAAAAATTTATCCTTGGATTTCTCCTTTTTCAAGGCAGCAAATAATCATCTACAATTTGTACATGTGAAAATAATATGTTCCCTCTAGCTTTGTTCCCTTTTAACTGGGCTACATTGACAAACTCAATAATATATTTCTATAGATGTGATCTAGAAGAGCATTTCTTAAAATGAATTTTGTGTAATACCAGTTTGATTAGATTTCCTTTTTCAAAATGGGAAAAGCATTATTTGATCAAATGGTTTAAGGAAACTGGTTAGACAGACTCCTTTACTGTAGCTCAACTTCTTAGAAGCTTCAAAATGCTATTGTGCATCATCTATCTCCAGAAAGGAGATAGAGAATATGGTATTTTCCAAACTTACTGACTACAAAATCTTTATTCAACCCTAAAGCATCTTGTGGGAATATTGTTCTACTAAAAACACTTGTAAAATTTCATTCATGTTAATGACAACAGAACTGAAAAGTCTATTAACTGAGGAAACTGGTATGAGTTAAACAAAGGAGACTATAGCAAAAATCAACAAAACTAAAAGCTGGTTATTTGAAAAGATAAATAAAATAGACAAACCATTAGCCATACTCATCAAGAAAAAAAGAGAGAAGAACCAAATCAACAAAATTAGAAATGAAAATGGAGAAATCCCAACAGACAACACAGAAACACAAACGATCATAGAGACTACTATCAGCAACTATATGACAATAAAATGGACAACTTGGATGAAATTGATGAATATTTATAAAAATACAAATTCCAAAACTGAACCAGGAAGAAATAGAAAATCTTAACAGACCCATCACAAGCACAGAAACAGAAACTGTAATCAAAATTCTTCTAACAAACAAAAGCCCAGGACCAGATGGCTTCACAGGTGAATTCTACCAAAAATTTAGAGAAGAGCTAACACCTATCCTACTCAAACTCTTCCAGAAAATTGCAGAGGAAGGTAAACTGCCAAACTCATTCTATGAGGCCATCTTCACCCTAATATCAAAACCAGACAAAGATGCCACAGAAAAAGAAAACTACTGGCCAATATCACTGATGAACATAGAGGCAAAAATCCTCAACAAAATCCTAGCAAACAGAAACCAAAAACACATTAAAAAGGACACACATCATGACCAAGTGGGATTCATCCCAGTGATGCAAGGATTCTTCAATATTTGCAAATCATTCAATGTGATACACCACATTAACAAATTGAAAGATAAAAAGCATATGATTATTTTAATAGATGCAGTGAAAGCCTTTGACAAAATTCAGCATCCGTTTATGATAAAAAAAAAAAAAAAACCTTCCAGAAAGTGGGCATAGAAGGAACATACCTCAACATAATAAAAGCCATATATGATAAACCCACACCAAACATCCTCAATAGTGAAAAATTGAAAGCATTTCCCCTAAAGTCATGAACAAGACAAGGATACCCACTCTCACCACTACTTTTCAACATAGTAGTTTTAGGATTTTTAGCCACAGCAATTAGAGAAGAAAAAGAAATAAAAGGACTCTAGATTGGAAAAGAAGAATGATCCTCTACATAGAAAATCCTAAAGACACCACCAGAAAATTACTAGAGCTAATCAATGAATATAGTAAAGTTTCAGGATATAAAATTAACACACAGAAGTCCCTTGCATTCCTATACACTAACAATGAGAAAACAGAAAGGTAAATTAAGTAAACAATTCCATTCACCATTGCAACAACAACAAAAAAATAAAATACTTAGGAATAAATCTACCTAAAGAAACAAAAGACCTATATATAGAAAACCATAAAACACTGATGAAAGAAGTCAAAGATGACACAAATAGATGAAGAAATATACCATGTTCACGGATTGGAAGAATCAATATAGTGAAAATGAATATACTACCCAAAGCAGTGTATAGATTCAATGCAATCCCTATCAAGCTACCAATGGTATTTTTAAGAACTAGAACAAATAACTTCACAACTTGTATGGAAATACAAAAAATCTCAAATAGCCAAAGCAATCTTGAGAAAGAAGAATGGAATGGGAGGAATCAACCTGTCTGACTTCAGGCTATAGTACAAAGCTACAGTCATCAAGACAGTATGGTACTGGCACAAAGACAGAAATATAGATCAATGGAACAAAATAGAAAGCACAGAGATAAATCCATGCACCTGTGGATACCTTGTCTTTGACAAAGGAGGCAAGAATATACAATGGAGAAAAGACAATCTCTTTAACAAGTGGTGCTGGGAAATCTGGTCAACCACTTGTAAAAGAATGAAACTAGAACACTTTCTAACACCATACACAAAAATAAACTCAAAATGGATTAAAGATCTAAAAGTAAGACCAGAAACTATAAAACTCCTAGAGGAAATCATAGGCAAACCACTCTCCGACATAAATCACAGCAGGATCCTCTATGACCCACCTCCCAGAATATTGGAAATAAAAGAAAAAATAAACAAATGGGACCTAATTAAACTTAAGACCTTTTGCACAATGAAGGAAACTATAAGCAAGGTGTAAAGACAGCCTTCAGAATGGGAGAAAATAATAGCAAATGAAGCAACTGACAAAGAATTAATCTCAAAAATATACAAGCAGCTCATTCAGCTGAATACCAGAAAAATAAATGACCCAATCAAAAAATTGTCCAAAGAACAAATCAGACATTTCTCCAAAGAAGATATACAGATGGCTAACAAACACATGAAAAGATGCTCAACATCACTCATTATCAGAGAAATGCAAATCAAAACCACAATGAGGTGCCATCCCATGCTTGTCAGAATGGCTCTATCAAAAAGTTTACAAACAATAAATGCTGGAGAGGGGAGGGTGTGGAGAAAAGGGAACCCTCTTACACTGTTGGTGGGAATGCAAACTAGTACAGCCACTGCAGAGAACAGTGTGGAGATTCCTTTAAAAACTGGAAATAGAATGCCATATAACCCAGCAATCCCACTGCTGGGCATACACACCAAGGGAACCAGAATTGAAAGAGACATGTGTACCCCAATGTTCATCGCAGCACTGTTTACAATAGCTAGGATGTGGAAGCAACCTTGATATCCATCAGCAGACAAATGTATAAGAAAATTGTGGTACATAGACCACAGTGGAATATTACTCAGCTATTAAAAAGAATACATTTGAATCAGTTCTAATGAGGTGGATGAAACTGGACCCTATTATACAGAGCGAAGTAAGTCAGAAGAAAAACACCAATACAGTATATTAACACATATATATATGGAATTTAGAAAGATGGTAACGAAGACCCTACACAAAAAACAGCAAGGGAGACACAGAGATAAAGAACAGAATTTTGGGCTTGTGGGAGAAGGTGAGGGTGGGATGATTTGAGAGAATACCATTGAAACATGTATATTACCATATATGAAATAGATGGAGAGTCCTGGTTCAATGCATGAGACAGGGAGCTCATGGCTGGTGCACTGTGACAACCCTGAGGGATGGGATGGGGCGGGAGGAGGGAGAGGGGTTCAGGATGGGGGACACATGTATACCCATGGCTGATTCATATCAATATGTGGCAGAAACCACTACAATATTGTGGAGTAATTAGCCTCCCATTAAAATAAATATTTTTTTAAAGTAAAACAGGAATACTTAGAGAAATAGCTGATTCCAGTGAAAGTGCAAGATAATTATGGAGTAACTTATTGTGCCAGAAGGTCTGCGAACCCTCACAAATGAGGAGTCTTGTACAAATGACACAAGAGCCAATTTTGACAAATTTCCCACTGTTGACCAAATTTGAGAAGTAAATCCTCAAAATAAATAATGACAGTTGAAAAATTGATGCTTTCAAACTGTCGTGTTGGAGAAGAATCTTGAGAGTCCCTTGGACTGCAAAGAGATCAAACCAGTCAATCCTAAAGGAAGTCAACCCTGAATATTCACAGGAAGGACTGAAGCTCCAATACTTTGGCCACCTGATGGGAAGAGTTGATTCGTTGGAAAAGACCCTGATGTTGGGAAAGATTGAAGTCAGGAGGAGAAGGAGTTGACAGAGGATGAGAGCATTGGATGGCATCACTGACGTGATGGACATGAGTTTGAGTAGGCTCCAGGAGTTGGTGATGGATAGGGAAACCTGGCGTACTGTAGCCCATGGGGTTGCAAAAAGTTGGACAAGACTGAGCAACTGAATTGAACCAAAGGATGCTGTGAAAATAAAACAGATCTGGTCAATGAAAATAAAAGACAACAGATATAAAAAAAATTCATGATTTACATATTATCACTAAAAAACAAGCAAACAAATAAATTCAAGAAGAAGGGAAGACTCTTGAGTAGAAAATCTGATTGATAATTGCCAAAGAATGATAGAATATGTAGAATTATTCAGGAAACTCAAACCAGGGCTCTGTAACAACCCAGAGGTGTGGGATGGGGAGGGAGATAGGAGGGAGGTTCATGAGGAAGGGGATATATGTATACTTATGGCTGATTCAAAGTCACTGCAGATGGTGACTGCAGCCATGAAGTTAAAAGACCCTTACTCCTTGGAAGGAAAGTTATGACCAACCTGGATAGCATATTAAAGAGCAGAGATATTACTTTGCCAAAAAAAAGTCCGTCTAGTCAAGGCTATGATTTTTTCCAGTGGTCATGTATGGATGTGAGAGTTGGACTATAAAGAAAGCTGAGCGCCGAAGAATTGATGCTTTTGAACTGTGGTGCTGGAGAAGACTCTTGTGAGTCCCTTGGACTGCAAGGAGATCCAACCAGTCCATTCTAAAGGATACCAGTCCTGGGTGTTCATTGGAAGGACTGATGCTGAAGCTAAAACTCCAATACTTTGGCCACCTCATGCGAAGAGTTGACTCATTGGAAAAGACCCTGATGCTGGGAGGGATTGGGGGCAGGAGGAGAAGGGGACGACAGAGGATGAGATGGCTGGGTGGCATCACTGACTTGATACACATGAGTTTGGGTGAACTCTGGGAGTTGGTGATGGATAGGGGGGCCTGGCATGCTGCGATTCATGGAGTCGCAAAGAGTTGGACACGACTGAGTGACTGAACTGAACTGAACTGATGGCTGATTCATGTTGATGTTTGGCAGAAACAAACACAATTCTGTAAAGCAATTATCCATCAATTAAAAACAAATTTAAAATTTAAAAAGAATGACAGAAAATCACTGTTCCGCAATGTATATAGTAATGATAAATTCAGGCAAGAATGATCTTTTATATAATATTTTTTCTACATTATTTTTGGTTTAATTCTTTGTAAGTGAAATTATGAGCAACAATTATGTGTAGGCTATATAAGGAGAAGGAAATGGCAACCCACTCCAGTACTCTTGCCTGGAAAATCCCATGGATGGAGGAACCTGGTAGGCTGCCATCTATGGGGTCTCACAGAGTTGGACATGACTGAAGGAGTCGCTGAGAGTTCGACACGACTGAGCGACTTCACTTTCACTTTTCACTTTCTTGCGTTGAAGAAGGAAACGGCAATCCACTCCAGTGTTCTTGCCTGGAGAATCCCAAGGATGGAGGAGACTGTTGAGCTGCCGTCTATGGGGTCTCACAGAGTTGGACACAAATGAAGCGACTTAGCAGCAGCAACAGCAGCAGCAGGCCATATATTTATGGCCTTGGAAACCCCATGGTTTTCAAGGGGTTTTCTTCTAAAAAATAAGATTTATATGTGTGGCAGATTCATTTTGATATTTGGCAAAACTAATACAATTATGTAAAGTTTAAAAATAAAATAAAATTAAAAAAATAATAAATATAAAGTACTAATCAAAAAAAATAAATAAAGTTATCTATTTCCTGTGGGGGGAAAAAATAAGATTTTATAGAAAAGTTTTATTAGAAGTCTGCATGCTGTGCTGATGTTTGTCTTTTTTCATGAAACTATCCTGAATTTAATGGTGTGACTTAGAATTCTTAGCAACATTTTGACCAATTATCTAAATTGGTTAGCTTAGACTTCTGTCTCTAGTCTTCAGAGTCATTATCTCTTTTCTTGATGAATTCTGATGTACCATATGTTCTTTTCCAATTTTCATTTTTGTATCATTTCTGCTAATTGCAGCTAACATCAATGTATAAAAACTATTTTTACCTACACACTCCTTGTTTTGACTTTTATATAATTGTTTTCTTTAGATATTTCATTGTTAACCACCTGATGTACAGTATTTTACATTTACTTTAAAATTTTAAAAACAGTTGGTTATATTTTATATGTTGGTGAAAATTAAGAAAACAATAAACTTATAAGAAATAGTAATAAAAAATTGTTTGCAGCTTTCTAAATTTATCAATTACTTTTTTCAGTTAAACCCATTTTTATAATACTAACTAAAAAGATCATATAGTTTTCACATTCTAAAGTAATGAGTGATATTTTAGCTAGCTTTGTCAAAATCACTCACAAAATTGTAAGTTTCTACAATTAATGGGACTTGTTTCACTCTTTTTTTTATCTCTTCTTCCCTGGTTTCTAGGAAAGTACAAGTATGCATTATGAGCCTAGGAGATAATTTTGACTTGAGACTAAAAACTAAAAAAGTTAGTTATTGAAATAGAAAGTCTTTTGGCAATGTTTGAAATATATTTACACACACACACCCATACAGATATACAGTATATATGTTATTGTGTATATGCTATAAAAAGATTGTGGCTGTGAGCTGTGAACGATGCCAGGATTCATGGCCTCTAGAGGAGAGGAATTTGATCCAGGGCCAGGGACGAGGCTTGATCACTTATATCTTACATTTAGCATAGTTTTATGAAAGTATAAAAAGAGATAGAGAAAACTTCTGACATAAACATCAGCGGAAAGAGTGCCACCTTGCTTGTTTTTAGCAAGGCATTTTATACCTGTTGCTGCTGCTGCTGCTGCTGAGTAGCTTCAGTCGTGTCCAACTTCATGCGACCCCATAGACGGCAGCCCACCAGGCTCTCCTGTCCCTGGGATTCTCCAGGCAAGAACACCAGAGTGGGTTGCCATTTCCTTCTTCAATGCATGAAAGTGAAAAGTGAAAGTGAAGTCGCTCAGTCGTGTTCGACTCTTAGCAACCCCATGGACTGTAGCCCACCAGGCTCCTCCATCCATGGGATTTTCCAGGCAAGAGTAATGGAGTGGGGTGCCATTGCCTTCTCCATTTATACCTGTTAACAAGATGCTAATCAGATAAAAGAAATGCCTTAAGACTGAGTTGCACCAGGACCCTCTCCCATAACATGCATTTTGAGATAGAATGGTACAAGGGTAGTCATCTACTGCCGTAAAACAATTGATTTGAGACTTGAAGAAAGGCATATTTCTAACTAATACATAGCTTCATTAGCATAGTTTAAGAAAACATTTCCATGAGTAAGACTTATTGGTTTGTTGTTATTATTGCCTCACAGTTTGAGAAAAAAGTTAGTCTTAAATGAATCTGATTTGAAGAAAGGCAGATTCCAAAGCAAATACATAGTTTCATTAACATAGCTTTAGAAAAACATTTCATAAGAAAAGAGCATTGGTTAACTCAAGTTTTGAGAAAAGTTAAGTTTAGGTGGAACCAGGTGTAGTCATGACAACACAGGATTAGAAAAAAAAAAAAAGTCTGCCACTTCAAGTTTAATTTCTCTGCCTCTTGGGGACCTCTGGCCTCCCTATGGAGGCTGTTAACCCCTTCATTATGTTGTTCAATTCTTTGCAACCCCATGTACTGTAGCCCACCAGGCTCCTCTGTCCATGGGGTTTCCAAGGCAAGGAATCTAAAGTGGGTTCCCATTTCCTTCTTCAAGCAATCTTCCCCTGACCCCAGGGATCAAGCACATGTTTCCTGGTTGGCAGGCAGTTTCTCAGATTCTTTAGTACTGAGCCAGCGCAGAAGCTTATATATATATATATATGCAATTTTTGTACAATATACAATTTTCTATATGAAAGTGAAGTCGCTCAGTCGTGTCCGACTCTTTGTGATCCTATGGACTGTAGCCTACCAGGCTTCTCAGTCCATGGGATTTTCCAGGCAAGAGTACTGGCGTGGGTTGCCATTTCCTTCTCCAGGGGATCTTCTCAACCCAGGGATCGAACCCAGGTACCCAGGTCTCCCACATTGTAGGCAGATGCTTTACCCTCTGAGCCACAGGGAAGCCCTCAATTTATATATATATATATATATATATATATATATATATATATACACACACAATTTTGATGTTTTACAAATAGTGTAGTCAAGTATCTTGTCATAACCAACATCTGTTTCATCACCACTTAAAAATTTAATTTGGGATATCTTCGATGATGTAGATAAAATCTGACAAGTTAAAAAAATTATCAAATAAATTTATCTCAGTATGGATGGCTATTAAAATTGCTCAGTCATTCCTTGATTTACCAAATATCCATCTTCTCTGATATAGGGAAATCAGATGTCAAGGCATTTGACAATACTTGCTCTGTAACTAGAACATGTGTTGTAAGAACTCATCTGCAGTACATAACATAACTTAATGTTCTTGTACATTAAAATACCTACACAGTGATCTAGTTTTTAGGACTTGTCGCCATTTTAAAGAAATTCTCCATGGAAGAAGAATAGAAAATCTAATCACTGAAGAAAATGCAAACATTTTGTTATTAGCCTGAAGTGAAGTGAAGTGGCTCAGTTGTGTCTGACTCTTTGTGACCCCATGTACTGTAGCTTACCAGGCTCCTCCATCCATGGAATGTTCCAGACAAGAATATTGAAGTGGGCTGCCATTTTCTTCTCCAGAATATCTTCCCTACCCAGGAAATGAACCTGGGTCTCCTGCATTGCAGGGAGACAGTTATCATCTGAGCCACCAGGGTAGCCGTTATTAGTCTATATATATCCAAAATCAACGGGACATGAATTTAGTCTTCCTTTAAAAAATAGTGCAAATGGTTCTGCTCTTCATGAATTAATAATTACAGCAAATATTGTTTAAGTTTAAGTCCTTGAAATATGTCAGTGTTGCAAAAGACTTAGGTCTTTTTCTTCTCTCTTTAGGTAGAAAAAAATTGTGTCAGTTAGCTTGGCAAGATATTGCAAGAACAAATTAGTCGTATTATAAATGGCCTCAAAGGAGTTTATTACAAAGGAAAAGCATAAAGGATAATATCCAACTTCACTGATGTGGAATTAGGAAACATTATCTGAACTGCTGAAAAATCAGAATCATTGGAAAATCATTTAATGACAATCAACTCCTACGAAGAACATAAAATATAAGATCATTTAAAATACTGCTGCCTGATAAGGATAGTTTATCTGGGCATGCTTTGTTGATTACATCACAATTATGATTAGACTTAGACATCAATCTCTCCTCTGTTAAAGGAAAGAACAAAGGCTATGCTTTATTTAACTTTGCATATGAGATGGCTAACTTACAACATTATATATGACATGAACATAATAAAACTATTCTGCATATAAATGATTGAATGAATGGCTGAATGGATAAAAATATTTGAGAAGTTTTTTTCAATTGAGCAAGATACCCCTAAATTAGTTTTTTTATCTATAATAATTATATTTTACTTAAAGGTAAACTTCAGTTCCATATATTGACCACTCAGAAAATTAGATATGGCTTCATTTTAGTTAAAATGAGTACTGGGAGACTATAAACTCAAAAGAATGTGTTGATCATTTGTTCTGGTTTTTAAGACAACAGTTTTATTTGTTAAAAATCCTATGTAAAAAAAAATGCTTAGCTGCTGTAATACTTTAATAGAAAATTTAGAAAAAGGCTCTGGAATTAATTATTTAATTCAAAATTATCACAGAAAGCCATGGAGAAAAATTAATTAAAGAGTTATTAGTTACAGTGAAAAGAGAAGAAAGATGTTGGTATTTAAGTGAGTTAGGGGAAGGCTTCCTTGATAAGGTAATATTAGAACAGAGACCTGAAGAAAGAGAAGAGACTAATCATCAAGACATCAGAAGGAGGCTTTTTCAGGCAAAAGGAACAGCAAGTACAAAGTGTGGCTTGTAGTGTGAGTGGTATATTTGAGCCAACTGCAAGGAAATGTGTATGACTGAGGTGATAAGAACTAGGAACAGAGTGAAAGTAGATAAAGTCCGTAGGATAGATAAAAATTAGATAAAGTCAGTCAGTTCATGTAAACTTGTAGGCCATTTAAGGGATATAGGATTTTTACTTGAAGAAGATTGTTGTTGTTCAGTTGCTCAGTCATGTTCGACTCTGCAACCCCATGGACTGCAGCACACCAGGCTTCCCTATACTTCACCAATTCCCGGAGCTTGCTCAAACTCGTGTCCATCGAGTCAGTGATGCCATCCAACCATCTCATCCTCTGCCATCCCCTTCTCCTCTTTCCTTCAGTCTTTCCCAGTATCAGGGTCTTTTCCAACAAATCAACTCTTCTCAGCAGGTGGCCAAAGTATTGGAGCTTCAGCTTCAGCATCAGTCCTTCCAATAAATATTCAGGGTTGATTTCCTTTAGGATTGACTGGTTTGATATCCTTGCAGTCCAAGGGACTCTCAAGAGTCTTCTCCAACACCACAGTTCAAAAGCTTCATTTCTTCAGCATTCAGCCTTCTTTATGGACCAACCCTCATATCCATACATGACTACTGGAAAAACCATAGCTTTGACAGTATGGACCTTTGTTGGCAAAGTAATGTCTCTGGTTATTAATACACTGTCTAGATTGGTCATAACTTTTCTTCCAAGGAGCAAGCGTCTTTTAATTTCATGGCTGCAGTCACCATCTGTAGTGATTTTGGAGCCCAAAAAACTAAAGTCTGTCACTGTTTCCAATGATTCTCCATCTATTTGCCATGAAATGATGGGGCCAGATGCCATAATCTTAGTTTTTTGATGGTTGAGTTTCAAGTCAGCTTTTTCACTTTCCTTTTTCACCTTCATCAGGAGGCTCTTTAGTTCCTTTTGCTTTCTGCCATAAGGGTGGTGTCATCTGCATATCTGAGGTTATTGATATTTCTCCCAGCAATCTTGATTCTAGCTTGTGCTTCATACTGCCTGGCAATATACCTGATGTACTCTGAATATAAGGTAAATAAGGAAAGGAAAGTGAAGTCACTCAGTCATGTCTAAATTTTTGCGACCCCATGGACTGCAGCTTCCCAGGCTCCTCTCTCCATGGGATTTTCTAGGCAAGAGTACTGGAGTGGGTTGCCATTTCCTTCTCCAGGGGATCTTCCTGACTCAGGGATGGAACCCGGGTATCCTGCATTGCAGGCAGATGCTTTACCCTCTAAGGGAGGGAGGGAGGTAAATAAGCATCATACAATATAAAGCCTTGACATACTCCTTTCCCAATTTGGAACCAGTCTGTTGTTTCATGTCTGATTCTAACTGTTGCTTCTTGACCTGCATACAGGTTTCTCAGGAGGCAGGCAAGGTGGTCTGGTATTCCCATCTCTTTAAGAATTTTCCACAGTTTGTTGTGATCCACCCAGTCAAAGACTTTACATAGTCAGTGAAGCAGAAGTAGATGTTTTCCTGGAATTTCTTGCATTTTCTATGATCCAATGGTTATTAGCAACTTGATCTCTGGTTCCTCTGCCTTTTCTAAATCTAGTTTGAACATCCGGAAGCATAGCCAGTGGGCTGCAGCCTCTGAGAGGAGTTGCAGTCAAAGATTTAGAGCCCCCTACTGAATCATCCCTGGTGGCTCAGAGGTTAAAGCGTCTGCCTGAAATGCGGGAGACCAGGGTTCAATCCCTGGGTCGGGAAGATCCCCTGGAGAAGGAAATGGCAACCCACTCCAGTATTCTTACCTGGAGAATCCCATGGATGGAGGAGCCTGGTAGGCTACAGTCCACGGGATCACAAAGAGTTGGACACGACTGAGCGACTTCACTTCACATCACTTAACTTCACTGGGATCATAATCTTCTCAGTTCACATACTGTTGAAGCCTAGCTTGGAGAATTTTGAGCATTACTTTGCTAGGGAGGATTAGAATGATCTGATGTGCATAGGTTTCGAAAGGGTCCCTCTGGTTCCACGAAGAGAAAAATAAACTCTATTCAATTCAGTTAAGATGTAACGGTGACTTATTCTTGTGAACAGAGCTTTGAAAATTCTAGGAAGTACTCATTAACTTAATAGAATTTTATGAAAAGCCAACAATATTTGCACTTAAATGTTTGGTCAGGGATGAGACCAAGGTTTTTAGACTAAACTGCAATCTTGAATACTGAAGTTATACTGTATTAAAATGAAGCAGACTAAAGGAGGAACATATTTGAGATGATACATATCAAAATCTTGGGGCAGGATTATAGGTCCTATGGGAGAACCAAGTCAGGATGTTAAGTTGGCAGCTGGGAATAGAGTTCATGGATGAGATGGAAACTGGGAAATCATTAGCATTTAAATAGATAGTGTGTACTAGATGAAATCACATAGGAAGTGAGTGAATTAGTAAAGAAAATAGTCTAGGGGCTAAGAACTCTGTACAAATTCTTATACCTTTAAAATAAAATAGAAGACCTTTAAGTTCCTTTATTAGACCTATCAAGTCCCATACTTGCAATTATTGAAAATGAAGATAGGAATAGCTGGTTATTTGTATTCATTTATGAAGTAGCATTCACTTTGAAAATGAAAGTCACTCAGTCATGTCCAGTTCTTTGTGACCCCATGGATTATTCAGTCTGTGGAATTCTCCAGGCCAGCACACTGGAGTGGGTAACATTCCCTTCTCCAGTGGATATTCCCTACTCAGGAATTGAACCGGGGTCTCCTGCATTCTAGGTGGCTGCTGCTGCTGCTATCAGGGAATAAAAAGAAATACAATATACTTTGGCTCCATAGAGAAAATACTATGTATGAGGAGTCTGGCTTCTGTTTAAAAACTTATGTGTGATTTTTCAGGCCCAATCATAGGCAATTACAAAGGCTTTACGTGGCGGGCCTCACTGGGAAATCTGCCTTCTCTGTACAAGAATTGAAGCATAGCCAGTGGACTGCAGCTTTTGAGCGGAGCTGCTGTCAAAGATTCAGAGCCCCCTCAGTTCACTTCAGTTCAGTCGCTAAGTCATGTCAGACTCTTTGCGACCCCATGCATTGCAGTACACCAGCCTCCCTGTCCATCACCAGCTACCGGAGTTCACTTAAACTCACGTCCATCAAGTCGGTGATGCCATCCAACCATCTCATCCTCTGTCGTCCCCTTCACCTCCTGCCCCCAATCCCTCCCAGCATCAGAGTCTTTTCCAATGAGTCAACTCTTCGCATGAGGTGGCCAAAGTACTGGAGTTTCAGCTTTAGCATCATTCCTTCCAAAGAAATCCCAGGGCTGATCTCCTTCAGAATGGACTGCTTGGATCTCCTTGCAGTCCAAAGGACTCTCAAGAGTCTTCTCCAATGCCACAGTTCAAAAGCATCAATTCTTCGGTGCTCAGCTTTCTTCACAGTCCAACTCTCACATCCATACATGACCACAGGAAAAACCATACCTTGACTAGACGGACCTTTGTTGGCAAAGTAATGTCTCTGCTTTTGAATATGCTATCTAGGTTGGTCATAACTTTCCTTCTAAGGAGTAAGTGTCTTTTAATTTCATGGCCGCAATCACCATCTGCAGTGATTTTGGAGCCCAGAAAAATAAAGTCTGACACTGTTTCCACTGTTTCCCCATCTATTTGCCATGAAGGGATGGGACAGGATGCCATGGTCTTAGTTTCCTGAATGCTGAGCTTTAAACCAACTTTTTCACTCTCCTTTTTCACTTTCATCAAGAGGCTTTTTAGTTCCTCTTCACTTTCTGCCATAAGGGTGGTGTCATCTGCATATCTGAGGTTATTGATATTTCTCCAAGCAATCTTGATTCCAGCTTGTGCTTCTTCCAGCCCAGCATTTCTCATGATATACTGTGCATATAAGTTAAATAAGTAGGGTGACAATATACAGCCTTGACGTAATTCTTTTCCTATTTGGAACCAGTCTGTTGTTCCATGTCCAGTTTTAACTGTTGCTTCCTGACCTGCATATAAGTTTCTCAAGAGGTAGGTCAGTTGATCTGGTATTCCCATCTCTTTAAGAATTTTCCACAGTTTATTGTGATCCACACAGTCAAAGGCTTTGTCTCCCTACCTGTTCATAATATTCTCACATTTTCCTTTTTAGTCCAGGCACCTTCTTCCCCAAGTCTAAGAAAGCTGAGCACAGAAGATTTATTTTTTTCGATCTGTGATGTTGGAGAAGACTCTTGAGAGTCCCTTGGACTGCAGGGAGATCCAACCAGTCCATCCTAGGGGAGATTAATCTTGGGTTTTCATTGCAAGGACTGATGTTGAAGCTGAAGCTCAATACTTTGACCACCTGATGCGAAGAGCTGACTCATTGGAAAAGACCCAGATGCTGGGAAAGATTGAGGGCAGGAGGAGAAGGGGATGACAGAGGATGAGATGGTTAGATGGCATCACTGACTCAATGGACATAGGTTTGGGTGGACTCCGGGAGTTGGTGATGGACAGGGAGGCCTGGGGTGTTGTGGTTCATGGGGTCACAGAGTCAGACATGACTGAGTGGCTGAAATGAATTGAACTGGGTAGACCAAGGAAGGAGTTCTTTTAAAGAATGAGATCTAAATCAATCGAATAACCATTCTGAAGAGAGTGATCTTTCTTCAAGAAGATCACATTAAAACAATGGCTAAAATATTCCTGTAATTTGGAAAACAATATTATAAAGGAAAATTCTTGACTTTGGTGAGATTAGGTTGTCTTATGGCTGTTTAACATCAGCTGTCTTTGAAGTTGCTTGATGATTCTTGATTCAAAAAATTGGGTCTTATGACCACAAATATTTCTACACAAATTCTTAAAACTAGTATATATTATGCTGTATATAGAACAAGTTCTTGAAATAGAAATGAGTAACATATACTGGAAAGACTTTTGATTTAGATATTCAAGATGAGATTCGGAGTAGTTGGACCATATTTAGTTATTCTGAAACTGATAAATGAAAAACTCAGGTGATGTATTTAATTTGATTGGATATAGTACATGGGTAGTGGTCTGTTTGACTCTAAAGGACCTTTCTTTTGTTTCTATTGAAAGACCAGGTCTAACATATGTCAGATGATTACCACTGGCAATCATATAGTCAGAATTTCAAAAAACAAAAAACATTTTGAAACCTGAAATTTGTAAATGTATTCTTGGGTAAATATCCATTGAAACTCAGTGCTCAACACTAAGTGAATATTTTATATGCACATATATATATATATTTAGAAGAATTGGAAGTTAGAAATATTCAGTAGAAAAAGTGATGGTGCAATTAGAGAAAAGCTGAGTCCAAAGTATTTGTTTGCTTATATATCTTGAGTGGTTTGTGAATATTAAAAGCTGTTACCAAAGAATTATTTATATTCCAGTATATTTCAATAGGAATAAAACAATAGCAATATTTGTCAAGCACTTTGTGATTATCACAAATAGGTTATTCCCATTTTTCACAGTTTACTAAAAATGTTTAAGTTTTTTGTTGCTTGTTATTTTTATGACTTTTAAAAGTCTTATTTCATTAATAGCTGCTCTCATCTATCCCAAGGGCAGTTTGGCTTCACTTTATTACTTTGTTAATGTAGTTATGAAATGATAGTATGTTTATGTTTGTAGTATTTCAGCAATTTGGAAATAAAATATTGCTCTGAGATATTATTTATAAAATAATTCATGATGTTTATAATAATATTTCACATTGAGAGCCACCATTTCTAATGTTTCTGTGACTTGTTAATTTATTTTGCTTTTAGTAGAGTTAACTACATTTCTTTTATCCTTCTCAATATCAAGCCATAAAATAAGGAAGCAGAACACACATACATGCACACACACACACACACATACACACTGTATTTAGTCAGGCTAAGACTATTTTGGGGGGTTCCAAAATCACTGCAGATGGTGACTGCAGCCATGAAATTAAAAGACGCTTACTCCTTGGAAGCAAAGTTATGACCAACCTAGATAGCATCTTAAAAAGCAGAGACATTACTTTGCCAACAAAGGTCTGTCTAGTCAAGGCTATGGTTTTTCTAATAGTCATGTATGGATGTGAGAGTTGGACAGTGAAAAGGCTGAGCACCGAAGAATTGATGCTTTTGAACTGTGGTGTTGGAAAAGACTCTTGAGAGTCCCTTGGACTGCAAGGAGATCCAACCAGTCCTTTCTAACGGAGATCAGCCCTGGGATTTCTTTGGAAGGAATGAAGCTAAAGCTGAAACTCCAGTACTTTGGCCACCTCATGCCAAGAGTTGACTCACTGGAAAAGACTCTAACGCTTGGAGGGATTGGGGGCAGGAGGTGAAGGGGACAACAGAGGATGAGATGGCTGGATGGCATCACCAACTCAATGGACGTGAGTTTGAGTGAACTCCGGGAGTTGGTGATGGACAGAGAGGCCTGGTGTGCTGCAATGCATGGGGTCGCAAAGAGTCAGACACGACTGAGCAACTAAACTGAACTGAATCTAAGTTCAAATTTTACTCTGACATTTAACAACAGCATGACCTGAACAGATATCTCTAATACCAAAACCTTTAGTTGTTGTTCAGTAGCTAAGTCATGTCTGACTCTTCTGCAACCCAACAGACTGTAGCCTGCCATTCTTCTTTGTCTATGGGATTTCCCAGGCAAGAATACTGCAGTGGTTTGCCATTTCCTTCTCCAGGGATCCTCCTGATCCAGGGATTTAACCCATGTCTCTCTCGAGTAGGAAGGAGGATTCTTTACCACTGAGCCACCATTGCAAAGTCTTTCAGCATCTAATTTTCAAATAACTACGTCATAAGGAGATTGCAGGGATTAAATGAAATAATGTATCCAGTATTGCCACTATTTAAGCACATGTTGACAATGAATTTTCTTCCCTGATAGGGCTCCATTTCCTAAATTTGCCCCCTCCATGGCAAGGAATTATTCAAATGGGAGAATTAAAGCATCCATAAAATCATTTAGTAAGCTTTTCAAGATGACTCTAAATACAATGTACTCCATAATTGTGTGTGTGTATGGCAGAGAAAAATTAAAGATGAATATTGAATGAGCTTAGATTATTCAGATGGAATAACTCTTCAAAAATACTATTATTGAAAACCCCTTAGTACCTATATTTTTCTTCATTACTTAATATGGTTTAAATATCTTCAATAATAGTAAACTTGCCTGAATTAAATAATGTATAAATCCT
Source organism: Bubalus bubalis (assembly GCF_019923935.1). NCBI lineage: Eukaryota > Metazoa > Chordata > Mammalia > Artiodactyla > Bovidae > Bubalus > Bubalus bubalis. The sequence goes on along the minus strand of NC_059163.1, from coordinate 52,750,733 downwards.
TTTTCTTGAAATATTAAAATATATTTGTGTATGTGCATATTCATTGCTATAAGTTCTTGAGCTAGCAGTATTGTTTTAAGTTGTCATATGTATGAAATATCATAGCAAATAGCCTGTGGAAATGGAAATTTTGTTTTAGGAAAACCCTCTGGGAAGCTACATCTTTGATTTCTGTGAGGTATTACTGGTCACAAATCTCTTGGGTTATCATTTTGGAAGCTTTTAGCCATATGTAGCTAATAATATTCTCTGTCAGGTATGGAGCTATGATTGATGAATTTATTTGTAGAATTTTATATAAAATATAGGTAGTATATTTTATGCAACAGGTCTGTAATTTTATTTTTTTTCTTTTATGGTTTTAAGATTTTAAAATGTATTTTCTATAAAAATAAAATTGAGAGGTTTTAAAAACTTATCTCTTGTTTATTTCTTAAAATGTAAAATAGTTTCTTGTTAAATGTCTGACTCCACTGCCTTTCCCTCTTGATTCACATTGTTGTAGAAATACCTAATAGTTTTATGTCAGTCTTGCCTATTTCATGTTGCTTTATTATTATTGTGTAATTGCACAATGTATTCTAAAATGTCTCAATTATTTCCCTATTTGAGGTTTTATCTTCTTTACATTTAAAACTTTGGTTACATGAGTTACCTGTTTTGTTTTTTTTCCCCTAATTTTCTCTTGTTTTAAAAGTGATTTTTCCTTTTTTCTTTGTAATTGCCTGCCTGTGTTTATCAATTCATGCTATATTTATCAATTTATATATTTTTTCTTATTATTTTTTCTGGTTTTTCTGCATTTGTTGTATGATTTGATTAAGCTTTTATTCAGTCCTTTTTGTTTTTACTGATTGATAATGATAGCATTAAACTGCCATTTACCTGATTATGTATATATATATATATATTACAGTCCATATTTTTTTAGGAAAAATTTTGTACATTTGTTGTAATCAATGTATAATTATGACTTCCCTTTTGAGTCATTATTTCCATTTTTCATTCAAAAAATAGTTATTTATTTTGTCTTATGTGATAGCTGCTTTGGCCCCTGACTATCTAAAGCTATAGAGAATGATCTACTAATCAATAATAAATGCATATTATATACTTATAAAAGCTACCACTTATATAAGTGCTACAAAGTGAATAGTTGAGGGTCAGATCAATCATATACAGAGAATAACTAGGGAGGCACCCACATTTATATAGTAGTCAGAGGATACTTTCTTTAGATTACAATTAAGCTTAGATCTACCATATAAGAAAGGCCAACAATGCAAATTGTAGGGGAAATGATACCTTAGCAGAAATAATAAATTATGCCAAGGTTCTTGTGAACCCCAAGAGTCTTTGAAATGGCATTAGACTAACTTGCAAATGTTTGGAAGTCCAGATACTGCAGAACTTTCCAGCTAATAAGTAACTGAATTAAATCCTACCTCTTAACTGAAGGAAGGTAAACAATCACACTGTAAAACAAAGAAAGAAACAAATCATATATGCTGTAAAGTGTTGTGGCAACCATTTTTGGAAAACACAATCTGCTGTGCAACAGATTCAGTAAATAATGGAGCTCTGGAAATATGATTTGATACATATGCTTTCAAAGAGCCAGTCACATCTTTACTTCACTGAATATATCATTTTAGTTTAAATGCTATTCTAATTTTCATCTTGATAGTTTAAAGAAAGCAGGTCATGGTTGAAAACTACACCATTATGAAGCCCATTAGAAAACATACATTTTCCATAATAGTAAAAAAAAGCATTTCAACTTATTAGCTTTCTCTATGATGAATCACAAAATGAATCAGCTTTATACTAGGAAATCAGCACGGCTCAATAAACTAATCAATGAACTAAGGCTTGAGCATATGGCATACACACTGTACTCCCCTTAAGATATTTTAAGTTTGTCTAAATAGTCCGAACTGGATGTAGATCCATTTTTTTTAATGCAACAATAAAATTTATCCCAGAAATGATTTTTTACATCCTTTGGAGGATTTCACAATATATTCTCATGCCTTCTTGAATGTCAATTTTCATCATGGTTCAACCAATCAATCAAAATATAGTGGAAAGCAACTCTAAAAACTGAGGAAACCTGCAGTACAATTGGTTCTTCATAATTATGTATTTATTGGTAGAGGTTAGAAAAGTGATAAAAACATTAAATTAAGACACGTAGAAATGGATACCAATGCATTCATAGCTAGCATATGCTCAGCATCATAGAATATGAAATAGACTTGTGAGATCCACAATTCATCTAGGCACACATGTCTGTCAATAATAATTTTCTGCAGGCAAGTCTCTGCTGTTTTCTTCCCTTTGCTTCCTTTCATGCTTGTGACAAGCATATACAGTGTCTGGAAGAATAGAGTTTTTCCCCTTTTTAAAAAAATCCATGAGGATAGGAAATTCTGGCATAAGTAATATAAGGCTTATATGACAATTCATCAGCAATATGATGATTTCTACTTTTTCTGTACATCAACTTTTGCACTTAGAATTCTTCTGTCTGAATCCTAGAGAAAGAAAGAGAAGCTGACAAAAGCTGACAGGACTATGACTATTTGCAGATACCAGCTCAGTATATTTCTTAAGAAGAAAAAGAAAATCTTGCTAAAGGGGACACCCAGGCATTTTCTTACATCTAATTAATGAGAATTGGATCATATGGTCATCCTTAGATTATAAGAAAGTATGGGAAAATGAGTATTTTCTATTTTCTTTATTTGCCTCTATAGTAGAGAAACACTAGGGGAAAGAAAAGGATTTGTAATATTTTTTTAATAGAAGTATAGTTGTTTTACAATGCTGTATTTGTATAGGTGTACAACAAAGTTACTCAATTATGCATTTACATGGGCTTCCCAGGTGGCTGAGGGTAAAGAATCTTCCTGCAATGCACGAGACACAGGTAGATGTGGGTTCGACCCTGGGTCAGGTAGATATCCTGGAGGAAGGCATGGCAACACACTCCAGTATTCTTGTCTGGAGAATATCATGGACCGTAGAGCCTGGTGGGCTACAGTCCATAGTGTCTCAAGCAGTTGGACACAACTGAAGTGACTGAGTACACACAAACACGCATATATATATACGTTTCCCTACTCTTTTATAAGTTATGGAAAGATACTGAAACAGTTCCCTGTGCTATAGAGTAGGTCCTTGTTGTTTTTCTATTTTACATAAAGAGGAATGCCTATTCGTTAATCCCAAAATCCTAATTTCTCTCCTCTACTTCCCCTTTGATAACTATAAACTTGTTTTCTACATCTGTGAGTCTATTTCTGCTTTGTAAATAACGTCATATGTATCATTTTTTAGATTACACAAAAGAGTAATGTCCTGTGATATTTACCTTTCTCTGGAATATTTCTTTGGCACTTCACTTTACAGTGTCTGCTGTACATTCTACAGACTTGGTACATTTATTATCATTCATGTTTAGGAATGTGGCTCAAGCCCTGAATGGGGTTAAGTGGTTTTCCTAGTGCCATGTGCTCAATAACTAGTGGATATGGCTACAAACATAGCATCTGAATTCCAAGTCACGTTTTCAACTGCTATAAAAAGCTGCTTCCTATTAAGTTATTGACCAAAATATAATTATTTCAAGAAATCTCCCTTTCCCAAGTCTTTCCCCTCATGGAAACATCAAGCACAGATATTAACAATTTAGGAGCAACTGCAAGGCCCCAAATGTTTTCAAATATTATCTTTTTTTAAATTTTATTTTATTTTTAAACTTTACAATATTGTATTAGTTTTGCCAAATATCAAAATGAATCCGCCACAGGTATACCTGTGTTCCCCATCCTGAACCCTCCTCCCTCCTCCCTCCCCATACCCTCCCTCTGGGTAATCCCAGTGCACCAGCCCCAAGCATCCAGTATCGTGCATGGAACCTGGACTGGCGACTCGTTTCATACATGATATTATACATGTTTCAATGCTATTCTCCCAAATCTCCCCACCCTCTCCCTCTCCCACAGAGTCCATAAGACTGATCTATATAAATATTATCTTTAAAAATATTTTGAAGTATATGTTAGCCCAGTTTTTAGACTAAAAAAAATGAACAAACAATGCTTATAAAGTTAAGTAATTTGTCCACAGCCACACAGAAGCAAGTGAAGGTTAGGATAGGATTTCAATCTTGTATTACATTAAAACAGTTTCTCTTTTTTTGCTATACAACATGGTTTTAATTTTCCTAATTATAATGACTATCGCTGATACAACTTACCTAGATCTAGTTTAAAAAGAAAATTTTGGAAGTAGTTTATCTTCTGTATAGCTGTATATTTAGATGTATAGTCATATATTTCAGTTCAGTTAAGTTCAATGACTCAGTAGTGTCCGACTCCTTGCGACCCCATGAATTGCAGCATGCCAGGCCTCCCTGTCCATCACCAACTCCCGCAGTTCACTCAGACTCACGTCCATCGAGTCAGTGATGCCATCAAGCCATCTCATCCTCTGTCATCCCCTTCTCCTCCTGCCCCCAATCCCTCCCAGCATCAGAGTCTTTTCCAATGAGTCAACTCTTTGCATGAGGTGGCCAAAGTACTGGAGTTTCAGCTTTAGCATCATTCCTTCCAAAGAAATCCCAAGGCTGATCTCCTTCAGAATGGACTGGTTGGATCTCCTTGCAGTCCAAGGGACTCTCAAGAGTCTTCTCCAACACCACAGTTCAAAAGCATCAATTCTTCGGCGCTCAGCTTTTTTCACAGTGCAACTCTCACATCCATACATGACCACTGGAAAAATCATAGCCTTGACTAGACTGACATTTGCTGGCAAAGTAATGTCTCTGCTTTTGAATATGCTATCTAGGTTGGTCATAACTTTCCTTCCAAGGAGTAAGCGTCTTTTAATTTCATGGCTGCAGTCACCATCTGCAGTGATTTTGGAGCCCCCCAAAATAAAGTCTGACACTGTTTCCACTGTTTCCCCATCTATTTCCCATGAAGGGATGGGACCAGATGCCACGATCTTGGTTTTCTGAATGTTGAGTTTTAAGCCAACTTTTTCACTCTCCACTTTCACTTTCATCAAGAGGCTTTTTAGTTCCTCTTCACTTTCTGTCATAAGGGTGGTGTCATCTGCATATATGAGGTTATTGATATTTCTCCCGGCAATCTTGATGCCAGCTTGTGCTTCTTCCAGCCCAGCGTTTCTCATGATGTACTCTGCATATAAGTTAAATAAGCAGGGTGACAATATACAGCCTTGATGTACTCCTTTCCCTATTTGGAACCAGTCTGTTGTTCCATGTCCAGTTAGTTGCACAGCAGTGTCAAATTGTTTGCAATCCCATGGAATGTAGCCTGCCTCGCTCCTCTGTCCATGGAATTCTCCAGGCAAGAGTTTTGGAGTGGGTTGCCATTTCCTTCACCAGGGGCTCTTCCCAACCCAGGGATTCAACCTGGGTCTCCTGCATTGCAGGCAGATTCTTTACCAATTGACCCACTAGGGAAGCCTTAAATTTCATAGTAGAATCCTCAAACATTGTTCTGGATGCTTTCCACTTTGCCCTCTAAAAATCTCCAGTCTTATGATCTCTGGTCTGTGTCCCAGAAAATGGACCTATATGGATTAAGTCAAATGTCCTTTGCTTTCTGGCTTCCAGTTAAGATTTGCCAATGAGAAGCAATGTTGTGGCAATCCAAGGGTGGGTTAGAAAAGAATTTCCAGACACAGAGTACTTCAAATTGAGGTGAGTTTATTAAGGGTAAGGAACAGAGATAATGAAAGTGCTGCAAATCCAATGGGCCAGGGAGAGCTGACTGTTAGGACAGAGGGCCAGCTCATGTGACCCATGGTCTGTAGCCCACGAGACTTCTCTGTCTGTGGAATTTTCCAAGAAAGAATACTGCAGTTGGTTGCCATTTCCTACTCCAGGGGATCTTCCCGAATGAGGGATCACCCTACATTTTTTGTGTCTCCTGTATTGGCAGCTGGATTCTTTACCACTGCACCATCTGGGAATCCCTTTCTTGGATTAGTAGCCAATTTTTATAGCCTAGAGACAAAATTCCTATTGGAAGGGTGGTGTTAGGTGATTGGCTAGGGTGCTATAGGGTGAGTACTGGGGTGGGCATTTTTGCCTAATTTGGAGTCAGGAAGTTGCCTGGCAAAGATCAGGGGGCTTTTGGCAATGGTTACAAAAAGACTCAGTAAGTTTCAGAGGTGACTTGGTTCTAGGCTCCACGCGTGTGGCCTTGGTTTAGGACTCCACAAGCACTTAACAGATGATCAGAAGGAAGAAGGGAAATGATGTTATTCCACAGGATCCTCCAACAGGGTTGCCACGAATTGCCAGTGTCCTTAAATGAAGATCATAGCACCTATCAAATGTCCCTTTGCCTACAGTTTTCTTGCTCTCTGCAACTACTCCCTCCCCTCTGATCCGTCCACAAGAGCTCTTCCTTTTGGAATTTCAAGATTCTGAAAGATGCCTGGGGGCTTTCCTAATGCTCACATTTCTGTAAAGTGTACTTTTGTTAAACCCTCCTCAAGGTACACAATTAAACAATCCTATCATGCTCCTGGGACTATGAAAAACACATTAAAACACTTTTAGTTAAGAGTACATATTCTTTAATCCAGTGTATAGTCTTGCCTCCTTTGTCAAAGATAAGGTGTCCATATGTGCGTCGATTTATCTCTGGGCTTTCTATTTTGTTCCATTGATCAATATTTCTGTCTTTGTGCCAGTACCATACTGTCTTGATAACAGTGGCTTTGTAATAGAGCCTGAAGTCAGGTAGGTTGATTCCTCCAGTTCCATTCTTCTTTCTCAAAATAGCTTTGGCTATTTGAGGTTTTTTGTATTTCCATACAAATTGTGAAATTATTTGTTCTAGCTCTGTGAAGAAGTGGTGCTGGGAAAACTGGTCAACCACTTGTAAAAGAATGAAACTAGAACACTTTCTAACACCATACACAAAAATAAACTCAAAATGGATTAAAGATCTCAAGGTAAGACCAGAAACTATAAAACTCCTAGAGGAGAACATAGGCAAAACACTCTCCGACATACATCACAGCAGGATCCTCTATGACCCACCTCCCAGAATATTGGAAATAAAAGCAAAAATAAACAAATGCGACCTAATTAACCTTAAAAGCTTCTGCACATCAAAGGAAACTATTAACAAGTTGAAAAGACAGCCTTCAGAATGGGAGAAAATAATAGCAAATGAAGCAACTGACAAACAACTAATCTCAAAAATATACAAGCAACTTCTACAGCTCAACTCTAGAAAAATAAATGACCCAATCAAAAAATGGGCCAAAGAACTAAATAGACATTTCTCCAAAGAAGACATACAGATGGCTAACAAACACATGAAAAGATGCTCAACATCACCCATTATCAGAGAAATGCAAATCAAAACCATTATGAGGTACCATTTCACACCAGTCAGAATGGCTGCGATCCAAAAGTCTACAAGCAATAAATGCTGGAGAGGGTGGGGAGAAAAGGGAACCCTCTTGCACTGTTGGTGGGAATGCAAACTAGTACAGCCACTATGGAGAACAGTGTGGAGATTCCTTAAAAACTGGAAATAGAACTGCATTATGATCCAGCAATCCCACTGCTGGGCATACACACCGAGGAAACCAGGAGGGAAAGAGACACGTGTACCCCAATGTTCATCGCAGCACTGTTTATAATAGCCAGGACATGGAAACAACCTAGATGCCCATCAGCAGATGAATGGATAAGAAAGCCGTGGTACATATACACGATGGAGTATTACTCAGCCATTAAAAAGAATACATTTGAATCAGTTCTAATGAGGTGGATGAAACTGGAGCCTATTATACAGAGTGAAGTAAGCCAGAAAGAAAAACACTAATACAGTATACTAACACATATATATGGAATTTAGAAAGATGGTAACCATAACCCTGTGTACTAGATAGCAAAAGAGACACTGATGTATAGATCAGTCTTATGAGCTCTGTGGGAGAGGGAGAGGGTGGGGAGATTTGGGAGAATGGCATTGAAACATGTAAAATATCATGTATGAAACGAGTCGCCAGTCTAGGTTTGATGCACGATACTGGATGCTTGAGGCTGCTGCACTGGGACGACCCGGAGGGAGGGTGTGGGGAGGGAGGAGGGAGGAGGGTTCAGGATGGGGAACACAGGTATACCTGTGGCAGATTCATTTCGATATTTCGCAAAACTAATACAATATTGTAAAGTTTAAAAATAAAATTAAATTTAAAAATAAAATAAAAAAAATAAGAGGATTTTCAAATTATAATTGGGAAAAAAAAAAAGAGTACATATTCTTATCCTTAGTGTTTTAAGGAGTTCCCATACTGTTCTCCATAGTGGCTTATCAATTTACATTCCTACTAACAATGCAAGAGGATTCCCTTTTCTCCACATCATCTGCAACATTTATTGTTTGTAGATTTTTTGATGGTAGCCATTGACTGGTGTGAAATGATACTGCATTGTAGTTTCGATTTACATTTCTCTAATAATGAGCGATGCTGAACATATTTTCATGTGTTTATTAACCATATGCAAAAGTAGGAAGTCCAGAAACACCTGGAGTAACAGGCAAATTTGGCCTTGGAATACGGAATGAAGCAGGGCAAAGACTAATAGAGTTTTGCCAAGAAAATGCACTGGTCATAGCAAACACCCTCTTCCAACAACACAAGAGAAGACTCTACACATGGACATCACCAGATGGTCAACACCAAAATCAGATTGATTATGTTCTTTGCAGCCAAAGATGGAGAAGCTCTATACAGTCAACAAAAACAAGACCAGGATCTGACTGTGGCTCAGATCATGAACTCCTTATTACCAAATTCAGACCTAAATTGAAGAAAGTAGGGAAAACCACTAGACCATTCAGGTATGACCTAAATCAAATCCCTTATGTTTATACAGTAGAAGTGAGAAATAGATTTAAGGAACTAGATCTGATAGATAGAGTGCCTGGTGAACTATGGAATGAGGTTTGTGACATTGTACAGGAGACAGGGATCAAGACCATCCCCATGGAAAAGAAATGCAAAAAAGCAAAATGGCTATCTTGGGAGGCATTACAAATAGCTATGAAAAGAAGAGAAGTGAAAAGCAAAGTAGAAAAGAAAAGATATAAGCATCTGATGCAGAGTTCCAAAGAATAGCAAGAAGAGATAAGAAAGCCTTCCTCAGGGATCAGTGCAAAGAAATAGAAGAAAACAACAGAATGGGAAAGACTAGAGACCTCTTCAAGAAAATTAGAGATACCAAGGGAACATTTCATGCAAAGATGGGCTCGATAAAGGACAGAAATGGTATGCACCTAACAGAAGCAGAAGATATTAAGAAGTGGTGGTAAGAATACACAGAAGAACTGTACAAAAAAGATCTTCACGACCCAGATAATCACGATGATGTGATCACTCACCTAGAACCAGACATTCTGGAATGTGAAGTCAAGTGGACCTTAGAAAGCATCATTTCGAACAAAGCTAGTGGAGGTGATGGAATTCCAGTTGAGCTATTTCAAATCCTGAAAGATGATGCTGTGAAAGTGCTGCACTCAATATGCCAACAAATTTGGAAAACTCAGCAGTGGCCACAGGACTGGAAAAGGTCAGTTTTCATTCCAATCCCAAAGAAAGCAATACCAAAGAATGCTCAAACTACAGCACAATTGCACTCATCTCACATGCTAGTAAAGTAATGCTCAAAATTTTCCAAGCCAGGTTTCAGCAATACGTGAACCATGAACTTCCTGATGTTCAAGCTGGTTTTAGAAAAGGCAGAGGAACCACAGATCAAATTGCCAACATCTGCTGGATGATAAAAAGCAAAAGAGTTCCAGAAAAACATCTATTTCTGCTTTATTGACTATGCCAAAGCCTTTGACTGTGTGGATCACAATAAACTGTGGAAAATTCTGAAAGAGATGGGAATACCAGACCACCTGACCTGCCTCGTGAGAAACCTATATGCATGTCAGGAAGCAACAGTTACAACTGGACATGGAACAACAGACTGGTTCCAAATAGGAAAAGGAGTACGTCAAGGCTGTATATTGTCACCCTGCTTATTTAACTTATATGCAGAGTGCATCATGAGAAACGCTGGGCTGGAAGAAACACAAGCTGGAATCAAGACTGCCGGGAGAAAAATCAATAACCTCAGATATGCAGATGACACCACCCTTATGGCAGAAAGTGAAGAGGAACTAAAAAGCCTTTTGATGAAAGTGAAAGTGCAGAGTGAAAAGTTGGCTTAAAGCTCAACATTCAGAAAACAAAGATCATGACATCTGGTCCCATCACTTCATGGCAAATAGATGGAGAAACAGTGGAAACAGTGTCAGACTTTATTTTTGGGGGCTCTAAAATCACTGCAGATGGTGACTGCAGCCATGACATTAAAAGATGCTTACTTTTTGAAAGGAAAGTTATGACCAACCTAAATAGCATATTGAAAAGCAGAGACATTACTTTGCCAACAAAGGTCCATCTAGTCAAGGCTATGGTTTTTCCTGTGGTCATGTATGGATGTGAGAGTTGGACTGTGAAGAAGGCTGAGCGCTGAAGAATTGATGCTTTTGAACTGTGGTGTTGGAGAAGACTCTTGAGAGTCCCTTGGACTGCAAGGAGATCCAACCAGTCCATTCTGAAGGAGATCAATCCTGGGTGTTCTTTGGAAGGAATGATGCTAAAGCTGAAACTCCAGTACTTTGGCCACCTCATGCCAAGAGTTGACTCACTGGAGAAGACTCTGGGATGCTGGGAGGGATTGGAGGGCAGGAGGAGAAGGGGACGACAGAGGATGAGATGGCTGAATGCATCACTGACTCGATGGACATGAGTTTGGGTAAGCTCTGGGAATTGGTGATAGACAGGGAGAACTGGCGTGCTGCGATTCATGGGGTCACAAAGAGTCCGACACGATTGAGCGACTAAACTGAACTGAACTGATGTCTTCTTTGGAAAAATGCCTGTTTAGGTCTGCTACGCACTTTTTGGTTGGGTTGTTTTGTTTTGTTTTTCTGGTATTGAACTGCATGAGCTGCTTGTAAGTTTTGGAGATTAATCCTTTGCCATTTGTTTCATTTGCTATTATTTTCTCTCATTCTGAGGGTTGTATTTTCACCTTGTTTATAGTTTCCTTTGCTGTGCAAAAGTTTTCAAGTTTAATTAGATCGCATTTTCTTATTTTTGTTATTATTTCCTTTACTCTAGGAGGTGGGTCATAGAGGATATTGCCATGATTTATGTCAAGGCGTGTACTGCCTAGGTTTTCCTCTAAAAGCCTTATAGTTTCTGGCTTTACATTTAAAACTTTAATCTATTTTGGTTTACCTCTGTGTATGGTGTTAGAGGATGGTCTATTTTAATTGTTTTACATGTGGCTGTCCATTTTTCCCAGCACCACTTATTGAAGCTGTCTTTACTCCATTGTATATTCCTGCTGTCTTTGTCAAAGACAAAGTGCCAACAGGTGCATGGGTTTATCTCTGGGCTTTCTAGCTTGTTCCATTGGTTTATATTTCTGTCTTCATATCAGTATCATACTATCTTGATGATTGTAGTTTTATAGTAAAATCTGAAGTCAGGAAGCTTGATTCTTTCAGCTCTGTTTTTCTTTCTCAAGGTTACCTTTACTATTTAGATTTTTTTTTTCACATTTCCATGCAAATTGTGAACATTTTTGTTCTAGTTCTGTGAAAAATACTATTGGTAGTTTGATAGGAGTTTCATTGTATCTGTAGATCGCTATGTATTGTATAGTCATTTTCACAATACTGATTCTTCCAACCCAGAAACATGGTATGTTTCTCCATCTGTTTGTGTCATTTTGATTTCTTTCACCAGTGTCTTGTAGTTTTCTGCATACAGGTCTTTTGTCCTTTTAAGTAGGCTTATTCCTGGGTATTTTATTCTTTTTGTCACAGTAATGAATGAGACTGTTTTCTTAACATGTCTTTCTGATTTTTCTTTGTTATTGTAAAGGAATGCAAGTAATTTCTCTGTGTTCGTTTTATATCCTGTGACTTAACTATATTCATTAATTAGCTCTATTAATTTTCTGATGGAATCTTTAGGGTTCTCTATATATGGTATTATGCCTTCTGCAAGCAGTGAGAGTTTTGCTTCTTCTTTTCCAATCTGGATTTTTTTTTCTTTTAATTTCCTTCTCTTCTCTGATTGCTGTGGTTAGGACTTCCAAAACTATGTTGAATAATAGTGGCACCCTTATCTTGTTCCTGACCCAACAATTCCAATACTGGGCATATGCTCTGAGGAAATCATAATTGAAAAATATACATATACCCAAATGTTCATTGCAGCACTATTTACAATAGCTAGGACATGGAAGCAATCTAGATGTCCATCAACAGATGAATGGATTAAGAAGTTGTAGTTCATAAATACAGTGGAATATTACTCAGCCATAAAAGGAATGCATTTGAGTTAGTTCTATTGAGGTGGATAAACCTAGAGCCTATTATACAGAGTGAAGCAAGTCAGAAGGAGTAAAACAAATATTGTATATTAACACATATATATGGAATCTAGAAAAACCGTACTGATGAACCTATGTTACTGATGAACCAGCAATGAAGACACAGATAGAGAACAGACTTGGACATGGTGGGGTAAGAAGAGGGTGGGATGAATAAAGAGAGTAGCATTGAAACATATACATTACCATATGTAAAATAGTTCAATTCAGTTCAGTCACTCAGTCGTGTCCAACTCTTTGCGACCCCATGAATCACAGCACACCAGGCCTCCCTGTCCATCACCAACTCCCGGAGTTCACTCCAACTCATGTCCATCGAGTCGGTGATGCCATCCAGCCATCTCATCCTCTGTCATCCCCTTCTCCTCCTGCCCCCAATCCCTCCCAGCATCAGTCTTTTCCAATGAGTCAACTCTTCGCATGAGGTGGCCAAAGTACTGGAGTTTCAGCTTCAGCATCAGTCTTTCCAATGAACACCCAAGACTGATCTCCTTTAGGATGGACTGGTTGGATCTCCTTGCAGTCCAAGGGACTCACAAGAGTCTTCTCCAACACCATAGTTCAAAAGCATCAATTCTTCAGTGCTCAGCTTTCTTCACAGTCTAACTCTCACATCCATACGTGACTACTGGAAAAACCATAGCCTTGACTAGACGGACGTTTGTTGGCAAAATAATATCCCTGCTTTTGAATATGCTATTTAGGTTGGTCATAACTTTCCTTCCAAGAAGTAAGCATCTTTTAATTTCATGGCTGCAGTCACCATCTGCCAGTGGGAATTTGTTGTATGACACATGGAGTTCAACCCTGGGCTCTGTTACAACCTAGAGGGATGGAATGGGGTGAGAGAGGGGAGGGAAGTTAAGAGGGAGAGGATGTATGTATACTTATGGCTGAGTCATGTTAATGTATGGTAGAAACCAGAACAGTGTTGCAAAGAAATTATCCTCCAATTAAAAATAAATTTAAAGAAAAGAGTATAGGTTCTTTTTTTCCTTACTCCTCCTTGAGAAGAGACAGGGAAGATGGGAGGGATTATGGACACAGTACAAATGGTTCTAATTCTTTTGTGATAGTCCTTAAAATCCAGTTTACATTATAAACACAGAACTTACAAGCAAAAATCTTGAACCTGACATGTGCCATATTATCAGGGTCACCAAGCTTATGGTTTCTAGTTAACCAAATGGAATGCTTACTATTGCTTATTCATGTGGCATAAGCTTTTTTACTTGTCAGCTGAGAGTATTAATTTTAAAATGTGTAGCAAAAGAGTATTCTAATACTAATTATTAAGATTAATGTAAAGTGAGGTTTTCACAGTTTCAAAATTTTATTGAGAATAATCTTTTAAAAAGACAAGCCATAATGAAGAATTGAAATTTTTGCATAGTAATTTGAAGGTAAACAGTAAAAAAATTAAAAATCTAAATCTTAATATGAATATAAACAATTTTTCAGTAGTGTACTTGAATCAGTATTCAGAGATTTGATTTATGGTAAATGTTGAATATGTCATTATTAAAGTTACCTATTATGTAGTATTATATTAAAGATGCTTTCCTATTTAGTCAGAGTATAGAACTTTTAACAAACTAATTTTTGTGACTATTGAAATTGTAAATTTTAATTATTGAAGTGCACATACTGAAAGGCAGAGAGAGAGCACATGAGTAATGTGCAAAGTAAATCAAATATTTATTCCAATAAAGTTATTCAGAAAGAGCTGTTCAGATTTTGATACTGTGAAAAATGTTAAAAGCAAGATAATACATTGGCAAAAACAGCTTTAATGAATAAACATACTTTATGCTGTCTAAAGGGGGAAAATATTACAATTACTTTAGTAGTTGCATTTATCACTTTTCTTTTACTTAAAGCATCATGTGTCAATTTTAGTGGTAGCAGCACTCTTCTCTCTAGATTAATCTACTTTATCTACTTCAGAAAACATTGAAATAATTATGAAGCATGCATTTGAATTAATAAAACAGATTCACAACAGTTTTTTAAGCAGATTAAAAAAAAAGATCATAGCTGTGATTAATGTCTCTGAGAGGAATTGAGACTGTAAAGTACAGTGAAGAGCAATGAATTGCATTATTGGGTTGGCCAAAAACCTCATTCAGATTTTTCTGTAATATCTTATGGAAAAACTCACACAAACTTTTTGGCCAATGCAGTATTTTTTAAAAATTAAGAAAATGCATTTAAAAACATGTGGTGCCTTTTAAATAGCCCAATAAAGTTATTTCAAAAAAAGGAGGCAAATTTTTTCTGTAAAGTGCCTGAGGGTAAATATTGAGGCTTTATGGACCACTTGATCTCTGGTACCTACTCAACTGGGCTTCCCACCTGCCAGTGCAGGAGACATATAAGGGCTGTGGGTTTGACCGCTGGGTTGGAAAGATCCCTTGGAGGAGGACAGTATGGCAACCTATTTCAGTATTCTTGAGAATCTCATAGACAGAGGAGCCTGGTGAACTACAGCCCAAAGGTTTGCAAAGAGCTGGACACAACTGAAACTCTTAACACGTATGCACACACATCACTACTCAATTCTGACAATACAGTGGAAAAACAGCCCCAGACAACACATAAATGAAGGGGTATGGCTGTGAACCAATACCTAGTGCTGTGATAGAGTGCCACCTTCTTTTCTAAAAGGTAAATGTAGGCATAGCTCATTTTATTGTGTTTTGTCGATCTTGTATTGTTTACAAATTGAAGATTGGTGGCAACCCTGGGTCAAACAAGTCTGTTGGTGCAAATTTTTCCAACTGTATTTGCTCATCCTATTTCTGTGACACGTTTTGGTAATTCTCTCAATATTTTGAAACTTTCCACTGTTTCTTTTGGTAATCTGTGATCAGTGATCTTTACTGTTACTCTTATAATTATTTGGTGGTGCCACAAAACATCTCATATAAGGTGGCAAACTTGATTGTTGAAATGATAACAAAAAACTGAGAATATTACATAAACCTAGTTGACAAAGCAAAGGTAGGGTTTGAAAGATTAACTTCAATTTTGAATGATGGTCTTCTTCTGTGTCTAAAAAGCTATCAAATAGCACTCCCTACCCTGCTTATTTAACTTATATGCAGAGTACATCATGAGGAATGCTGGGCTGGAAGAAGCACAAGCTGGAATCAAGATTGCTGGGAGAAATATTAATAACTTCAGATATGCAGATGACACCACCCTTATGGCAGAAAGTGAAGAGGAACTCAAAAGCCTCTTGATGAAAGTGAAAAAGGAGAGTGCAAAAGTTGGCTTAAAGCTCAACACTCAGAAAATGAAGATCATGGCATTTGGTCCCATCACTTCATGGGAAATAGATGGGAAAACAGTGGAAACAGTGTCAGACTTTATTTTTCTGGGCTCCAAAATCACTGCAAATGGTGACTATAGCCATGAAAGTAAAAGATGCTTACTCCTTGGAAGGAAAGTTATGACCAACCTAGATAGCATATTCAAAAGCAGAGACATTACTTTGCCAACAAAGGTCCGTCTAGTCAAGGTTATGGTTTTTCCAGTGGTCATGTATGGATATGAGAGTTGGACTGTGAAGAAAGCTGAGCACCGAAGAATTGATGCTTCTGAACTGTGGTGTTGGAGAAGACTCTTGAGAGTCCCTTGGACTGCAAGGAGATCCAATCAGTCCATCCTAAAGGAGATCAGTCCTGGGTGTTCATTGGAAGGACTTGATGCTGAAGCTGAAACTCCAATACTTTGGCCACCTCATGCGAAGAGTTGACTCATTGGAAAAGACCCTGATGCTGTGAGGTTTTGGGGGCAGGAGGAGAAGGGAACGACAGAGGCTGAGATGGCTGGATGGCATCACTGACTCAATGGACATGAGTTTGAGTGAACTCCGGGAGTTGGTGATGGACAGGGAGGCCTGGCGTGCTGCAATTCATGGAGTCACAGAGTCTGACACAACTGAGCGACTGAACTGAACTGAACTGAACTACAGAAATATAATTCTTGAAGAGTAAGTTGATATGGGGAACTCCATTTTTTGTCTTACTTTAAGAAATTGCTGCAGCCACCCAATCTTTATTAAACACCCACCAGTTCAGTCAGCGGCCATTAACATCTAGGTAAGACTCTCCACCAGGAAAAAGATTATGACTTGCTGAAGGCTCAGATGATGATTAGTATTTTTCAGCAATATTTTTAAGTTAAGGTATATACCTTTTTTAATAAACAAAACTATTGTACACTTAATAGACTACAGTGTACTGTAAATATAAGCTCACTATTAACTGTATTGGGAAACCAAAAAGTTTATGTGGCTCATTTTATTGCGATATTCACTTTATTGCAGTGGTGTAAAACTGAACCCACAGTATCTCTGAGGCATGCTGTGCAGTCTGTATTATATTTGATTAGATATCAGGGTAAATTTTTAGATCACTTTTAGCACCTGTTTAAAATGTATCAGCTGACATTAAGTCCACATTAGATAAAGATTATGTTCTTACTGAATAATATAGGATTTCTGTGCCTCAAACACAATTGAGTAGATGTTTTTTTCTTAAGTTGAAATGCCTCTTTAGGAAAGCAATCTTGTTCTAATGTTGAAATATGAACAATTATGTTGTCATCAGAGTAGTTCCTTGTAATTGAAAGAGAAGCATCTGTACAACTTAAGGTACATATGTTTCTTTAGGTATGTGAGCTTAGAGAATGCATTTAACATATTGATCCTCAATTTTTCCATCTGTTACATATAGCTCTTTACTTTGAAGACTAGGCTATTCATATATAATGCACTTAAAGTTTTAGACACATGGCAAGTGCTCAGAAAACGCTAAAACCTCCCACATCTTATTCAGTTTTTTATAGAAACAGCATTGGACGTTAAAGAAGAATCACAAACTCCCCTCCTCCGTTTTTTAAAGTACTATATTTTAGTGGTAGAGAATGTTCCTTCACTAGCTGTTT
The DNA here is from genome assembly GCF_019923935.1 of Bubalus bubalis. Classification (NCBI taxonomy): domain Eukaryota; kingdom Metazoa; phylum Chordata; class Mammalia; order Artiodactyla; family Bovidae; genus Bubalus; species Bubalus bubalis. The sequence continues at coordinate 52,733,251 of NC_059163.1, read as the reverse complement.
CCTCAAATGAAATAATACATTTTCATATCAGGGTATTTGGAATGGCCTGGGTATTAATCCTAGCTAATATATATTGTTCTCATTGATTCATGTGGGGAATACTATCTGGCTGTTTTGATTAAGATGAAATCACAGGTTGTTAAAATAATCCAGAGATTCATTGTCTTTGCAGTGAGAATCATGCATAAACATTAACTATCTTTGCCTAAGCTTTTAGTTCATTTAGCTTAATTCATTTTCTGATCTCTGTGTCAAAGAGAAACTCTTAAATTTATTTCCTTAATTGGAAAAAATGAGAAATAACATTATCAGAAATTAACTTCTATGCTAAAATCATAATTACAGATTCAGAACCAAAAAAGTGACCTATCTGTATGAAAACTGCAAAAAAGACCCACTGTAAGAGAATGTAACTTTTTGTTTCATAATAAGTTACTGCATTTATTTGCACTTAGAATCATTAAAGGACAGAAGGCTGATAAACTGAGATACTTTTGGCACACACTCACAGAATGCTCCCCAAAATGATGTCAGAAGCTGACAACAGAAGCCATTGCAATCACAAGCCATAAAATTTTATTATACAAAGTGACTATGTATGGACACAAATAACTGTTATTACAGCGGTTTATCAAGATCCAAACCATTTACATTTAAATCCTCTATACTTAAAAGTCTTTTAATTAGTAACTCTTTTCAGCTTAACTGCATTATAGTTATCACAGGCTCATCTTAACTATTCACAGATTCAAAGGTACCAGGTACATTCCATTGTCCAACAATAATTTATTTTGAGACAAATATTTCAGAAATTGTTTGAGATTCAGAAATCAACTTCCTGGATCTGTCTGGTCACTCAGCCACTTATTTCTACTCACGCTTCTCCTTCCTTCCTCTCTTTGTCCAAATATAGTATTTTTCCTTAGTTAGAAAGAAGAGAAAGTTACTTGAAGAGAAAGCCCTTTCAGTGAAGGAACAGATTTTTACAAAATAATAATAATTTGGACAGATTGTACTTCAGGAGATTATTCTTTTTTGCCATCCCTAATGTGGGAAAAACTTAGATCAGTAGGAAAAATAAGCATTTGATTAAAATGTTACAAGTAACAACAAGATCATAATACATCCAAAATTACCTTGTAATGTTTTACTGTCAGTTTACACTCACATACCTACTATGCAATACAGGATCCCCTTTCCTACCCACAGCACGTCACTTAGTTAATATTGTCTGTTAATCACAGCTTCTTGTTTGCCATTTTTTTTCCTTTTATTTCAGGATCTATCTTTCCCCCTACTCCACTGAATTTCTATTCCTAGCATACTGACCTTCATTCTCTCTCCTTCCATGTATTATAGTAGAAGCTTCCTAACTGGTTTTTCTTATTCTAAGCATCACACACCAGTAGGATGAAACTTTTATGATATTAATAATGATGCTTCTGTACTCACGTAACATCATAAACTCCTCAAGAATTGGTATCACCCAGTTAAGTTCAGTAGCTCAGTCATGTCTGACTCTTTGCAACCCAATAGACTGCAGCATGCTAGGCTCGTATCACCCAGCCCTCTGAAATTTGTATTCTTGCCTCTCTATCATGGGGCTAGACCTATCTATCTAGCCTCATCTTTGCTTGTCCCTGTATGAATTTTAACCTTCAATTAAAACGAACTTTTATGTGTACCCAAATAAAAGCAAACTTTTATTTGATTCTGCTTCTTTATTCAAGATGTTTACTCAACTGGAAAATGTGTTCTCTATTAACCTCACCTATTGACATATTGAATTCTCAAACTCCCATTTCTAAGCACATATTCTCCAAGAAATTTTCTCAGAGTTACCCTCCCTCCCTTAGATTATATAACTCATCTTCTGATGATATGATAATTTTCCTAAGGAAAGTTCATTTTTATATTCCCTCTTGTACCTCATTACCTTATACATAGGAAGTACTGCATAAATATTTGAATTAAGTTAGGTTCTTTTCAAAATGAAAACACAAGAAAAGCAGACCTGACCTTACATTGACTAGAGTAGTGTGGTCAATAGTGTCTGGAAACAACATTTAGAAAATTTTGTTAGAAGGTTGGGAATGGACTTTACTATGGTAAACTAAAAGTAAAGTAAATGGACTTTACTATGGTAAAGTTTACTATGCTTTGTCAAGGGCTCTACAGCAGCAAAAACCATGATGACCAATAGAAACAATAGCAGGTAAGTCTGGACTTTGTTTGGTGTGACAGAGTTACATAAATTTGATGATGTAAAGAAAAATAGCTTGGTCAGAAATTATTTTCAAAATGTTATTCTTGGGACAAATGCTAAATCATTAAAGGTCTATGGAACCACTTCACTTAAACTCCAGCACTAAGATCAATGGAATATTGTAATTGCAAATGTGGTATCTTGCTGAATTTTTCAAGAGTGAAAATAAGCACTGGTATAAAACTTTGGGAACTTCCCAGGTGGTTCAGTGGTAAAGAATCTGCCTGCCAATGCAGGAGACACAGGGGGCACAGGCACAGTCCCTGAATCAGACAGATCTGGAGGAAGAAATGACAACCTGTTCCAGTATTCTTGCCTGAAAAATCCCATGGATAGAGGAGTCTGGTGGGCTACAGTTGATGGGGTCATAAAGACTCAGACATGACCAAATGACTGAGCAACAAAAAATAAACCGATGATTTTATACATGTGTTTGTTTATTTATTATGCATTTATTCAATTATTGGTAATCAATTTAAATTTTAAACTCAAACATATCATCTGATCTAAATCTCTTGCATAATCAAAGTACGAGATGCCTTTCTTCACAACACACTTGACTTGAAATACAATTTCACATCTTACAGTTATGGGCCCTTGATATGGGAGTCCTGTCAATCATTATTTTTGATGTTGAATCCTTAGAAAGGATGTAGCTCTCAATATGGGTCTTGTTATTAAGCTGAAATATAAGATATTTTATGATTAAATTTAATATCAGAATATGGGAACACACTAAAGGGGGAAAAAACCCTGGGGGTTGTTTCTATATTTACCCACATTTATTGTGAGAAGTGCAATGCTAGTCGCTCAGTCGTGTCTGACTCTGTGACCCCATCAACCATAGGCTGCCAGTTTCCTATGTCCATGGAATACTCCAGGCAAGAATACTGAAGGGGGTTCAGTATATTTCAGTATACTGAAATACTGAAGCTATTCCCTTCTCCAGGGGATCTTCCCAACCCCTGCCTGCAATGGGGAATGAACCTGAGTCTACCTCATTGCAGGCAGATTCTTTACCATGTAAGCCACCTGCTGCTGCTGCTGCTGCTAAGTTGCTTCAGTCGCGTCAGACTCTGTGCGACCCCATAGATGGCAGCCCACCAGGCTCCACTGTCCCTAGGATTCTCCTGGCAAGAACATGGGAGTGGGTTGCCATTTCTTTCCCCCATATTTATTGTACTTTAACCTAAAGTTAATAAGTTTTAAAAACTCCTTAATGAAATCTATGTCTTTAAAATATAATGTATCCAATGAATTGTCTAATTTCTGCTTATATTAAACACCTTCTATATAGCTAGATTTACTCTTGAATTATGCTCTTTCCCTACTGAATTCTCAGAAAATCTAAGTTCTTTTTTTTTTTTTTTTCAGAAATGACTTGAAATTTTAGGAATTTGATTTCAATTGAGTCTATCTATGCAGTTCAAAAATAGATGAAATATTTTCATGCACCCATAAATCCAAGAGAATAAAATCATCCTAGTCACGACTTTCCTTTTCAATACTTCTAGATCCTGGTAACATATTTAGAGGATAGTGCTATGTGAATTAACACTTCTCCAAATTATTTTAAGTCCCTCTGGTCCAATTATCCTTTCTCTATCTATATCTTTTTTTTTTTTTTTTTTTGGTGTATGTTATTCGGTGTATATTTAAACAGTCAGAAAACACAAGTACCAGAGAATCCAATAAAATCAAGATGTAAGTCACCTGGAGAAAGAGGAGGAATTTTTTTTTTTTAAGAATTCTTTCTTAAGATAATAAAGCTAATACTTGAAAGAAGAGAGAAACGGGGTTTAGACTGCATTTCCTTTTAAAGTAAGATTTCCTTGATTTCTTTAAAAATAATCTAATTGCATCTTCTTTTCACTCTCATTTTTAAAAAGAATAAAATTTGTACACACTTCCTTTTCTGATATGCATGTTTAAATAGAACTTCTCAGAATACCACTGGCTTTGAAAACAAATCACATGTCTTGATGGTATATACAATGAATGTACATAGAAAAGTATCTGTCGTATTTTTATCTAATTTTTATCATATTTTATTTTCTCTTATTCACAATGTGAAAATTGTTAATAGTGAAGTCAAGTTAATGGAACACTTTGAGAAAAGCAAAGTTGTTCATATTAATTTTTAAGAATTTTGAAGTATGGTCATGCTCAGATAGACTTGAAAGAACAGCAGAATTAAAACTGCCCCCATGATAATGAGCAGGCCAGAGCTTAAAACATGGAAATACCCATGATACATTTTAGTGAAATGATTTATTCTTCATTGGTACTTCATTTTTCATTTATCTTTAAATGAATGCTTACTTTAAGAATATCCGTCAATATGCAATGTTATAAAAATGAAAGCATGAGCACTTTGTAAGTGAATATATACATGGCCAAAGTTTAATTTGGCTCTCCATTCAAAAAAAGCAGTGTCGGTGGATATTTGGGCAATATCACTTAATTCATGGTTACTTTTCCCCAAGATTTATAAGCAAAGTGAAAAAATTTAGATGTAGGCTGGTGATACAAAATGAAATATACTAGACTGAAAAAAACCCTATATATTCTAAAAACCTAAGTAATACCATGCCAGAGCATAATCATGTATTCATTAACCACATGGTGTCAAGTGCACAAGGGATAGCTTCCTCCACATACCATAAGATGGGTCAGGACCATAAAACACTTTGTCCTGATGGTTGCTGTTGACAATGGAACCAATTTTTAAAGGCTACCCCTCAAGATCACCCTGGTGATTTTCCAAATGATTAGGTGATGGTGAATGAATAGGGAGTTCTTATAAATAATTGATATGCCAAACTAGTTACAGGAATATAGTAATTAAAGCCTGAGTTTAACTCATCTCTTAACAAAACAGACATTTGGAAACTATTAACCAACAGGCTCTAAACTATAGTAAGATTATTTTTGTTCCTGTCTCTCAGAATTGAGAGTTCCATACACTCATTTTCATTAGAGGTACCTCTAACAGAATTTCACCTTTAATATAATTTCTGTGCCTGCTCACATTTTCTAAAAAAGAGAATGTCATTACAATTTATAACAAACTCATAAACCTGCCCAAGTTGAAATTTAGGAACTGGAAAAGATGATATGCAACACAGGCCTGAAACTGTTTTTCCAGAATATTATTGGTCTGAAAAATGTTAATAGAATGTACTTAAGACAATATCCTCAAATTGAATTTCAAATCATTTGCTGGATAATATTCTTTAGCCACATGAGTAAATACAAGCCCTGTTCCTCAATGTTAGTTGTCGTTAATTTAAGGAATATAGCACTTTTGTAGAAGGTTAAGAAAAAGTCATTTAATTTCAGGTTGGTAGATCTAAACATTTCAGTATTAATCTCTTTGTTCTTCATAAATGCCATGAAACAGAGAATAAAATGGTTAAATGTAATATTTTTCATTTCTTTTCACCTTGTATTTAAGTGTCTTTGACAGTTTCCATCCTAGTTTGCAAGCCACCAAACCTAAATATTTCATCAGGAAATGAACTAGATTAAAGGTAAGCTAAAAATTGGCTTTTTCTTCTTTAAAAAATAAAAATTGTAAAATTAATTTGTTTGGAGGAGTAAAGCTTCTTAGAAATCAACCCAATGAAATCATGGTTTACTGTTTTCAACTAGTTCTATTCCAAACAAAGCATAAATATAAAAAGCAAAAAAAAAAATCAAATTAACAATATTTTCTAGGCAAAAACAGATTACATATTATTAGGCATTAGATTAGGCTACCATTACAAATGATTGGTTAAATTTAAATAAAATTTGTAATAAATTATTCCATCTTTAAAATATGAATCACAGAACTCATAAATTCAAACTCCTAATAGGATATATGCAAAAATAAAGAAAATTAAAGTACAAATATACAATACTATTTTAATAGACTGAATTTTGCAATAATCTGCTTTTTATAAAGTACATTAAACTGAAAGCTGCTACTGTATTTACCTATGAAAGCCATAAAATAGGTAAAATAACTATTCACATTTAAACCATTGGTTTCTCTGCATTTTGAATTCAAACTTCATGCAGTATTGAAGGACAGTAGATTATATTGGATTTAGTCAGACTTCTTTTTCATTTTTCCTAGTAAGTAGAATTTATAAGTAAAGATAGCCAACCCAATAAACCAGATTGAACAGGGCAAAAGCTGTTGGGAAAAATATTCGAGAATAGGAATCAATTTTGGCAATGCGTATGTGTATCCTCCCTTCCCTCCACGATCCTGTTCTGCAGTCTTCAAAGCAACAGAAGAAGCTGGCACAATCTTTGCCCTCCAAACACTGGTAGCCATAATCATCTTCTCCTTGTGGCAGAGAAAGGCTATTCATTGGAATCAGAGTAGATCCAGGATGGAGTCCAGAGGACATCTGAGTAAGATAATAAATGAGTGTTGAGAAAAAAAATAGCATAAAAAAGATTAATATGTCCCCTCAAGGTAAACTCTAAGAGTGATATGCAGTAAAAAAAAATCATATTTTGCAAAAATAAAACAAATATTCAATCCTAACATCTTTTTTAGACTATAATTTACCTTGTAGCATATACCAATATTATTTTATATTCCAAAGATTTTGAAGGAAAAAGACATTAAAAAATGAAATATATTTTATACCTTTAAAAAGATGATCTACTAAATTATTTTTGACCATGAATCTAATTCTAAAATGAGGATAAACTATATTTTCTATGATATTTTACAGTAAAATATTTACAATACTATAAACATGTTGGTTTGCTGTGGTTATATTCTGTACTGTATTTTAGTCATAATGAGAACAAATAATAAAGATTGACAAGTTGGTATTAATTTTCTTACCACTTAATACCTATATAGCATATGTTCCAATGTTAATCAGAGTGAAAGTGGTTAAAATACAAGATTGTTAGTATCTGATTTTGATAAAGCAGAAAATTTTAAGAAGGTGTAAATTAATAAAAAATATTTGAGGTCTGGAGTTGTGGATAAGCACAAAGAGTTAAAAACTCAGCCTGGAAACAACTGATATTCAAAATTTTGCTCATTCTACCACAATCCGTCTCATTCCAGTCCTCCCCATAGCTGGGGAAGAATTACATTAATGAATGCTTAAATAAAATGGCAGGTAAATTATGAATGAAAATTGCCATCTTTAGTAACCCTTATTCTTCAGGACATCCACATATTTCAGGGGTTATTTTACTGTGAATCTCACAATATAATATAATCAGTGGTTTTATTTTGTAAACACTGAATACAATGCTGACATTATAACAATTGTTTTATCCTGATTTTAAATTTGAATGAAAATGTTTATAAAAAATTTTCATCCTAAATTCTGAAATAAATCTCAAAACTATGAAAATTAAACATGGAATGAGAAAGATGTAGAAAATTAAGCAGACAAATGAGAATTTAAAAACATTTGGACCTATATTCAAATCCACTTTATTTCTAAAATAAACATAGAATCTGAACCAATAAATATTAAACATTCAGTAGATACAAAAAGAAAATAATCACATTTAATGATGTTTTTAAAAGATAAATCCATCACACAAAGTATACTATCCATATTAGAAACAAATTGTGCAGTCCAAAGATAAACAATGCCCTAAAAACAAATAAATGTGTGACTGAACTTGTGCACACGTATCATGAAAAACAGAAGCAATATATTATTATATGTTAATGATGATCTTCTGAGATTGATACTTGGGCATACTTGACTAGACTCCTAAATTTTAGTGGAGCACTAACTTATGTAAAAAATTGAGACAAATTTGTATTAATTTTCTTATCACTTGATACTTAAATAGCATATGTTCCAATGTTAATCAGAGTGAAAGTGGTTAAAAGATAAGATTTTTAGTATGCAATTTCAAGGCTATAAGACATAAAGCACATTCCCTTTATCACTCAGAACTGCCATAAATGGAGACAGTGTGTTTGTTGGAAGATATCAATTTTGTATGAGAAGGATGATCAAACATAAAAGTGCACAAAAATGGAGGAAAACTGCAAATGTTTCACTTAAAATATGAACCAATCCCTGGTGGCCAAAATCATGGAGAACATCTATTGCAGAGACACTTCAGATTGATGGTTTTCTAGTTTCCTGCTATCTCCCTCAAAATGCCACTAATCATAAATTGAAACTGTACTTCATTGAATGATGAACGTGACTTGAAGTGAATTTTGTATGTGCTAAGAAAAATAACTAAAGAGTTGATACAGTATCAGCAAAATAAAATATTTGTGATATACAGATTTGTAATCTGGAACCACTGAAATATGAATTGGAAAAGTATAAACATTATAAACTTTATTTATCTGAAGTACAACTGCATAGCCTACCTTATAATTTCTCAAATAAAGATCCTGATGTCCACCCAAAATAACAAACATTGAGAAAATAAAATAGACCTGTTTAAATAATATAAAGAAAACAACAATCAAATAGAATTTTCTTTTACTTCAAATGATGTAGTTTTGAGAATATACCATCTTTTTGTTATTTCAAAAAAATCATTAAGAATATAGCTGAACTTAACATTTTGAGAAATCAATCCCATTCTATTAAAGATACATATGTATCTGGTTATATACTAAATACTCTATTACTAATAGTTTAATCATATAGTTAATATACAAAATATACTTTAAGCACCAAGGCCAATACTTACTATTTAGATCATATACTACTACCATTGATAATATTTAGTATTAGCAATTAGCAGACATTGCAGACATTATTAGGTCATGTTATTGACCTAATATTGAATATTGACCTAGTGAAATATTGACTAGTATCACTATTATTAATTTTTCATCAAAAAGTTACACATGAGAATACTTAGTTAATTATCAGTCAAAATTTCAAATATTATGAAACTATATTAGTGTTAAAATAGATGTGAGGTAGATTTTCGTCAGAGTTGTCAATCTTGGTACTTCAAGAACATAGAAGTTAATGTAAATAATTATCAGAGGAAAGTACAAAATAGAAAGTTAAAAAAACAAACAAATAAACCTAATTCTGAGGGTTGAGACCAAGGCTGATAAGCAGAGAACTGTTTTTTCACTTGTACATTTATACATTGTTTGATTTGTTCATTTGTTTCAACCATACGCAAGTAAGCTTCTTTACTGTATTTCAGATTTCACCAATATCAAATAATCATTTCTGGGAGCTTTGCCGAATACCATTATAGGAAAGAAAGTTTATAATTGGTGAAACTGTGTATTGATACAGCTTTTCATTATTTTTGTGCTCTAAAAGGTAGAGGATTGCTTATTTATAAAGATATGATATATATTAGCTGAAGAATGGGCTGTGGGTTGGGTACTGTGGCCAAAACAAATACACACACACACAAATACCTTTCACACTGTATTTCCACTCTTATATTCTAGTGACATTCTCAGTAATATATTACATCTTGAACTTTTGCAGTAGTCTTTATCTCCTTGCTTCTTTGGTAATTCAAAAGCATTCCATGCTACTTAAAATTGTCTTTCAAAAATACAGAAACAAATATGCCATCTTTTTGAAAACATTCATAGCTTATCAGTGCTGACAGGGCAAAATCTAAATTTCTTAACCCTGTGCTGGAGACTTCAACATCTTGGCAATAAACAACTTTTCTATCCCCAACTTGGCTTAATTTCTTTCCTAAGATTCCTATTTTTAAACCAGCATTGTCCAGAAGTTTCTACTAGTTACATGTGGCTATTAAGCACTTGAAATGTGACCACTGCTACTAAGATTTACATTTTAAATTTTTGGTTGTTTTTAGTTAATTTAAATCAACCTAGCTAGTGGTTATTGCATTAGACAAAGAGCTTGAGAAACACACCAGTCTACTTTTTATTCTTATATGTAAACCTCAACCTGGATTACATGGTTCCTTCTCTCAAATGTTCTTACTAATTTGTTTCCTGAAAACTGCAATTTATTCTTCAGAGAACTACTTCAAAGATGTCATGCTTTCTTTGTAGTTTTCTCTATCAAATTCCCACTTGGAAGAATTAGTTTACATACACTTTGAATAAATTATTTACAGTGAAATGAGAGAAGCCCACCCACTACACTGTCACTCACAATGGTATAGCTCCTTCTCAACACTATGTGCTTGTTAGTGTTTTACAAACTACATTACATAATGTCTCAGGATTCCTTCTGTGCATGAGACAGGCCACTTAGTTTGGACTCCGTGGTGGCTATCTCTATTTCAGTAAGAACATCTTCAAATATGCTTAACTTATATATGTCGTAGAAAATATTTTGCTGCTGAAAAGGTATTTGAAACCAGTTATCTAACTTATACTTCCTTACAGTGTCTTTGTTTACTTTCGATTTTTACATTGGACTGTTATTTGTACTGTATTTCTTATCTTCTGTTTATATTTCTAATTCATTTTTCCACAACTAGATTTACAGAGCCCTGAAAGCAGAGAACACATTCTGTCATTATTCTCTTCATAGTGTCTTGTCCATTCTTAGTCACTCAGTTGTGTCCAACTCTATGCAACTCCATGGACTGTAGCCCACAAGGCTTCTCTGTCCATGTATTCTCCAGGCAAGAATACTGAAGTGGGTAACCAACCATTCCTATCCAGAGGATCTTCCTGACCCAGGGATCTAACTTGGGTTTCCTGCACAGCAGGGAGATTCTTACTTCAGAGCCACTAGGGAAGCCCATCTTGTCCACTGTTGGTGAAATAAACTTCAAACATTTAACATTTCCACCAACTGAGAGATTACAAATAAGAAAGTTCCATCCTTAAATGGGTATACCAGGCTCCTAATATAGGTATAAAATAGTTTTCTGGTATTTTTATCATCAAAGGGCTGAATATTTGAGTTTTAAAATGAACAACTCTTTATTTGGATTGTTTACTACCATTGATTTTCTGAGATCTTTACCTCTTTCATAGGGGATCTTGATTCTATAATTCAGTATATTTAGTATACTAGATTTAACTGAAAATGGATATTGATACAAACATACCTGAATCATATTCTCAATGAATAGAAATAAAATCCTATTAAAATATATTCAGTTCAGATGCTCAGTAGTGTCTGACTCTTTGTGACTCCAGGGACTACAGCAGGCCAGGCTTCCCTACTGTCACCAACTCCTAGACATTGCTCAAACTCATGTTCATCCAGTCAGTGTTGCCATCCAACCACCTCATCCTCTGTTGTCCCCTTCTCCTCCTGCCTGCAGTTTATCTCAGCATCAGGGTCTTTTCAAATGAGTCAGTTCTTCATACTAGGTGGCCAAAGTATTGGAGTTTCAGCTTCAACAACAGTCCTTTCAATGAATATTCAAGACTGATTTACTCTAGGATTAACTGGTTGGATCTCTTTTCCATCCAAGGGACTCTCAAGAAGCTTCAACACAATAGTTCAGTTCAGTCGCTCAGTCATGTCTGACTCTTTGTGACCCCATGAATTGCAGCACGCCAGGCCTCCCTGTCCATCACCAACTCCCAGAGTTCACTCAAACTCACCTCCATTGGGTCAGTGATGCCATCCAGCCATCTCAGCCTCTGTCATCTCCTTCTCCTCCTGCCCCCAATCCCTCCCAGCATCAGAGTCTTTTCCAATGAGTCAACTCTTCGCATGAGGTGGCCAAAGTACTGGAGTTTAGCTTTAGCATCACTCCTTCCAAAGAACATCCAGGACTGATCTTCTTTAGAATGGACTGGTTGGATCTCCTTGCAGTCCAAGGGACTCTCAAGAGTCTTCTCCAACACCATAGTTCAAAAGCATCAATTCTTCAGCAGTCAGGTTTCTTCCCAGTCCAACTCTCACATCCATACATGACTATTGGAAAAACCATAGCCTTGACTAGATGGACCTTTGTTGGCAAAGTGATGTCTCTGCTTTTGAATATCTTATCTAGGTTGGTCATAACTTTCCTTCCAAGGAGTAAGCATCTTTTAATTTCATGGCTGCATTCACCATCTGCAGTGATTTGGGAGCCCCAAAAAATATACACAATGGTTACAAAGTATCAATTATCTGGCGCTCAGCTTTCTTTATAGTCCAACTCTCCCATCCATACATGACTACTGGAGAAACCATAGCATTGACTTGGGTTCATGTACTGTTGAAGCCTGGCTTGGAAAATTTTGAGCATTAGTTTGCTAGCAAGTGAGATGAGTGCAATCATGCAGTAGTTTGAACATTCTTTGGCATTGCCCTTCTTTCGGATTGGAATGAAAACTGACCTTTTCCAGTCTTGTGGCCACTGCTGAGTTTTCCAAACTTGCTGGCATATTGAGTGCAGCACTTTCACAGCATCATCTTTTAGGATTTGAAATAGCTCAACTGGAATTCCATCACCTCCCATAGCTTTGTTCGTAGTGATGCTTCCCAAAGCCCATTTGACTTCACATTCTAGGATGTCTGGCTCTAGATGTGTGATCACACCATCATGGTTATCTGGGTCTTGAAGATCTTTTTTGTATAATTCTTCTGTGTATTCTTGTCACCTCTTCTTAATATCTTCTTCTTCTGTTAGGTACATGCCATTTCTGTCCTTTATTGAGCCCATCTTTGCATGAATGTTCCCTTGGTATCTCTAATTTTCTTGAAGGGATCTCTAGTCTTTCCCATTCTATTGTTTTTCTCTATTTCTTTGCATTGATCATTAAGAAAGGCTTTCTAATCTCTCCTTGCTATTCTCTGGGACTCTGCATTCAAATGGGTATATCTTTCCTTTTCTCCTTTTCCTTTAGTGTCTCTTCTTTTCTCAGCTATGGTAATAAAGACCCAGTCAAAATGGCACTGACATTCACAATAAAAGATAAATAAGAAAGAAATAAAGAAATACAGATGTAAGAAAATGGTAGAAGGATGAAAAGAATGATGAAAAGATAGAAGGAAGGAAGGTGGGGGATGGAGTAAGAGAAACAGAGAAGAGGTCCATTGTATAATATCACATGGAGAATAAGGTAGAAAGCATTTTTATTAACTTATACTTTTCTTAGAGAGGTCATTGAAGCTAAAAATCTATTGTGTTCAAGTATCATCTCTTTCTCCTGGAGGAGGGCATGGCAACCGACTCCAGTATTCTTGCCTGAAGAGTCCATGGACAGAGGAGCCTGGATGGCTACAGTCCATAGCGTTGCAAAGAGTTGGACACAACTGAAGCAACTTAGTACTAATGCATGCATCATCTCTTCCTAAGTAAAATAAATTGAACTTTTCAGGAATTCTCAGCTAAGCAGTCAAAGAGATCTCAAGAATGGCCTTGAGTATCATTTAAATAGACACGTTGACCTTTCAATGACTCTAGGCAAGATCTTTGGTCCTGGCCCATTGCCATAAATAATTTGGTGAAGGAAAGGAAATGCTTGGTTTTAAACTATTCACAATTTGGGGCCTTATAAAATAAAGTAGAGTGTTGGCAGAACAGAGACATAGAGAATGAGAAAGGAAGATAAACTCACAAACTATTGAAACAGGTGTAAAGGCAATGTGCTGCAAGATTTCTGGGTCTAGGCTTGCCTTTGATTCTCCTGGCTGGAACAGAAGAAAAACACAGGTTCCACAAAGCCCTTAAATAGAACATTTTGAGACAACAGCAAACAGAGCTATCTATTCTTCATAGAAGTGTGTTCTGATTTACCTGATTAGTGAGACCATATGGTTGAACACTGAACTGGGCAGGGAGTCAGCTTTGATTAGTGATCCAGTTTTTCACTTAAAGTGTCATTTAGTATTGAAAGAGCTAATGAAGCATGTAACTGAACAGAAAGAAGATACTATAGAATTTTATTTTAGATAGGTCTAAATGTATTTCTTCTCTAGGTAGTCAATTACATGTTTAACTTTTTGATATTTATAATTTAATGCTTTTAAGCACTCATTTATTTTTTATTCCCTACTTTTTCAGCTTTAGTATTTGGCTTCTAGGGCTTGGTAATATATTATAAATATTCAACATATAGATAATTTTTTTCTTAAATAACTGTTCTAGAACAATACCTAGAACCTGGGTGTCCTTGATAAACATTTGATGAATGAACAATTATATGAACATCATAATTTTAAAGCTTGCACTCCAGTGTTTCAGCTTCCTGAGTGAGGCATCTGGTAAGGTGACTGAGAGCACATGACCTGGAGTCAAACTGATAATGTGTAGTCCTACAATAGCCTTAGACTATATTAGTATCTATATCACATATTCTTAGAATGAAATTCTAGAATCCTTGTGAGACTGTACATTGGTATCCTATAATGTCAATTATTTTTATTTTAAACATTTTCATTCACAATGTTCAGAAATAAAATTGTCAAGGTAGTAATTGAGCATAGCTGTGGATGAGTAAATGATGAAATGGAAAATCCAGAGAGGATTCTTGGCTTGGATTAAAGGAAGAAAGTAGAAAACCTGTGTTTTTCTTTACTTAAAAAAATAGCAAATGGGTATTAAACTTGAAGTCATTGCCTCCTGATGCTTTGTCCATTCAGAGACCATAGTAAATCTTATTAAAAAGCTAAAATGACATCAATTTGAGAGAATCACAGGCTAATTTTACCACGTAAATTCTGAAACATGGACCACCAACAATGTGTTCTCCTTCCTTGGAATATTGTGGAAATTTGGAAGCAAATACATAAGGCTTTGGTCCTTGGAGTACAACATAATATAATTTTAAAGCGTGGCAAAATTATATAAACAAACTGATGAAAAATGAGGGACAGGAGAAAAAGCATTATATCCTAGAACTTACAAATTTAATACATAACCTGAAAAATCCCATGCTTCATTATGTATCTGCTATGGTAAGTTTGGGCTTCCCAGGTGTTGCAAGTGGTAAAGAACCCATTCACCAAAGCATGAGACACAGAGACTTGGGTTCAATCCCTGGGTCAGGAAGATACCCTGGAGGAAGATTCCCCAGTCCAGTGTTCTTGCCTGGAGAATCCTATGGACAGAGGAGCCTGGCTGGCTACAGTCCATACGGTTGCAAAGGGGCAGACACCACTGAAGCAACTTAGCACACAAGCATGCATGGTAAGTTTACAAGCTTGCCACTCATGCATAACTGTTTTATATACTTTTCAAGTATATTGCTATTATGGAACAAATCTGCTTGGAGAACATTTAGTGAAATTAGCAATGAAGTGTCTTATTTTTCAGAATCTTTTAAAAACAGACAACATAAAGGAAGGGTTACAAGCTTGACCTCTGGCACCAAAAAAGACCCGGGTTTGAGTCTTGGATTCTTCACTTTCTAAGGCTGTCTTTGTGCAAAGTATTTATTAGGTGCCTATGAGCATAAATGAAATCATGCATGTAAAATAGAGGAGTTCCTGTCACACTCAGTAAAAGTATTACTTTAAGGTTGTTATAATGCCATTATAAAAAGAAATTATAGTTAGTCATCCAATACTTAATTATTTTAGAGTCAGTAGAATTAATTCTAATTAACAAACTTAATGTTTTATAAGTTAAGGTAGACATATGCTTACGAAGGGGGAGTGAGAGAGTACAACTGTATCTGTACAAAAGCCAAACAGATATCTTTTCTCTGACATAGAAAGCTGTGTTTTTCAAACACAGTTGAATACCACCATTAAAGAGGGATATTAATCTCTAAAAATTAGGTTTGTGGGACAACCATATTAGAAATTAAAGTCCTGTCACAAAAATAGATTAAAAGAGAGAGTTTAAATGAGGAGTTTTCTAGGGCAAAGAATTTACTGCTTGTGGAAAACTTCACAGCATAATAACCATTCTTTGCAGAGGTGATTCAAAAGTAATTTCTAGGGAAAAAATATAAGTATACTTCTGCTAGTAGGAAATATTAGGTACTCAGTTTCATTTTAGTATTTTTTATCTTTTGTCAGAGTACTTCTAGCATCTATATCAATCTAAGAAAATATAACAAGAGAACTCAAAAGAGTATCTCCAACAGTAAGTTGTTGTTTATAGAGATAATTTTTTTTTTTCACATACCGAGGTCTTGATTTTTGGCTTTTTTTCTCTAGTAGTCTTAACTTTTTTGTTGCTGGTAAAATAATGCAAGGTGCCATACTCCATCAAAGCTGCAAAAACAAAAATGAAACAAACAGAAACAAAGAGATCCATCGCAGTCACATAAGAAACCTTAGGTAAGGACTTCCTGGCAATGGTACTCAGAGTAGTCATAGTCAGCACTGTGGTGATACCTGTGGAGGGAGGGAAGAAAAATAGATGATGAAAATGATCTTAGGCCATTTTTGTTCTTCCATTTGATATGGCAATATTGTTTGCATAAATAAAAAATAGAAACAAAAGAATATGATTATTCATGATTTACAGGGGAAAAAAATCTGGTAACCATAGCTACATTGTGTTCAGTGTGTTCTTATATGACTTTTAATCATGTAAATTCTCTGGACTGAAAGTAGATAACTCCCCATACCTGTCCTTGCCTTCTTCCAGAATAATAGACTATCCAATTTTTATCTGGCCTGTGCCTGCCAGGAGGTACACATTTCCTGTGCCTGCCTGGAAGTAAAGCCAGTGTCCTTTAGCTATGTGTGGTCACAGGCTGAAATGTAGCCAAGAAGAATCAAGTCAAGGGTGTAAACAAGGACCAAAAGATGACCTTAGACATTAGAGAGATAGGAAATGCCCTTCTTGTCCTCTTTCTCGATTGATTTCTGCTGGAATATGATGGCCAGACCATCAGAAGCCACGTTAGACCCCTGTTTAATTTAATCTACAGTGATTTAAGGTTTCCTGTCACACAGAGTTAAAATTAATCCAAACTGCCATAACATTTTTATAACGTACTAAAACTATTTTTTTAGTCTCACTAAAGAATACAGGCAAAATGATACCAAGTGACTATTTTTAAAAGACAAGAGTAAGTCATATTTTGAAGAAGTCAACATATAAAATGAGGATGTCCCCCTGGACCGAAGCCCTGTGTATGGATCCCTGAGGCTGTCTATTTCTCTTTATCCGTGGCCTTCTTGTGTTCTTAGCACTGCTCATTTTAGCCCCCCTTACTGATGCACATGCTCTACCTCCTCTTATCTAAACCACCTTACTTCTCATTCTTTGTCTCATGAAACAGAGCACCATTAGTGGAATTGTTTTCTCTCTAAGAAGTACTAAATATAATGCCAGATGAATCTTAATTTGGCCAGTTATTTACACACTGGTAATATCTGGGTTGAAAAAAAAATAGCACCTCTTTTGTATGATGAAGTTAATAGCCAACTTTTTCCTTCATGTCTACATTAAAACACACCTTAATAATTTCTTTCATATGCCCATCGTTTTATTTTTGTCATCACTTAGGATTGAAAAAAATTAAGGATGATACAGTTATGATGGATTGGAAGTCATAGAGACAAGTTAAGTTCAAATTCTGACACTCCCACCTATTAATTCTGTGACCTCAGGGAAGATTCTTAACTCATCTGTGTCCCTCAGATAAAAAATTGACACAGAAATGTAATACATTATGTTTAATATATTTATAAAAAGTGTATTTACTTCACTTGGGTTTAAAGTAGATGTAAAATCTTTCTTCCCTTCTAATACTAGATTTTAAATCTATAATTTCCCCCTCTAAGCAAGGCTTTAGCTGCATTTTACAAATGTTTATATGCTAATTTCTTACTGAAATTCAGTTTGAAATGTTTTCTAATTTCCCTTATTTAACCCGGGGGTTATCTAAAAGATCATTTTAAAAAATTTCAAATAAATGAGGCCATTATTAACCTATAAAAAGTTTTATTAATTTTTCATTTACTTTCATTTTGCTCAGAAAATATATTCTGGAAAATTTTAGGCTTTTGAATGTTGTTGATACCTTGGTTAATGTTTTGTATGCATTTGAACCTGTATATTCTGTAGTTAGGTACAGTGTTTTATAAATATCAATCAGGTAAAGTAGGTTGATAATTTCATTTAAATTATATACATCTTAATTGATTTTTCCATGTAGCTATTCTGTAAATGAAAAAGAAAGGGTATTAAAATGTCCAATTATTATTGTAGATTTTTTATATTTCTCTCATTATTCCTGACAGTTTTGCTTCAATTATTTTTAACCCAAAATTATAATTAAAGGATTTTCATATAGTAAGTGTGAAATAATCTCAGTGACTACCACTCTTCTCTCTTCCTTGCTGAGTGCACTATTTTTTGTAATTTATTAAATCATAACATTCCTATGGTCAAAGGTAGATTTCCCAACGTATCCCTTGCTTCCATTATTATGTCTCATTCCAAGTAGATTGATTTCATTGTCAGTGATGAAATTAAATTTCACTTGACTAAAATACTATTACATATCTATTTCATGAAGTAAGGAAAACTATAGCAGAACTTAGCTTCTAGATATTTACCTATTTTATTTAGTATTTATTATCACAGAGTTTAGCTTAAAAATAATATGGTGGATTTCCTATTAAAATATCTCTGAGTTCATGAAATTAAGAAAACATTTAGAATACCAGATATCCAACAGAGACTTCATTAGGTCTCTGCCACCTCCTCAGAGAGGACTAATCTAACTCCACAAGATAACATAGCAAATGAGTATCTACCCACATACCTTGTCATTCTCTAGCCATTTACTTTGATTTTCTTTATAGCTGTTATTACTCACTGACATTTTATTATATGCTTTATACATGTGTACATCACATTTATACCCCACTAAAACATAAATTTTTCCTGTTTTAACATGAACATTAGCACTTTATAACATATGTTCACTGTTAACATTGCAGCACCTAGAACACTACGTATTTCACATAAAGCAGTTGAAAAATTTTGCTAAAATGCAATGTTGAATAAATATGCATGTATGGATATATAATTTTTAAAATATTCTTGCTCCTCCAACTACATAGGATCCACAATTTTAAGAGATATTTTCTAAGTAGATTTGACTATGGCTTATGTTTATAGTTGATACGGTAACATTATAAAATATGAATTCATGTAAAAATACAATTCCACAATTGTCTATTCTTTTTGACATTATGGCATAGGCTTTTGGCTTTGTAGAAACCTAAAGGTATAAAAAATCCATCCAAATTATTTTTGGGAAAATATGAAAATAATGTTTAAAAACAACATACAATATTTATTATACTCAGTTGTTGTTTAGTTGCTAAGTCATGTCCCAACTCTTTGTGATCCTGTGGACTATAGCCCAACAGGATCCTCTGTCCATGAGATTTTCCAGGCAAGAATACTCAGAGAAGCATACAAAAAGAATCTAAAGTAATTTATTTGCCTTGTAACATAAAATAATTTGAAATAATTACAGAAACAACATTCAGATATGAATGCATTGTCCCCAGCTGTATCTATACCTCTCTTTAGACCCTCTGGGAGTTGCAGTTCCAAGTACAGAACTAGGTACTTCCTGTTTTATCTTGCTACTTTTATGTGATTTGAATTTTACAATTTTTGTTACTATTTACTAAATGGAGTTATTTATTTACCAGCTGCAATAGAACCACAGGAAAACCTCTCTATTTTTGAAAATAGAAACTGTCCCAACTTTTTTGTTTTTAAGACACAATTATCAGTAGTGAGATTCATGCACTATACTGATATGGGGAAGTAATCAATTAATCAGTAATTTATCTTTGTATATCTATATAAGAGTTTAGGTTATCATTTTCTTTTAAACAAAATGTATAGTAATTAGGGACATTTTCTTATGCCTTACTACTGATTACACTGATTATTGCAACAGATTGCCAAAGAAAGAAAGGAAAAGTTTCTTTTATCAAGTACTAAATACAAATTACCCTTTTAATCAATGTTATTATATAGGCAACTCTCAAAAGTTCACAGAATAATAACACATTTTATAGATAACAGAAGCCCAGAAACTTCTTGTCCCTGTCCTTTGGAACAGTTGAATATTCATTAGTACCATTGTAAGAGCAGGGGATTTCAAAGCCTTCTAAATACACGCTAGTCAATAAATACTGCCTATTAGTGATTCAGCTAAAAAATAAAGTCTTGATGAAAAGTATTGACAATACTGACCACATTTAAGATGCATGGATTATGTATGATTTTCATGCATTAATTCTTATTTAGCTTTTATGCTTCCCTTGACCTCTATTAAAAACAATTCTGAGATTTCCATCTCTTTACAATTCTATTTCCTACTTGTTTACATATATTCACTTCAACATCACACTGCACTAGAGTATCTGTCCATTTTTGTCTGACTGTAGTTAGAGGAATATTTCTAATATATTAAATTATAAACTTTTAGCACATTAAAAGTTGTATGACACTATAGCATAATATTACATCATACCCAATGATGTTCTTGCAGGTACTGCATCTTTATTGATCCAAAAAGATACCCAAGAAAGTACAACTGTCAGAATACATGGAATGTACGTCTGAATAGTGAAATATCCCATTCGTCTACTCAGGTCAAAGAAAATTGTCATGATAATATAGTCCCCTGGAAGGAAAAAAAATATTTTGGATATAAAATACAAATAAGTATAGTATTTCAAGCCATAGATTTAAATACAAATGCCACTTGATGCTAGCATTAGTCATTGATTTGTGTTCCTTTCTTACCAGAGATTGTATGAGAGATTTCAGTTGTGTTCCGTAATCCTACAAATGCAAACTGATATAATCTCCAGTATTTAGGATCAGCCACTTCTACAGAAGGCTTTTTCCACTTATACTCAATTTCATTTTTAGGGTATCCATCTAGGTAAAAATTAAAATTAAAAATATATACATTAGCAGATACAAATCTGTTACTGTTGCAATACCAACATTATCAAAAGACAAATGTTTGGAAATTCTTTCTCATTTTTATATGTTGATATAGAAAAATACTGCATAAAATTGGTGAGTATAGTATAAAGAATAATCCTAATGATTAAATAATGATAGTCCATGCTAATTACATTTAAATCAAGAAATAAAATCTTGCTAGCATTTAAGAAAAACCATGCATCCACTCCAATAAAGTTATTCCCCGTTCAACCAGAGGTAACCACTGACCTGATTTATGTGATAATCCTCCCCTTATGATTTTGGCTGTATATATTTTTGATAAGCAGTTCTGAAAAATATAGTTTAGGTTCTTTTTGAACTCTGCTTGATTTTTGCCATGCTGGATGTATTATTTTATATCTTATTTATTATAATATAATGTTTATAATCATCATTCATGCTATTTTATGTAGCAGCAGTAAATTTTTTTCTGTTGTAAAGATGTGCCAAAATTTATTCATCCATTTTACTGTGTCCACACTTGTAATCTTTCCTGTCGGCTATTACTAACACTGCAGTTTACAATATTATTGTACATGTCTCACAAAATACATATATGTAAATGTCTCTCTGGTATAAATACTTAGACATGAAATAGCTGGGTTGGGGATTACATATACTTCCCACTTTATGAGATAGTGTCAATCTCTTTTCCATAGAGAATATATTAACCTCATCTCTCACCAGGCAGAGTTTGAAAATGCATGTTGATCCATGTTCTCATTAAAGTTTATGTGGACAGGCTTCTTTATTTTCACTGCAGAGTGTTTTTTTTTTTTTTTTTTCCTGAATACGAATGAAATCTAGAACAAATTTCACGTGCTTATTAGATTTTTGAGTTTGTTCTTTGGATCATTGCTTATTCAATTGCCCATTATTTTACTGGTTTTTTTTTTTTCCTATCTTTTCTTGGTCTGAATTCTCATATATATTTTGGATACTAGACCTTTGTTAGTTATCTGTGTTGAAAACATCTACCTTCTCTATAGCTGTCTAGAATGGAAGCGCATTCTTTTAAAAAATATATGCTTTTATTTTTGCTACATGTCCTAGAAATACACAAGGTATTTTGGACCAAGTTAAGGAAATTTGGGAAAATCCATGTTGGGTGGGCTTGTGATTAAATCCTCTCAAGGAGTTAATTCACTCAGGTATGCTGATTTAGACCTTAGTCAAATAAGACAGTGAGGTAGTTACTTAACCACTCTAAATTTCATGATTTTGAGTCTTAAAATGGGAACTATAATGACATCTTCTAAATATATTTGTTGTGAGATATTAGATGGATAAGGCTTAATTCTCTATTGGACTCATATAGAGTGTGTGGAAAAAAAGATGGTTATAATTATTATGTTGATGTTAGTGACACCCAATTGCACTAACAGGGATAGAATATTCCCAGTAAAGACAATCAAAGCTAAAGAGATACTACACCAAGAATTTAGGCATGATACCTAGAGGAGAATACAGTATATCTTCAAATATTCCTGTATTAGCTACTCCTTGAATGTTCCTATTAATCAAGTCTTTGTTGTTAATTGACTGTTTTATTCATTGAAAGGTCATTGCTAGAAAATCAAAGTAGTGAGACATGAGATTATGAATTAAAAAGGGCATTTTAGTGAGATGAAAATTTTAAAAAGTCAAGAAAATCCTTAATAAAGGGCAACAAGAGATACATGGGAATATTTAAAGTGAAGAAGCAGGATAAAGACTTATGAATACTTATAATCTACTGTAAATAAATTCTAGAAAATATCTTTAAAAATCAATTTTAAAATAGGAAAATAGAATTATATCATTCATAGACATAGGCAATATCATTTTTAAAGGCATTTTATGTGTTTTAAAGACTTGCTCAATTATATATTATGTAGAAAAATATTTTTATAAAAACATATGTGAGAATAAATGTTAATAAATATTAAATAAAACTGATATTGGTATAGAAAGATTATAGCTATTTCCTTGCAACAAATATTCAGTTTGTGTACCTAAATTATTTCTCTCTAGAAATTTATCTTTGTTTCATTCATTCTTTTGAATGAAATAAACTTATTTCTTCCTTGACTTTTCCAACTCATTAAAGTCTTCTTAAATATTTGCTATTTATGTGGTAAAATTCTTCACCAGACCAATTAAATATAATTTCAAATACAGTGTAATAAACTTAAATCTGGCCTCCTAGAAGATGAATAAAATTTCAATCAACTTTTTATTCATGGCAGTGTTAGAATATTTGAATACAAATCTATCTTCAGTAGTCCTTTAGTTAATCAAAATAGGAAAAGGATACAGATAGAACGAATATTTTTAAATAATAAGATATATATATTCAATATGCATTTATTATCACTTTTGAAAGTAAGAAATAAATGTTATTTATAAATTTAAGACAGTTAAACATAATTTAAACTTCTGATAATTGTATAAATCATGGTTTATCTCACATCATTTTACATTTTTCAATAAAAAGGGTCATAGACTATAAAGTTCTATGAAAATATCAAGCATTTTATCACTTACAACTTGAAAATTCCAATGGACATGAATGTTCATCCATAGGAAAGTTATGAAGCTGAAGATAACATTCTGCATTAATTGTCAGTCTATTTAGATGGAAAAACAAATATTAAATAATGAGACATAATTTCAGGCATTAAAAATATTTTCTTTAATTTTAAAACATAATTTTGTCCTACAATAATGGACTGTGATACAATATAAAATAATATTAATTCTGAAGTCTCAAATCTTAAGTATTATAACATTCAAAAATGATTAATAAAATTCTGACATTTTTCTCTCCAGCCAACTAACTTGCCTCAATTAGCCCAAGTGTGGTTTCTGTGTTTGTGATTAAAATTTTATACTTCAGAATCTCAACAAACACACAGGCGTACATACACAGGCAGATTAATAGAGTGTATTCAGTTAAGTATGGTAATTTTTTTTCTTTGGATCATAAACACCTTTCCATTAAAAGGATGATTTATAATGAGTCAATATGTTCAAGACAATGAATTAAATAAACCTGAATCTTACCTATCAACCCTCATTCAATCCTGTTAGGGATGTTTTACTACACCACTGAAAATCAAAGTATTTTAAAGTGTTATAGCAGGGTGGACTCCTAAAGAAAATCTTTGTCAATCGTTTGCCTTATAGGTTTAAAAATATAGTGTTTATGCCATAGCCTTTTCTGCTTCAAAACAGGGAAATCGAGGAGTTTTTCCTCTTTGCTTTCAGTCCTATTCACATACTGGTAACGCCAAGCTTAAACAAGTGTTTCCACAATATTTCACCTTTTTAAATTTTAGTGTATAAAAGAAGCTTCATATTTATTACTTTGCAACTTTGAAAAAGGGAAATTTATGCGCTTCAAATATTGATATGGAAACTAAATTAGAGCAACTACAAGTTTTTTTTTTTTTTTTTAAACAGTAATACCTTAGAGTATATAGAACTCGTCCATCATTCCATATTCGAAGAAGACGATTAGGAGTTGTTATCCAATGAGCATCAGATTTTCTTGAGTTTCTGAAGAAAGTGTCAGGAATCCAAATTTTCCCAACCATATTACTGTTAAGCATGAGCACTTTCATGGTACTATTGAATTTTAGACGACTATCAAACCAGGTTTGGGCAAAAATTATATCTACTGTGTATTCCTAAAAGATAAAAAGAGAGTAATGATTCATGATAGTAAAGCTTCTATTTTAGACATTCTCTTCAGAAGTTTGAATTTTTATATTTTAAAATTTCTGTAAGTAAATAGCACTTGAACTCAATCTTTTCATAGAAAAGTGTATGCCATTATCTTAACCTTTCTTTTCCATTGTTAACATGAGTCATGTAAAACAAAATCCAAGATTTCTAGCAATAACTGCTGTCCAGTGTCGCTTCACACACTTTCTGTAAATTGTATTCAACATTTTATAATATGGTTACTAATATAAAGGTCAATCACTTTCATGTTAACAACTATATAAAAATTTTGTGATATTTATGAGTGATTAAGTCACACAAAAAGGCACAAACTAAAATATCAAAATTCAAGCACTCACCAAATTCTCTAACAGCCATCAGATTATCCTTTGTCTAGAAAACTAATTTCAGTCATTTAGATTCAAATGTTTTAAAGCAAACAGACTCTCTCTCTCTCTCTCTCTTTCACACACACACACACACAGAAATTCCATTAAACACTTATAATATGCTAAGTATTGTGTTGAGTTCTGCAAGTATCAAAAATTGAGAGAGAGAGATAAATAGAGTTTTGCATGTATCAGGGCTTCCCTGATAGCCCAGTTGGTAAAGAATCCACCTGCAATGCAGGAGACCCTGGTTCAATTCCTGGGTCAGGAAGATCTGCTGGAGAAGGGATAGACTACCCACTCCAGTATTCTTGGGTTTTCCTTGTGGCTCAGCTGGTAAAGAATCCACCTGCAATGGGGGAGACATGGGTTCTGATCCCTGGGTTGGGAAGATCCCCTGGAGAAGGGAAAAGCTTCTCACTCCAGTATTTGGCCTGGAGAATTCCATGGATTGTATAGTCCATGGGGTTGCAAAGTCAGACACAACTAAGTGACTTTCACTTCCAAGTATCATGTCATTAAATCCTTACTACAGCCCTATGAAATAAGTACTACTATAATATTTATTTTCAGGAATGTTTATTAATAGAGACTGGAGAAGGCAATGGCACCCCACTCCAGTACTCTTGCTTGGAAAATCCCATGGACGGAGGAGCCTGTTGGGCTGCAGTCCATGGGGTCGCTAAGAGTCTGACACGACTGAGTGACTTCACTTTCACTTTTCACTTTCATGGGTGGAGAAGGAACTGGCAACCCACTCCATTGTTCTTGCCAGGAGAATACCAGGGACAGGGGAGCCTGGTGGGCTGCCGTCTATGGGGTAGCACAGAGTTGGACACAACTGAAGCAACTTAGCATTAATAGAGACATAAAATAATTCTCCCTACAACACAGAGTAGATGGTATGAAAACTGAGGCATTGTTAAGTTGAATCCCAAATCCACATACATAGCAATCACGTATAATGGTCATCATAGTGAGGCCTGATGGGTGCCATAATTAGAGAAAAGCCTCTGTTCATAATCAGAAAGACTATAAATAGGAAATTGCATGGTTATGAGAGAATTCTTAGAAGTAGGTACTTAGGTATAACCTACCTTTGTATCCTGACAGTTATGCCTACCATATTATAAAAGTAAAACTAATACAGTGTTTGAGGTTTAAAAATAAAATAAAATTTAAAAAAATAAAATAAAATAAAGAAAAAAATAATAATTTGATAAAATTAATGAATAAGAATGCATAACCAATGCTACTGAGAAAGGAAAATAAGTGTATGTATGTGTGAAACTTTGGTGTTAGAAGGTTAGGAAAAGAATAAACTGAAAAGTATGAAGTTTTATATGAGTCATTTGAGGTGGGAGAGATTACTTGCTCACTCTTGATGTAATGCTAGCTCTTGTCCAAACTTACCCAGAAAGAAATATTTAATATAATAAATAGAAGTATGATTGAGAGTTTGACTAATGAAATAAAAATCTTTAAATGGTAGAGAGAACTGAACAGCAGAAACTGCTTAAGATAAAGTAAGAGGCTAACATACCCCACCAGGATTATGGATTAGCAAAGATACAACATTGGTTGGTAGAGGAAACCTTAAGCTACTTAGTAGGTATATTGGCTGCAGTATTCCTAACGAATAGGACATTAAAAATGACACTTGAGAACTAGCTTGTATAGGGCTGGGAAACACCCAGCAAACAGTTGTGGATCCTGCTTTTCAGCTGGCAGTTCTTTCTTTAGCAGACCCGTTTGTAACTGTGCTAATCACTGTTGGATGAGTTATGACTTCCAAAGGGTCAAATTTCCTCAAGCAGAGATTTTTGGGAAAATGGGAAGATTTTTTTCTGCTCACAATTCCCTCAATCTAGGTTCAAGAAGAGAAAGATACAGAGCATGTGTCTTGATAATCCATCCTTCCTAAACTTTGTGCAGAGGTTAATACTTCCAAGCTGTTTTAAATTACTAATCCTTAATAAATGCTTCACTGAGATAAGAAGTTATTCAAGCCTGTGCCATTTTATACATAATTGAAAAATCCCATTTTATTTGCTCATTTGTATTAGGGTAGTTTCAAGAAAATGATCAAACCCTGTTCTTGTACTTCATGTTCCTATTTACAGGTTATAATTATCTACATAATAACTAAGCAAAAGAAACATGAAAAGGAACTTCCAGTCACTCAGAACAACAAGGAGAATAGCTTCTAGGATAAACATTTCAAGATGAGGAGCAGTGCATTTAGCATTTCAGATCATATGTACATTGTGAAACTTTGCCTCCTTGCAGTTAGCCCAGAAAATAGCATTAGTGGGTAAAGGTGAAGAAGTGAGCCATCTTGACTTCTAACTAAATCAATCAAACCATAATTGATGAAAGTGAGTGTCATGCCCTTTTCCCACTTCACTGTCAGCTTGCAATTATGTGCTGTGTCTAAAACTTAAATGCACAGGTTAACTCAGTATCTTTTTTTAGTAATGAAATTAACATCACACAAAATGCAGACCTAAATAATTAACTTAGGTGCATAATTACATCATGAAATTGGGTTGATTCTCATCTGATCCTAGGAACCTGGCATTGATCTCTCCCTAAGCTATTGATTCACATGGCCAAAACAGTAAAATAGATCAGTGGTTAGCAGTGAATCAGATACTAAGGCTATAAACGTAGAGAAAAGGTACAAGTGTAGCTAATCACCAGCACAAATAGCTTTAGCGATGCAAGTTCATAGGATTCTTCCCACTTTGCTCAATTATTATAAAAGCACCAACTTCTTGATACTGTCACAAGATAAGAAAAAGACTCGGTATTCCTTTCTTCAAATGAAAAAGAAAAAAAGGTTTTGTCAGATACTTAAATCATTGAAGTCAGTCATCAATACACTGACGGATAATATGACATAAATCCTCCATTCAGTTACCAACTGGGTTCTATTTTTATGTCTGTAAATTTAGATTGCCAAAAGTACATAATGCCATGTACATTCATCAAATAACTTTTTAACAAATATTTTTCAGTGTTCAAGTTACTTCTATATTGTTCTCAGTTTACAAAGATGAATGTGAAGTTTTTCCGTTATGTATATTTACATAATAAAATTGGAAATTAATACTACTTAGGAGAGACAGAATTAAAGAGAAATAAAAACAAAAGAGATTATTTTCAGCTAGGAGAAATTAATAAAGACTTCATGATGGAAATTTTATTTAATCTGAATTGACTTTTAAACAGTTGCAGACTAACATTAGAGATTTTTGTCTCTAAAACAAAAGTTAATTATGCTGTCCA
Organism: Bubalus bubalis; assembly: GCF_019923935.1. Taxonomy (NCBI): domain Eukaryota; kingdom Metazoa; phylum Chordata; class Mammalia; order Artiodactyla; family Bovidae; genus Bubalus; species Bubalus bubalis. The sequence goes on along the minus strand of NC_059163.1, from coordinate 52,704,781 downwards.
AGTTCAATTACTAACACAAACATAGAATCAGAGAATTTCTGGCGTATCAGTATGCTTCTAGAATAGCACTCTTCGCAGTATCATTGGAAGTGCTGGCTTCCAGCGTTTACTTATCACAAAATAGAGTTCTCTATGCAGATAAAACCAAAGCCTGTTGCAGGACTTGCACAACTTCTCCTAGAGAGATTTGTCATGATTTCTGTTATAGCAAAATGTTAAAAGTGGAGACTTTTAACAAGGTTTATCTACTTCAGATTTTATTTAAACTGATGTGAGTTAAAATCCATTGCCCATCGGAAACCTAAGGCTTTCATACATTATTTAAAAGCCTTTGGACTAAAAAAAAAATATATATATATATATATATATATATATATAAATAACACAACTAAGGAATAGGACATTCTCTTTAACTGTATGCTGCTGCTACTGCTGCTAAGTTGCTTCAGTCATGTCCAACTCTGTGCGACCCCACAGACGGAAGCCCACCAGGCTCCCCTGCCCCTGGGATTCTCCAGGCAAGAACACTAGAGTGGGTTGCCATTTCCTTCTCCAATGCATGAAAGTGAAAAGTGAAAAGGAAGTCACTCAGTCGTGTCCGACTCTTAGTGACCCCATGAACTACAGCCAACCAGGCTCCTCCATCCATGGGATTTTCCAGGCAAGAGTACTGGAGTGGGGTGCCATTGCCTTCTCCACTTTAACTGTATACATAATTTTAAATACTTTTAAGATAAACTACAACAAATACATCAAATGTGTGTTATAGTGAGACGTTACGATGTAATCTAAAGAATACTGGTTGAATGGAGACAGGAAATCATGTCAGCTCCCAATTCTGTGAGTTCCTAGAGTAGGAAGCTGATCAAGTCCTTTATTCTTTTTCAATGGAAAAATGAGTGCACTACATAAAATTATCATTCTTATCTTTCCTAGCTCTAAGTTTCAGTGATCATATTCTAAACATAAGAATAAAGGCCCTATCGACATTGTAGCACCCAGTGACTTATCCTCATAAAAATACTTCTGATTTAAGATATTGAGAGAGTCAATTCCTATGGGGTTGATAAGAAGTCCAGGGTCCCCAAGGAGGAGATTTTTTTTTTCTTTTTTCTCTACATTCCTCAGTGTTAGTCACATAAAACTTCATTTTCTTTAAGCCCAGAACTGATGATTACACAACAAACAACTCAGTTTAAACTCTGCACTAGGGATTATATAACAACAATGTATCCTGCTTGAGAGTGATTTCTCCTTCCTGAAAACCTTCTGACGAATTCTGATACCTTCACTTCAGTTCAGTCAGATAGTTCAGTCCTTGGTCGTGTCTGACTCATTGCAACCCCATCAATTGCAGCACGCCAGGCCTCCCTGTCCATCACCATCTCCCAGAGTTCACTCAGACTCACGTCCATCGAGTCAGTGATGCCATTCAGCCATCTCATCCTCTGTCGTCCCCTTTTCCTCCTGTCACCAATCCCTCCCAATTCAGAGTCTTTTTCAAAGAGTCAACTCTTCGAATGAGGTGGCCAAAGTACTGGAGTTTCAGCTTTAGCATCATTCCTCCCAAAGAAATCCCAGGGCTGATCTCCTTTAGGATGGACTGGTTAGATCTCCTTGCAGTCCAAAGGACTCTCAAGAGTCTTCTTCAACACCACAGTTTAAAAGCATCAGTTATTCGGTGCTCAGCTTTCTTCACAGTCCAACTCTCACATTCATACATGACCACAGGAAAAACCATAGCCTTGACAAGACAGACCTTTGTTGGCAAAGTAATGTCTCTGCTTTTCAATATGCTATCTAGGTTGGTCATAATTTTTCTTCCAAGGAGTAAGCGTCTTTTAATTTCATGGCTGCAGACATCATCTGCAGTGGCACTTCAGTTCAGTTCAGTTCAGTTCAGTTCACCCTTTGTGACTCCAAGAATTGCAGTATGCCAGGCCTCCCTGTCCATCATGCACTGCCAGAGTCCACACAAAACCATGTCCCTTGAGAAGGTGATGTGATCCAACAATCTATCCTCTGTCATCCCCTTCTCCTCCAGCCCTCAATCTTTCCCAGCATCAGGATCTTTTCCAAAGAGTCAGCTATTCATATCAGGTGGCTGAACTATTGGAGTTTCAGCTTCAACATCAGTCTTTCCAATGAACACCCAGGACTGATCTCCTTTAGGATGGACTGGTTGGATCTCCTTGCAGTCCAAGAGACTCTCAAGAGTCTTCTCCAACACCACAGTTCAAAAGCTTCGATCTTCTGTGCTCAGCTTTCTTTATAGTCCAACTGTCACATCCATACATGACCATTGGAAAAACCATAGCCTAAACTAGATGGACCTTTGTTGGCAAAGTAATGTCTCTGCTTTTTAATATGCTGTATAGGTTAGTCATAACTTTCCTTCCAAGGAGTAAGTGTCTTTAAATTTCATGGTGGAAGTCACCATCTGCAGTGATTTTGGAGCCCAGAAAAATAAAGTCTGACACTGTTTTCACTGTTTCCCTATTTATTTCCCATCAAGTGATGGCACCGGATGCTATGATATTAGTTTTCTGAATGTTGAGATTTAAGCCAACTTTTCACTCTCCTCTTTCACTTTTATCAAGAGGCCTCTTTAGTTCATCTTTGCTTTCTGCCACAAAGGTGGTGCCATCTGCATATCTGAGGTTATTGATATTTCTCCCAGAAATCTTGATTCCAGCTTGTGCTTCCTCAAGCCAAGTGTTTCTCATGATGTACTCTGCATATAAGTTAAATAACTAGGGTGACAATATACAGCCTTGATGTACTCCTTTTCCTATTTGGAACCAGTCTGATGTTCCATGTCCAGTTCTAACTGTTGCTTCCTGACTTGCATACAGATTTCTCAAGAGGCAGGTCAGGTGGTCTGGTATTCCCATCTCTTTAAGAATTTTCCATGCTTTATTGTGATCCACACAGTCAAAGACTTTGGCATAGTCAAAAGAAGAAGCAAATGTTTTCTGGAACTCTCTTGCTTTTTTGATGATCCAGCGGATGTTGGCAATTTGATCTCTGGTTCCTCTGCCTTTTCTAAAACCAGCTTGAACAACTGGAAGTTCACAGTTCACATATTGTAGAAGGCTGGCTTGGAGAATTTTGAGCATTATTTTACTAGCGTGTGAGATAAGTGCAATTGTGCAGTAGTTTGAAAATTCTTTGGCATTGCCTTTCTTTGGGATTGGAATGAAAATTGAACTTTTCCAGTCCTGTGGCCACTGCTGAGTTTTCCAAATTTGCTGGCATATTGAGTGCAGTACTTTCATAGCATCATGTTTCAGGATTTGAAATAGCTCAACTGGAATTCCAATACCTTCAAAAGTTGTGTTCATAGTGATGCTTCCTAAGGCCTACTTGACTTCACATTCTAGGATGTCTGGCTCAAGGTGAGTGATCACACCATTGTGATTATCCAGGCATGAAGATCTTTTTTCTACAGTTCTTCTGTGTATTCTTGCCAACTCTTCTTAATATCTTCTGCTTCTGTTAGGTCCCTACAAATTCTGTCCTTTATTGAGCCGATCTTTGCATAAAATGTTCCCTTGGTAACTCTAATTTTCTTGAAGAGATCTCGAGTCTTTCCCATTCTGTTGTTTTCCTCTATTTCTTTGTATTGATCGCTGAGGAAGTCTTTCTTATCTTTCCTTGCTATTCTTTCGAACTCTGAATTCAAATAGGTATATCTCCTTTTCTCCTTTGCTTTTCATGTCCCTTCTTTTCACAGCTATTTGTAAGTCCTCCTCAGACAGCCATTTTGCTTTTTTGCATTTCTTTTTCTTGGGGATGGTCTTGATTCCTGTCTCCTGCACAATGTCACGAACGTCCATCCATAGTTCATCAGGCACTCTGTCTACCAGATCTAGTCCCTTAAATCTATTTCTCACTTCCACTGTATAGTCATACAGGATTTGATTTAGGTCATTCCTGAATGGTCTAGTGGTTTTCTCCACTTTCTTCAGTTTCACTCTGAATTTGGTAATAGGGAATTCATGATCTGAGCCACACTCAGCACCCAGTCTTGTTTTTGCTGACTGTATAGAGCTTCTCCATGTTTGCCTGCAAAGAATATAATCAATATGATTTCAGTGTTGACCATCTGGTGATGTCCATGTGTAGAGTCTTCTCTTGTGCTGTTGGAAGAGGGTGTTTTCTATGACTAGTGCGTTCCCTTAGCAAAACTCTATTAGCCTTTGCCCTGCTTCAGTCTGTATTCCAAGGCCAAATTTGCCTGTTACTCCAGGTGTTTCTTGACTTCCTACTTTTGCATTCCCATCCCCTATAATGAAAAGGACATCTTTTTTGGGTGTTAGTTCTAGTAGGTTTGTAGGCCTTCATAGAACTGTTCAACTTCAGCTTCTTCAGCATTACTGGTCAGGGCATAGACTTGGATTACCGTGATATTGAATGGTTTGCCTTGGAAACAAACAGAGATCATTCTGTCGTTTTTGAGATTGCATCCAAGTACTGCATTTCGGAGTCTTTTGTTGACTATGATGGCTACTTCATTTCTTCTTAAGGGATTCCTGCTCACAGTACTGTAGATGTAATGGTCATCTGAGTTAAATTCACCCATTCCAGTCCATCTTATTTCGCTGATTCCTAGAATGACGATGTTCACTCTTGTCATCTCCTGTTTGACCACTTTCAATTTGCCTTGATTCATGAACCTAACATTCCAGATTCCTATACAATATTGCTCTTTACAGCATCAAACCTTGCTTCTATCACCAGTCCCATCCCCAACTGGGAATTGTTTTTGCTTTGGCTCCATCCTTTCTTTCTTTCTGGAGTTATTTCTCTGCTGATCTCCAGTAGCATATTGTGCACCTACCGACCTGGGGAGTTCATCTTTCAGTGTCCTAGCTTTTTGCCTTTTCATACTGTTCATGGGGTTCTCAGGGCAAGAATATTGAAGCAGTTTGCCATTCCCTTCTCTAGTAGATCACATTCTGTCAGACCTCTCCACCATGACCCATCTGTCTTTGGTGGCCTGACACAGCACGGCTTAGTTTCATTGAGTTAGACAAGGCTGTGGTCCATGTGATCAGATTGGCTAGTTGTCTATGATTGTGGTTCAGTCTGTCTGCCCTCTGATGCCCTCTCTCAGTGCCTACCGTCTTACTTGGTTTTCTCTTACCTTGGACGTATCTCTTAATGTATATTATGGGAGTAGGTCTGGTCAGTACATTTCAGTCACTAAGTCCTGTCTGACTCTTTGAAACCCCATGGACTGCAGCACCCCTGGCCTCCCTGTCCATCACCAACTCCCAGAGTTTACTCAAACCCATGTCCATTGAGTCAATGATGCCATCCAACCATCTCATCCTTTGTCATCCCCTTCTTCTCCCAGCTACAATCTTTCTGAGCATCAGGGTCTTTTCAAATGAGTTAGTCCTTCACATCATGTGGTCAAAGTATTGGAGTTTCAGCTTCAACATCAGTCCTTCCAATGAATATTCAGGACTTATTTCCTTTAGGATGGACTGGTTGGATTGCCTTGCTGTCCAAGGGACTCTCAAGAGTCTTCTCCAACACCACAGTTCAAAAGCATCAATTCTTCGGTGCTCAGCTTTCTTTATAGTCCACCTTTCACATCCATACATGACAACTGGAAAAAACATTGTTTTGACTGGACGGATCTTTGTTGGCAAAGTAATGTCTCTGCTTTTTAACATGCTGTCTAGGTTGGTCATAACATTCCTTCCAAGGAGTAAGCATCTTTTAACTTCATGGCTGCAGTCACCATCTGCAGAGATTTTGGAGCCCCAAAAAATAAACACTGCCACTGTTCCACTGTTTCTCCATCTATTTGCCATGAAGTGATGGGACTGGATGCCATGATCATAGTTTTCTGAACGTTGATCTTTAAGCCAACTTTTTCACTCTCCTCTTTCACGTTCATCAAGAGGCCCTTTAGTTTCTCTTCACTTTCTGCAGTAAGGGTGGTTCCATCTGCATAGCTGAGGGTATTGATATTTCTCCCCAGCAATCTTGATTCCAGTTTGTGCTTCATCCAGCCCAGTGTTTCTCATGATGTACCCTGCATATAAGTTAAGTAAGCAAGATGACAACTACAGCCTTGACGTTACTCCTTTCCTGATTTGGAACCAGTCTGTTTTTCCCTGGCCAGATCTAACTGTTGCTTCCTGACCTGCATATGGATTTCTCAGGAGGAAGGTCAAGTGATCTGGTATTCCCATCTCTTTCAAAATTTTCCACAGTTTATTGTGATCCATACAGTCAAAGGCTTTGCCATAGTCAATAAAGGAGAAATAGATGTTTTTCTGGAACTCTCTTGCTTTTTGGATGACCCAGCGGATGCTGGCAACTGGATCTCTGGTTCCTCTGCCTTTTCTAAATCCAGCTTGAACATCTGGAAGTTCACCATTCACATATTGTTGAAGCCTGACTTGGAGAATTTTTAGCATTACTTTACTAGCATGTGATGAGTGCAATTGTACAGTAGTTTGAGCATTCTTTGGCATTGCCTTTCTTTGGGATTGGAATGAAGACTGACCCTTTCCAGTTCTGTGGCCACTGCTGAGTTTTCCAAATTTGCTGGTATATTGAGTGCAGCACTTTCACAGCATCATCTTTCAGGATTTGAAATAGCTCAACTAGAATTCCATCACCTCCACTAGCTTTGCTTGTAGTGAGCTTCCTAAGGCCCACTTGACTTCACATTCCAGGATGTCTGGCTCTAGGTGAGTGATCACACCATCACGATTATCCGGGCATGAAGATCTTTTTTTGTACAGTTCTTCTGTGTATTCTATTCACCTCTTTTTATTTTTATTTTATTTTTTTTAATTTTATTTTATTTTTAAACTTTACATAATTGTATTAGTTTTGCCAAATCTTCTGCTTCTGTTAGGTCCATACCATTATGGCAGAGACATTACTTTGTTGAATAAGGTCCATATAGTCAAATTTATGGTTTTTCTGGTAGTTATGTGTGTATGTGAGGGTTGGACCATAAAGAAAGCTAAGCATCAAAGAATTGATGCTTTTGATCTGTGGTGTTGGAGAAGACTCTTGAGAGTCCCTTGGACTGCAAGGAGATCCAACCAGTCCATCATAAAGGAAATCAGTCCTGAATATTCACTGCAAGGACTGATGCTGAAGCTGAGGCTCCAATACTTTCACAACCTGATGTGAAGAACTGATTCCTTGGAAATCACTCTGATGCTGGGAAAGGTTTTAGGCATGAGACAAAGAGGCAACAGAGGATGAGATGGTTGAATGGCATCACCAACTCGATGGGCATGAATTTTAGCAAGCTCCTGGAGTTGGTGATGGACAGGAAAGCCTGGTGTGCTGCAGTCCACAGGGTTGCAAAGAATCAGACATTACTGAGTGACTGAAGTGAACTGAACTGAATCTTCTGAAATATTATCCCTTTGAAGTGATCTTTATCCATGATAAATCATCATCTTATGTGCTAAACTGCTTTTTCCTATTCATTGTTTTTCTGTTTTTTTTTAAATATTATTAGCAACATATTACTATTTGTCACTCTCCTCATATAAATAAATTTTATATTAAGAAATGAAACAATCAAAGTGGTTGCTTAATAACTTTGAATTCATCACTGAAAACCTTTGGTAGGTACCATATAACTCAATTTAAATAAAGAGGTGAAAACTGTAGATTCAAAAGGTATAACTGTATTAACTATAACATTTGACAAATGAAATAGGGCCTTAAATTAGCTAGGTAGGAAGCAAAACTAAAAACCAGATTTTAATGACATTTTTCCCCCTAATCCTAACCTGAGGCCAGAACTGTCAAGCAGTACTAGCCCATTATAGAACATTCTATATCTATTAGTACATAAAGGACTCAAAATTATAACTAAGCTGGGAGGCATATCATTAAAAAAGAATTCAACATTAGACACCTCCAAAGACTAACCACAGTATTAGAAAATGAATTATTAAATATATATTTAATATAGGAGGCAATATTTAATATTTTTAAACAGGAATTAAGTGTAATAATTGGAGAAGGCAATGGGACCCCACTCCAGTACTCTTGCCTGGAAAATCCCATGGACGGAGGGGCCTGGTGGGCTGCAGTCCATGGGGTCGCTAGAGTTGGACACGACTGAGCGACTTCACTTTCACTTTCATGCATTGGAGAAGGAAATGGCAACCCACTCCAGTGTTCTTGCCTGGAGAATCCCAGGAACAGGGGAGCCTGGTGGGCTGCCGTCTATAGGGTCGCACAGAGTCAGACACATCTGAAGTGACTTAGCAGCAAGGGTAATAATAGCCATGATACAATACATGGAAAGATACCATGTTATAGTAAAAATATGCATAATAGTATAGCATTTGGGGAAGCCATGTACATAAAGTTATTAAAATGTTAAAATAGTAGCTAACAGTGGTGACCACTGTATAATGATAATCCATGATATTATTCAAAAATAGTTTAGAAAATATGGCATAGGGTCACCATTTGCAAATTAAAATACATATGGATTTATAACAGAATTTTTCCTGACCCTTCATCCTCTGTATTGATCTAATTTAATACTTTAAAAGCCATCCTCCCCACTAAGTTTTATGCTTCTCCAAAGAAGGCCATATATTTTCTAACTCAGTAATCAATGTATCAACTGTCACAATAGAAGTGTTACATAAATAAAAGACTAATAAGATCAGAGAATAAAAATTTTAAAGTGTTTTTTAACATTAAGAAATAGTATAAATTATTTTAATAATTTTTGCAGGTTTAGTTGTTAATTTAATTTCTTTATAAGAACTCTAACTTCCTATTCTTGGAGCAAATGAGCATTCTGGATCAAAGCAGCACAGAGATGAAAATAACACTTATCTATTTATAATTTTTAATTTTATTTCTGTTAGTGTTGAGTCAAAAGTTACCTAAAATAGAGCCAGTGAAAAGAAATTGACTTTAAAGGATATAATGAAAAAATAAATCTTAATGTAATATGCAAAAAAAGAAATAAAAACCATGGTAGCAAGCTTTAAAATGTTGTACAAATGAAACAAGTAAACTTAATGTGTTGCTGTTTTATAATTCCTAAAAGTAATATAGCTGGCAAGGAGTGACTATTTCCTGTTAATATAGTAAAAGTAAAACATGGAGTTAATTTAATATTTAGAAGCTATGTTTAAATCTTTATTTCCTTAAATCTGGAAGCATCAGTAACAAAAAAAGAGAAGAAAGGAAGGAGAGGAATGGGAAGGAAAAGAGGAGAGAGGAAGAAACCCCGAGAAAGAGGGGCAGAAAGAGACAAAGACAGAGAAATGGAAGAACTTATGAACATTGGGTAGAGAAGGAAATGGCAACCCACTCCAGTATTCTTGCCTAGAGAATCCTGTGGACGGAGGAGCCTGGCAGGCCACTGCCCATAGGGTCGCAAAGAGTCGGACACAACTGGAGTGACTTAGCATGCATGCACGCATTGGAGAAGGAAATGGTGACCCACTCCAGTATTCTTGCATGGAGACTCCCAGGGACAGAGGAGCCTGGTGGGCTGCTGTCTATGGGGTCGTACAGAGTCGGACACAACTAAAGCAACTTAGCGGCAGTAGCAGCAAGAACATCATGACCAATTGTATGAACCATGCTAAAGAAATGTGCTCCTTGAAAGAAATTCATGATTCATGAAGAAAAAACTTCTCCCCAAGCACCAGCTTTCTCAGTATATTTGGAATGGTTAAACAAAAGTTATATGTCTAGGGATTTAATTATAAAAATTGAGTTTGATAAAATAAGGTAAAATTAAAAAAAAATCTTAAAAGTCAGTTCTCACCATTCTCAAATGAATTATTTAAATATACCTTACCCTCTAACTATACCTCATGGGCTTCCCAGGTGGCTCAGTGGTGTAAAAAAAAAAAAAAAAATCTGTGCTAATGCAGAAGCCGCAGGAGACACCTGTTCGTTCCTGTGTCAGGAAGATCCCCTGGAGAAGGAAATGCCAACCCACTCTAGTATTCTTGCCTGGAGAATCCCAGGGACAGAAGGGCCTGGCAAGCTACAGTCCATGGGGTCACTAAGAGTTAGACACGACTGAAGAGACTTAGCATGCACTCAGGCACCTTCTATACAGACATTTGATGCTTGCCCATTCTGCTTAAATGATAGAACAAAACTTCTTTACTGAAAAAATCTCTTATCCACCTTTTTTTATTTCCATGCAATAATAATTAATGTTTATAACTTTTGTAAGTTCACCTATGCTTTAAGATTATTTATACTTTTATAGGGAACAGTTGAACTTTCCTTTTCTGGCAAAAAGAACCTGAAAGGGGGCATTATTGTTAAATATTTCTATACTGGCAAGAAAGAAAACAACTTGTCTTTTGCTAAATACAACAAATCCTATTTGTGTACTGCTCAGATCCTGATGCTGGGAAAGACTGAAGGTGGGAGGAAAAGGGGATGACAGAGGATGAGATGGTTGGATGGCATCACCGACTCCATGGACATGAGTTTGAGTAAACTCTGGGAGTTGGTGATGGACAGGGGAGGCCTGGCATGCTGCAGTCCAGGGGATCGCAAAGAGTTGGACATGACTGAGCGACTGAACTGAACTTCCCTGTGTTGTCACTCCAGCAGGTAGTTACTCTGGAATCTAGCCCAGCTGGTGCCCTGGCTTCTTTCTAATTTGCCCTCTTTATAACTGGTGCCTTCAGTCTTCAGCCCTGTCTCCAGTACCATAACCAATAAAAATTTCAAGGCTGAAGAATCTATCCAGCTTAGGAACCATAGTCTCAGATCATGTGACCTATGACCCTGGCATTTACAATGATATAAAGTTAAATTCTATAGACATGATTTGGGATCTTGTTCTTGAGAAGTTTTTTTATCACTGTTTTTCTCTCTGGTCTGACACTTTCAAAGTACCTATACTGATAATCTCTTAATATTCGGCTATATAAGGGTGTTGCTGCTGCTGCTGCTAAGTCGCTTCAGTCGTGTCCAACTCTGTGTGACCCCATGACGGCAGCCCACCAGGCTCCCCTGTCCCTGGAATTCTCCAGGCAAGAACACTGGAGTGGGTTGCCATTTCCTTCTCCAATGCATGAAAGTGAAAAGTGAAAGTGAAGTCGCTCAGTTGTGTCTGACTCTTAGCGACTCCATGGACTGCAGCCTACCAGGCTCCTCCGTCCATGGGATTTTCCAGGCAAGAGTGCTGGAGTGGATTGCCATTTCCTTCTCCAGGGGATCTTCCCGACCCAGGAATCGAACCTGAGTCTCCGGCATTGCAGGCAGACGCTTTACCGTCTGAGCCACCAGGGAAACCCATGTCCAAACTATAGCTGTAATTTTCAATGATTACTGTTCTGTACTTACTCCCCTTGTGTTGCTGCCGCTGCTGCTGCTAAGTCGTTTCAGTCGTGTCCGACTCTGTGCGACTCCATAGAGGGCAGCCCACCAGGCTTCCCCGTCCCTGGGATTCTCCAGGCAAGAACACTGGAGTGGGTTTGCCATTTCCTTCTCCAATGCATGAAAGTGAAAAGTGAAAGTGAAGTCGCTCAGTCGTGTCCGACTCTAGCGACCCCATGGACTGCAGCCTACCAGGCTCCTCTGTCCATGGGATCTTCCAGGCAAAAGTACTGGAGTGGGGTGCCATTGCTAGATACCCATTAATCATCTTGGATTCACTGGAGCTTTCACTGATTTTTATTCAGGGAATTCCCATAACCCTTGGCTGTTATATGTGCTACCAGAGGATAACTGCAATTGTTTAATTACCCTGAGATATTTACTCAAAAGAGTGAAAACACATAATCTCCTCAAAACTTGAAAAATTAAGAGGATGAAATACTTTAATTTCAGTCTAATAACCTCTATTAACGTTTTGTGCCTTCAGTTTTTATTGTATTTTTTTTTCTGTTTACATTTAGATAGTTTTAATTAGAGCATGCATAGTTGAATGGCCTCTTTCCAAGTTAGTTGTTTTTTTTTTTTTTTTCCAATTCTGATTAGTTGCATCTGTTACTCACTTTGCACTAAAATTTTCAAAATAAAAATTATGGGACAATCTATTTATTGACTAATTTATTCATTCTTTTAACATGTAATTATTGAATATCCAATGTTTGACAGTGACACCAGGATTGAAGCCATTAACCTAACCTTCAATTAAACAAAAAAAAGAAAAGAAAGATACATATGGTTGTAGAATGATACTGTTTTAGGTCTTATCAATAATCTACAGATACTATTTTATGCAGCCAAGTTTGAAAAAAAAAAAAGCATTTGTACCAAACCACATTTTATTTCATTTGAAAAAGTAAAATTATTAAACTTATATAGTAGCTTTGATTCTTATCAGTACCTTAAGTTGTTTATATAGTTAAGAGGGGGAAAAGACTTGCTTGCTTAATTCTATTCAAGTCTGCTTGTTTTATTACAGTCACAGTCAAAGCAATTCTATTCATTTTATAATAATTGAATTCTAATGTTCCTGCATTGTTTAGTTAGAATAGTTTTCTCTGTAAACTGTTCCTTCGTTCCTAGTATGACATGCTTCTGTTTTAATAAACACTATTAAATATTCTAGTTTTTTTCTTATATGTGCTTTAGTATCACCAATTTTAATAGTAATTTCACTTAATTAGCTTAAAAAAAAAAAACTATCACTGTCCAAGGTTACAAGTGTGTGATTTGCCCCACTGGAAACTAAATATTTAATACTATGAAACTTTTATGCAAGAATATCATCACAGAAGTCTCTTGATAGCTCTTCATGTGAAAGTATTTCTGGAATACTAATTCAGTCTTGAATTCTACTTCTTTTTAATAACCTCATTTTTTTTAATGAATTCATTCAAATTGAAGACAAAAGGCTCAAATAAAAAATATACAATGCAGGAAAATTTAGACTTCCACATCCCCAAATGGGTTTACCTAAGTATTAGTAGAGACTGAATATTTTAAGATTCTTTTAAAGAGAAAATTAACATCTTAGTAAGGCATTACTTTATAAAATTTTATATTTGCATAATGTTAAATTAATACACACAGCTATATAAACTTCTTTATCTTTACAAAAACCAGTGGTTGTATACAAATTTGTTTGGAGTTAGAAGGAAAACTAAAACACCTTCAAATTTTACCTTCCCTCGCTTTATCTTCATTTTCTTGTCAACTTATCAGTTTAATTTGCTATATCAGCTTCATCTTACAGGTCCTTAAATGTATATATTCCTCAAGGTCTGATATTGTTTCTTTTTCCTTCTCTCTTTACTTTCAGACTTTCCAGTTCCTCAGAGGTTTAGCTAATCCCTGACAATATTTGCTTCAACCCTTTACCCTGAGAGCAGGCTCCAATTTTCAGATTATCAAATTCAACTTATCCACAGCCAGTTCATATTCATTTGCATTAAGGCAACAAAGATGTCCATTATTGTGTGGAAAGAATCCTGCCACTATGGTGATCAATATAGGCACTGTGAAAGTTAATGACAAACACATGAACATCATGTTGACTGAGAGAAAAACCGATCATGACTGTAATACTATAGGACAAAGTAGACACTGATAACTGTTAGGTATATAACGATGGTTATTCAGGTATAATAAAGGGCTTCCCCATTGGCTCAGTGGTAAAGAATAGCCTGCCCATATAGGAGGTGCAGGTTCGATCCCTGGGTGAGGAATATCCCCCTCAAGTAAGACATAGCAACCCACTCTAGTATTCTTGTCTCGGAAATCCCATGGACAGAGGAGCCTGGCGGGCTACAGTCCATGGAGCCACAGAAGAGTCAGACAGGACAATGACTAAACAATAACATTCAAGTATAAAATGGTTAAGACTAGAATAAAGGGACAATTTGTTGTAATAACGAATAAATGAAGTTGGGGAGAAAAATCATCAAAGCCTTAGAAAATTATCTTTGCATGGTATTATGCACTGAATTCAGAGAAGGCAATGGCACCCCACTCCAGTACTCTTGCCTGGAAAATCCCATGGATGGAGGAGCCTGGTAGCCTGCAGTCCATGGGGTCGCTAAGAGTCGGACACGACTGAGCAACTTCACTTTCACTTTTCACTTTCATGCATTGGAGAAGGAAATGGCAACCCACTCCAGTGTTCTTGCATGGAGAATCCCAGGGACGGGGGAGCCTGGTGGGCTGCCGTCTATGGGGTCGCACAGAGTCAGACACGACTGAAGCGACTTAGCAGCAGCTGCAGCATGCACTGAATGGTGTCCTCCCACAATTTATATGCTGAAGGCCTAACCCCCCAATATGTTAGGGTATGACTGTTTTGGGAGACAGGGCTTTTAAGGAGATGATTAAGTTAAAATGAGGTTGTTAGGGTGGACCTGAATCCAATCTGACTGCTGTTCTTATAATAAGGGAAAGTTTGGATATTTGGATGAAACTTGGATGAAAATTTGGATACACAAAGAGCACAAGGGAAGTGGATGCACTGAAGAAAGCCTATATGATTCAGCAAAAAGGCGGATATATGCAAACCAAGGAGAGAAGTCTTAGAAAAAAGTAAAGTTGCTGACACCTTGATTTAGCTTCTGTCCTTCAGAACTTGAGACATAAGTGTCTATAGTTAGAGCCATCCAGTCTCTGATACTTTATTATGGCAGCCTGGGAGGCTAACATGGGTGTCCATCAAAGGAGATGAAAATAACACATGATAGAACCCATTGAAAAGCAACAAGTAGTCTGACTCAGAAATGGGATTATTAGGGTTCGGATCAGTACATTTCAATCTACTTTAAATAATGTCTATGGGTTGTATTGTAGGTGTTAATTATGTCTTTTTAATGGTAAGGAAAACTATTCACTCTACATGTAAGAGATAAAGCATAGTTACACACTTTTATTAATTTTCAGCCTAAATGACCTTCCCTTGGCATTTTTTCATATTCTCTCTCTTGCCCATAGTTCTCTTACACTCTCTTCCCTCTCTATCACCAACTTCTTATCTCATTCTCTTCTAAGTTAAGTTTCTTAAAATAGTAGTTATAGTGTAAGTCAATTTTCTCAAAATAGTAGTTCATAAAATTAACCTGCATTCCCACTTAATCTCCATCATCTTTAAATCAGCATATGATTTCATGTCTGTGAACCTGTATTTCAGGGCTCTGTGCCAAGAAGTTGGGTATGAGACCAATTATGAGGCTGGAGCAGACATATGATTCAGCTGTTATTCTTTTCTTACTTTCAGCATTCCTCTGAATTTTATCTGAGAGAATCAGTACCAGACTCTAGCTAATACCAGTAGGCCCAATTTAATTCATTTATCATTGGATTCTCATGTACATAGACAATTGTTTATTAATTCCTTCTTCTTCATCCTCTTTTCTTCCTCAGATACTTTAATATAATCTTCTCCCTGCTTCTCTTACCCACTGACGTTTCTGAGTATGTCCCTTTTCTGCACTTCTCTGTTTTTCCACCTGTAGTTTATACACATTGGCCTCAATTTACCATCTGATTGTCAGATCTGTATTCTTAATATGCATCGTCCTTGGATCACTTCTCAAGGCTTCAAGCTATATCTTATACTGCTTGTTCTTCCTCCTTTCTCAATTTATATCTATTTCCAAATCATCTCCAAATCAACTTATTCCCTGAACTTAAAATCCAAATCATTGCTGGACCATTCCTCCTAAATGTGCCTTTAGCATTTGAGGGCATATGTGACTATATTTCCAATCTCAAAAGATGACTGCTGTCCACAAAGTCATCTCTATACCTTAGAGTCAGCCTATGCACAACCGGAAAATCACTTCACCTTTTCACCCCGAACTCATTCAGAATTAGCTCTGAGAAGTTGCTCACATATTCATTCTATTGCTGTGGTATGTACTCAAGAACTTTATGCAAATAGTAATTTTTAATATCATAACTCACCATATTTATGGGATCAACTGGTCCAATGCTGTTTACGTAAACATCAGTTTCAATTACTGTGGGCCTCACTGCAAAATACCAATACAAAGAACGTTCAAAGATATAATCAGAGGTGGTGTTAAATCTTATTTAAATAAGTCTTTACTAATCATTAATACTTTATCATTTTAGTTATAAAACATTTTGCACTATGAAATGAAGGAGCATGATTCATTATATAAACACAACAATCTTTTAAATCAATTATGTAACTAAAAAAGACCATTTTTGACTAAAAATATTTCAGCACATAGCCTAAAAATGTTAAAACTGTTCAAACCTTCCATGAAAATTAATAAAGTTAATTCAGTTAAAATTGTTAGATGACTTACTCTGCAACAGTTATAGAATTTAGGATCGGATGGATTTTAGAACCTAAATACTGTTATGTGAGCCTATGCATGTGCACATGTTCAGTCGCTTCAGTCGTGTCCGATTCTTTGCAACTGTATGCACTGTAGCCTGCCAGGCTCCTCTGTCCATCGTATTCTCCAGGCAAGAGGGAGTGGGTTGCCATGCCCTCTTTCAGGGGATCTTCCCAACCCAGGGATCAAACCCATGTCTCCTGCATTACAGGTGAATTCTTTACTGCCAAGCCACCTGGGAAACCTGTTAATCTATTTAGTGCATATCAGTGGTGTGCTAGCAAATGTTACCAAGCTTACTCTTAGAGATGAGTAAAAAAGCCCTGATTTGTATCTTTTGCTGATTTCAATGTTGCAAATACTCCCACAATAACTGATGTAGAGATACCACTGTGAAGTCACTGAGTGCAGAGTGGGGACAATATGTAATTAGTGGCTATTGTGAGCCAATATAAACCAGTTCCAGCAATACTAGAATTTGAAGCACAGTTATGATGATCAAAGGAGGTGATGAATGTAAAGCATCTACCTCTAGGTCTGATTCTTATCAGGAGCATAATCGGTGTATATACACCCCTTTCTTCCCTTGTTAACAATATTCCTTTGGATTGTTTACAGTTGGCTCCAAGGAAAGGTGTATTTTCATCTAACTCTCAGAGTATACTATATAGCCACCACTGTGAACTTCATCTGTTGTATTTTGTACGCAGCCATTTGTGCTTTCTGAGTTAGTCTTTAAATGTCTATAGTCTTATATTCTATCAAAATGTGTAGCACGGGTCAGCCTTTTAAACATTTACTGAATTATATGGTTAACTAATACACTCTATAGTAAATATTTTGTGATTGCTAAATAGCGATTGTGATTTAGGCTTTCTACCTTTGTCAGGTATTTTTGGCTTCCTATAATGAGATTTACCATAGTAATGATAATTTACATTCATGAGATTTTTTTGTTTACTATGAAAAACATTTTCACATAGTTTCTTTTTATTCCCTACTCCCCCAAAGGTTCATTTATTGATTCCACAAATACTTGTTGAGGAATACATGTAAGGGTTTCATAAGTAGACAAGAAGGGAACAAACGTTGTGAGAAAAAATCTATAATAGATCTCAAAGAGATTTACATAGAGATAATGCAAATTAAAGCAGAAAAACCACCGTATACATTAAAAGTTTCTAAAGTAAGCATGTTTCTAGTAATATTTATTCAGTATCCTTTCTGGATAACTTTATGTGATTTCCCTTTCTGGCCCAGTGTTTATCATTCTTACAATGCAAACACTATATTAGACCTGGCAGGATGAATCTTCTTGAATATGTAGCTGAGTCTGCCTGTCTGATTCCCTTGCCTGTCCCAAATCTCCCTGTCTTGGTAACCTACTCTGGCAGAGCTTCGAGGCTGGTAAGCTTCCATGGAAAACTTGAGGCATTTTGAGAAACAGTGCTTATATTATTTTAAAACCATATTTATTTTTAATCTTTGAAATTATAAATAGTTTCAGCAGGCAAAACTACAGGTTTCTGTACTTGAGTGCTCAGTTGCTCAGTCCCGCTCTTTACATCTCACTCTGCGACACCATGGACTGTAGCCTGCCAGGCTCCTCTGTCCATGGGATTTTCCATGCAAGAATACTGTAGGGGGTTGCAATTTCCTCCTCCAGGCGTAGGCTTCTAGATTTACACAATACATGACAATGTAATTGGATCTACTAACCAACAATTAGATTTCTTAAATAAAAGTAGGTCTTGTAAAGTAGAGAAGGTTTTATAGCTTAACTGATGACTTCTAAATGAGTTCTCTCAATCAGCTGCCATTTATTTTTGACTAGCTATGAGTTGTAAGTGTTCCCTGGTGGCTCAGAGGATAAAGCATCGGCCTGCCATGCAGGAGACTCGGGTTTGATCCAGGGGTTTGATCCCTGGGTTGGGAAGATCCCCTGGAGAAGGAAATGGCAACCCACTCCAGTATTCTTGCCTGGAGAATCCCATGGATAGAGGAGCCTGGCGGGCTACAGTCCATGGGGTCACAAAAAATATCATATTATTAAGCTAATTATAACTATATTCAGAGTGGTTTTATGCAAGTCAATTAATAACAAGACAATAGGTTGATTAGTTTCATTTGCAAGTACATTTTTTACTAGTTATAAGCAATTAAGTGCAGTGTACATGTCTTATTTGATTGGATTTTTGGTTCACCTGATAAACCAACAAACACTGAATACCTGCTCTTTATTGCATGATACTTGGGGCTGAACTTAGTCTATACCAAGAACTAAATGATTCTTGAGGACATTATTGGGCTTCCCTGATAGCTCAGTTGTAAAGATTCCACCTGCAGTGCAGGAGACCTAGATTCAATTTCTGGGTTGGGAAGATTCCCTAGAGAAGAGAAAGGCTATCCACTCCGGTATTCTGGCCTGGAGAATTCCATTGACTGCACAGTCCATGGGCTCACAAAGAGTCAGACACGAATGAACAACTTTCACTTTCACTTTCAATAATTAAAAATGTGAGCATCTTTTCATCCGCCTGTTGACCAGCTATACGTATTCTTTGGAAAAATGTCTATATACGTCTTCTGCCTATTTTTGGATTGGGTTACTTGTTTTTTTCAATATTGAGTTGTAGATACTGTTTGTATATTTTGGATATTAACTCCCCATTGGACACATCACTGCCCATATTTTCTCCTATTCCATAGGTAGTCTTTTTGTTTTGTCAGTAATTTCCTTTGCTGTGCAGAAGCTTTTAAATTTAATTAGGTACCAATTATTTATATTTTGCTATTATTTATTTTTCCTCAGGGTACTAATCTAAGAAAATATTGCTACAATTTATGTCAGAGAATGTTTTGCCTATGTTCTCTTCTAGGAGTTTTATGTTGTCATGTTTTTCGTTTAGGTCTTTAAGCCATTTTGAGTTAATTTTTCTGTATGGTATGAGGGAGTGTTCTAATTTCACTGATTTATAAGTAGTTGTCAAGCTTTTTCCAATACCAGTTTTTGAAGAGACTTAAGTCATTTAATATATATACTCTGAGATGAAAAGATAAAATGCTACTTTGCACTGTACATTTTGTTGTTGCTGTTCAGTTGTTAAGTCCTGTCCGACTCCGTGACCCCATGCACTGCAGCATGCCAGACTTTCCTGTCCTTCACTGTCTCCCAAAGTTTGCTCAAACACGTGCCCATTGAGTCACTCAACCATCTCATCCTCTGTCACCCCTTCTCCTCTTGCCTTCAATCTTTCCTAGCCTCAGGGTCTTTCCAGTGAGTCAGCTCTTCATACCAGGTGGCCAAAGTATCAGAACTTCAGCTTCAACACCAATCCTTCCAATGAATATTCAGTGTTGATTTTCTTTAGGATTGACTGGTTAAATCTCCTTACTGTCCAAGGAACTCTCAAGAGTCTTCTTGAATGCCACAGTTTGAAAGCACCAGTTCTTCTGTGCATACATGACTACTGGAAAAACCATACATGACTATATGGACCACCCAACATCCATACATGACTACTGGAAAAACCATAACTTTGACCATATGGACCACTGTTGGCAAAGTGATATCTCTGCTTTTTAATATGCTGTCTAGGTTGTCATAGCTTTCCTTCCAAAAGAAAGTGTCTTTTAATTTCATGGTTGCAGTCACCATCCAAAGGAATTTTGGAGACTGAGAAGAGAAAATCTGTCACTATTTCTACTTTTTCCCCATCAATTTGCCATGAAGTTATGGGACAGGATGTCATGATCTTAGTTTTTTTGAATACTGAGTTTTAAGCCAGCTTTTTCACTCTCTTTTTTAACCCCCATAAAGAGGCTCTATAGTTAAATAAAAATTAATTAAGTAAGCTTGAATTTAAATGTGCTTGCTTAGCCATACTAACATAATTCAATACTCAGTAGTCAATAACCATTTTCAATATTCAATACTCATAAATATAAGGCTATTATTAATATATATGACATATAATTAATACATATAAATTTAATTATTGAGAGTGTCTTATTAGAGGAAAAAACACTGATCTCTAATTCTGAATAAATGTCTCCTTAGGCAGAAGGCTGAGCAACTTATCCCTGGGCTTATACCTAATCAGGGGTAAAGAAAAAGAGGACTGGTAAGATTTAAAGAAAGAGAAGCAGTGGAGTCTTTACACACTCACACTTTAGAATGGCTCAGTTCAGTTCAGTTGCTCAGTCATGTCCGACTCTTTGCAACCACATGGACTGCAGCACTCCAGACTTCCCTGTCCATAACCAACTCTTGGAGCTTGCTAAAACTCATGTCCATTGAGACAGTGATGCCATTCAACCAACTCATCCCCTGTCATACCTTTCTCCTCCCGCTCTCAGACTTTCTGAGCATCAGGGTCTTTGCAAATGAGTCAGTTCTTTGCATCAGGAGGCCAAAATATTGGAGTTTTAGCTTCAGCATCAGTACTTCCAATGAATATTCATGACTGATTTCCTTTAGGATTGACTGGTTTGAGCTCCTTACCATCCAAGGGACTCTCAAGATTCTTCTCCAACACCACAGTTCATTTCTTAGGGGCTTAGCTTTCTTTATACTCCAACTCTCACATCCATACAGGACACTGGAAAAAACATAGTTTTGACTAGATGGACCTTGGTTGGCAAAGTAATGTCTCTACTTTTTAATATGCTGTATAGGTTGGTCATAACTTTCCTTCCAAGGAGCAAGCATCTTTTAATTTCATGGCTGCAATCACCATCTTCAGTGATTCTGGAGCCCCCCAAAATAAACTCTGTTATCATTTCCATCATTTCCCCATCTAATTCCCATGAAATGATGGGACCAGATGCCATGATCTTAGTTTTCTGAATATTGAAATTTAAGCCAATTTTTCACTCTCCTTTTTCACTTTCATCAAGAGGCTCTTTAGTTGTTCTTCACTTTCTGCCCAGAGAAGGCAATAGCAACCCACTCCAGTACTCTTGCCTGGAAAATCCCATGGGCGAAGGGGCCTGATAGGCTGCAGCCCATGGGGTCACAAAAAGTCAGACACGACTGAGCGACTTCACTTTCAATTTTCACTTTCATGCATTGAAGAAGGAAATGGCAACCCTCTCCAGTGTTCTTGCTTGGAGAATCCCAGGGATAAAGGAGCCTGGTGGGCTGCGTCTAAGGGGATGCACAGAGTCAGACATGACTGAAGCGACTTAGCAGCAGCAGCACTTTCTGCCATAAGGGTGGTGTCATCTGCATATCTGAGGTTACTGATATTTCTCTGAGCAATCTTGATTCCAGCTTGTGCTTCATACTGCTCAGTTTTTCTCATGATGTACACTGCATATATGATAAATAAGCAGGGTGACAATATACAGCCTTGATGTATTCCTTTCCTGATTTGGAACCAGTCTGTTGTTCCATGTCCAGTTCTAACTGTTGCTTCCTGACCTGCATACAGATTTCTCAGGAGGAATGTCAGGAGGGTCTTTGCAAATGAGTCAGTTCTTTGCATCAGGAGGCCAAAATATTGGAGTTTTAGCTTCAGCATCAGTACTTCCAATGAATATTCATGATGGTCTGATATTTCCATCTCTTTAAGATTTTTCAACAGTTTTCTGTAATCCACACAGTCAGACTTTGGCATAGTCAATAAAGCAGAAATAGATGTTTTTCTGGAACTCTCTTGCTTTTTCCATGATCCAGCGGATGTTGGCAATTTGATCTCTGGTTCCTCTGCCTTTTCTAAATGCAGCTTGAACATCTGGAAATTCACAATTCATGTACTGTTGAAGCCTGGCTTGGAGAATTTTGAGCATTACTTTGCTAGCATGTGAGATGAGTGCAATTGTGCAGTAGTTTGAACATTCTTTGGCCTTGCCTTTCTTTGGGATTGGAATGAAAACTGACCCTTTCCAGTTTGTGGCCACTGCTGAGTTTTCCAAATTTGTTGGCATATTGAGTGCAGCACTTTCACAGCATCATCTTTTAGGATCTGAAATAGCTCAACTGGAATTCCATCACCTTCACTAGCTTTGTTCATAGTGATGCTTCCTATGGCCCACTTGACCTCACATTCCAGGATGTCTGGCTCTAGATGAGTGACACACCATCGTGATTATCTGGGTCATGAAGATCTTTTTTGTACAGTTCTTCTGTGTATTCTTGCCTCCTCTTCTTAATATCTTCTGCTTCTGTTAGGTCCATGCAATTTCTTTCCTTTATTGTGCTCATCTTTGCATGAAATGTTCCCTTGGTATCTCGAATTTTCTTGAAGAGATCTCTAGTCTTTCTCATTCTATTGTTTTCTTCTATTTCTTTGCATTGACCACTGAAGAGGGCTTTCTTATCTATCCCTGCTATTCTTTGGAACTCTGCATTCAAATAGGTATATCTTTCCTTTCTCCTTTGCCTTTCACTTCTCTTCTTCTCTCAGTTATTTGTAAGTCCTCCTCAGACAACCATTTTGTATTTCTTTTTCTTGGGGATGGTCTTGATCACTGCCTCCTGTACAATGTCACAAACCTCCATCCATAGTTCTTCAGGAACTCTGTCTATCAAATCTAATTCCTTGAATCTATTTGTCACTTCAACTGTATATTCATAATGGGTTTGATTTAGGTCATACCTTATTGGTCTAGTGGTTTCCCCTACTTTTTCAATTTAAGTCTGAATTTTGCAGTAACAAATTTGTGATCTGGGCCACAGTCTGCTCCCGGTCCTGTTTTTGCTGACTTTATAAGCTTCTCCATGTTTGGCTGCAAAGAATATAATCAATGTGATTTCAGTATTGACCATCTGGTGATGTCCATGTGTAGAATTTTCTCTTGTGTTGTTGGAAGAGGGTGTCTAGGATATTTTATTTTCTTATGGGTACCATTCACATAAAAGGAACATACCTGGACCAGATACAACTTGCCAATTTTTTGGCCACTAGCAGTACATATATCCAGACTAAATTGTTGATGAAAGTAGGTAACACAGGTGAAAGATATAGAGAAGCATCCTCAATTCCAAGTCAAGGAAATGAGCAATTTAAAATGCCTATGAACAACAGCAAAAGCATTCCTATACTCCTACCTATAAAATAATCATTATGTATATGTTTGCTTCTCAACTTAAAAATGCAGATGTGAGTTCTATGCTATTCTTTGATCACTCTTCCCCTTGGTATATATGTTCTGTCATTGTACAGCAATAGTGTCTAAACAAAATACAGTGGCTTAGAACTTGTACCTGCCCCACAGGGAATTAAATCAGACAACCCATAATCAACTCTCCCTCAAGGCATGTACTAATTCCTAAATTGTGTATGTGCACATGTGATGCTGAGGAAACAAATATTAAATCAGCTTCTGAACTCTAAATTAATATGTAGAGATCTCAGCTATTTAGAGAAGTCTAGGGCCACCAAGGAGAGGGAATCCTAGTACAACCCCCAGGCTATAAGTTGAGAAATTTCAAATGACTGTGCTCTAGGAGAAATAAAAGTTTTACAAAATGAAATACACCAATTTTGGCCAAATGAAGTTTGGCCAAACTCACCCTGACTACACAAGCAAAATTACATCAACTTTGCAGGAAATAACATCATCTAGAATATCTATTGTTTTTAATATGTCATGGCATTCAATAAAAAATTAACACACATTTCATGAAAGAGAAGTAAATCACCTTTAACCAAGACATAAAATTTTCAAAAAATTTTTGAAAGTTACACAAATAACAAGTTATTGTGATTATCAGAGACTTTAATACAACTATGAGAAAATAGATGAGATGATGTCAAATTTGATAAAA
This sequence comes from Bubalus bubalis, assembly GCF_019923935.1. Taxonomy (NCBI): domain Eukaryota; kingdom Metazoa; phylum Chordata; class Mammalia; order Artiodactyla; family Bovidae; genus Bubalus; species Bubalus bubalis. The sequence goes on along the minus strand of NC_059163.1, from coordinate 52,680,724 downwards.
TGCCTAAAGTTGATTTAAAAGTTATTAATGTTTAAAAGTGATTTTCAACAGAAATAATCAAAGAAAATGGAGTAATGTGTATAAATTTTGAAAAGGCAATAATAGCCATTCTGGGGTTTCGCATACATTGAAAATATGATTAAAAACTGAAGGCCACACAAAAGTATTTTCATATAAAAACTGAAGTAAATTTTTGCCAGGAGACTTACACCAAAAGAAATACTATAGGGCATATGTTTCTAAATGGAAATACAGTACTGAAAAGAAGAAACAATATCAGAAAGAGTAATTTCTTGGTTAAAGTTAATTGTTGTTCAACATTTAAAAATAATAGTTTCTTTTAGTATTTCAAAATATAGACTGAAAATATGTGAATGTAATAGCAAAAAAAATAAGGACTAGAGTTTATGTAGTAAATGGCTTGCGAGGTCCTTAAATCATGTTAAGTTACTAATGTATGAGTAAATCTAATAAAGAAGGCATATTTTAATCACTAAAATTGATAAACAATTGTACATATAATAAGATAATGTCAAAAGAAAATAAAATTATAACTAGATGATGAATTCAAAAGAGGGAATGAACTGAGGGAAAATAAAATCTGGATAAAATTGATCGTACAACAACAACAAAAAAAAACAGAGCCAATATATTGGAAACCATGCAACCCCTCACTCACCACCAACCAAATATACACCACCCACAACAATGAATCCATTCAAAGTTGAGGTTTTGCTCTACTGACATAAGAAATACTGATAAACTAGTAATCTTACAAAACACTCATAAACAGCAAAAAGAAATAGGAAAACAGCAAGGAAAGGATCCATACCAAAATGTTGAAGAAATAAGAAATCAAGATCCAATGCAAATTAACTGTGGAAAATCCCCTCAATACACATAAGCAGGAAGTTAAAAAAAAAAAAAAAAAAAAAAACAAGTACACATAGTCAAGCAATCACTCTGTGATAAGAAAAACTTCCTTGTATCAGAAATTCAGAAACTAAAAATGTGCCATTCCCCAAACACAAACACATACATAGGAAGAGATGAATAGGAAATTTATTGAACTTAGGAAAGAAATGGAATACAATATCATAAGATATAAAAATAAATAAATAAACTAAAAATAATGAATAAAAAACAAGGAAAATATCAAGAGAATATAAATGAGGTAAAGAAAGAATTCAAAGAGAATGAAAGAAAATAGAAAGCTATGATTAACACATCTGTAATTGTAGCTTAAAAAGAAAACCAAAACAGTTAAAGAAAATCAATATTCAACACTATAATGCAATAAATAAATAAATCTATCCAGAGATGAAAGAAAACCTGAAATTGCATTTTAAAAAGACATTGATTACCCAGAAAAAATGTTACCCAAAATGAAAAACTCTAAGATACATCTTAACGAAAGTATCCAGCTGAAAGGCAAAGAAAAATCCATAAAGTCCTCTAGCTTTCATAAAACAGAGATTGAATCAATAACCAGGGCAAGAAAATTGTATTGGCATCAGATTTTCTCAAAAATGACACTACAACTCAACTTCAAAAACAATAAACCTAATTAAAAAACAGACAGAGAAACTGAATAGATGTTTTTCCAAAGAAGACACACATATGAAAAAAATGTCCAGCATCACTAATATCAAGGAAATACAAATCAAAACCATACTGAGTTATCACCTCATGTCTGCAAGAGGGCTTTATCAAAATAACGAGAAATAACAAGTGCTAGTGTGGATGTAGAGACAAAGAAGCCCTAGTGTATTGCTGTAAGTGTGTGTGCTCAGTCACTCAATCATGTCTAACTCTTTGTGGTCCCATGGACTGTAACCCACCAGGCTCCTCCGTCCATGGAATTTCCAGGCAGGAATACTGGAGCAAGTTGCCATTTCCTACCCCAGGGGATGTTCCCGACCCAGACTTTGAACCCATATCTCTTGTGTCTCTAGCATTGGTGATAGGTTCTTTACCACTAGCACCATCTGGGAAACCCAGGGAACTATTTGTAGGAATGTAAATTGGTAGAGCCACTTTACAGGAAATAGTCTGGAGAGTGTTTAAAAAATTAAAGATAGTTATTCTGCCCATTTTTTAATTGGTTGTTCATTTTTGATGCTGAGTTATATGAGATGGTTATATGTTGGATACTAAACCCTTATCAGTCAGATAATTTGCAAATATTTTTTTTTCCTATTTAGTAGTTTCCCATTTTGTTTTTGATTTCCTTTGCTGTGCAGAAGTTTTAAGTTTAATTAGGCCTCATATGTTTAGTTTTTCTTTTATTTCCTTTGTTTTAGGAGACAGATCTGAAAAAATATTGCTATGATTTATGTCAAAGACTAACATACTTGTGTTTTCCTCTAGGAGTTTTATAGTTTCCCATCTTACATTTAGGCATTTAATTCATTTGGAGATGTTCAACATCACTAGCCATGTTGCCATTTGCAACAATATGGGTAGATTTTGAGGGTATTATGCTAAGTGAAACAAGTCAGAGTAAAACAAAGTAAATTTAATCTCATATGTATAATCTAAAAAACAGACAAACAACCCCTCCCCCCTGCCAAATGCTGACTAATAGATACAGAAAACAGTTAATTGGCAGAAAGGAGAGTGGTGGGTTAGGGACAAAATAGGTGAAAGGGATTAAGATGTACAAACCTACATTTATAGAACGAATAATTCATGGGTATATAATAGAAAGCATAAAGAATATGATCAATAATAGTTTTACATTTTATGGGACCAGACAATTGCTAAATGTATGATGGTGACCATTTCATAATGTAAAGAAACTCCAACCACAAAGTAGTACACTTGACACAATATTGTACCTCAAATATATATATTTTTAAAAGAAACACACAAAGCACGTCAACTCTGAAACAGTCTAATAAAAGAAAACTCAGTGAAAGAAAGCCTGAATGAAGAATATCATATGCAGCCAATGTGTCCTTCAAGCACTGGGTCAATGAAAAAAGAGTTTTCAACGCAGAAAAACTTCTAAAAATATATACTAGATTGGAGAGAACTGGGAAAATAGCAGGAAAAAAATGCTAATGATGAGCCTTTTAACACATATCCATGCAGATCAAATACTAAAACAAAGATTGAGACAAGGATGTGAGACTATTTACAATTGTTATATGTTGTTGTAAAGCAGAAAATATGTTAACTAAAAATAATAAAGCATTGGAGAGGAAAAATTAAAACCTAGAAAAAGCTGGCTGTTTCTTGGATAATAGGTGGGAGTTAAATTATACCAAAATCATCTGATAATAGAAAGATCAAAGACTTTTAAAAAGGGGACTAAGCCCATTAGGAAAGTTAAAACTATAAAGGTAAAGTAGAACAAAAATATAAAGCTTTGAAAATACTAAAATATAAACATTATCAATTAAAGTGCAAATAATCCAATCTCATATAGAAAGACAGTAACTATGACTAAAATGTTATGAAAGAATTGAGAACAAACCTATCAGTCATATTGACAAATATAATGGAATCAAATGATCTGTTAAAAGAAAAAAAAAACAAATTGTCTATATCTTGGACTACAGAACAAGACCTAATGACATGGTGCATACAAATGACATAGCTAAAACAAAGTGATCAACAGAGGCAAAAATTAATGAGGACAAAAAGATACAGGCAAGTGGAAACAATAAGAATACTAGGATTAGCAATATCTTGATATCAGATAAAGGAAAATGTAAGTCAAAAAGCCTTGTGATCTGCTATGCTCAGTCATGTCTGACTCTTTGAGATCCCATGGACTGTAGCCCATCAGGCTCCTCTGTCCATGGGATTTTCCAGGCAAGAACACTAGAGCAGGTTGCCATTTCCTCCTCCAGGGAATCCTCCCAACCCAGGCACTGAACCCATGTCTCTTGTGTCTGTTGCAGTGGCAAGCAGTTTTTATTCTTTACCACTGAGCCATCAGGGAACCCCCAAAAACCTTATAGGCGTGACAAATAGCTGACAAATAAGTTCTCTTTTCAGTGTTTAAATCCACAAGTCAGTATGAAGCTATAACACAAAATATTTCTACACTAAATAAAATGCAGCCACCTTTGCTTCTCTGGTGGCTCAGCAGTAAAAGAATCTGCCTGCAATTCAGGAGATGCAGGTTCAATCTGGAAGGGTCTGGAAAGGCCCCTGGAAAAGGAAATGGCAACTCTTCCCAGTATTCTTGCCTGCAAAATCCCATGGACAGAAACCTGGTGGGTTACAGTCCATGAAGTCACAAAAGAGTCAGACACAATGACTAAACAAAAACAAACAACATTTATGAGGTAAAATATACAGGGAAGAAGAAGAAGAAAAAAAAAAGGAAACACAAATAGTAACACACCAAAACTTAAAGAGGGGAAATAAATCATTAAATTTCAAGCTCAAAAAACACAATACAAAATAAAATAAACAATATAAAATGAAGGTTATAATAAAGACAGAGTAGGAATTATGACGTAGTTAATAGAAAACCACTAGAATGCATTTGCTATTATAATAAATGGAAATCCTGAAAAAATCTACTACTCATAATTTTCATGATTAGAAAAAATGGGGTAATAATACAAAATATGAAGTAGGAAATAACAAATGGGAACTAAACATTGAAGCAGAGAAAAAAAATGATCAAAAGATTAACTATTTCCAAATAGCACAAGACCTGGATGAATTTATATTTAATTCTACCAAATTTCCAAGAGTCAGACAATGCCAACACCTGGACAAAGAAAGTGTTAGACCTTTGTTGAGCATCTTTTCACATGCCTCTTGGCCATCTGTATGTCTTCCTTGGAGAAATGTCTATTTAGATCTGCCATTTTTTTGATTGGGTTGTTTGCTTGTTTTATATTGAGCTCCATGATCTGTTCATATATTTTGGAAATTAATCCCTTGTTAGTAAATTCATTTGCAAATATATTCTCCAACTCTGAGGGATGTTTTTTCGTTTCGTTTATGGTTTCTTTTGCTGTGCCAAAGCTTTTAAGTTTAATTAGGCCCCATTCAACATCATTGTTTACTAGAGAAATACAAATCAAAACTACAATGAGGTATGATCTCACCCCAGTCAGAATGGCCATCATCAAAAAATCTACAAACAATAAGTGCTGGGGAGGGTGTGGAAACAAGGGCATATACACTGTTGGTGGGAATATAAATTGATACAGCCACTGCAGAGAACAGCATGGAAACTCCTTTAAAAACTCAGAGGGTAACAGGCAGGAAGGCCAGGGGTCTCCAAAAGGAGGAAATAGGCTGCAAGTGTCAGACATTTTTATCTCTCTTAATCAGCAGGAGGAAACAAACTAGCGAAATTTTTTTCCTTCTCTATACAAATTTAAAAGGAGGTTTCTCTTAAAATACTGTGTTGCCATAATGATACCTGGTTTCACCTGAAGTTAACTATTCTCAAACCTTGAGTTAACCAATGCATTTTTCTTATGGGAGTGTTTGTCTTAAGCTATGCTAATGTACTATGCGTTTACCCCAAACTCTGTCTTCAAGTCAGGTTCCTCCTGGCTTAGAACCTACTTGACAAACCAATATGTTATACTCGGATATTATTCCCCTAATCTATGTAAACAAAACTATTTGTATGGTAATCTGCCCTTCTACAAGATTCAAGTCAATCATTTTATGGCCTGAGATGAATCATCTGGTGCCAAGATTATTCCAAAATGCATTTTATGGATGAGGGGCCTGGTGCCATTCTGAGTTTTAAGACATTCCTTTCTTTCATTAACAGACTGCTAGTCACTATATAACATCCAGTTGAAGACTAGCAGGGGGGTACTATTTCTGCCTCCTTCTGATGCTATGTCAGAAGCTTTCTCTATCTCCTTTATACTTTAATAAAACTTTATAACACAAAAGCTCTGAGTGATCAAGCCTCGTCTCTGGCCCCAGATTGAATTCTTCTCCTCTGGAGGCCAAGAATCCTGGCGTATTTTCGTTCAGCAACAACCTTTCAAATCCGAAATAGAGCTACCGTACGATCCAGAAGTCCCACTCCTGGGTAGATATCTGGAGAATAGCATGATTTGAAAAGATTCATGTAGCCCAATGTTCTTTTCATTTTTGTTTAGTTGCCAGATCATGTCTGACTCTTTTGTGACCCCATGGACTGTAGCCTGCCAGGCTCCTCTGTCTGTGGGATTTTCTGGGGAAGAATAACTGGAGTGGGTTGTCATTTCCTTCTCCAGGGGATCTTCCCAACCTAGGGATTGAACCTGCATCTCCTGCATGCATTTCCTGCATTGCAGATGGATTCTTTTAATGCTAAGCCACCAGGGAAACCCAACCCCAATGTTTAGTGCAGCACTATTTACAACAGCTAGGACAAGGAAACAGTCTAAATGTCCATCAACAGGGCGAATGGATAAAGAAGATATGGTACATATATACAATAGAATATTCCTCAGCCATAAAAAATAAATAAATAAAGCCATCTGCTGCAACATGGATGAATCTAAAGATTGTTATACTCAGTGAAGTAAGTCTGACAGAAGGAAATAAAGATTATATGATATCGCTTATATATGGAATCTAAAAAGAATGTACAAATGAACCTATTCACAAATAGAAATAGAGTCACAGATGTAGACAACAAACTGATGGTTCCCAAGGGGGAAACAGGTGGGAGGGATGGAGGGATAAATTGGAAAAAATTGAAATTCACATATATACACTACTATCTATAAAATAGATAACTAATAAGAATCTAATAAATAGCACAGAGAACTCTACTCAATACTCTGCAATGACCTATATGGAAATAGATCTAAAAAAGCATGGATATATGTATACATATAACTGACACACTTTGCTGTAGAGCAGAAATTAACACAACATTATAAATCAACTATACTCAAATAAAAATTAATTTTAAAAAGTGGTAGACCTTTGAGAATGAAGGAAAATACCCTTTCATGAAACAAATGTAAAAGGATAACAAAACATATGAAAATGTTACTCAAAAATAAAATGGAAGATGAATATCACTTATAAATACCAATGCAAAATACTAAATAATATATTAGTAAGCAGAATCCAACACCTTGATAAGTGTCTTAGTCCAGAATTCAAACATCTTTATCTTTAGTAAGATCAGTATCTTACTAAAATATCAATATTTAGTAAGAATTTGTAAGAAAGTAAGAATTAGTAAGAAACTATTGATCCAGAATTCAAATAGTTTCAATTACTATTATATACCATACTAATAGATTTAAGGAGGGTAAAACTCAAACTTATGTCCATAAATGTTGAAAAAGACTGAAAAATTTCAACATTGATTCTTGATTTTAAAACTAAATCAAGTGAATCAAGGGATAAGTTCTTAATGTGACTATTCATATAAAGGAATACTTGAATCATTTCCCTAAGAATGAGAACAAGGAAAAGTTACTCATTATCTCCATTATAATTTATTATATTAGACTATGAGACATTGTAATGTTTTTAGACAAGAGAATTCAATTCGTTTCATATGAATTGGTAAAGAAAAAAGATTTTTTTGCATATGGTATGATAGTAAAATTTTGAAAAGAAATAATGCTTAAACTAATAAAAATTGATTAAGGTGAAAACATATAAAATAAACATTCATAAATCAATAGCACTGAAATACAAAGACAATAATCAGAGGATATTATGTTTGAGGAACTATCATTTACAGAAGAAAAACTTAAATGTTTAGGATTCAATTTAACAAATGTGACAAAAATCAATGACTAAATCTTAAAACATTCCAGAGAGATAGAAAATAAGCATGAAGATTCAGAAAGACAGCCCATGTTCCTGTTGTAAATGACTCAATATTATAAAGATGCTAGTTCTCCCAAAGTTAATTCATAAGTTTGACAGAATCTCAATAAAAATACCAAAAAATCTTTTTCAAGTGGAACTAAACTTGTTGTTCCTATATACAGGAATAAACCATATATATATATATATATATAAAGACACACAATAGCCAGGAAAACTTAAAAGGAAAAACAAACTAAAGTGAAAATATGAGGTGGGGCCAGCTTTAGGGCAGGCATTAAAATACTTTAAAGGCATTACAAGTACCAAAATACTGTTGAATCTCTACTGTTAATGTAGTGTAGTGGCAAATAAATAGAAAAACAAGTAAGAAAATGGAATAGAAAGGTCATAAATAACCAAAATACATAAGAAAATACATTATACAGTTGACATCTCAAAATGGAAGCAAAGATTGACTCTTTAATAAATCATGCTGAGTCAACAGAAAAGCCATTTGAAAAAGATAAAAATTAGATTCGTACTTTTTACACCATACACAGGATAAAGTTTGAGTGCATTAGGGAATTAAATGAAATAAAACCATACAAATGCTTAAAGTAAACATAGATGGATTCCATTCAAAGTGGAATATAATCAGTAACACTGAAACCAAACTGGAAAAAAATGGGTAAAATAACAACACCGAATGGGGATAGGAAAGAACAGAACTAAGTAATTTTGGGAAACAGTGTTTTCATTACATACTTCAAAGATAAACACAAAACTAATTGTATATGAATGTTTTATTCATGTTAGTTAATTTTTAATAGACCTATTAAAATTATAGAACCACTTTATGTATTTATTAGAATTGAACAAATAAGAAAATATACTATGTGAAGATGAGAACCAGGTACCTATTTGTTGGAAAAAAGAAGTTACAAATAAGGAAAAGTGAAAGGTTTGGACTCATGGTTCATAAAACATGTACACATGGATACACACAGGAATGTGTGAATGTGTAGGTAGAACATATATTTTCTCCATCTGTCCAATGAAGTCAAGAAGCAATGACCCTCAATATTAATGAATATACGAAGGACCCTTGTAGGGGTGTCTGACATTGGCGACCCCATGGACTTATACAGTCCATGGAATTCTCCAGGCCAGAGTACTGGAGTGGGTAGCCTTTCCCTTCTCCAGGGGATCTTCCCAACCCAGGTCTCCCATATTGTAGGCAGATTGTTTACCAGCTGAGCCACAGGGGAATCCCAAGACTACTAGAGTGGGTATCCTATCCCTTCTCCAGGGGATATTCCCAACCCAGGAATCCAACCAGGGTCTCTTGAATTGCAGGCAGATTCTTTACTAACTGAGCTATCAGGGAAGCTTCCTTCATAGCTCAGTTGGTAAAGAATATGCCTGCAAAACAGGAGATCCAGGTTTGATTCCTGAGTTCGGAAGATTCCCTGGAGAAGGAAGAGGCTACCCACTCCAGTACTCTTGCCTGGAGAATGGTATGGACAGACGAGCCTGGCAAGCTACAGTCCATGGGGTCGTGAGAGTCGGATGACTTAGTAACTAAACCACTACCACCACCAAGAACCCAGATCTTGGTTTCTAAATATCATTCTACAAAAAGTAGAATCAGGGTCTTCTGTAATGAGTCGGCTCTTTGCATCAGATGGCCAAAGTATTGGAGCTTCATCTTCAGCATCAGTCCTTCTAATGAATATTCAAGGTTGACTTCACTAAGGATTGAATGGTTTGATCTCCTTGCAGTTCAAGAAACTCTAAAGGGTCTTCCCTAGCACCACAATTCAAAAGCAGCAATTCTTTGGTGTTCAGCCTTCATTAGGGGGCTTCACTCTTTGCTCAGTCGGTAAAGCTGATAAATCAGCCTGCAATAAAGGGGATCAGGGTTCGATTTCCAGGCAGGTAAGATCTCCTGGAGAAGGAAATGGCAACCCACTCCAGTATTCTTGCCTGGAGAATCCCATGGAGAGAGGAGTCTGGCAGGCTACAGTCCATGCAGTCACAAGAGTCAAACATGACTTAGCGACTAAACCACCACAGCCTTATTTATGGTTCAACTTTTTCATCCATACATGACTACTGGAAATGTCAAAGGTCCCTTTGACTATAGGGACCTTTGTTAATAAAGTGAGGTCTCTGCTTTTAATAAACCGTCTAGGTTTCTCATAGCTTTTCTTCCAAGGAGCAAGCGTCTTTTAAATTTGTAGCTGCAGTCACCATTTACAGTGATTTTGGAGCCCAAGAAAATAAAATCTGTCACTGCTTCCACATTTTCCCCTTCTATTTGCTGTGAAATGATGAGACCAGATACCATGATCTTAACTTTTTGAGTGTTGAGTTTTAAGCCAGCATGTTCACTCTCCTCTTTCACCCTCATCAGGACACTCTCTGCTTTCTGCCATTTGAGTGGCACTATCTGCATATCTAAGGTTCTGATATTTCTCCCAGCAATCTTGACTTCAGTTTATGATTCATCCAGCCCAGCATTTCACATGATGTATTCTGCATGTAAGTTAAACAGGGTAACAATACACAGCTTTGTCATACTCCTTTCACAATTTTGAGCCAGTAAGTTGATGCATGTAAGGTTCTAACTATTGCTTCAGGCTTCACAGGAGACAGGTAAGGTGGTCTGTTATTCCCATCTTTTTAAGAATCTTCCAGTTTGTTGTGACCCACATAGTCAAAGGATTTAACATAGTTAATGAAGTAGAAGTAGATGTTTTTCTATAAATCCTCTGCTTTTTCTATGATCCAATGAGTGTTGGCAATTTGATCTCTAGTTCCTCTGCCTTTTCTAAATCCATCTTGTACATCTAGAAATTCTTGGTTCATGTACTGCTGAAGCCTAGCTTGAAGGTTTTTTAGCATAACATTATTAGTATGTGAAATAAACACAATTTTATGGTAGTTTGAACATTTTTTGGCACTGCCTTTCTTTGGGATTGGAATGAAAACTGACCTTGTCCAGTCCTGTGCCCACTGCTGAGTTTTCCAAATTTGCTGACATATTGAAAGTAGCACTTAAACAGTGTCATCTTTTAGGATTTTAAATAGCTCAGCTTGAATTCTATCACCTCACTGGCTTTGTTCATAGCAATGTTTCATAAGGTCCAGTTAAGTTCATATTCCAGGATGTGTGGCTCTAGGTAACTGAGCACACCATAGTGGTTATCTGGGTCATTAAGACATTTTTGTATAGTTCTTTTGTATATTCTTGCCACCTCTTCTTAATTGTTTCTGCTTCTGTTAGGTCTTTACTGTTTCTGTCCTTTATTGTGCCCATTCTTGTAGGAAATGTTTCCTTGATATCTCCAGTTTTCTTGAAGAGGTCTCTACTCTTTCCCATTCTATTGTTTTCCTCTACTTCTTCGCATTGTTCATTTAAGAAGGTCTTCTTTTCCTTCATGTTGTTCTCTTGAATTCTGCATTCATTCAGATATATCCTTCCCTTTTTTCCCTTGCTTTTTGCTTCTCTTCTTTCCTCAGCTATTTGTAAAGCCTCCTTAGACAACCACTTTGCCGTCTTGGATTTCTTTTCTCTTTGGGATTGTTTTGGTCTACCAGATCTAATCTCTCTATCAGATCTAATCCCTTGAATCTATTTGTCACTTCCACTGTATAACTGTAAGGCCTTTGATTTAGATCATACCTGACTGGCCTAGTGATTTTCCCTACTTTCTTCAATTTAAGTCTGAATTTTGCAATAAGGAACTGATGATCTGAGCCACAGTCAGTTCCCAGTATTGTTTTTGCTGATTATAGTGCTTCTCCATCTTCAGTTGCAAAGTTTATAATCAATCTGATTTCAGTATAGACCATCAGGTGATGTCCATGTATAGATTTGTCTCTTGGGTTGTTGGAAGAGGGTGTTTGCTGTGACCAGTGCATCTCTTGGCAAAACTCTGTTAGCCTTTGCCCTGCTTCATTTTGTGAGCACATGTGCAGAAAAGCACAAAATATCAGTCTGTGGTATTCTTGGCAAAAATGCATAAGCACAATTTAATAATGAAGATATCAGACAAATTGAGTGGTTTACTGCCGGGAGCCGGCATATTGCATATTGAGTGCATATTGCATATTGAGTGCAGCACTTTCCACAGCATCATCTTTCAGGATCTGGAATAGCTCAACTGGAATTCTATCACTGCCGGGAGCCAGCGTGAGGAATTCCGCCCATGACAAAGGTCATGAGGAAGGAGGTTCGGCATACGCAAAGGCGGGATCGAGCCTCAGGAGTCCCCCTGGAAATTCTCGAGCATCTACCCCCCAAACCAGAGTCTGCCTACTTTCTGCTTTGTGCTCTTACCTACACCTCTGACTTTACGGGGGGCTGTCCCCCACTACCTCTCTCTGAAAAAAGAGTTAGCTTACAGCTCCAGTTAATAATTCCTGGGTGTGACAGTGTTTAACCTACAAACTCCTTTGGAAATCCTCTAGCCTGCCTGAATAGGTTTTTCCGGCCACATGTGATTGTTCAGAGCCTCCCAACTGTGAGAGGCAGGAGATGTTCTAAACTGTCTAAACACAGATTCCTTTGAGTAGTTAAAAGATTGATTAGAAATTGTATTGGTGAAGGGTTTTTCACTTATTGAGCCAATGTTTGCTGCTAAGTCTCCATACTCCATACCTACTGTGTCCTTGGCAGTGTATTGATTGATATAATGGGTGTATAGAAATGTAAGTAGTAGCCTCAATGTTTGTAACGTTGGACCCTTGAGTTAATTCTTTTCTTGATTGAGCCCACCTCACCTTTGCCCTATAGGAATGCAGCTTTGTCCAATGCTTTTTTGGAGGCTGGTGCCTGACTTTGGAATAATCACCTTTAGAGAAAGATAAGTTTCTTAAAATGTTAACAGGCCTCCTGGCCAGAAGATGATGTAATTCACCTGAACTTTTGCATATGATAAGTTTGAAAAGCCTGGCTTCGATTAGGACCAGGAACTGCTGTCCTTGCATGACTCCACCCCTTCCCCCATTATCCTCTATGCATTACTTAAGGTATAAAAACTACTTTGGAAAATAAAGTGCGGGCCTTGTTCACTGAAACTTGGTCTCCCCATGTTGCTCTCTCTTTCAAATTCTGGCTGAGTCTCCATCTGGAGCGCGGAACCCACCATGCTTGCTAATTATGCCTGGGCTTCTAAGATCCGACCGGGGAGGCCTCAGTGTCTCCTCTCCTTCGGGAGAACAGAAGGACGCCTGCGGCCTACGTAAGTGGTGCAAACTTCTTGTCTTGAAGTTTTATTGGTCTCCCGCGTAAACCAAGCTACTCAGCCTCTTTTCTCCACTGAATTTTCCTACTGAGCTATCCTCATTCTATTACTCTTTATATCTTTGATGAATAAATAATTAAATAGGTCGCCAATGCCGTCCCCGCTTCGAATACCGTGGATCAGCCTGGGCTGGACCCCGGCAGTTTACTCTGGCTAATATACTTTAAAGTTATCAAGTTAATGTACCAAAGAGAAAAACTGAGAAACTATACCAGATTGGAGGAGAGTATGGAGACATGAGAACAAAATGCAATGTGTGATCTTGGTTAGGGTTCTGAACTAGAAAAAAGTGTCATTAGTGAAGTATCTAGCATAATTTGAATAGGTCTATAGATTAGTTAATATTATTGTATTGATACTACTAGTTCATTGATTTAGGTAATGGTTCTATGATTACATAAATGTTAACAGTACATTCAAAAGGTTTATGGGAATTCCATGTATAGATAGCATTTTGTTGTTGAGTCACTTAGTCATGTCTGATTCTTTGCAACCCCATGAACTGTACCCCTCCAGGTTCCTCGGTCCATGGGATTTTCCAGGCAAGAATACTAGAATGGATTGCCATTTCCTTCTTGAGGCAATCTTCCTGACCCAGACAGCGAACCCACATTTCCTCTATATGCAGGAGAATTCTTTCTACTGCTGAGCCACCAGGGAAGCCCAGGTAGTATTTTACTAAGTCTAAATTCTATTTTGAAATGAAATATTTAAAACAATGTAGGAACACAGGAAATTAAATAAACAAAAAATAAATTAACATAATAAACAAAATAGTGACACTTAAGAAATTTGACAGAGCCAATATTTGATTTTATGACAACTGATAAAAAGTTTTAAGTCCTTCAAGATTTATTCATAAGTGAAAGAATAGTTTATCAATATGAGTGAGAAAGGGGAAAAATCCGTAGTGCTAAAAATCACTAAAAATATCACAAAAGCTTTATGAAACAATTTAACATTAGTAAATTTAAATTCCTTGAAAGCCCACTAAAACTGATTATTGAAGTAATTGAACTGTTAAAAATTTTTCCTAAAATGCAAAGTCTAGGTCAACATGATTTTACCAAATAATCTTTTCAAATTTCTAAAAGAAACAGTATCCATTTTAAATAACTCTTTCAGTGAAGAGAAAAAATGGGGAACCATAACTCATTTGTAGACGCTAGCATAATCTTGACTCTATAACTGAAAAAAAATTTTTTAAGCAAAATAACTAATTTTATTCCTGAACATATATATAAAATTCTAAAACAAAATATTATCAAATTGAATCTAGTGATATTTTAAATATCTTACCATGTCACAACCAAGTGACATATAAGTATGCAAATTTGGTTGATGTTTTAAAAATCAGTCAAATTTATAAAACAAATGGTAAGTAGAATAAACAGCAAAATATGATCAATATGATTGCTTCAAAAGATGCACAGAAATCATTTTAAACATTAGGGAGGAAGAAAGAACCCTAGCAAAATTTTTGAAAATGAAGTAAAAATTCATTAGTTGAAAAATGGACACTATTTGCAAAGTAGTCATTATTTGTAATAATCACCAATCAATAAATAAAGCTGATAAATTCAACAAGGCTGCTGAGGCTACAATAGATAGCAAAATGTCTATCATATTTCCATATGCTGCTAATAAAAACTTACAAAATAAAATTTTTTTAAAAATCTGTTTATGCTTATATAAAAACTCCAAATATAGATAATTAAACCTAGCAAAATATGTTCAGAACTTCTTTCAGAAAACATTAATAAAAATAGAATACCTGTAGAAGGATATATGATGATCATGAATTTGGTTTGGTAAAAATTCAATATGGTAACATTTTAATTTCCCTATATTGATCATAGATTGAATGCAATTTCAATAAAAATTTTTGCTGACTTATTAATGTATTTTGCTCCTTTGTTTTAAATTGTCACAGGAGAAACAGAAGTTAATCATGTTATAAGATGTATACCAAAATGCACAGAACTGAGACTAACAATTTTGACAAAGAAGAACAAAGTTGGATTACCTACACTAAATATACTCTCAAGGCTTATAATTCTACATTATCTAATACAGCGCAGCAGTACTTTACAGAATTAGAACTCTTAGTTACATTTGAAATATTCTGTTTAATGAAATATCTCATCATTTCATCAAAACTTTGATGGCTATTTTATCAAAACTTTGCTAAGTCACCCTTTGTTGTAGCAGTTGTAAAATAATGACATCAAAAATATTTAGATATCTTTCTTCCCACATCAAACTGTGAATCTCTTGAAGCAGTACCAGTCCAACTAATAACTGTCAAATCTAGCAGTTTATAACATTTGTCAGAAAATCAAAAAATATGAGATATGATTAAAGTAACATCAGTAAGTGTGGCTTTCATAGGCACTAAAATCCCAGAATGATTACTCAAACTTACCTCCTATATCTGGGCGAAGTTTATTGTCATAGCCTTGAAGCAAGGAGTTGAGAATTTGTGTTATATCTCCTTCGTGAATCTTTGGTGCCAAGACCCAAGTTTTGTTCACTGTTAAGTCCTCATCATCTTCATCATCTGCTTTATCAACACTAAGGAATTCAAAGAAAAATTAGTATGATAGTTCAGTCAAAGAAGGATTTTAAAAAATAGTTTAAGGTTGTTATAACTGTATATGGGAGTAATAAGAGGTGAAAAAAAGCATTAGAAATATCTTATACTAAGTAAGCCTAATACCTAATACCTTCATCATATGAACTGTCCTGTTTCAATTATATTCAAAAATGAAGAAATCAATACAAGGAATAAATATGTATATTAATGTAATAAAATAAAATTTTCCCATCCCACAACTGTCATTTACAATGACAGAGATCATGCAGATAATAGTGTAAGTAGTGGCCCTAGATTTGTGCAGACCACAATCTGTAGAGTCATATACAGTGATTCTAAACCAGACAGTAAAATAAAAATTAAAAGGTAAATATATATAGGAAAAGTTACAATAATTAGTCTAGTAAATGTATTTAAAATGCAAGTATAAAAAAGAAGACAAGGAAAGATGAGTGAAATAGAGTTCAAAGAATAAAAGGCAGAAGTATTAAATACATCTGGTCACAGCAAACACCCTCTTCCAACAACACAAGAGAAGACTCTGCACATGGACATCACCACATGGTCAACCGAAATCAGACTGATTATATTCTTTCCAGCCAAACATGCAGAAGCTCTATATAGTCAGCAAAAACAAGACCAGGAGCTGACTGTGGCTCAGATCTTGAATTCCTTATTGCTAAATTCAGACTTAAATTGAAGAAAGTAGGGAAAACCACTAGACCATTCATGTATGATCTAAAGCAAATCCCTTAATATTATACAATGGAAGTGACAACCCTTACAATTATACAGTGAAAGTGATAAATAGATTCAAGGGATAAGATCTGATAGACAGACTGCCTGAAGAACTATGGACAGAGATTCATAACATTGTACAGGAGACAGTGATCAAGACCATCCCCAAGAAAAAGAAATGCAAAAAGGCAAAATGGTTGTCAGAGGAGGCTTTACAAATAGCTGTGAAAGAAGAGAAACAAAAGGAAAAGGAGAAAAGGAAAGAAATACCCATTTGAATGCAGAGTTCCAAAGAATAGCAAGGAGAGATAAGAAAGCTCTTCTCCATGATCAATGCAAAGAAACAGAGGAAAACAACAGAATGGGAAACACTAGAGATCTCTTCAAGAAAATTAGAGATACCAAGGGAACATTTCATGCAAAGATGGGCAAAATAAAGGACAGAAATGGTATGGACCTAATAGAAGCAGACAATATTAAGAAGAGGTGACAAGAATACACAGAAGAACTGTACAAAAAAAATCTTCAAGACCCAGATAATCACGATGGTATGATCACTTACCAGAGCCAGGAATCCAGGAATGCAAAGTAAAGTGGGCCTTAGGAAGGGTCACTATGAACAAAACTAGTGGAGGCGATGGAATTCCAGTGGAGCTATTTCAAACCCTTAAAAATGATGTCGTAAAAGTGCTGCACTCAATATACCAGCAAATTTGGAAAACTCAGCAGTAGCCACAGGACTGGAAAAGGTCAGTTTTCATTCCAATCCCAAGAAAGGCAATGCCAAAGAATGCTCAAACTACAGCACAATTGCACTCATCTCACATGCTAGCAAAGTAATGCTCAAAATTTTCTAAGCCAGGCTTCAACAGTACGTGAACCATGAACTTCCAGATGTTCAAGGTGGATTTAGAAAAGGCACAGGAACCAGAAATCAAATTGCCAACATCTGCTGGATCATCGAAAAAGTGAGAGAGTTCCAGAAAAAATATCTACTTTTGCTTTATTGACTATGCCAAAGCCTTTGACTGTATGGATCACAACAAACTGTGGAAAATTCTGAAAGAGATGGGAATACCAGACCACCTTACCTGCCTCCTGATAAATCTGTATGCTGGTCAAGAATCAACAGTTAGAACTGGACATGGAAAAACAGACGGTTCCAAATTGGGAAGAGTCCATCAAGGCTGCATATTGTCACTCTGCTTATTTAACTTATATGCAAGAGTACATCATGAGAAATGGTGGACTGGATGAGGCACAGGCTGGAATCAAGACTGTCAGGATAAATCTCAATAACGTCAAAAATGCAGATGACACCACCTTTATGGCAGAAAGCGAAGAAGAACTAAAGAGCCTCTTAGTGAAAGTGAAAGAGGAGAGTGAAAAAGTTGGCTTAAAGCTCAACAGTCAGAAAGCTAAGATCATGGCATCTGGCCCCATGACTTCATGGGAAATAGCCAGTGAAACAATGGGAACATTGACAGACTTTATTTTGGGGGGCTCCAAAATCACTGCAGATGGTGACTATAGCCATGAAATTAAAAGACACTTGCTCCTTGGAAGAAAATCTATGACCAACCTAGACAGCATATTAAAAAGCAGAGACATTACTTTACCAACAAAGGTCCATCTAGTCAAAGCTATGGTTTTTCCAATAGTCATGTATGGATGAGAGAGTTGGACTATAAAGAAAGCTGAGCGCCAAAGAATTGATGCTTTTGAACTGTGGTGTTGGAGACGGCTCTTGAGAGTCCCTTGGACAGTGAGGAGATCCAACCAGTCTATCCTAAAGGAAATCAATCCTGAATATTTATTGGAAGGACTGATGCTGAAGCTGAAACTCTAATACTTTGGCCACCTGATACAAAGAACTGACTCATTTGAAAAGACCGTGATGCTGGAAAAGATTGATGCTTGGAGGAGAAGGGGATAATAGAGGATGAGATAGTTTGATGGCATCACCAACTTAATGGGCATGAGTTTGAGTAAGCTCCAGGAGTTGGTGATGGACAGGGAAGCCTGGAGTACTGCTGTCCATGGGGTTGTAAACAGTCAGACCCAACTGAGTGACTGAACTGACCAAACTGATGCTTCTTCCTTCTAAGTCAGAAGAACCCAGACCCCAGACATTTATTCCAACAATTTGGTTGAAGATTGTCTTTTCAAATCATAAGTGAATGACTCACTCTTCATATATGCATGATTGAAAACTCTGATTATCAAATTATAGGACTAGAATTTAGACTTTAGGGATCAAATAACCCACTGCCTTTATTTTGTAAAGAGGAAACTGAAGTTTGTAGGGAACTAAAGAAAGCACAAACTCATTTGTTTGCAAAACTGAAACTCAAACCCTGGTCCTACAGCTAATGCTTCCTGCTATACCTGTGTGTTTAACAAGCATAAAGTTTCAACTTACTTATGAATTATATTAGAAACATATTGCGGTAGTAATGTGTGTGTGTGAGTGGGTGGGTGTGTGTGTGAGCTCAGTCTCTCAGTTATGTCCAGCTGTTTGTGACTCCCTTGACTCTAGCCACTAGGCTCCTCTGTCTATGGAATTTTCCAGGCAAAAATACTGGAGTGGGTGGCCATTTCCTACTCCAGGGGATATTCCCAACACAGGGATTGAGCCCAAATCTCTTGCGTCTCCTGCACTGGCAGGTAGATTATTTACCACTGTGCCACCTGGGAAGCCTCAGTTGTAATATATTTATCTTTGAAAAGTCAAAGTCACTCACTTGTGTCCTACTCTTTGCCAGTCCATGGTATAGTCCATGAAATTCTCCTAACCAGAATACTGGAGTGTGTAGCCGTTCCCTTCTCTAGGGAATCTTCCCAGCACAGGGATCTAACCCAGCTCTCCCACATTGCAGACAGATTCTTTACCATCTTTGAGTGAAATCATCCTAGACTTACACTCATCTTTAGTAAATCTTAGTCCCCAGTGAAAATATATATATAAACTTTTATTGGTAAAATTAGGTAAATCTATAATACATTATTTACTTACATATGTTTCAGAGATGGGCTTCCCTCCCACAATTGATATTGAAGTTTATCATAATAGCTTTAGTTGTCATTTCTACACTATTCATTCAGCTCTCTTTTGCTGTGGACCTAAACATCTTAGCTAATGCAGTCCTTAACTCGTTTATCATTTTTTTCCAGTTTTATTGATACATAATTGACTTACAACATTGTATATATTTAAGGTGTACAACACAATGATTTGATCTATGTATACAGCAAGATGACTACCACAGTAAGTTTAGTTAACATTCACCCTTTTTATCCTTTTAAAAATTAACATTGTAAATAAAAACTTAACCTTTGAAATATGTGTGCCTCATTTCATCTTCACTGTTATTATATTGATAGTTATTAACAGATAATCGGATGTATTAGTCTTCTCAATATTTCTCATCTTCTTCCTGTCAGATAATTATAGTTTTCACTTCACTGGCTTCTAACTTGGTCATGTGACCTGAGTTCTCCTTTCTTAAAGAGAATTATACATCCCTGACCCACTAAACACAAGTTTGGCTCAGTAGTTTGTTTTGGCTAATGGAATATGTAACATGTGCCACTACCAACCAGAAGATCTAATGTCAATGCATGTTCACCATATCTCTCTTGTCCTTCTGTGAAAAGATCCAGACACACTCAGAGGCTACTACTCCATGACTTGTCTATCAGAGTAAAGGCAACCTGAACAGAGCCACAGTTGACCTACAATGGACACGTGGCCTGAGTGAGAAATAAACATTTAGAATTGTAAGTCACTGAGATTTGGGAGTAGTTTATTTACTAGAGTATATAATTTTATCCCTTTTGTAAGCTACTGAGACTTGGGGGTCTCAGTATACAAATTATTATATATTATATACTGTATTCTATTGTATACTGTATATATTATATTATATACTGTATTATATTGTATACTGTATATATTATATACTATATATTATATACTGTAATATATTATATTGTATACTATATATTACCACAGTATACAAATTTTATACTCCTGGTATATTAACAGATTTTTAATGTTCATTCATAATTATTTTGCTGTATTTAACTTAAAGAGTATATACTACTGAAATACAGTTATATGATTTCCTTCAAATAATTTATTTTCTCTCAATAAAAGGTGTATATATATGTACATAGATACATTCATTTATGAACTAAGGAGTCGAAAACACTGAAGTATTAGGAATCCGTGCTGGTATGTCCTCCAGCAAAATTTTATGAAATTAGAATTGCTGAGATATTGTCAATAACCAAAACTTTAGGGCATACATCTAGCTTTAAAACCTGGTTTTATAAAAAAAAAAAAATTTGATGGATAGAGAAGATCATTACACATATAAGAACTTGATTTTTCTTTGCAATATGATTGTAGTCAAAAGGATGTTCTCAGAAAATATAAAAGCTTTCCCTAACTTTTAGGGCAACAAAATCTTGGTAATCCCAAAAGTACATGCTCACACTGATGTATATTCCCATTTTCCCAGAAAGCTCAGAGGTAATATGAAAATTTACCTCAAAGATATTACAAAGCTAACTTCCCTCATTTTTGGCAATAACAGAAAGGAACTTTCACTATATTAATAGTTCATTATTCTACATTTTCTAAATTGCCTTCAGAATATTAACTACTTTAATATCATATTGGTATTATTTTGTGGATTAAAAAACACTTGTAATAAGTTAAACATAGTTTGTATAGCATATCAATGTCTCACTGTCTTTCATAGGCTGGAAGATCTGTAACATTTACGTATGTTGAGTGAACATTCATTTGGGGGAAATAAGTAGTATTTTCTTATGAAATTTCCCTGGGAATTTCTAGACTCATTCTCAAGCACTTCTTTTAAATAATGTGAATAAATATAATTTTATAATTACTGGAAATACATAGACTCCTCAGTATATAATTTTATAATTTGTTTATTTTAATGAGTGATGTTTTCATTTTTATTAACAACTGTTGAGGGCCAGTAATGCACCAATAAGTTCCTATCATGTTTTCAGAACTGTGTGTAAGGTTTCTTCTATATTAAGTTATGTTATTTAATACAGAGTAGTCCTATTTAATAAATATTACTATTCCTATTTTACAAATGAGAAAAAATAGATATAGAGAATTTCCAGGACCCACACTATTAAACAATAGAGGCAGAATTTGAAACAAGATTGATGTAGATTGAAGGCTCATTTTCTCTTTGAAGTTTCCATGGTATCCTATCATTAAACAATCCAGTGTGGTTGAATTTTGAGTCTTCTAATTTATAACAACACAACACTTGTGGTAAATAGTTAGCAAGTGCATTCGGATTGTGCATGTGTAGGATGCTTAGTCTCTGCCTTGTGTTCTGAGAAGTTAGAATGATAATTTCAAAGAATCACACACGCTCTCTCTGATGAAAAAGATTTTCTAACAGGTATGCTTACTCTTCAATCCAATGCTTTCATTCATTTATAGCAGAAATAACAAGTGCTACAAACATGTTAACTACAGAAAACATAAAGACAAATAAAACTGTATTCCTGATCTAAATGATCTTCCTGTTATTTAGTCACTAAGTCGTGTCCGATTTTTTGGAACCCCATGTACTATAGCCCACCAGGCTCCTCTGTCCGTGAGATTTTCAAGGCGAGAATACCAGAGTGGGTTGCCATTTCCTCCTCCAGGGGATCTTCCCAACCCAGGGATCGAACCCGAGTCTCCCACACTGGCAGGAAGATTCTTTATCACTGATCCACCAGGGAAACCCCTAAATGACATTATTTTCTATTAAAGGAGATAATTATTCAAACAATCGGGCTTCTGTGGTAGGTCAGCTGGTAGAGAATCTGCCTGCAATGCACTGCGGTATTCTTGGGCTTCCCTGTGGCTCAGACAGTAAAAATCCACCTGTAACGCAAGAGATCTAGGTTCAATCCCTCAGTCAAGAAGATCCCCTGGAGGAGAGCATGGCAACCCACTCCAGTATTCTTGCCTGGAGAATCCCCATGGACAGGGGAGCTTGGGAGGTTATAGTCCGTGGTGTCTCAAAGAGTCAGACATGACTGAGCAACTAAGCACAGCACAGCACATTCAAACAATACAGAAAACCATTATATACAAAGATGCTTATCACAGTGTTATGTGTAGTAGCACAAACTTTAAACAGTAAGATCATGTTTAAGTAAATTATTATATGCCTATAGCGTCTAATGGATTTATCCATTCAATTGGTGATTGTGAAGTGTCTTGTAAAAATATAAAATTAGTTTCATAATTGAATGTTATATACAAAGTAACACATAATAATTTGCTTTTATCAAACCCTAGGTATAAAATAACTAAAATATTTAACAAGAAAGTAGCATAATGAATATATTAAGTGTTCTATACTCATGGAGCTATAGAAAATTTAATTTTTTCTGTATATTAATAGTATGCAGCTATAATTTTGTAATATAAATACATGAAAAGCAGTTCATTTGACGTTAATACCTACCTAAAAATGAACTGCCTCTTCCTATATACCAGATAATGCCCTGAAATAAATTTCTAATCATAAAAATTAAATAATTAAATAGAGGCTTTTATGGAGAGAAGTAGAGCTTTATACTCTGCCAGGAAAATGAATATGGCAGCCCTAAAATGTTGCCACTCGGCTTTCCTGGGATGGGAATATGGTTTACTGACAGCCCAGGTGCCAGTTCTCTGGACCAGCACTGTGTCTGCACCAGATCCAAGCTCCCCTGGGCAGCTTTCAGGCAATAACTCCACACTGTGGCAATGGTTGGAGAAGGCAATGGCACCCCACTCCAGTACTCTTGTCTGGAAAATCCCATGGACAGAAGAGCCTGGTGGACTGCAGTCCATAGGGTCACAAAGAGTCGGACACGACTGAGCGACTTCACTTTCACTTTTCACTTTCATGCATTGGAGAAGGAAATGGCATCCCATTCCAGTGTTCTTGCCTGGAGAATCCCAGGGACGGGGGAGCCTGGTGGGCTGCCGTCTATGGGGTCGCATAGAGTCGAACACGACTAAAGCGACTTAGCAACAGCAACGGCAGTGGCAATGGTAGTACAGACCCATTCCTGCAGGACGAGGGACCTCTCTACAGGGCAGCTATGGCTGGATGAATCCAGAAGGCCTGACTAAAGTTTGTTGAGAGGGCATTCTATTCTGAGACTCTTTTGAATCAAACATCTTCTTTGCCCTATACTTTCATAGGGGTCAGATCTCCATTATTATCTGAAGGCTCTCTCTGCTTATTTCTACTTTCTCTCCTTTACCCTGCTGGGCATTTCTCTCAAAAATCTCTTACATGTCTAATCCCATCTTGGCATCTGCTTCTCTGAGGCTTTTGCATCTCACATTCCTTAACTGACCCTTGTGATCAGATACTAAAGAAAGTTTGTTGAGTCACCTGCATCAATATTGGGCTTCCCTGACAGCTCAGTTGGTAAAGAATCCACCTGCAATGCAGGAGACCCTGTTTTGATTCCTGGATTGGGAGGATCCACTGAGAAGGGATAGGCTACCCACTCCAGTATTTTTGGGCTTCCCTGTCGCTCAGTTGGTAAAGAATCAGTCTGTATTTATGTCTTACTAAGCTATTTTAATACATTTACAAGTCTGATTATAGTAAATACATAGTAAATTATTCGATGTAAAAATACTTTAATGAGTATATTACTCTTCCTAATACAATAAGTAAAAGTTTAAACTTATGATAACTAAGAGATAAGTATAGACAAGATATGCTAATGCATATAATCATGAAAGAGTTCATCTCTACAGCTAGAAATATATATATATATATAAAGTCAATCAATCAATATAATTTTTCATAAATAGGGTAAACATTCATCAAGATTTGCCCAGGACAATCTTGATTTATACCTGTTGTCCTAGAATAATTATAATTAGTACCCTCTTTTACTCAAAGAAAGCCTAATTTGAATTATAAATTGTATAGCCACCCTGTATATAGTTCATATGAAGTTGACTTCAATGCAGGTGTCCTTGTTCTGACATCTGAGGAAGACCCTTCCATTAATCTGTTAAGACAGTGCAGATGAAACTCAAAAGCCAGGCCTCATCGGTAAACTGTTGCTCATGACAAATTAGTGTTTTTTTATAAACATCAGATACATTTCCATAAGTCAACTGACAGATTCCAGGGAAGAAATATAATGTTCTAATGCTTCTAAGTAGACTATATCTTAAAGTCAAAGCTTACAGGAGCTAACTTTTAAAGAGTATTTATAGGCACTGATTTTAATTTAAAAGTCAGAGAAAATACAATTTTTAAAATTCAATTATTTTTCTTCTTTTTGCCTTTATATTCTCACCACTTATTTCTTTATTATAGAGTTCTTTGTAGGGTACTGATGCTGACTCATTTTCATTGTTCATAAATGTTGGTAGGGAAGCAAAATAAGTAAGAGTGATAGATAACAATGTTACAGATTTGAACCTTCAGAGGTGAAATGATAGTCCACTCAATTCTGTGATTATCTAATAAGCACAAACGAATTTGGGACCCATCACTTAAGGCACTAGAGAGGAATGCTTTGGAAATCTGAAGAGGGAGAAGGGAAGCATGCCTAGAGTATTAAGTAAGTGTATTCCACCCTGTGCTTTCAGTCTATTCAGTGCTTAACTCTACCATAAAATTTACTTGTTTATGGTGTTCTATAAGCTCCTTGAAAGCCGGGGCTAAGATTTTCAATATGAAAACATTGTTGCTTAGCCTGACATTTAATGTGCACAATAAAAAAAAAATTCACTAAATAAATAAATAATAATGTAAAGAATATTAGAAATCATCTTGATGTTCATAGGTAAAATTATAGTGAATAAAGAAAATAAACAACTAAGAACTGTAAACATTGGCCTTAATCAGATAATTCATTATTGTTCAGTTCAGTACAGTCACTCAGTCATGTCCGACACTTTGCGACCCCATGGACTGCAGCACACCAGGCTTCCCAGTCCATCACCAACTCCCGGAGCTTACTCAAACTCATGTCTACCATGTCGGTGATGCCATTCAACCATTTCATCCTCTGTCATCCCCTTCTCCACCTGCGTTCAATCTTTCCCAGCATCAGGGTCTTTTCCAATGAGTTGGTTCTTTGCATCAGGTGTCCAAAGTATTGGAGTTTCAGGTTCAGCATCAGTCCTTCCAATAAATATTCAGGACTGATTTCCTTTAGGATTGACTGGTTGGACCTCCTTGCAGTCCAAGGGACTCTCAAGAGTCTCCTGCAACACCACAGTTCAAAAGCATCAGTTCTTTGGTGCTCAGCTTTCTTTGTAGTCCACCTCTCACATCCATACATGACTACTGGAAAAACCATAGCTTTGATTAGATGGACTTTTGTTGGTAAAGCAATAAAAAATGTCTCTGCTTTTTAATATGCTGTCTAGGTTGGTCATAGCTTTGCTTCCATGGAGCAAGCATCTTTTAATTTCATGGCTGCAGTCACCATCTACAGTGATTTTGGAGTCCCCAAAAATAAAGTCTGTCACTCTTTCCACTGTTTCCCCATCTATTTGCCATGAAGTGATGGGACTGGATGCCATGATCTTAGTTTTCTGAATGTTGAGTTTTAAGCCAACCTTTTCACTCTCCTCTTTCACTTTCATTAAGAGGCTCTTTAGTTCTTCTTTGCTTCTTGCCATAAGGGTGTCATCTGCATATCTGAGGTTATTGATATTTCTCCCAGAAATCTTGATTCAGCTTGTGCTTTTTCCAGGCCAGCATTTCACATGATGCACTCTGCATATATGTTAAATAAGCAGGGTGATAATATACAACCTGATGTATTCCTTTCCTGATTTGGAAACAGTCTGCAGTTCCATGTCCAGTTCTAACTGTTGCTTCTTGACCTGCATACATTATTGTAATTTTTACCTAATATAAAATTAATTTTAAAAACACAGTAGCTTTCTCATCCTAGTACTAATCTATCATAAAGTTCAGAAAAAACAATGCAATACAATCTAAAAAACAGTTACAAAAATATCGCCAAAAAGGTGTACATCTTATGTGAGGAAACTAAAAAACTAATTGAAGCATATAAGAATAGAAAAAATAAATGCAAAGCAAATATTTTGGCTATAAAACAGTCATATTAATATATAATTCTCAAAATAGTTTATAAATCTAAGAAATCTATATTTTAAAATTTTTGTTGACGTATTGCAGAAACTAAACCAATATTGTAAAGCAATTAACCTTCAATTAAAAATAAATTAACAAAAAGAAAGCTTCCTATGTAAAATGTTAAAATCTTATACTGTAATTAATCCTCAATATGAGGATTACAAGAAATTTTTGAAAAATATATTGTGAGATGAAATTTGCCTTGCCAGAATAAAGAGAAAAACAGTAAATTTACTGTAATCAAAACCATATTGTGGTAATACATAAAGAAATCAGTGAGAACGAAATCAAACATTCAAAGTGATATACCAAATGTCCAGAAATTCAGTATATGATAAATGTGACTAGTCAGCTTAGAAATGAGAGCATGAATAATTCAGTAAACGCCTGTTAAAACATTTAGAAAAAATAAATTACTACTTACATAATAAATTACTAATATACCCAGGTGGGACTAGTGGTAAAGCACCCGCCTGCCAATGCAGGAGAAACAAGAGATGTGGTTAGATCCCTGGATCTGGAAGATCCCTGTAGAAGGAAATGGCAACCCATTCCAGTAGTCTTGCCTGGGAAATCCCATAGACAGAGGGGCCTGGAGGGCTATAGTCCATGGGATCGCAAAGAGTCAGAAGCAACTGAAGTGACTCAGCATGCATACTAAAGATCAAAATATAATAAAGTATAAAACAATTAAAGAAAATATCAAAAATATTTATTTTCTAACTTTTTGGGGTAAGGAGTTCTTTCTACACAACATGTTGTCAAATCAGGAGAATAAAAAAACTGACAAAAAAAATAATAAATTATGGAGGACATTAGACAGAGACGACCCAGAGGGATGGAATGGGGAGGGAGGAGGGAGGAGGGTTCAGGATGGGGAACACATGTATACCTGTGGCGGATTCATTTTGATATTTGGCAAATCTAATACAGTTATGTAAAGTTTAAAAATAAAATAAAATTAAAAAAAAAATAATAATAATAATAATAAATTATGGAGGACATTAGACAGAATTCAGACAAAAACTAGAGACGAGGGATAAAAACAAAGATATTTACAACATAACTTGTACAGGAATTTCAGAGGGAAGAGAAGACTAATAAATATATGAAATTATGCTAATATTTACTGGTAGCAAGGGAAAATAAGTTTAAACTATGGCAAATTTTAGCCATAACACTGGCAAAACATTAAAAGTTTTGGTACTCGTATATTCAGTACCAGCAATTATATAGATAAATGGCATTTTTATAACCATTTCTGTTCAGTCACTCAGTCATGTTTGACTCTTTGTGACCACATGGACTGAAGCACACCAGGTTTCCCCACCCTTCACTATCTCCTGGAGTTTCCTCAAACTCATGTCCATTGAGTTGATGATGCCATAAACAGAATAAACTACTTTAATAGAACAAATTGGGTAACTTGGAAATACTGATGAAGTATAAAATTAAAACACGAGAATCCCATGGACAGAGGAGCCTGTGCAGGCAACAGTGCATAGGGTTGGATGCATGGAGTCAAACATGACTAAAGTGACAACACACATGCAAGCACATGTGTATATATGAACACGGTAATAAAAAAGCCATGTTCCCTGGAAGAAAAACTAGGACCAACCTAGACAGCATATTAAAAAGCAGAGACATTACTCTGCCAACAAAGGTCTGTCTAGTCAAGGCTATGGTTTTTCCAGTGGTCATGTATGGATGTGAGAGTTGGACCGTAAAGAAAGCTGAGCACCGAAGAATTGATGCTTTTGAACTGTGGTGTTGGAGAAGACTCTTGAGAGTCTCTTGGACTGCAAGAGACCAAACTATTCAATCCTAAAAGAAATCAGTCCTAAATAGTGATTGGAAGGATTGATGGTGAAGCTGAAACTCCAACACTTTGGCCACCTGATGCAAAGAAGTGATTCATTGAAAAAACTCTGAAGCTGGGAAAGATTGAAGGCAGGAGGAGAAGGAAATGACAAAGGATGAGATGGTTGGATGGCATCACTGCCTCAATGGACATGAGTTTGAGAAAGCTCCAGGAGTTGGTGCTGTACAGGAAAGCTGAGGTGCTGCAGTCCACAGGGTCACAAAAAGTTGGGACACGACTAAGCAACTGAACTGAACTGAGATACTTAGTCCCTCCTTTTAATGATGATGTGGTATTCTATGTTACAGAAGTATCATAATTTATTCAGTTAGTACGTAAACAGTGAAAAGGAACTAAAAAGCCTCTTGATAAAGGTGAAGGAGGAGAGCAAAAGAGCTAGCTTAAAACTAAATATTAAAAAAATTAAGATCACAGCATCTGGCTGTGATTCACTTCAGTCAGTTCAGTTCAGTCACTCAGTTGTATCCAACTGTTTGCAACCACATGAATCGCAGCACGCCAGGCCTCCCTGTCCATCACCAACTCCCAGAGTTCACTCACACTCACGTCCATCGAGTCAGTGATGCCATCCAGCCATCTCATCCTCTGTTGTCCCCTTCTCCTCCTGCCCCCAATCCCTCCCAGCATCAGGGTCTTTTCCAATGAGTCAACTTTTCGCATGAGGTGGCCAAAGTACCAGAGTTTCAGCTTTAGCATCAGTCCTTCCAAAGAAATCCCAGGGCTGATCTCCTTCAGAATGGACTGGTTGGATCTCCTTGCAGTCCAAGGGACTCTCAAGAGTCTTCTCCAACACCACAGTTTAAAAGCATCAATTCTTCAGCGCTCAGCTTTCTTCACAGTCCAACTCTCACATCCATACATGGCCACTGGAAAAACCATAGCCTTGACTAGACGGACCTTTGTTGGCAAAGTAATGTCTCTGCTTTTTAATATGCTATCTAGGTTGGTCATAACTTTCCTTCCAAGGAGCAAGTGTCTCTTACTTCATGGCAAATAGAGGGGGAAAAGTTGGAAGTAGTGACAGATTTCCTTTTCCTGGGCTCTAAAATCACTGTGAATGGTGACTGCAGCCATGAAATCAGAAGACATTTTCTTCTTGACAGGAAAGCTATGACAAACCTAGACAGTGTGTTGAAAAGCAGAGACATTACTCTGCCGACAAAGACTGTAGTCAAGGCTATGGTCTTCCCAGTGGTCATGTATGGTTGTGAAAGCTGGACAGTAAAGAAGGCAGAGCAATGAAAAATTGATGCCTTGAACTATGGTGCTGGAGAAGACTCTTGAGAGTCCCTTTGACAGCAAGGAGATCAAATCAGTCAATCTTAAGGGAAATCAACCCTGAATACTCATTGGAAGGACTGATGCTGAAGATGAAATTCCAGTATTTTGGTTATCTGATGCAAACACCTGACCAATTGGAAAGGTTCCTGATGCTGGGAAAGATTGAGTACAGACAGAGAAGATGGTATCAGAGGATGAGATGGCTGGATGGAATCACCGATGCAATGGACATGAATTTGGGCAAATTTTGGGAGATGGTGAGGGACAGGGAGGCCTGGCATGCTGAAATCCATGGGGCTGCAAAAATTCAGAATGGGCTTCTGAACAACAACAACAACTAAGTATATATATAAATCTAGAAAAATACCTTTGATATTAGTTGTGTGACAAAAACAAGTGTTAGATTTCATTTGTACAAAAAATGTACACACAAATGTGTGTACACATACTTGTTTAAACTTACAGAAAAATCTGGAGGCATAGGCTTTAAATGGCTAAGTAATTTTGATAAGTAGAAACGTAATAAGTATTATTCTATTATTATTAACATTACATGGTCAAAAACATTATGACACTAGGGAAAAAAGTTTTATTTTTCCCATGTACTTCAACGACATATAGGAGAAGGAAATGGCAACCCACTCCAGTATTCTTGCCTGGAGAATCCCAGCGACAGAGGAGCCTGGTGGGCTGCTGTCTATGGGGTTGCACAGAGTCAGACACGACTGAAGTGACTTAGCAGCAGCAGCAGCAACATATATGTATATCACTAAGAGATTATTTAAATTATTTAAGAAAATAAAGAAAAATAAATTCTAATTATCTGTGGAAAAAACCTTAAAATATTTTATGTCCACAGAATAGAATAGAAATTGGATTAAATATTAATGATTCTACAATTTGAGATGTGGAATATTAGTCTAGAAGAAAAAATAAAATATGATATCTTCATACACTGTGAACTTTATGTGACTTTCTTGATAAAGTAGGATACATAGAATCTGTCAAACTACATTAAGGTTAACAAATTAATGACCATAGAGATTGCTTGGGCACACAGTGCTTCATTCTTAGTTTCAAAAAGGAGTATAACAAATTCCTAAATCTAGTAGAACATAATTTGATCTGATTAGACTAGATATAGGAATGTAGAGTTATAATAGTTAATAAGAAAAGGGAAAGACTCATATCAGAATATATTTTTAAAAAATTAATTAGTATAGTGACATATATTTAGAAAGAGAACAAAAAGAGAAAATTACAAAATAAAGCAGCTTATTTTTTCTTAACATCTTTGCTCATAGTTATGAAATTCTCATGGTTTAGTGATTGATCCAAAAATACTAATAATAAAACAATGTTTTATGCAAGTTTTTGGATTTTTTATTTGCTTTGTTTGACACACCAATTCTATTTTCTTGAAACAGAGTTTGTAAAATTGTAAACCATGATTCCAAAGAATAATATTTAGGGGGGATTATAAATGTTTTTTGAGCCTGTTTCCAAGTGAATATTTTTTTGAGGAAGGAAAATAAACCATAATTTTCTTCAGTCTATTAAAAAATTACTGCTGGATTGAAAGTATATTAGAATGAACACCAAATTTTTCATTATTTCATTTTATATTCATAGAACACAACATAACATAAATTAGACTTAGAAACAATATAACTCTTCATGACATTCACATTCTCTAAGACTTTGATGCTCAGATAAATTATATAAGGCTGCTAAAATTTTTGCAAAATTGAGGCATAATATTGAGGTTATTAAACTATAAAAGATATGAAAAGATCTTTAAATGGAAGAAATAAATGGGAATTTGTTCTTCTGAATGCAAAAAGGTATACTTTTTCCTGAGTCTTGAGATCGTAAAATAAGAGGTAAAATATTTTCACTGACATAAGTATCTTCTCAGAACTTTCACTTTAAAAGGGAGAGAATACAAATGAGTAGAACAGAAACAACAAAACACTCTCATCAACTACAGTTATGACAATCTGAAGGTTTTCAGAAAGAATTGTTACTAAGGAAATGACAGGAACAAATGTACACTCATAAGTCACCTGCACAGAGTAAGAAATCAGTTTAAAGAACACAGATGTCTGATTAAAACTTAATCTAACCAATAGAGCTACCTTGTTTCAGTCAATATGACTCTTTAGTATAAAAGTAATCCTTGTTCAAAACCCTCTACTACATGTGTTGGAAAATTATTCTGATAGTTCTACACATCTAGGATGACTGACAGAGAAGGCAATGGCACCCCACTCCAGTACTCTTGCCTGGAAAATCCCATGGATGGAGGAGCCTGGTAGGCTGCAGTCCATGGGGTCACTAAGAGTCAGACATGACTGAGCGACTTCACTTTCACTTTTCACTTCCATGCATTGGAGAAGGAAATGGCAACCCACTCCAGTGTTCTTCCTGGAGAATCCCAGGGACAGGGGAGCCTGGTGGGCTGCCGTCTATGGGGTAGTACAGAATCGGACACAACCCAAGCGACTTAGCAGCAGCAATAGCAAGATGACTGAGAGGTGAATGATGTGCCTTTATTAAAGCAGTTCTCAAATTCTGCAAACACGAATCATGGTCCTAGTAACATACCCAAAGATTAACTTGTTTTCCAGAACCCTTGATTCAATAGTCTTATAGTTAATCATACCCTGATCACAACAATGCTAAAATTTTATATTAAACCTAATTTTCTAATCATAAGCCTTCTGATATGCCCATCCATCTACAGGTTGAAGTTCAGAGTCTTTGTTAACTTTCTTTCTATATCCCTGTGTTACTCAAAATATTTGTCTAAAAGTAAGGAGAAATGTTAAATCTCCAAATGGATTGTATTTAGGAGAAAAGGATTCCTACAGTTCAGAAATTTACTATTTAACTAAATTATATAGATTTTAACAGGATGTTAGAAAGTGAAAGTCACTCAGTCGTGTCCAACTCTTTGTGACCCCATGGACTATACAGTCCATGGAATTTTCTAGGCCAGAATACTGGAGTGGGTAGCCCTTCTCTTCTCCAGGGTATCTTCCCTACCCAGGGATAGAACCCAGGTCTCCTGCATTGTGGGCAGATTCTTTACCAGCTGAGCCATAAGGGAAGCCCAAGAATACTAGAGTGGGTAGCCTATCCCTTCTCCAGCAGATCTTCCCCACCCAGGAATTGAACCAGGTTCTCCTGTGTTATAGGCGGATTCTTTATCAACTAAACTGTCAGGGAAGCATTGCCATTTTAATGAAACACATTAAATGACCAAAGTAAAGAATATCCTGGGAATATAGTCTTCAAAAGGCTCACCAAAATGTGAGGCCATATCTCTGGCCACAGAATATAATGTTCTCTCTCTATGCATATTTTTTACTAACACTAACGCTGTCATATGAACTTATGCATATGACAGCTAAGAATATTAGTCTTTTCCTAGAGTTGCAACTGATGCCAGTCTCCTTGATACCTCTTTATAGCTCATCTAGAATTCTGAGGAAGAGTTACAGTATTTTACTGTTTTTGCTTTTATATTGACAGACCATCTCAACACTAACTACTAGAATTTAAGTCCACGGGGGTTGGGGCTGTGCCTTCTTTGCCCAGCACATATACTATCACATATATGTCCTGTCTAAAATATACAAACATTACTAAAAGACTATGTCTTGCTTACCACTGTATCCCAGTTCCCAGACTCTGATTAATAAATATTAGGCACTGAGTAAATATTTGTTGAATGAATGCTAATGTTTAATAACTGATTACTAAATTAATAGCTAAGACTCTTTCCTGAAACATGGGGCTTCAGTTGGCTAAACTATTTTAGTACAGATAGAATTAGATCCTGAGCTATTTAAAAAGAAGAAAACCATAGATTTCATCTCCTGCTAACAAGTTTCTGCTAAAAGTCTAGTGATAAGGCATCCATTACTTTGTTAGAAGACTTTTGTATGGATGAAAATCTGTCTTCACATAGCTTTCACTACTTAGTTATGGATTGTTTATAACATCTATAATTAGTAAATTCAAGCATGATTTTCTCTGGCATCCTTAAGAATATAAGATGCCTCAATACAAGTTTCCTGAATTCCAAATTCTCACTTTTAACTCTTTATCCAGTGGGGTTTTTTCCTAGATCAAGAAGTCCAGTTTGTTGAAGTTTTTTTCCCTAAAATAATTAATCCAGCACTGCACATAATATTCTAGATTATGTGTCAGGTACACAGTGGATAGTGTACCTACTGTGCTTCTCTCAATCACACTCAAGTGTCTCCTCCCCTCTCTTCTCTCTGCTCCTCTCTTTTTCTCTACTTTCCCTTCCTCATCCTTTCCCTCCATCCCTTGCTTTCCTCATCCACAGTTATGTTAATGGCTTTGATTTACATGGCATTTGTAATCTTAGAGGAAAGGTGATTAAAAATTCAGGTTCTGTGCAGAGAGCACATGGATCTGAGTCATGGATTCAGCATTATCAGCAAGATGATCTTTGCTGCTGTTTATTTAGTGGCTCTACTATGTATTATTTTGGGCTTCCCTGATAGCTCAGTTGGTAAAAAGAATCCGCCTGCAATACGGGAGACCTGGGTTCATCCCTGGGTTGGGAAGATCCCCTGGAGAAGGGATAGGCTACCCACTTCAGTATCCTGGTCTGAAGAATTCCATGGACTATACAGTCCATGGGGCTGCAAAGAGTCGGACACGACTGAGTGACTTTCACTTTATTTCTATGTATTATTTAGTGCCTACTCTGTATTATTTAGGGGGGCCCCCAAATCACTGCAGATGGTTACTGCAACCACAAAATTAAAAGACCCTTGTTCCTTGGAAGAAAAACTATGACCAACCTAGATAGCATATTAAAAAGCAAAGGCATTATTTTTCAAACAAAGGTCCATCCAGTCAGAGCTATGGTTTTTCCAGTAGTCATGTATGGATGTGAGAGATGGACCATAAAGAAAGCTAAACACTGAAGAATTGATGCTTTTGAACTGTGGTGTTGAAGAAGAAGTTTGAGAGTCCCTTAGACTTCAAGGAGATACAACCAGTGAATCCTAAAGGAAATCAGTCCTGAATATTCATTGGAAGGACTGATGCTGAGGCTGAAACTCCAATCCTTTGTCCACCTGATGCAAAGAACTGATTCATTGGAAAAGACTCTGATGCTGGGAAAGATTGAAGGTGGCAGGAGAAGAGGATGACAGGATGAGATGGTTGGATGGCTTCACCAACTCGATGGACATGAGTCTGAGAAAGCTCTGGGAATTGGTGATGGACAGGGAATGGATGCAGGGTGTGCTGCAGTCCATGGGGTTGCAAAAAGTTGGACATGACTAAGCGACTGAACTGAAGTGAACTGAACTGAACTGAATTTAGCTATGTAGTTGTGTTAAACTCTTTTGTGAACCCATGGACTGTAGCTAGCCAGGCTTCTCTCTCCATGGGATTTTCCAAGCAAGAATACCGGAGTGGGTTGCCATTTCCTCCTTCAGGGGATCTTTCAGACACAGGATCCATGCTATGTCTGCAGCATTGCAGGAGGATTGTTTACCACTGAGATATCTGGCATCTTTCATGAGTTCCTAAAAATTGATGTGCCCTGATTTTTCCATCTGTAAATTTGGGAGAATAATGGTATCTAATCTTTATTTTCCCTTCATGCTTGATTGTAGTTCCACTAAGTAACATTCTAGGTTGAACATGTCTCTTTATTTTGGAGACATTTCCCCCATGGTTTTCTGGTATTGTCAATGAGTAATCTTATGGTGTTCTAATTTTCTTGCCTTGACTGTGATATTTTCTATTAGTACCCTCCAGCCTTAAAAAATAAGCAGGGTGACAATATACAGCCTTGACATACTCCTTTTCCTATTTGGAAACAGTCTGTTGTTCCATGTCCAGTTCTAACTGTTGCTTCCTGACCTGCATACAGGTTTCTCAAGAGGCAGGTCAAGTGGTCTGGTATTCCCATCTCTTTCAGAATTTTCCACAGTTTATTGTGGTCCACAGAGTCAAAGGCTTTGGCATAGTAAATAAAGCAGAAATAGATGTTTTTCTGGGACTCTCTTGCTTTTTATGATCCAGCAGATGTTGGCAATTTGATCTCTGGTTCCTCTGCCTTTTCTAAAACCAGCTTGAACATCTGGAAGTTCACGGTTCATGCATTGCTGAAGCCTGGCTTGGAGAATTTTGAGCATTATGAAACTCCAATACTTTGGCCACCTCATGCAAAGAGTTGACTCATTGGAAAAGACTCTGATACTGGGAGGGATTGGGGGCAGAAGGAAAAGGGGATGACAGAGGATGAGATGGCTGGATGGCATCACCGACTCGATGGACATGAGTTTGAGTGAACTCCGAGAGTTGGTGATGGACAGGGAGGCTGGAGTGCTGTGATTCATGGGGTCGCAAATAGTCAGACATGACTGAGCAACTGAAGTGAACTGAACTGAACCTTAAAAATTTAGACTCCTCTGTTTATCTTTGGAGTTAAGGTATATTTCCTTATTTTGACTACAAGATGTTTCCCTTTGAGTAATATCATAAATCTCAGCCTTAGCAGTGAGTATAACAGTATTACTCATCTAAAACACTGGACACAAGTACTTTCCATATGGCTAGTACTCATGTCTAGTTTATTCACCACTGTAAACCAGCAAGTTGTACTGTGTAGAACATAGCCGGTATTCAGTAAATATTTGTTGAATGAAAGACTGATATTTCTCATAATTCAAAACTGAAAGTGTAAAAGTGTTAGTCACTCAGTAGTATCCAACTTTGTGATCCCATGAACTGTAGCCCATCAGGCTTCTGTCTGTTGAATTCTCCAGGTAACAATATTGGAGTGGATAGCCATTCCATTCTTCAGCGGATCTTCCCCACCCAGTCTCCCGAAATGCAGGTGGATTCTTTACCATCTCCGCCATCAGGGACGCTTCTGATGGCTTTATGGTATCTCTAATTCAAAAGAGATTTAATAATATGAAAAGTAGTTTCATAGTTCAGTTCATTGTAAGATATTTAATAATAATGCACAATAATTCAAGGAGCTTGACTTTAACTAGAATAAATAATTCTAGAGTTACTGTGATTCTGAGAATATCTGTTATGTCATTTGAGTTAAAAATTTAGGTGACATTACTTTGCACAAATTTTCTTTCTTGGTCTTGAAACAAGCTCGAAACGTAGATGTCATTTCTGCTTTTCACAAATGAGGACTCTGCCTCAAAGATTTGTCTGAAATGACCCTAGTGGGAAGGGGTGTAGCTGAAACTAGTGTTATATCTAATGATCAGGTCCAGGATTCTCAGTTGGTAGCATGCATATATGTGAATTAATCTCTAGAGGCCTGTGGCAGTCATTTTATCATATTTTGATAATATCTCAAGAGCCTTTTTTTTTTTTTTTTCAGTTTTCCACCCTGCCTTGCCTCCTCTTGTTTGGGACCCCATTGTCATTATTATTTTCTTAGATAAATCTTAATCACCTGTATATAAATATAAAACACCAGATTTGTCTATTCCATTTTTAAATGAAAAATCAGACATTTCCTTTTGTTGCTTAACCAAAAATGTGTCTCATAGTATATAATGGGATAAAAGGGAAGAAGAGTATACTTGAAAGACTCTATAAACAGGGGATTTATTAATAATGCATTTGCATTTTAGCTTCAAAATTATTTTGTCTCTCATTTCTTCTTAAAATGTCTAATTGTTATAGAACATTATTAGTCATTTTGCCTGTAAGTTTGCACCCATATTTTATTAGAGAATGAAGCAAAAAATCTAAATGTCTAAAGAAAAACCATGTATTATCATCTTCACAAAATATATTACTAAAATTATTTGAAAATAATATATTTTAAAAGCAATTATACTTGAATATTGTCATTTAGGCAAATGATTGCTATACTGTAGGATTATTGATTAAGAAATTGTTTTTAAAAGTAAAAATGAGTTCTCTTCCTTGAGCTCTCTCAAAATATAACTTCTTAGTCAAAGCTCACTGAATTAGTTTAGAACAGCCAAAATCTCACACCACTTTTTCAATTCTTTTACGAAGTCTGATCAAAATGAGGTTGTTTTCAACATTACAAATAAGACAACTCAAGCTTGAGAAAATTTAACCAACTTGCCAAGATGCCACAGAGCCTCACTGAGAATAAAACACAGGAACTGTGACTTCAGGTTTTAGCTACAACAACAGGATCAGTTTTCATAATTCAGCAATATAAAAATCAATAAAATGTCTCTTCTTTATACTCTCGATGAAAACTAATGAGGAAACAAGCTACTATCTCTGATTAGATACAAAAAAAACAATGGCTTCCAATTTGGTAAATTCCAAAATAGGTGACTTTGAAGATTTAATTTAGAAACTGGCATCAGACATCAAAATTCTTAGAAAGAACCATCTGTGGTTAGCTTTAGGAAGGTCTCTCAAAAAAGGAGAAAGCAAGAATAAAATATGAACATAAGTGGTTTATACATGGTTACATCAATTATCTTCAACTAAATATTAAAAGAATGAAAAGTTCATCACAACTGTAGCTACTTTGAAAAGTGAATACATACATTCTCATCATTAAGACCCTAAGAGCTAATTACAACAGCAACATATACCTTTATTTTTTTTTACTATGTATTTATTCACTGGCCAGAAAAATTTATATTCTGTTTGGTACTATGATAAAATAATTCATTTACTTTAGCTGTTAACACATTTGTCTCTCTCTCACTTATCCATAATGGCAAAAAATGCACATGACATTCCTAATTAAAATTTCCCTCTTGAAAACTCCTAAGAAAAGCCAATGACATGACTACTGAGTTATTTTGTTTCAGTTCAAATCTTGGACATATTGTATATGAAAACCTGAAGAAATCATAAATGATCTACTACTCTCCTTCATTTTCTAAATGAAGACACTGTGTTCAGAGAAATTAAGGACTCTTGACACATAGAATCATGTCTCCAGACTACCAGAGTCCATCTCTGTCTACACTACCACAAAACTCTCTATTTCTGAGCAGCTTGAAAGAGAGTTCTGGAACCTTGATAATGCAAATATCCTCAAGAAGAAAATATATTATTTAAAACCAAACATCTCTTTAGAAAGACAGTATGCCCTTTAGTAAGCAGCTTGTCTATTAGGTCGCAAAAGAAACTTGCACATGGAGTGATAAAGGAGCATACAGGTTGCTATTTTAGAAAACCACTGGGAAATCTGTTTTTACTTATGAGAACACAGATTCATTTGCATTATTATGAAGATGCAGGACAGCACTGATATATGGCCTACCAAGGTATCTTTCATAATTTTATAATAGATTCAAAGAAATAAACCAATATGACACACTTAAATATAAGAAGTTATTAATTACATAATATGTTTGTGCCCATACAGAACATTTACGTTTCTAAGGGAAAACTAAAACCGTAATATTTAAAAAACAATGTCAATCATATTCTGGCAAGACTCATATTACTTAGCATACTTTATTCTCTGTTTTTGGAGAGAAAATACAGTTCTGAAGGCCAGTAGTGGCAAAAAAAAAAAGCACTCTAGCTATATGCTAAAAATAATCATAATCATAATAAATTTTAGCAGTGATGCAAGTAGTTATAAAGGCATGTTTCCATCTCTATAGTGATTACATTTTACTCTTGAGTTCTAAACACTGCCCCCCCTTCCCTTTCTGTCATACACATGCGCATACACACACACACACACACACACACACGCGCGCGCGCGCGTGCACACACATGCATCCAGGACATTCACATCAACATAACACTTTCATTTACTTGTACACAGCCAATTAAAATAAAAATCATTCAAAACTGACTCAATAAATTATGCACAATTAATTTCTAACAAATATAACACACTTGCCACCCTGATGGATTTTTTTAGCCATATTTATGATCTTTCTTGACTAAAACTTTGCTAATTTTTTTAGAATAACAAAAAAGTAAAGATAAGGGAAAGAGCAATATTAGTGTATAGAAAAGCATCATACATTCCATGCTGTGTAACAAGTTTCTAAAATAACTTTGTCTTTAAAATGAAGAATCATTCAGAAAGTTCAACAGTGGCATTCATTCACTAAATGCAGTTACAAAATCATTTCTCCCCTCCCTACTTCCAGTAACTGAGTCTTTACTAGTTTCCACTGCGCTTCAAGTCAAAACCAACTGAGCTAATTTCGGTGCTTCACACATAGGCTCATTTCATTCTATCAGAAAATGAGTAGGTCTAATAAAAAAAAAAAAAATAAACTGATGGTAAAATATCCCAAATGTGCCCGGGGAAAAGCAAATTATTTAACCCAGAATGATTTCTAAAGAGAAGCGAGGAGGGAGTGGGTAGATACCAGAGAATAGTTTGAAGTCCTTGATTTTACTCACCAGTTTCCCAGATGCACGGTCAGTAACAGGAACATCAACCTCACCCCTCTCCTTTGATTCCACAGAAGAAAAGGGGAGAAGAGAAGAGCTTTCCAAGAACCCATGGGGATCGCTTTTTCCTCTTAGTTCTCCAGCCAGGACTTTTCCTCCCACCTCAGCTGTAGACTGGTGAGTACAGAAAGGAGAAGGTGGAAAGGCTGTACACCTCCCAACCAGGTAGGATGCGACTCCCAGCGGAATTGAGCAAAGAGAGCCAATCAGACCGAGAGGATGCTGGTAGAAATTAGCTGAAAAAAAGTTGGGCCAATCAACAGCCCAAGGAGGCGGAGCTTCCCCTACTAGAAATCGAGCCCAGTAGGGAAAAGGGCTCTTTTCTTCCTAAAAGAAAAACAAACCTCTTCTCCCTGGCAGCCTCAGAGAAACAGTTGAGTGGCTCTGACAGATTTCTCTCCCTAGGGAAAGGCGGCTTCCTTCTTTTCCCCTAGCCTTCCCCCCTGACCGACTCTATTTCGGGAGTCTCTTTCCTCTCCCGCGTTTGGATTCTGAATCTGTCTTCCAAGAGGGATCCGTGGGGAGCTTGCCATGCCTAATTGGTTTTCCCCAGGCTCGCGAAGGTTCTGCTAATTTTGGTAATTACTGTTGTTACTTTGCGAGGGGCGGTGTCTCATTACTTTTCAGACCCAGCACCTGGCATAATGCCCCACACAAATATGTTCTCGGGAGGTATTGAAATATATAACTGTATGAGTGAATGAGCCAGCTGGGTGCATTCCTGGTAATCACGTTTCCTACCCACCCTACTTCCGTTGCAGTTACAAGTGAGAGGATTTGCTGTCTCCTCGCTCTGGGCACCAAATGATACTAATGAACAATACCAGGCAAGAATTATCTCATTTTACAAAAACATAACAAAAATCCGATTTTAGAGAGATTATTTCAGTCCTAGGAGCTGTAGATCGAATACATGTGTAATCCTTGTTCTCCCCTTTGCGTTTGTTGAGCTCCAGTGTTTGGTACCTAACTTCAGAGGCTCTGCTTTGAGTTTGCAGCAGAGCCCAACAGTTGCTATGGCAACTAGAAAGCCTCTGGCAGCCTGAACAACTGTACAGGCTGACAGTGGTGGCGGTGGAAGCAGGCTCGCTCTGCCCAGCCATCTTCCTCCTCTATGCCCTCCCAGATCGCTGCTTCCCGCAAAACCCGTGGGGTTGGAGCCTTTGGCTGTGTCCTTAATCATCTCACAACTACCTGGAACTGACCAGATTCAAGGATGAAATGCAATTTACCATGGAGTTACCTTAGAGTATTTGTCTCCCCAGCAAATAGTTCAAGGTAGAAGTAACAATGTTTGTGTATGAGTATCTGTTGCTACCCTAGCTTCTGAAATCACTTAAAATGAACTGGATGGGGTAACAAGGTTACAGATATTTTCTTGCCCAGAATAACAGATAGTGAAATACAAGGGCTTTTCTCCTCTTTGGTTCTCCATCTCTTTAGTCTTCTCTGAATATAGGTATTGACTTGCTTATTTTTCTTCTTCTACCCATTAATTACTAAACATTATTCTCTTTCATCAAACCACATTAGTCAAGGTACCTCATACTAAATAATTTGAATAACAATAGTTTCATTATAATAAATTTTGAGAAGAATTGAATACAGTTAAAGGTTGATTTCAAAAGGAATCTGGGTAGTAGTTGTTGTTTTTCTGGCCAATTAAGAATGCACTTTGCATAGCTGTTTAACTGTTTTATTGGGTGCACACACTCATTCACTGCTCTGGTTAGCCAGCAAACTTAGGAATGAATTTATTAGAAGTATGTGGTGAATAACAAATACTTGTCTAGGTGCTCTTTGCATTTTTCAAA
The DNA here is from genome assembly GCF_019923935.1 of Bubalus bubalis. NCBI lineage: Eukaryota > Metazoa > Chordata > Mammalia > Artiodactyla > Bovidae > Bubalus > Bubalus bubalis. The sequence goes on along the minus strand of NC_059163.1, from coordinate 52,638,686 downwards.
GATTAGGTAACTTTTCTGCATATAATCAATATGATATCAATTTGACAATATGATATTGCATATATTTATACAACGGTAGTTGAAAGTTCTCCCATCAAAAATTTTACTCTTATTGTTCTAATGCATAACTGAAAGATGCTGAGAGCCATTACAAAAAATTAATGGAGAGGAAAGCTGAAGGATATATCCTTAGGCTACTATACATTGTTTATTGTTGTAAAAGATAAAGGACTGGAATAATTTCCAAACTGGGAAATTTTCTGTATTTTCTGAAATACACATTTTTGCCAATTTGGGGCTGAAATATTTCAAATTTATTTAAATCCTTTCTTTCAAACAATGTCATGTGACTTTTTATTTCTATGTCTCTTTCTTTGATTTTTCTTTTCCTTTTTGTAACATTTGTCTTCTGGGAAAGGGATCCTATTCTGCTGTCATAGTTAATTATAATTCCCTGTAAACTATGTTAGAGGGATCTGTGCCCTCCAGAACCTGATTTTGTATATCAGCCATGTCTTGACCCTGACAGTCTGTCTCATTTGATTTACTGAATCAGTTGTGTGTGTGTGTGTGTGTGTGTGTGCGCGCGCGCGCGCGTGCGCATAGTGGGAGTTGGGGATGACACACAGTGTGAGCTCTGAAAAAAGCCAAGAAGTAAAACGGTGCTCATCAAACCAACCATAGTGTGTCATAGAAGAGCCTTATGGAGAAACAGATTAGGTGTTTTACACAAATCTAGATTAGAAGGCCAGAAGTTGCTATAGGGTCTAGACAAAACTCTCTGTCTTCCATTAAGGCCGTGGTTTCCAAACCTGGGCATCTTTACCTCATAAGACATGTATAAGTGTCTGGAGACATCTTCGGTTGTCACAGCTTGGAGGGCGGAATGAGCTATGGGCATTGAGTGAGCAGAGTCCAGAGTTGCTACTACACGTTGTAAAATGCAAAAGAGAGCCATCCCACAGCAAAGAATTACTGCGTTCAAATGGTCAATAGTACCAAAGATGAGAAGCCCTGCATTATGTATAAAAATAGAAAGAGTAGACTGATTCCCTTGCAGCTGATGATTTCCTAATATTATCATTGAAATCATCATACCCCTTCTCCTTCCTTTGACATGCATGTTAAGTCGCTTTAGTCAAGGCCAACTTTTTGCAACTGCATGGACTGCAGCCTGACAGCCTCCTCTGGGCATGGGATTCTCCAGGCAAGAATACTGAAGTGGGTTGCCATGCCCTCCTCCAGGGGATCTTCCCAACCCAGGGATCAAACCTACATCTCTTAGGTCTTCTACATTGGCAGGCAAATTCTTTACCACTGGTGCCACCTGGGAAGACCTGATGGCCACAAATTCTATACAGTTAAAACTGTAATTGTAGCTTCCTAAACTTATCATTCAATATCATAATTTTGTGTTTGTTTTGTCCTGTCATATGCTATTCCTTCAGCTTATGGGGCCCTTCCTTCTTCTTCATCTGCCTAGTCTCTCATTATTCTTCGAGAATGTTTAAGTGTCATTTTCCTCCAGGGAGTCTTTATTGATTGTTCACTACTTGCTAGTCTGTGGTACAGTTCTGTCATCCAATAATAGTTAATGTTAATTGAGTGTTTGCTGTGTCACCAGGCATTATTCTTAATGGTTCTGCATTATAGATGTATATAATACTCTCACAGCTTAAAGTAACCATTTCATATTTGTATCACAGAACATAACACATTTTTTAAATGTGCTAAAGCTATCTGTATTTCTACCCAAATTATTAATTCTGTGTTTTTAGATTTTACATATAAAAGATTTCTAGTACTTCCTAGACCTGTTATTATATATTTTTTAATATTATTGTAGTTTATCTATCTTTAATATCATATGTATATTCTATCAGTACATTTCTCTCCCTAGAATTTAACTCCATGAAGTCAAAGATTTCATTTGTGTTCATCAGTCACTCCTTTTGTCCAAAGCAATGGCTAGTAAGTAGTAGGTACTTGATAAATATCCATAGAATGAAAATAAGTGTTCAGAGAATAAATAAACACATGCATGGCTTTAATCCTTCTATAAATTTCTGGAGCCATTACGGGACCTCTTTCAACAGCATAGGTTCCAAGTGCCCATCTCTAATTAGACAAAATCCAGACCTTGTTGCTTGACTTATTCCTTCTTATCACACCATGGGAATTAATTATTTTTCTCATTTACATATTGCCATGATAAATCTTAACACACTCAGGCACTTTAATTTATGCAATCAGATTATTATTTAAATCAAACAGAAGAGAGGGCCAGCATACAGAAATTTCACAAAACTGAAAGTACACACCCTTTCTTTGTCAATCTGTTCGATCTCCTTAATCCTGTACCTGGCCTCTGAAGTACAGCCAAGAGAGGGAATACTGATCATTGGTGGCAGGTAGCCATGGATTTAAAGCTTCTAAATCCATCCCATTTTTTGGTTTATATATTGTAGTTTCCAATAACCTTTTGCCACTGGTATCACTATTCTTTCTCATATCTTCCATGCTTTCTTTTCTAGCTGATTTCCTCTCAGTATGCAAATATGTCCGTAAAAGTGAAAGTGAAAGTGAAAGTCACTCAGTTGTGTCCGACTCTTTGCCACCCTATGGACTATACAGTCCATGGAATTCTCCAGGCTAGAATACTGGAGTGGGTAGCCAGCCTTTCCCTTCTCCAGGGTATCTTCCCAACCCAGGAAGTTGAACCCAGGTCTCCTACATTGCAGGCAGATTATTTACCAACTGAGCCACAAGGGAAGTCCAAATATGTCCATGTAGAACATTAAACTTTGTACATGTGCTACATTAACCTTATTACCTCCTCTGCTTTTTATGCCTATTCCTTACTCCCACTAATAGCCATTCTTCTCTATTTTGTCACCACCCATTCACTCACCAAGCTTTGTGGTCTGGCCTCTGCGCCATGACACTGATGACTCCAGGTTGCTAAATTCAGTAGGAGTTTCCCACATTCACCTTGTATTTCATTTCCACTGATCCAGTTTATTCTCTTTCTCAAAACACTTGGCATCATGATACCATGCTTTCCTGGTTTGTTTGTTTTTTACATCCTTTAGCTAATTTATTTTAGGCTTCTTTGCATGCTTATTCTACCTGACCCCAATATTTCTGAGTTCCTCAAATATGAGTTCAACTTCTTTTCTTTTCTGCATCACACTTTCACATTGAGTAAACTCACCTATTTCCCAAGCTATTTATATAATTTTAAAACCTGAAGTGTATCCCCTCAAATTTAAAATCCAAGAATTTCTATTGGGCCATAGATACATATATCAAACCAATCCCAGCCAGGTAGTCAAATGAGAAACCTCACATTTTTTCTAGATACGTGTATTGTCTAACCTGTCATTAATACTTCAATATTTGCAAAGCATATTCCCAGTTGCACGTGAGTGTGTGCTAAGTCACTTCAGTCGTGTCCAACTCTTTGCAACCCTATGAATTGAGCCTGCCATGCTCCTCTATCCATGGGGATTCTCCAGGCAAGAATACTGGAGTGGGTTGCCATGCCCTCTTCCAGGGGATCGTCCCTATTCAAGGATCAAACCCACCTTTCTTACATCTCCTGCATTAGCAGGCGGATTCTTTGCCACCAGCACCACCTAGGAAGCCTGTATCTCCCATCAACCAATGTAAATAGATTTCAGTGGCCATGGTTTCATATATAAAATAGCCTGGGTTCAAACTCAAGATCCTCTACTACTAATTGTGTAAGAATAGGAAGTTTACTCATTTTTCAGTGTCTTAATTTGCATTAGATTGATGTGAAAATTAAGTTAGTCAATTTGCATAAGGCTCTTAGAATAATGCTTGGCATATAGTAAGTGCTCAATCTTAACAATTATTACTATTGCTATTACTATTGCTATTGTTATTATCATAATCCAACTAGTTCTCCTGCCAATTAATCCAAGCAGCCATCATCAGTTACATGGACTAAGTGCCTACCATTTTCAACCTTGCCTACTCCTAAATTATTCATTATATAACTACCTGAATGGTAATTTTAAAGTAGAAATCTGATAATGTTTTGCTTATACATTCAGTGATTTTCCTGTTGTACTTAGGACAAAAGGCAAAGTTTTATCCTGGACTTTGAGACCCTCCAGCTTCTGGTCCCTACGTCTCTCCCCTGCACCATCTTTTCAGTTCTTCCCTTCTCTCAACGTGTTCCTACCAGAATGAACTTACTTTTTTGTTTTTCCCATTGCCAAAACTCATGGTTAATTTTGGGCTTTACAGATGTTTTCCCTTTATCTTGGTCACTCCACCTCACACTTCACCCTATATCTGGCTATTCCATTAGCCTCTTTTCAGTCTCAGCTTGACTGGCACATTCTCAAAGAAGCCCCAATTCCAAATTTAAATTATGTCCTCTGTTATGCCATCTAGTAGCATTCAGTACTTTTCCTTTCTGACACTTGAAGTATAACTCACTGATTTATTTAATTCAAGAAATAGTCATTGAGCACCAAAGTTTTAAGCATTGTTGGATATATTGAAGGTTTTAAGCATCCTTTGATATAGTGAACATATCATAATGAATACAACAGAGAGTCATGCTGTCATGGAGCTTACATTTTATTGACCTTTAATAAATGAATGATATATTTTTCATTCTTAAATATATTTTTCACAATCAATTATTTTTGACTCTTTAAAAAATTATCTTTAATCGGAGAATAATTGCTTTACAATGTTGTGTTTGTTTCTGCTGTACAACAACTTGAACCAGCTATAACTATACAATCGTCCCCTCCCTCTTGAGCCCCTCTCCCACCCTCTCCGCCATCTCACCCCTCTAGGTTGCCACAGAACACTGAGCTGAGCTCCCTGTGTTTTATAGCAACTTCCCACTAGCCGTCTGTTTCACACATGGTACTCTCTAAATTCGTCCCATCCCCTCCTTCTACCCCACTCTGCCAGGGCTCACCTATTTGCAGGACAGGAACAGAGGTACACAGATGTAGAGGACGGGCTGGTGGCCACAGCAGGGTAATGAAAGGGCGAGACACATTGAGAGAGTAGCACTGAAATACATAAATTCCCTTTTGTTTAATTTTTACCTCTTATCTACACTGTAGCTCCTTGATGACAAGAGATTTTGGCTTTTTTTTTTTCTTTTGTACATTGCCCCCAATGTCTGTGATTCTGCCCCTATCATATCCATTTGTTGAGTGAAGAAATGAAGTACATTTCTACATTCACCGTCTCTAAAACTTTGAGCAGCATACTTCATTTCTGTAAGCTTACATTTATTCTCTATAAAAAATATACAGGATATCAATATGAAGTTTGCAGAGTTGATGTAGTAGTATTAGATAATACAAAAATGCCAAGTACATAATAGACCTCAATATATGGCTAAGATTTGGAATCAGATGGGTAAACTCTTGTTAACATCATAAAGTATATGATTAAATTACACTGGTAAAAGTAAGGTGTGTAGAGTCAGCTTCAGTCAGTTCAGTAGCTCAATCATGTCCAACTCTTTGCGACCTCGTGAACTGCAGCATGCCAGGCCTCCCTGTCCATCACCAACTCCCAGAGTCCACCCAAACCCATGTCCATCAAGTCGGTGATGCCATCCAACCATCTCATCCTCTGTCATCCCCTTCTCGTCCTGCCCTCAATCTTTCCCAGCTTCAGGGTCTTTTCAAATGAGTCAGTTCTTCGCATCAGGAGTTAGCTTACATAAATTTAAATCCTGTCTACACTAATTATTTTTGTGACCTTTGGCAAAACACAACATCTCTCTGAACCTCAGATTTCTCAATTACAAAGTGAAAATGAAAACCCCTAAAAAATTGGTATGAAGATCAAATACAATAATCTTATTATACTTTTAATAAACAAATAATGTAGAAATATTAGTTATGTTACTAATAATATCAGACAACAGTAGTATCACTGTTATTCTTCAATGATCAGTACAAAATGACAGTAATTAAAGAAGATATGACAAAGAAATGTGAAATGACAAATGTCAAGAGCTCACCATTTTTTAATCCTCATGGTTTTCAATTATTCCAATTATTATTGGAATTCTTTATTTGGACATCTTAATTTATTAAAAGCCTGAAACATTTCTGTGAGACAGTTACTATTGTAATTCCTTTATTTTACAGATAAGGAAATTGATCTAGTAGATTTAGTAACTATTCATGTCAGACAGCAAGTAAGTGACAGAATTCGGATTTGAATCCAGGGAGTCAGCATTCTGAGCCCACATTTGAACTACTATGTGATATTGTCTTCAGCATGACAGATGAATCATGATTTCTTCTTTAAAGAAGATAATTTATATATCTGCCATGACACCCTTTCCCACCTCAGGTCAACCAACATTGTTATTTTAGTGACTACGTACGAGGGCATCACTGTCATGAAAACCTTCTATATTTTACTTTAAAAGCCCACCCCATAAAAATGTCGAAGGTGGAAAAGAGCTTTTGAAGAATGACGCTTAAGCAGCCATGATTCAAAGGAATACAGTCCTGTTCAGCATATGAGACACTTACAGGAAGAGATCCAGGACTTGGAGATATATCAAAGCCTGACATTTAATGAAAACCTTAAAGGTCTTGATGAGGCTTTATTATATCAATTAATCATTCACCTTGTATATAGCCCAATATATTTTATTTTAAAAATGTCTTGCTAGCAGGACTGGCATTGAAATAGCAGCCCCGAGGGCATCTCTGAATGTGTCCTTATCTAGTACTTAACTCACTACTCATCTAGTTAATAGCCCACAATATGTCTATTTATGTGGTTTTGACTAGCAGCTAAAGAATCATATAGTTTCATATGGCCATTATAGTCCACAGAGAGAGAACCTCCTTCTGCTTGCATATTTACTCCCTTATTTGTCTCACAGTAACTCTTGGTCCAACAAAGCATGCAGTGATTACATGTTAGTATCAGAAAACCATTTATAGTCCTCAAATCTCCTTTTAGACCCATGAACAGATGCCATGCATACCAAAAGAATTGTTCTTAATCACTCTGGGGAGCCTTTGTGAGAATAAATTCTAAGCCGACTAGATCAGAGTAGAAGAAATATAATGCTGAATTGTCAACATGTGTTGCAACAGGTACATTCACTAAGTGAAGATTCTGGATTCAATATGTTTAATCAAAAGTGTTTCTAACAGTTGGCTTCAATGGTTGACTGATCCTTTACCCAAAAGTAACAAGTTATGAAGTTAAAATATCCATGGTACTGGAAAGTAGGTATCCAGAATTTTTAGAAGGGCTTTCTCTGGTGGCTCAGATGGTAAAGAATCTGTGTGCAATTCAGGACACCCAGGTTCTATCCCTGGGTTGGGAAGATCACCTGGAGAAGAGGATGGCAACCCACTCCTATATTCTTACCTGAAGAATTCTATGGGCAAAGGAGCCTGGCAGGCAACAGACAGTCCATGGGGTCACAAAGACTCAGACACAACCAAGCGACTAACACTTTCACTTTCACAAAGTTTTTAGAAGAAATGGACTTTAGCTTATGGATTTGTCCAGCTTACCAGCTCCAATATAATGGCCCCTAAATTTGTCCAAGCACACTCCCTTAATTTTAATGTATTCACTGGGGAAGCTCCAGCCACCTTGAACCTGTTGGGTGTCTGTTACATGTGGGCCAGAGATAATAGTGGGAAATGCTGCCATCAAACTGGATTCCCCAAATCAGTGGGGATAATGGGAACTCAGGGATTCTCTGTATTCAATGGGCTTGATAGAATTCTAGAATGTCAGGGGCCTAGTGACAACACTTGTAATCAGGGTTAAGGTGGGCATCAGTACAGAAATATATACCAGAGGCAACATGATAATCAACCTGGTTTGATCCACAGAGACCTTTCCTGTTGCTGCTGTTTAGTCGCTAAGTTTTGTCTGACTTTTTGTGACCCAGTGAACTGTAGCCTACCAGGCTCCTCTGTCCATGGAATTTTCCAGGCAAGAATACTGGACAATTCCATTCACCATTGCAACGAAAAGAATAAAATACTTAGGAATATATCTACCTAAAGAAACTAAAGACCTATATATAGAAAACTATAAAACACTGGTGAAAGACATCAAAGAGAACTCTAACAGATGGAGATGGATTGGAAGAATCAATATAGTGAAAATGAGTATACTACCCAAAGCAATCTATAGATTCAATGCAATCCCTATCAAGCTACCAACGGTATTTTTCACAGAGCTAAACAAATAATTTCACAATTTATATGGAAATACAAAAAAACTCGAATAGCCAAAGCTATCTTGAGAAAGAAGAATGGAACTGGAGGAATCAACCTGCCTGACTTCAGGCTCTACTACAAAGCCACAGTCATTAAGACAGTATGGTACTGGCACAAAGATAGAAATATAGATCAATGGAACAAAATAGAAAGCCCAGAGATAAATCCACATATATATGGCCACCTTATCTTTGACAAAGGAGGCAAGAATATACAATGGATTAAAGACAATCTCTTTAACAAGTAGTGCTGGGAGAACTGGTCAACCACTTGTAAAAGAATGAAACTAGAGCACTTTATAATACCATACACAAAAATAAACTCAAAATGGGTTAAAGATCTAAACATAAGACCAGAAACTATAAAACTCCTAGAGGAGAACATAGACAAAACACTCTCCGACATACATCACAACAGGATCCTCTATGACCCACCTCCCAGAATATTGGAAATAAAAGCAAAAATAAACAAATGGGACCTAATTAAACTTAAAAGTTTCTGCACAACAAAGGAAACTATAAGCAAGGTGAAAAGACAGCCTTCAGAATGGGAGAAAATAATAGCAAATGAAGCAACTGACAAACAACTAATCTCAAAAATATACAAGCAACTCCTGCAGCTCAATTCCAGAAAAATAAACGACCCGTTCAAATAATGCGCCAAAGAACTAAATAGACATTTATCCAAAAAGACATACAGATGGCTAACAAACACATGAAAAGATGCTCAACATCACTCATTATCAGAGAAATGCAAATCAAAACCACAATGAGGTACCATTTCACGCCAGTCAGAATGGCTGGGATCCAAAAGTCAACAAGCAATAAATGCTGGAGAGGGTGTGGAGAAAAGGGAACCCTCTTACACTGTTGGTGGGAATGCAAACTAGTACAGCCACTATGGAGAACAGTGTGGAGATTCCTTAAAAAACTGGAAATAGAACTGCCTTATGATCCAGCAATCCCACTGCTGGGCATACACACTGAAGAAACCAGAACTGAAAGAGACATGTGTACCCCAATGTTCATTGCAGCACTGTTTATAATAGCCAGGACATGGAAGCAACCTAGATGTCCATCAGCAGATGAATGGATAAGAAAGCTGAGGTACATATACACAATGGAGTATTACTCAGCCATTAAAAAGAATACATTTGAATCAGTTCTAATGAGGTAGATGAAACTGGAGCCTATTATACAAAGTGAAGTAAACCAGAAAGAAAAACACCAATACAGTATACTAACGCATATATATGGAATTTAGAAAGATGGTAACAATAACCCTGTATATGAGACAGCAAAAGAGACATTGATGTATAGAACAGTCTTTTGGACTCTGTGGGATAGGGAGAGAGTGGGATGATTTGGGAGAAGGGCATTGAAATATGTATAATATCATATATGAAAGGAGTCACCAGTCCAGGTTCGATGCACAATACTGGATGCTTGGGGCTGGTGCACTGGGACGACCCAGAGGGATGGTATGGGGAGGGAGGAGGGTGGGGTGTTCGGGATGGGGAACACATGTATACCTGTGGCGGATTCATTTTGATATATGGCAAAACCAATACAATATTGTAAAGTTAAAAAATAAAATTAAATTAAAAAAAAAAAAAAAAGAATACTGGGGTGGGTGGCCTTTTCCTTCTCCAGGGTATCTTCCTGACCTAGGGATCGAACCCGTGTCTTCTGCTTGGCAGGCGGGTTCTTTACCACTTAGCCACCTGGAAAGCTCCGCAGAGATCTGTACTGTTAGCTAAATGGTATCCATGTCCTTGGAACTGAAGTAGATGATCAGCCTATAGAATCTTATTGATTTGTATAATCAAAAAGTCACTAGGTCCAGTGAAGATGTGATTTGAATTATCACAAAAGAGTTCAAGTCCCTCAAACCAGTTTCTAGTTTTGAATCTAGGGCCTCTTAATGAAGGGGAGGTGAGATTTGCTTAAAGAAGTTTATAGATACACATACAAAAATTAATTCTATAAATTTATGTCCTGGCCTTCCTCAAAGAAGTCCTGCCACCATTTATAAGAGTGACTATAGAAGCTGAATAAACAGATTCCTTGAGACTAAAGGCCCTGGTTCTAACTTACAGCAATTACTGGAGACCCCAAATGCCACCATGGTCTAAGGTAGCCACAGTAGGCATCAATAGATATAAGGCCATTTATCATCTGGGATACTCCCAAAACAGGCATACATGCACCTTAACATATCATGTGGTTTTTTTCCCAGTTATATAAGACATAGTTGGGAGGCACATACTTAGCAACTGGTAGAATATTGGAGAAGGCAATGGCACCCAACTCCAGTACTCTTGCCTGGAAAATCCCATGGATGGAGGAGCCTGGTGGGCTCCAGTCCATTGGGTCACTAAGAGTAGGACATGACTGAGCGACTTCACTTTCACTTTTCACTTTCATGCATTGGAGAAGGAAATGGAAACCCACTCCAGTATTCTTGCCTGGAGAATCCCAGGGATGGGGGAGCCTGTTGGGCTGCCATCTATGTGGTCGCACAGAGTTGGACATGACTGAAGCGACTTAGCAGCAGCAGCAGAATAGTGGATTACTTCTGTGACCTGTGGGGGAAAAGCTCAATTAAAAGTCACAGAACAATGCAATACCACATCTCTGCCACATCAAAGACATGAAAGAAGACAGAGTGGTGCTTCTTACTAAATAGAAATTTAGCTTATCTGTTTGGCTTATTCATAAAGCAAATGGATATAAGAGAAAAGAGTGGATTAGCAAAAATCTAATTGGGTAATGATTCCAATTTCAGCTCTTTTCCTAGATGTGATTTTATTGCTGGAGTGAATCTCCTCATAACTGGTGTGTAGAAAATAGATCAGTGGTGAAACTCAGTAGAAGTTTACTTTCAGACCAGAGAGTCAGAATACACTGTTGCTGACTCATCTCAGGGCCATATCAAACATCCAGCCCAGTGACATAACCTAGTCAAAAGAGAGCTTCTGTGTGTGCTAGTTGCCCAGTCATGCCTGACTATTTGTGACCCCATGGACTGTAGCCTGCCAGGCTCCTCTGTCCATGGAATTCTCCAGACAAGAATACTGGAGTGGGTAGTCGTTCCCTTCATCAGGGCATCTTCCTGACCCAAGTATCAAACTCAAGACTCCTGAATTGCTGGCAGTTTCCTTACCATCTGAGCCACCAGGGAAGCCCTTATTGTATAAGACATCATACTTTTTCATTAAATTGAACACACTATTCTGACTGGATCTGGTGACAAGAAGGAACTACTCTAGACACCTTGATAAGACACATGCATACTAAAATGTGGGAAAAGAACTCCACAAAAATGAGGGGCCTTATTTACACCTTGATGAAATTCCTAGGGGTTCAATGACCTTGGCATGGAGATATTCCTGTGAAGGTGAAGGAAAACTTCATGCATAAGGTCCTTTCTATTATGAAAGAAGGAACATACTGTCTCTTTGGATTTTAGAAGCAACATATCCCTTGTTTAGGTTTATTTCTCCAGCCCATTTACCAAGTAACTTTAGAGTATCCATTTTTATTAGGGATTTTATTATTTTTATTAGGACTTAAAAACATAGAAAACTCTGCAATAGATTTATACTACTGCACAAGAGCCTCTACCACTTGAGCCAAAAGTGAATGCTAATACAATTATGTCTGAAAGGATTTTAGCAGATAGGGATACTGTATGGCACTTATGAACAGACTTCTGTTGGTGAAACACAAAGTAGACTTTTAAAATTTTAGAGCAAAGCTGTACCATCCTCTTCAGATTAATATTCTCCTTTGAAGAGAGAGATTCTGGCTTGCTACAGGTCTCTAATAGAGACTGAACACTTACCATAAGCCACCAAGTTACCCTACAAGCTGAGTTACCCTTCATGAACTGGTATTGTCAGCATGGACAGAAGTCCACAGTCAAATGGTAGCAACAAATAAGAGATCAGGCTTGAATGAGGCCTGAAGGCATAGATTAAGACATACAAGCAAATGGCTAAGATGTCTATGCCCCTTATTCCCTAGCTCCTTTGTGTCACTCTCAGTCTTCATGTTCAGCATCACTTTGTTGTTTTTATTCAGTCACTAAGTTATGACCAACTCTGCAACCCCATGGACTACAATACACTAAACTTCCCTGTCCTTCACTATCTCCTAGAGCTTGTTCAAACTAATGTCCATTGAGTCGGTGATGCCATCTGGCTATCTCATCCTCTGTCGTGCCCTTCACCTCCTGCCCTCAATCTTTCCCAGCATCAAGATCTTTTTCAATGAGTCAGTTCTTCGCATCAGGTGGCCAAGTACTGGAGCTTCAGCTTCAGCTTTAGTCCTTCAAATGAATATTCAGGGTTGACCTTCCTCAGGATGACTGGTTTGATCACCATGCTATTCAAGGGACATTTAAGAGTTGTTCTGCAGCACCAAAATTCAGAATTATCATTTTGTGTGTGTGTGCTCAGTCTTCTTTACAGTCAAACTTTCATCTGTACATGACTACTGGGAAAACCATAGCTTAGACTATATGGACCTTTGTCAGCAAAGTGATGTCTCTGCTTTTTAATATACTGTCTAGGTTTGTCAATAGCTTTCTCCCAAGGTGCACTTGTCTTTAAAATTTCCTGGCTGCAGTAAACATCCACAGTGATTTTGGAGCCCAAGAAAATAAATCTGTCACTGTTTCCACTTTTTCCCCTTCTATTTGCCATGAAATGACAGGACTGGATGCCATGATCTTAGTGTTTTGAATATTGAGGTTTAGGCCAGCTTTTTCTTCTTTCACCTTTATCAAGAGGCTCTTTAGTTCCTCTTCATTTTCTGCCTATCTCAGGTTGTTGCCTATCTCAGGCAATCTTGATTCCAGCTTAATTAACATCCCTTGTGATTAGAGAAATGAAAATCAAAACTACAATGAGGTATCACTTCACAAGGTTCAGAATGGCCATTATCAAGAAATCTACAAACAATAAATGCTGGCGAGGATGTGGAGAAAAGGTAACCCTCTTGCACTGCTGAGAATGTAAATTAACATAGCCATTATGGAGAAAAGTATGGTAATTTCTTTAAAACTAGGAATATAACTACCATATGACCCAGAAATCTTACTACTGGGCATATACGCAGAGAAAACCACAGTTCTAAAAGACACATCTACCCCAGTGTTTATTGCAGGGCTCTTTATAATACCAGGACATGGAAGAAACTAGATGTCCACTGACAAATGAATGGATAAAGAAGTTGTCGTATATATGTACAATGGGATATTACTCAGCAATAAAATAAGTGAATTCAAGTCAGTTCTAGTGAGATGGATGAACCTAGACCCTATTATACAGAGTGAAGTAAATCAGAAAAAGAAAAACCAATATTGTATGTCAACTCATATATATGGAATCTAGAAAAATGGTACTGATGAACCTATTTGTAGGGCAGCAATAGAGATGCAGATATAGAGAACAGGCTTGTGGACACTGTAGCAGAAGGAAATTATGGGACGAATTGAGAGAGTAGTACTAAAACATATACATTACCCTATGTAAAATAGCCAGTTGGAATTGGCTGTATGATGCAGGGAGCTCAGTCTGGTATTCTGTGACAGCCTAGAGGGTTAGGATTGGGTAGGAGGTAGGAAAGAGGTTCAAGAGAGAAGGGGTATATTTATACCTATGACTGGTTCATGTTGATGTATGGCAGAAATCAACCCAATGCAATTATCCTCCAATTAAAAATAAATAAATTTTAATAAAAGAAAAAATAATCTTCACCTAGAGTTTCATTAGGCATTTCCTATGAGTAGTAAACAGAGAATGAAAAAAAAAATCAGGCCTTATTTACATATGATTCGATAGAATCGGCACCCCAAAGTAGATAACTTCAGCTTAACAAAGTATTATTCCAGGTCCTCCCAAGTAAATTGAAAAAATCTTTTTCCAGGAGGCAGAATGTTGAGTAGTAAATAGTTTTGTTGGATTTTTTTTAAATAAGAGATCATTAGAAATAGAATCTACATTAATATATAGGTTGTGTAAAGTCAGAGACATGGAAGAGCCATATTTGGAAAATCAGTGACAAGAAGAATGGGGAAGAGATATTTGAATAGATCTCTCTGAAGGAACAGAATATCAAGTTATTTTTCATTCCATCTCTGATTCTCACCAAAGATACCCTCAGCAGAATAAGTCCTTTATATTCACATGAACAAATGTTGTGCTATATGACTACCCGCTTTCTCCAACCACCCATGTTCTTACAGACTGTAATCTTACACAAAGTGATGAAAGTTACACATAGATTCAATAAATAACATAGATTCACTGAGAATGGTCTGACTTGGAAATTTTCCAACCAGTCAATATCAGATGCTAATACTTAGCTCCAAACATTATACCATTCCTTGAGGGCATTAATAAGCCACCCAGTAGCAAGTGGATTGAATTGGACCCTACCATGGATGCCATTTCCTTCAGCAAGTTAACCTGAGTTTCAAGATTGGAAGTTGTGAGAAACACCCTCGTTTCCAGTTTTTCTTCACTCTTCATCCCTTTGCAGCCAGCTTTCTTCCAAAATTTCTATCCCTGCTGACCTATAGCCATTTTTTACCCACCACCACCCATGACATTCTATAGCAGTCTGACTCATTTTGAACAAAAATAAAGGGTGCTCTGAGAGAAGTCCAAATTACAAAGTCTCCAAGAATATTAATGTCTAAATATTTGAGAATAAACATGGGCTAATGTGTTATCCACCCAGTCCATTCTAAAGGAGATCAGCCCTTGGTGTTCTTTGGAAGGAATGATGCTAAAGCTGAAACTCCAGTACTTTGGCCACCTCATGCGAAGAGTTGACTCATTGGAAAAGACTGTGATGGTGGGAGGGATTGGGGGCAGGAGGAAAAGGGGAAGACAGAGGATGAGATGGCTGGATGGCATCACCAACACGATGGACATGAATTTGAGTGAACTCCGGGAGATGGTAATGGACAGGGAGGCCTGGCGTGCTGCGATTCATGGGGTCGCAAAGAGTCAGACACGACTGAGCAACTGAACTGAACTGAATGTGTTATCACTATGTAAAACATATTTTTAAATTAAATTTTTATCGACAGACCCCACATGCACACAATCATCAGATATTGCCATATATTTTCTGTATTTCTACACTGTGTATGTGTTCCATTTTAGCCATTAGTATTTCATATTATAGTGTTTGTCATAATACCATATGGCAAATTCTCTGTAGCAAAGACTCTTTTGTCTGTGCTTCTAATAATACCTAGCAACAGTAAGTACACTAGTTGTTGGATGAAAAAGTAAATTTGTAAATTATCTGTCAGTCAGTCTATCTATCTAGATAACTAGCTATAGAAATAAGGCTAGCATTTACGTCAAGAAAGCATAATGAAGAATTGAAGACTTGTCATAAATCTGAGTGCATGGGATGAGATGTCAGGGTTAATGCAGGGAGATATTTCTCAGTAGAAATTGAGATGGTACAACGGTCTGGTACAAGTTAAGTCTTTCAGAATTGTGATATATTGCATTTTTATTGATTCAAACAAAAATTAATAGTTAATCAGGTGAATTGTATCACATCTCATGGGTAAAAGAGAAGAATATATTTGTCTGGATATCAAAGGTTTTGATAAAGAACAAGAGTATGGATAATTAATCTCTGAAACAAATTATGAGACACAGAAATGAGGAATAAAAAAGCAAATAATGTCAAACAAAATATTTTACAAATGGAGTAGATGAAGAGGAGGAAGCATCTACAAGTTTGCATAACACATATGCATAATAATGTAAGTATACCCACTCCAGTATCCTTGGGCTTCCCTTATGGCTCAGCTGGTAAAGAATCTGCCTGCAATGCAGGAGACCTGGGTTTGATCCCTGGGTTGGGAAGATCCCCTGGAGAAGGAAAGGCTACCCACTCCAGTATTCTGGCCTGAAGAATTCCATGGATTATAGTCCATGGGGTAGCAAAGAGTCAGACACAACTGAGCAACTTTCACTTTCACTTTCCCCAAGATTAAATATTTGGTTAATACAGCTGATTCCTAGAAGTCTTCATAACATTTTCTGTCATATTTTCACATCAGAAGAATTATGAACATCAGTGTGCTATTCTCTGAAAATGAATTTTTTTTAGTATTACTATATTGTTTCTTCAAATTCAGTAGTTCACTTGGTAAAGATTTCTTCATTATTGCTAAATTTTTTTAATTGAAGTTGCTCAATCGTGTCCGACTCTTTGCAATCCCATGGACTGTAGCCTACCAGTCTCCTCCGTCCATGGGATTTTCCAGGCAAGAGTACTGAGTTGGTTGCCATTTCCTTCTCTTGGGGATCTTCCCGACCCAGGGATCGACCCCGGGTCCTCTGCATTGTAGACAGATGCTTTACCATTATTTTGTCATTATTGCTAAAGACATGCATAAATATATTTCCAAAAATAAAAAATAAATAATCCTTAATTATTTATAAATAATCCATATTTAATCCATAAATAATCTTTCCCAGAGCAAATGTTTGAAATAGTTATGAAGGCATGGAATTAACTGCCATTGTCTTTAGGAACAAATTTGTTATCAATATTTTTTTTCCACTGAGAAAGTTTAACTTAAAGAACATGTTAGATAATTTCATTCCTTTACAAACATTGAAAAATAGCACAGGACTTAGTAAGTTTTGAACCACATTTCCAAACTAGGCTATTGAACAGAAAGACCTAGTGGAGGCTTTAAAAATAGAAATTTCACCACCCTATACTACATGATTCAGTTTCACTAGGTAAAATCCTGAAATTTATATTTTTAACAAACTTCTCAAGAGATAGTAATACTGACACAAAGGATATATAGACCTGCATTGAAACCACTGATACCATATACAATTACAAAATGTGGTCAATACATATTTGCTCACTGAATATATAAATGACCAACTTTGCAGCTTGGCTAAATGTATCACATTCCTAGGGATGTTAAAATATTTCCCAGAGCTTAACAAGTATTTATAAGCCAACATCATGGTGATCCTTCTCTTAGGGTTTGGTAACTTCTTAAATGAAAAGATGAATGGGATTCATTGTCTTTGAACTCCATTTTACATAAATAATATGTATGTATTTTTTTCTCTAAGAAGAAGCTCCATTTCATTCTCACTGATTCAGCAAATATTTGACTATCAATAAGGGATTCTTTTTTCCATCTCCCAAAGGTTAAGAACCATTGCCCTAAATTACTCATATTGCTGTTGATTTGCATGCATGCTAAAATCTTTCCTCTAGGCTCACAACCAACATCATTTGAATGTTAAACAAAGTGCAATTACCAAGAATCCATATGCCCTTAGAATAAAAAGGAAAGAGTATGATCAGGAAACAAGGCCAAATAACATCATTTTTTCCACAGTAATTTACATGTAGAATAGCCTCAGAGATTTAAGCTATTTCATATTAGAATTCAAGACAGAAATCCGTGCTCTGAGATAACTTCATCAACCCTCTCTATAGCTCAACTGGCTACATTGCAGGAACTTGCCTCTGACAGACATAGTAAAGGGTCATGGCTTTGAAGTCCTTAGGGTGCATACTGTTTCAGTCTGTTTAGTAGCTGTAGTCTGTGTGGATTTAAAGTTGGTTAGTCAACCAAACAAGGACACTATAGATTTAATTGATCAATGTCACCCTGAAAGAAAATTAAAAAGTATTTTTTGCAAGGTAATGAAAAATATGAAGCTAGGAGAGAAAGCTTTCTTATCTACCGCATGACAGAATTTAGCTTTGGGAAATCTTGACACAGTTAAAATCTAACAGAAACGAGTATAAAGAACATTGCTTATATTTCATGATTATTGAGATATATTTTACAAGTGTTAAAATTTACCCTGTTTAGGAGTTTGATTCTGTAGGTTTTGACACTGTCACTATGAAGAAGTAAAATATTCCCACTATCCCAAAAGTTTCACCATGTTCCTCTGTAGTCAATCCATCTCATACCGAGTCCTGGTAATCACTGTCTTGATACCTGTCTCTATACTTGGCCTTTTCCAGAATGTCATATAAACAGAATCTTGAAGTATGCAATCTCACATTTTTGTGTCTTTCATTTGGCATAATAAATGTAAGATTCTGCTCTATTAGATGTTGTCAATATTCTGCTTCTTTTATTTGGGAAAAATTTGTAACTGTATGGATGTTCCAAGATTTATTTATTCATTCACCAGTTGATATACAAATTTTCTTTTTTCCAGCTCCTCTATAAGCCTTTGTATACAGTCTTTTGTGGGCGTATGTCTTTATTCTTTTTGTTAGATGCCTGGGGTGGGGATTACTGGGTCGCATATGCTACATATTAAATGATATTATATAACATAGATACATCTTATACATTGTATAAAAACAGCTAAATTGTGCTCTAAAGCAAATGACTGCACCATTTGCTTTCCTGGAAGGAGTGTATGACGGTTGCTCAGCGTTCGTGTCTGCACTAGATATTGCCATTTTTTAGCCATGCTAATATATGCATAATGAAATCTCATTTTGGTCTTTATTTGCATTTTCCTAAAAAATAGGGATGTTGAACCTCTTGAAAGTGCTTGTTTGCTATCCAAATCTCTTTTATGGTTAAGAGTCTGTTCAAAAGATTTTTTCCCCATTTTTAATGGATTTATTTTTGTTACTATTATTACAATTGAATTGTGAGAATTTATATGATTTTTAATGGATATATGACTTGTAAATATTTTATTCAATCTTTAATTTGTCTTTTTATTTTCTTCAATGTGTATAAAAGACCAAGGGTTTGTAATTTTGATTAAATACTGATATCAGTTTGATTTCTTTTATGGATTATACTTTGCATGATAAAGAAATTTTTTCTTAATCCAAGCTCAGAAAGATTTTCTCTTATGACTTCTAAAGTTTTGTAGTTGTAGGTTCTGTGTTTAATTCTATGATCCAATTAGTGTAGATTTTTATGCCTTGTGCAAAGTATACATAAAAGTCTCCTTCTGTTCATACAAATACCCAACTGGTACATCACAACTTGTTGAGATGACTATTCTTTCTTAACATTGTATGACCTTGTCAACTTTTTTTGAAAATTAATTACTAACATATATGTAAACCTATTTCTGTACACTGTTCTGGTTCAATGATCCTTTTGCCGATATCACACTATCTGGATTACAATAGATTTGTTGAAAAAGTCTTCAAATCAGATATTGGAAGTTCTGTTACTTCTTGTCTTCAAAATTGTTTTGACTTTTAGGTTCTTTGTGCTGTGCTTAGTCGCTCAGTCGTGTCCAACTCTTTGCAACCCCGTGGACTGTAGCCACCAGGCTCCTTTGTTCATGAAGATTCTCGAGGCAAGAATACTGGAGTGGGTTGCTATGCTCTCCTCCAGCGGATCTTCCTGACACAGGGATCGAACCCAGGTCTCCCACACTGCAAGCAGATTCTTTACCGTCTGAGCCACCTGGGAAAACCTTAGGTTCTTTACCAGTCCATAAATATTTTAAAACAAGCTTATCAATCTGTAACAAAACAAAAAGTCAAAAATACCACTGGAATTGTGTTTGATATTGTTTTGGATCCACAAATCAATTTGGGGATAATTGATATCTTAATAATATTGGGTCTTCCAAATCAACTTTCCATGTATTTAGGTTTTCTTTGATTTCTCTCCTTGATGTCTTAGTTTTCATCATATTCATCTTTTATACACTTTGATAAATTTTTCCCTTTTAGTGCTTCACATTTTTGATCCCACTGTTAATAATATTTCAAGTTTTTTGTTTGTTTTCAGCTTCTTGCTGTAAGCATAATTTTTGTTTCCTCATTCAGTTTTTATTTTTAAAATCTTGACTACATTTGGTTAAAATTACTCCTGTAGATGTCACTTTATATGATATTTTAAGTAATAAAACTTAAAATTCAATTTAAATACTTTATCACCAATATACATAAAAATTATTTTTAATGTACCTAAGTACATCAAAGTATGAATAACGTAAGTTTTAGTTATTTCTTTCTCATCTCTGTACTTTTAGATTTTGTTTGTTTGTTTTGTTTGCCTTATTTTTCTTAATGACTTTTATTATGAGTAATAATGGTTACAGAGTACATCACTGCCTTATTCTCCATCTTAGCAGGAATTAATTTCTCAATATTATATCTATAATATCAACTGCAATTGTTTGGTAAGTACCTTTAACCAGGTTGAGATTGTTTCCTTTTGTTCCTCCTTTGCTAACAGTTTTTATCATAAATGTCAAATTATTTTTGGAAAAGGCAAGGAATGGAGTATTTGTAAAAGCCTCTGGAGAGTGTAGTTTTGCCAACTCCATGACTTATACATAGCTCAACTGGTAAAGAATCCACCTGCAATGCAGGAAACACCAGTTCAATTCCTGGGTTGGGAAGATCCCCCGGAGAAGGGATAGGATGCCCACTCCAGTATTCTTGATTGACCAAACCTGTCAATCCAAAGGGAATCAATCCTGAATATTCATTGGAAGGACTGATACTGAAGCTGAAGCTCTAATACTTGGCCAGCTGATGTGAAGAGCTGACTCATTAGAAAATACCCTGATTGCTGGGGAAAGATTGAAGGCAAGAAGAGAAGGGGATGACAGAAGATGAGATAGTTGAATGGAATCACCAACTCAGTGGACATGAGTTTGAGCAAGCTCTAGGAGATGGTGAGGGAGAGGGAAGCCTGGAATGCTGCAGTCCATGGGGGTCACGAAGAGTTGGACATGACTGAGTGACTCAACAATAGCAATGTTACACCAATTCACAAAGAGTTTAAGAAAATTAAAACAGTTTATATAATTCCAATTATGCACTCTAGTCCATTCTGTTATTTTTCTCATAATTTTACTTTTATATATAAGGCCCACATTATATTTGTTCACTTTTACTTTAGAGAATCAAATATATTTTAAAGTATTAACAATAAGAAGGTGTGCAATTTCTATCTGCACGGATTTTTAAAAATTTATTTCCCATATTCTTTTTGCTTTGCCTAGATTCAAGTTTCTATCTGGTATAATATTTCTTAACATGGTCTGAAAATTTTCTTAACATGATCTTCTGGCAGTGAAAAATGATCTTTATTTCATTTTATTTTTTGTAAGATATATTCTTTGGATGTAAAATTCTGCTTTGAGGGTTTTTATTTCTCACCCTGTGGTTTGAAGATGTAAAACTGTCTTCTGGCTTGCATAATTTCTGATCAATAAGATTATTTTTAAATTTTTTGGTGTGTAATGTTTTCTTTTTAGTCTGATAGTATTAAAAATTTAAAATACTTTCCCACATATTTTGACTATGATGTATCTAAGTGGATAGTTTTTTTGTTTATTTCTCTTTGAATATATACACATTAAGATTCTACAGGCATCTTGATCATTATATCTTCAAATATTTCTTCCCCATCCCAATTTTCTCTTCTCCTTCTGGAACATTTATTATACATGTAACTTGACTATTCCATGTTGTTTATCTACTCTTCAACTCAGTTCAGTTCAGTTCATTTCAGTCGCTCAGTCATGTCCAACTCTCTGCGACCCCATGAATCGCAGCACGCCAGGCCTCCCTGTCCATCACCAACTCCCGGAGTTTACCCAAACTCATGTCCATTGAGTCAGTGATGCCATCCAGCCATCTCATCCTCTGTTGTCCCCTTCTCCTCCTGCCCCCAATCCCTCCTAGCATCAGGGTCTTTTCCAGTGAGTCAACTCTTCGCATGAGGTGGCCAAAGTATTGGAGTTTCAGGTTCAGCATCAATCCTTCCGATGAACATCCAGGATTGATCTCCTTTAGGATGGCCTGGTTGGATCTCCTTACAGTCCAAGGGACTCTCAAGATTCTTCTCCAACACCTCAAAAGCATCAATTCTTCAGTGAGAAATATTAGAAAGTAAGAATCATTCATATAAGCAGTATAAGCCATGGTCTCTGAAGCTTAAAGTTATTCTTTGATAATAAAATAGATGCTTATTATTATCTCATATATATTTGAAGTTAGAATGATGTATAACACAAAGTAGATAAGTGTTCTGTCAATTTGTGACCTCATTTCCTGATAATACATAATTTCCAGTTAGAGGACATGGTCTCCAGTGAAGTTGGCAGTAAATTCTGATAATTTAAACTTCATAGTTTGAGCTTCATTTCATGTATGACCATGTGATATTGACAAGTAAATAAGTAAAAAGTTGGATCCTGAGTTATTGTTGATGATGAGTCACTGAAAGTGTCATCAATGCAAATGAGGGCTCTGTTTATAGTTGAACAGAGGAACTCCTGTAGCCAAAGAAATTGAAAGTAGAACCTGTCTTTAGTCACCAGGTGGAAGAACATTGATACTTTGGGAAAACATGAATTCATTGGAGACTCCAGAGATACCATAATTCAGACTGGAGATAGACATCAGTCATTGCAGTTGGTCAGTAGGGGGCAGAGGGCAGGGATGTGAAGACAAAATTTTATTAACAAAGGCCATGAAGTAAAATGTGAGATTCCCAAAACAGACCAGAAGATGTGGAAAAGAACAACATGGTGAATGCCAGGAAAAAAAAAAAACACAAATTGGATGACAGCTTCTACTTTTATAAACATTAAAGGTTAAATGTTATAGACTGTTACTTAAAAAAGAGAAACTAGAAATTAGTGATAAAAGCCACCTCACTTTAGAGTCCATTATGTATAAGTATAGTATAGGTAATTCTACGTAGTTTTCAAAAGTGAGTGCAAATTTAGTTATACTCAATAAATCCTTTAACTTCAAAATTTTATGAGTTAAATGAAGAAGTGAAGTGAAGTAAAAGTTGCTAAGTCTTACCTGACTCTTTGCAAACCCATGGACTATACAGTCCATGGAATTCTCCAGACCAGAAAACTGGAGTAGGTGGCCTTTCCCTTCTCCAAGGGATCTTCCCAACCCAGGGCTTGAACCCAGGTCTCTGACATTGCTGGTGGATTTTTTACCAGCTGAGCCACAAGGGAAGCCCAAGTTAAATGAAAACACTTTAGTATTGTGTCATATTGATATAAGAAACATATGAATGTTTTCTAAACTTTAGAATTAAGATTTTTGTACTTAGAATGAACAGAATGAGAAATAAAAGGCCTTTCTCAAACAGTCCTGCCTTAAGTCTTAATAGTGTTTGGATATGATATACCTCATAGTAGCATTTACTCCTGTATTCTGAAATCTGTATTTACTGTTTGTCTCCTAAGTAAATTGAGATTTCAGAGGGAAAGAAATCATGCATTACCCATCTTCATGCCTCCAGTGCCTAATATATGCATGGAATAAAGGAGAGGCATAGTATGTTTACTGAAATAAACTGAATTAAGTAGAATAAATAAAGACTAATGTAGAGAGAAGAGATGTGCCATTACATTAAGAGGACTGGTGTGTGGATTAGAAAGTGATCTTAAATGGTGAGCCTGGCATTAATTAAATGATGTTTAAAGGATTGAGTTCTTTCAGTGCAGATCTTGAACTATATCAATTATTTGTAAACATTTGGGTTTTGTTTTGTTTTGTTTTTGTAGTCCTGTTCTCAGATGAATACTTATCACAAATCCCAATTGCAAAAAAAACTAAAAATAAATATGAACTGGATAAATCAGGGATGCAAGTTATGGAACCCTGCTTGGTTCCTCCACTGCTGTTTGTTCTTATCCCATAGCATCCAACAATAAGAATCATTAATCGATCTCCTAAAAGTGTTTTGTAAACTCAGCCTCTGTTCACCAAAGCCGAATAGAAATGTGGAGACAGTTTTGGGTGAAGTAGAAAAGAGTGGCTTTGATTGCTTTGCCCAGCAAAGGGGACCACAGTGGGCTGAAGCCCTCAAAACTGTATGACCCCCACTGGAGGGTGTAGTGAAGAGTTTTATCATGTTCAAGAAGCGTGATGTTATCAACTTGTGAACAATTCTTGGATTGATTAACATCAAAGTGTAGTTTCAAGCATCATGGACCTCTGGTTTCAACCAGTCTATGTACTTATGGTCACAATTTTCATCTGGTCTGCTTCCTGTAAAAACAACTTAGGAATGTGTGTCAGGCCTTTATCTATATCTCTTAGGGAACTGTGTGTTTGGTAATTCTGCTATGTGACAGAATTATAGTCTAAATTGTTGCCAGTTCCCCAGCCCAACAGCTACTCTTTGTTTCTACATCTTTATATTTCCCAATCATTAATTCTTGAGTCAACATTTTACTTCAAAAGACAAGGACACGGGGACTTTTACACAGTTCCAAGAGTTGAAAAAAGTGGAGTTTGAAAGCCAACAATTCGACTATGTGATCTTTAAGAAAGGAGTAGGTATAAAAAACACTATGCATATAAATGTGTATTTGTAAATAATAAAATATGTATGTGTGATACATAAATAAAATATATAACATAAAATATAAAGTAAAAATATAAAAATAAAACTGATAAATATATTAAAATAGGGTTTCGTAGTTAAGCTAACATACCATCACCATACCCAGCTCTTGTCATGCCTGTCTTGCTATGATTGAACCATTGTCAAGACTTTCCTATAAAAACTGGGACGACCCAGAGGGATGGAATGGGGAGGGAGGAGGGAGGAGGGTTCAGGATGGGGAACACATGTATACCTGTGGCGGATTCATTTTGATATTTGGCAAATCTAATACAGTTATGTAAAGTTTAAAAATAAAATAAAATTAAAAAAAAAAAAAAATAAATAAAAACAATTAAAATTATCAAGGAGTTAGGATTAAAAGGGTTTCTCTACTTGTCTTTAAACAAATTTGTTCTTGTTTTTACAATTCTGTATGACTCCTTTTAATATACTTTCTTTATAATATATAAACTAGCTGTAACTGCTAAAGATGTATATAAAAGAACAAGGTGACTCAGTATCCTTTTTCAGGACTCTTTCTCAAGTGTGATTCATCTTGAATTCCATATTTTACTCCTCAGTGTTTGGTGAAAAACAATTTCGCTAATCTAATTAAATTATTGCCATTCTCATGAATTTGATGAGTGCAAAATGATATAGTAAATATTTTCTATCAATTACATCTTTAAAATATAAATGAAAAATTATTTTTAAATTGCTATAACAAGTTTATCATTATTTAAATTGGTATAGGTTATGTTTTACTTTGTAAATATCAAAGTAATCTGATAATTACTTTGTCATCTTGGCTTGAATATGATCATACATATTTCATATTTTCTTTGTCTCTATTAATGCTCTTTATGCTAATAATTTGTTCTGATTAATATATTTTAAAAGTGCCTAAGTTTTTATGAAAATGCAAGATACAAATTCTTCTAAAATTATTCACTGCCAAGGAAATAGAATAATATCTCCGTTGTGTGCTTCAAACCTACATTTAAAACCCAACATAGGTTTTATAATTTATACTTGTAGATAGAAACAATTATTTTGATTATTTCATATATTCCTTTTATTTTTATATGTTCAGTAAGAGAACATTTGTGTAGAAGATTAAGCCAAGAAGAAGTCTTTGCTTTTATGGAGGCTAGTTATAGAATATGCAGAAAGCAAAAATTCTATTAACAATAATACATTGTTTCTTGAGTGTTTAACTTCCTCCAGTCTCTGATCTAATATATTTAAATATGTTAAACAGAAGAGAGTTTAGGAACAGACTCACAGCTAAGCCTCTTGGTAATGACTCCATGACCCTCTGTCACATCAGGAAAGTGAAGGATCAAGAAGCTGCTTCTGCAATCATTAGCTCCAAAAGTGCATAATTGGTTTGCAGTTATAATCAAGATTAGGACACTCCCTCCAGAATATTGGAATCAGAGTCCTATCATTAATCCTTCAGTAGCAAAAAATAAAATAAAATAAGAGTCTTTTTAACACCTCTAACCCCAGTTAGCTCATTTCCAAATTCAAAGTTTATACGAATTCATCTGATTGACAAAGCTGAACTCAAATCCAAGATCCTAGATTCTAAGAAATCTGTGAAATACTTCCAGCAGGAAATTGGAATAGGAGTTCAAGTAAGCCAGTCTATTAAATCCAACAACCACAAATGTTATTTTTGTGTGCTAAGATTGTGAATCATTTTACAACTTGAGATTGGTTATTTTAAGAATTGCATTCGGTAAGTGTTGCGAGAGGGCATCAGAGGACAGACACACTGAAACCATAATCACAGAAGACTAGTCAGTCTAATCACACAGACCACAGCCTGTCCACCTCAATGAAACTAAGCCATGCCCTGTGGGGCCACCCAAGATGAGCGGGTCATGGTGGAGAGGTCCGACAGAATGTGATCCACTGGAGAAGGGAATGGCAAACCACTTCAGTATTCTTGCCTTGAGAACCCCATGAACAGTATGAAAAGGCAAAATGATAGGATACTGAAAGAGGAACTCCCCAGGACAGTAGGTGCCCAATATGCTACTGGAGATCAGTGGAGAAATAACTCCAGAAAGAATGAAGGGATGGAGCCAAAGCAAAAACAATACCCAGTTGTGGATGTGACTGGTAATAGAATCAAGGTCCAATGTTGTAAAGAGCAATATTGCATAGGAACCTGGAATGTTAGGTCAATGAATCAAGACAAATTGGAAGTGGTAAAACAGGAGATGGTAAGAGTGAATGTCAACATTCTAGGAATCAACGAACTAAAATGGACTGGAATGGGTGAATTTAACTCAGATGACCATTATATCTACTACTATGAGCAGGAATCCCTTAGAAGAAATGCAGTAGCCATCATGGTCAACAAAAGAGTCCGAAATGCAGTACTTGAATGCAATCTCAAAAACGACAGAATGATCTCTGTTCGTTTCCAAGGCAAAGCATTCAATATCACGGTGATTCAAGTCTATTCCCCAACCAGTAACACTGAAGAAGCTGAAGTTGAACGGGTCTATGAAGACCTACAAGACCTTCTAGAACTAACACCTAAAAAAGATGTCCTTTTCATTACAGGGGACTGGAATGCAAAAATAGGAAGTCAAGAAACCTGGAGTAACAGGGAAATTTGGCCTTGGAATATGGAATGAAGCAGGGCAAAGACTAATAGAGTTTTGCCAAGAGAACACACTGGTCATAGCAAACACGCTCTTCCAACACAAGAGAATACTCTACACATGGACATCACCAGATTGTCAACACCGAAATCAGACTGATTATATTCTTTGCAGCCAAAGATGGAGAAGCTCTATACAGTCAGCAAAAACAAGACTGGGAGCTGACTGTGGCTCAGATCATGAACTCCTTATTGCAAAATTCAGACTTAAGTTGAAGAAAGTAGGGAAGACCACTAGACCATTCAGGTATGACCTAAATCAAATCCCTTATGATTATACAGTGGAAGTGAGAAATAGATTTAAGGGACTAGATCCGATAGAGTACCTAATGAACTGTAGACTGAGGTTAGTGACATTGAACAGGAGACAGGGATCAAGACCATTCCCATGGAAAAGAAATGCAAAAAAGCAAAATGGCTGTCTGGGGAGGCCTTACAAATAGCTGTGAAAAGAGGAGAAGCAAAAAGCAAAGGAGAAAAGGAAAGATATAAGCATCTGAATGCAGAGTTCAAAAGAATAGCAAGAAGAGATAAGAAAGCCTTCCTCAGCAATCAATGCAAAGAAATAGAGGAAAACAACAGAATGGGAAAGGCTAGAGATCTCTTCAGGAAAATTAGAGATACCAAGGGAACATTTCATGCAAAGATGGGCTTGAGAAAGGCGAGAAATGGTATGGATCTAACAGAAGCAGAAGATATTAGGAAGAGGTGGCAAGAATACACAGAAGAACTGTACAAAAAAGAGCTTCATAACCCAGATAATCATGATGGTGTGATCACTCATCTAGAGCCAGACATCCTGGAATGTGAAGTCAAGTGGGCCTTAGAAAGCATCACTATGAACAAAGCTAGTGGAGGTGATGAAATTCCAGTTGAGCTCTTTCAAATCCTGAAAGATGATGCTGTGAAAGTGCTTCACTCAATATGTCAGCAAATTTGGAAAACTCAGCAGTGGCCACAGAACTGGAAAAAGTCAGTTTTCATTCCAATCCCAAAGAAAGGCAATGCCAAAGAATGCTCAAACTACCGCACAATTGCACTCATCTCACACTCTAGTAAAGTAATGCTCAAAATTCTTCAACTCAGGCTTCAGCAATACGTGAACTGTGAACTTCCAGATGATCTGCTGGTTTTAGAAAAGGCAGAAAACCAGAGATCAAATTGCCAACATCTTTGGATCATCAAAAAAGCAAGAGAGTTCCAGGAAAACATCTATTTCTGCTTTATTAACTATGCCAAGGCCATTACTGTGTGGATCACAATAAACTGTGGAAAATTCTGAAACAGATGGGAATACCAGACCACCTGAACTGCCTCTTAAGAAACTTATATGCAGGTCAGGAAGCAACAGTTAGAAATGAACATGGAACAACAGACTGGTTCCAAATAGGAAAAGGAGTATGTCAAGGCTGTATATTGTCACCTTGCTTATTTAACTTATATGCAGAGTACATCATGAGAAATGCTGGGCTGGAGGAAGCACAAGCTGAAATCAAGATTGCCAGGAGAAATATCAATAACCTCAGATATGCAGATGACACCACCCTTATGACAGAAAGTGAAGAGGAACCAAAAAGCCTCTTGATGAAAGTGAAAGAGGAGAGTGAAAAAGTTGAATTAAAGCTCAACATTCAGAAAACTAAGATCATGGCATCTGGTCCCATCGCTTCATTGGAAATAGATGGGAAACGGTGGAAGCAGTGTCAGATTTTATTTTGGGGGGCTCCAAAATCACTGCAGATGGTGATTGCAGCCATGAAATTAAAAGACGCTTACTCCTTGGAAGAAAAGTTATGACCAACCTAGACAGCATATTGAAAAGCAGAGACATTACTTTGCCAACAAAGGTCTGTCTAGTCAAGGCTATGGTTTTTCCAGTGTTCATGTATGGATGTGAGAGTTGGACTGTGAAGATAGCAGAGAGCCGAACAATTCATGCTTTTGAACTGTGTGTTGGAGAAGACTCTTGAGAGTCCCTTGAACTGCGAGGAGATCCAACCAGTCCATTCTAAAGGAGATCAGCCCTGGGATTTCTTTGGAAGGAATGATGCTCAAGCTGAAACTCCAGTACTTTGGCCACCTGATGCGAAGAGTTGACTCATTGGAAAAGACTCTGATGCTGGGAGGGACTGGGGGCAGGAGGAGAAGGGGATGACAGAGGATGAGATGGCTGGATGGCGTCACCAACTCAATGGACATGAGTTTGAGTAAGCTCTGTGAGTTGGTGATGGACAGGGAGGCCTTGCGTGCTGCGATTCATGGGGTCACAAAGAGTCGGACACGACTGAGTGACTGAACTGAACTCAAGCGAAATTAAGGAAACAATTCCATTCAGCATTTCAATGAGAAGAATAAAATACTTAGGAATAAATCTCCCTAAAGAAACAGAAGTCTTATATGTAGGAAACTATAAAGCACGTGTGAAAGAAATCAAAGATGCCAAATAAATGGAGAAATATACCATGTTCATGGATTGGAAGAATCAATATAGTGAAAATGAGAATACTGCCCAAAGTAGTGTATAGATTCAGTGCAATCCCTATCAAGCTACCAATGGTATTTTTCAAAGAACTAGAACAAATAATTTCACAGTTTTTATGGAAATGCAAAAAACCTTGAATAGCCAAAGCAATCGAGAAAAGAATGGAAATAGAGGAATCAACCTGCCTGACTTCAGACTATACTACAAAGCTACAGTCATCAAGAGAGTATGGCACTGGCACAAAGACAGAAATATAGATCAATGGAACTAAATAGAAAGCCCAGAGATAAATCCATGCACCTATGGACACATTATCTTTGACAAAGGAGGCAAGAATATACAATGGAGAAAAGACAATCTCTTTTACACGTGGTACTGGGAAAACTGGTCAACCACTTGTAAAAGAATAAAACTAGAACACTTTCTAACACCATACACAAAAATAAACTCAAAATGGAATAAAGATCTAAATGTAAGACCAGAAACTATAAAACTCCTAGAGGAAAACATAGGCAAAACACTCTTTGACATAAATCACAGCAGGATCCTCTATGACCCACCTCCCAGAGTAATGGAAATAAATACAAAAATAAACAAATGGGACCTAATTAAGCTTAAAAGATTTTGTACAACGAAGAAAACTATAAGCAAGGTGAAAAGACAGCCTTCATAATGGGAGAAAATAATAGCAAATGAAGCAACTGACAATTAATGTCAAAAATATACAAGCAACTCCTGCAGCTCTATTTCTGAAAAATAAATGACCCAAACAAAAAATGGGCCAAAGAACTAAACAGACATTTCTCCAAAGAAGACACACAGCTGGCTAAAAAACACATGAAAAGATGCTCAACATCACTCATTATCAGAAAAATACAAATCAATGAGGTACCATCTCACGCTGGTCAGAATGGCTGCTATCAAAAACTCTACAAAATATAAATGCTGGAGAGGGTGTGGAGAAAAGGGAACCCTCTTACACTGTTGGTGGGAATGCAAACTAGTATAGCCACTATGGCTCAGAGGTTAAAGCATCTGCCTGGAATGCAGGGGACCCAGGTTTGATCCCTGGGTTGGGAAGATTCCCTGGAGAAGGAAATGGCAACCCACTCCAGTATTCTTGCCTGGCGAATCCCATGGAGGGAGGAGCCTGGTGGGCTACAGTCCACGGGGCTGCAAAGAGTCAGACATGACTGAGCAACTTCACAACACCACGAGAAGAGTCACTATGGAGAACAGTGTGGAGATTCCTTTAAAAACTGAAAATAGAATGCCATACGACCCAGAAATCCCACTGCTGGGCATACACACCAAGGAAACCAGAATTGAAAGAGACATGTGTACCCCAATGTTCATCACAGCACTGTTTACAATAGCTAGGACATGGAAGCAACCTAGATGCCCACTGGCAGACGAATGGATAAGAAAGCTGTGGTACATACACACAGTGGAATGTTACACAGCTATTAAAAAGAATGCATTTGAATCAGTTCTAATGAGGTGGATGAAACTGGAGCCTATTGTGCAGAGTGAAGTAAGTCAGAGAAGAACACCAATACAGTATATTAATGCATATATGTGGAATTTATAAAGATGGTAATGATGACCCTTTATTCAAGATAGCAAAGAGACACAGATGTAAAGAACAGACTTTTGAATTCGGGGAGAAGGCGAGGGTGGGATGATTTGAGAGAATAGCATCAAAACATATATATCACCATATGTGAAATGGATTCCCAGTCCGGGTTCAATGCATGAAACGGGATGCTCAGGGCTGGTGCACTGGGATGACCCTGAGGGATGGGGTGGGGTGGGAGGAGGGACGGGGGGATTCAGGATGGGGAACACATGTACACCCATGGCTGATTCACGTTGATGTTGGCAGAAACCACTACAATATTGTGGAGTAATTAGCCTCCACTTAAAATAAATAAATTAATATACATAAAAAAAGAAAAGAGCAATGTTTGACAGTAAATAAAACTGTGTGATGTGTTATGAAAAAAAAATAAGAATTGCATTAAGACAGATTGAGAAAACCTGTATCTCTCCTCCAAACCTATCACCATGATTTGGTGTAAATGCTATTTTTGTTAAAGGAAAACTGTTAATAGCCCTGGAAAACAAAAGTGCATCATAAATAGGCCATATATTTTGAAAAACTTCTAGGAGATAAACAATATTTAGGATTATAATGATGAAGAAAGATTGAAGAAGGCCCACCACAATATAAAATATGTATAAGAGCAAGTCAGTGAAAGGTTATTGTAATTTCATGATAGTTTAAATTTAGCAACAAGAAATAAGTAATCAAGAGGCACTCCTCAGTTAATTCTCAGTGTCTTAATTAATAATACACATTCTTCTGAAGTTAAACTTATTACAATAGCACAGCTGTTTATAATAGTTTATAATATTATGGCAGCAGGGGATTGCTATTTAGATACCTATATAAATAATTCTGCATTTTCATTCAGTAAAAAAATCACTTTTTTTCTTTTTTTAGAATTGGAGTATATTTAATAGACCTAAGGAAAAGGACCAAAATTAATGATCAAAATAACTGAACTCAAAAGAAACAGAATTCACCAAAGAAAATTCTGAGTACTAGAAATTCTCAGAGCAGTTCTGGGGAAAAATTAAACCATGATAAACAAGGCTATTGTAAGAGAGGAGAAGATACTAAACAGCACAACACACTTGGTATTTTAAAATGTAAACTAAGTAAGTCTAAATTTGGCCAAAAATAAAATTCATTGTCTAAAAGGGAAAATCAGAGAACTCTTCAGTACCTAAAAGATCAGTCTACAGGAGATATTTAGACATTTATGTAATGTGTTCTCTTTAAGATGAGAACAAAGAAAATGGACGAGGAGAAATGTGTGGCCTTTTTGCTCATTGTCCTTATTTGTCTTTTAAGAGGATAATTTCCCTAAAACTAGTCCTCAGATTGAAAGAGGCTATCAAATTCTGAGGAAAAATTAGTTCATTCTTTCCTTAACTCTGACCTATTAATACACTGGAAAAATTATAAAAATCCTAAGATAAAATTAAAAGCTTTGAGAGGGAAAGAAAATAGTATCTCTAAAAGAATAATAACAAAATTGCATTACCTTTCTCTTTTCCAATATTAGACACTAGAAATGTAATAATTTCCTTAAATATCTGAATGAAATTTATTTTCAACTCAGAGTTGTATTCACTGTAATACTTAAAATCTGGAAAATGAACGGTTTTTTAAGTCAAAAATTACTCACCAAATAATGATTGGTAGTTAGTCAGTTTGTCATTTGGAGAGTCTTGAAAGAATTTTATGAGAATAGAAGGCAGAATTTTTTACAAATGTATTTAAATAAAGAGATAGATGTATAATACAATAAACATTAGTTAAAAAATAAAATGGCTAAAGCAATATTGAAAATCTAAATTGTTTCTTATCATAGGAAAGACATTAAGATATCGATCAGTCTGTATATTTTAAAAGTTAATGATTATAAGATGAAGTCTAGAACTAATTAACGTAATAATATTCTATGACAGTATGACTGATTTCATGAACAAATTTCAAGATCAATTATCCTTCTTGAATAATGGTGAAAAATTCCATGATAATCTTGATAGATAATGAAAATGCATTCAAAAAATTTAACATGCATTTGTGATTATAAATGACTAGTAATACATTTTTATGTTAAAACAAATTTTAGTTAATAAGATATATCTATCAGAAATCTATCAAAAACTTCAAACTTAATGGTGAAATATTAGTTACATTTTCAATTATAGTCAAGGACTAGACAAGAATGACCCTACTCTTCAATATTATATTACTAATTTTTTATTGACTTTGTTTTTTAGAGGTATTTAAGATTCACAGCAAAATTGAGGGGGCAACTGAAAGTACTTTGATAAATAACACTCACATATTGTATCTTTTGAAAAGGAAGCAATCTGTCATTGCTGCTGCTGCTGCAGCTAAGTCGCTTTAGTCGTGCGACCCCCATAGACGGCAGCCCACCAGGCTTCCCCGTCCCTGGGATTCTCCAGGCAAGAACATTGGAGTGGGTTGCCATTTCCTTCTCCAGTGCGTGAAAGTGAAAAGTGAAAGTGAAGTAGCTCAGTCGTGTCCGACCCTCAGCAATCCCATGAACTGCAGCCTTCCAGGCTCCTCCATCCATGGGATTTTCCAGGCAAGAGTGCTGGAGTGGGGTGCCATTGCCTTCTCCGCTAACTGTCATTAATATATCACAGAAGTCGGATATGTAACCTCCATAAAAGCAAGGATTATTTTGTCTTCAGAGACTAGAAACTGCATTGCACCTGAAAGAGAAAGTTCTTCAGTCATGTCCGATTCTTTGTGACCCCATGGATTATACAGTCCATGGAATTCTCCAGGCCAGAATACTGGAGTGGGTTGCTGTTCCCTTCTCCAGGGGATTTTCCCAACCCAGGGATTGAACACAGGTCTCCTGCATTGCAAGTGGATTCTTTACAGTCTGAGTGACCAGGGAAGCTATGGTAGGTACTTAATACCTAAGTAATAAAGTGCCTCAGATATGCAGATGATACCACCCTTATGACAGAAAGTGAAGAGGAACTAAAAAGCCTCTTGATGAAAGTGAAAGAGGGGAGTGAAAAAGTTGGCTTAAAGCTCAACATTCAGAAAATGAAGAACATGGCATCTGGTCCCATCACTTCATGGGAAATAGATGGCGAAACAGTCGAAACAGTGTCGGGGCTCCAAAATCACTGCAGATGGTGACTGCAGCCATGAAATTAAAAGATGCTTACTCCTTGGAAGAAAAGTTATGACCCACCTAGATAGCATATTGAAAAGCAGAGACATTACTTTGCCAACAAAGGTCCGTCTAGTCAAGGCTATGGTTTTTCCAGTGGTCATGTATGGATGTGAGAGTTGGACTGTGAAGAAAGCTGAGTGCCGAAGAATTGATGCTTTTGAACTGTGTGTGATGTTGGAGAAGACTCTTGAGAGTCCCTTGGACTGCAAGGAGATGCAACCAGTCCATTCTGAAGGAGATCAGCCCTGGGATTTCTTTGGAAGGAATGATGCTAAAGCTGAAACTCCAGTACTTTGGCCACCTCATGCGAAGAGTTGACTCACTGGAAAAGACTCTGATGCTGGGAGGGACTGGGGGCAGGAGGAAAAGGGGACGACAGAGGATGAGATGGCTGGATGGCATCACCGACTCAATGGATGTGAGTTTGAGTGAACTCCGGGAGTGGGTGATGGACAGGGAGGCCTGGTGTGCTGTGATACATGGGGTCGCAAAGAGTTGGACATGACTGAGCGACTGAACTGAACTGAATAAAGTGCCAGACAAAATAAGGATTGATAACATTCTTATACAGTGTATGGAAAATTAAACCAAAATATTAGTAACAAACTTATGGAAAATCTAGATATAAAACTTGTAACTGTGTAGAATCCATTTAAAGCAATTCTGACATTTTTATTAAGAATGTAAAAGAAAACAAGGGTAAATTTAGAATATTTCATATTATGAAATAGGAAATGTTATAATGTTTATAATATAAAGATATGAATATTTATAAACATTATTAAGCTTAATATAAAAAGGAAAATGACAGACTGTACGAAAATAATTGAACATATTGAATCATTAGTAGCAGAATGTATAGAGTTAATTTTTTTAAAAAATAAGTCAATGAATTAGGACAATTCACCAAATAAATAGCCAAAAAGTATACAGAAATCCTCTCCCAAGTTGAAAAGTAGTAATAAAAGGAAGGAAATGTAAATTACAACAGCAGTGAATATTATGTCTTACAATTTAGAATGGAAAAATTACTTTAAAATTTGTTAATACTCTTCAGTGGTGAAGGCGTGGGAAAGAGTTCCAGCATGGGACTTGCAGGTAATTATGTCAAATGTCATGTAGCAAGTTTAGAAATGTGTACAAAAAAGTGGGAGGGGAGAATAATGACAGGCAACATGTATGAATCAGATAGATGGTTGAGTGTGGGCAGCAGTGGGGACTAGATATGCCTAAAACAATGAAAACAGACAAAACTCAAAAAATAAAAAATGCATAAAAGAAAGAGGCTAAAAGATGCAGTGAACAGGATTAACTTTTCCTAAATAGACAATCTATTGTACATTCCATGGAAAGAGCTTGTTGATCAAAGTGAAAGAAGAGAGTGAAAAAAACTGGCTTAAAACTCAACATTAAAATAACTAAGATCATGGCATTTGTTCCCATCAATTCATGGCAAATAGATGGGGAAATAATGGAAACAGTGACAGACTTCATTTTCTTGGGCTCCAAAATCACTGTAGATGGTGACTGTAGTCATGGACTCAAAAGACACTTGCTCCTTGGAAGAAAAACTATGATAAGCCTAGACAACATTTTAAAAAGCAGAGACATTACTTTGCCAACAAATGTCCATCTAGACAAAGCTATGGTTTTTCCAGTTGTCATATATGGATGTGGGAATTGGACTATAAAGAAAGCTGAGCGCCAAAGAATTGATGCTTTTGAACTGTGGTATTGGAGAAGACTCTTGAGAGTCCCTTGGGCTGCAAGGAGATCCAACCAGTCAATCCTAAAAAAAAATCAACCCGAATATTCATTGAAGGGACTGATGCTGAATCTGAAACTCCAAAACTTTGGCCACCTGATACAAAGAACTGACTCATTTGAAAAGACCCTGATGCTGGGAAAGATTGGAGGCAGGAGGAGAAGGGGATGACAGAGGATGAGATGGTTGGACAGCATCACTGACTCGATGGATATGAATTTGAGCAAGCGCCAGGAGTTGGTGATAGACAGGGAAGTCTGGTGTGCTGCAGTCCATGGGATTGCAAAGAATTGGACACGACTGAGTGACTGAACTGAACTGAATACAGTTTAATTGAAAAATGGTAATATGTCACTGGGGCACAGGAGGAAATAGCCTTCCCTTTTTAGATAGCATTAGGATGACAGACTTACAAAAATAATAGAAGTAAAAAATCAACCTAAAACTAAAAGGGATAATCTAAGGCTAAGGATGCCCTGAATAAAAGGAGAACACGATAATGACAGTCAAGGGAACTGGAAGCCACTTAAATGAGATCCATGCCTGAGATTGATCTATGAAAGATAATTCATAGAAATTATGAGTGTTTAAAGTTGAGAAATAAGAAATATTTTGAAAACACATAAAAATATTAATGTTTACATTATAGAATGGCACACACATATGTATACACTGAAATTATATATATATGTATTGTGTGTGTATATATATATATATATATATATATATATGAAAGCTTTGTATTTAAAAAAAGAGAGTTTTCCCATTAAAAATGTTTATGAAAACAAAAGAGAGAAAGAAAGAGCAAGAATGAGATTTTCAGAGAACCAGATCCAAATACAATAGTTATTTGTATCATAAAAGCAGTAACTTGACGAGTCCAGGTGTTGGCAGTCAGTCTTCTCCACACCATCTGGCATTTATTTAGTACACAACTTTAAGTGCTGATTCTACCATTTATAAATGTAGAAATTCAATAAGCTTTCTCCAGGTACTATTCACACAGTGCAATGACAAGTGTTTTCTGTGGATCAGATTGTCCCTATAATTTTAGTGCATGAATGCATGCTTAGTCATTCAGTCATGTCTGACTCTTTGCAACCCTACCCTTTATAGGCTGCCAGGTTCCTCTGTCCAGGGAATTCTCCATGAAAGAATACTGTGATGCCATTTCCTCCTCTAGGGAATTTTAGGGCAAGTGGAAGTATTTGAAGCCACATTCCATTTGTAATTTTACATATTATCAGTATACAATTGTTGCTGACACTGCCTTTTTATTTTAATATTTGTCATTGGAGATGAGTTGTGCCAGTAGCAAATGTGGAGATCTTTTATAGTAATATCCCTGGTGGCTCAGATTGTAAATAATCCGCCTCCAATGCAGGAGACATGGGTTTGATCCCTGATCAGGAAGATTCTGTAGAGAAGGGAATGGCTACCCACTCCAGTATTCTTACCTGGAAAACACCATGGACAAAGGAGTCTGGTGGACTACAGCCCATGGGGTCACAGAGAGTCAAACATGACTGAGCAACTAACATCATTCTATTTTTAAAAAAGGGCAAAAAGCAGAATTGAAATCAAGCACAATGAGGGGTGGTTTTTGAACAATCAGCTTGCTGCTTGTCTCATTTGTCTTCAGTAACAATACTCAGTACTTGACTGG
The DNA here is from genome assembly GCF_019923935.1 of Bubalus bubalis. Classification (NCBI taxonomy): domain Eukaryota; kingdom Metazoa; phylum Chordata; class Mammalia; order Artiodactyla; family Bovidae; genus Bubalus; species Bubalus bubalis. The sequence continues at coordinate 52,600,614 of NC_059163.1, read as the reverse complement.
AGACCTGTTGTTATTTGATACACAAGCCACCAACTCTAGATTTGGGAGATGACATGAAAGAGCATTTACAGTTGAACAATAAGACAGGGGAGTCTAATCATAGAAGCTTTGTGGACTGGATGGGACTGGAGGAAGGTTAGCAGAGAGGATCTGCTGTACAATATAGAAATTTGATCTGGTATAAGAGGTAAAGCAAAGGCAAAAGTTAGGTTTTTAAATACTGGGAAGAGCAGGAATTCAGTCTGGGAATTCTAAAGATGTAACAGCATCATGACTGAACACTTTCTGGAATAGATAAAATTTGTTTTTTTGTTTAATTTAGTTTAGTTTTGTGTGTGTGTGTGTGTGTGTACTGGGCAAGGGAGAATCTGGGGTTTAAACTCACCGTGATTCACAAGGGGTGGATCCTGTCCTTGGTTAAAGCCAGTCGAAGGGAGATAATAGAATAAATACCCTCCCTGAAAGCATTTGCTATTGTTAGATTTAGTTCTAAACTTTTTTTTTAATAAAAACAACTTTAATTTGTTCTTGTTAACTCTCTATAAGTCTCAAAATCAGGTCTATCCTCCTGGTACCAAACATATTACAAATATTAATCTGAAATGCTTATGTCTTAAAGGTGATCTGCAAGAAAGAAAAAAGCCATGTGGACATGTGTAGAATTCACATTTTAACCTCTAGTACTTAATAAACGAAGAGAGTTATCTTTCTTCTTTCCATTTGTCTCTCAGATTCTTAAAGAAGTGAAAAGACTAAATTTCTGCTCATAAAATTCTGAGACTGAGCAGAATTCTTAATTCTGCTGTTTTCTGCTTCCAACTTTATTTAACCCAATGTGTGATTTTAACTCACTATACACTGGGAAAAAATTGGCTTGAAATTTTTTATGTCTCTTGAATTTTGTGAATTCTCCTGGTCTTTTCCAATTTTTATGTCTAAGTTTACAACTACATCTCTCTATGTTTCATTAACATGAAGTTTCCATTTGCTCACTGACAAATGCAATCTTTCACCACTTTATCTTTTGTTTGCTCTGACAGAAGAAAACATAATTCATTTTTAAACCACATTTCTCTTTTAAAAGATATTTTGATACCCTTTTTATTCTCCTCAATCTTGGGATAATATCATACTAAAATGGAAGTCACCTTGCTCCAATGATGATTTATAAATATCAAAACTGAAGTCTGAGCATCGGAAAGGAAAGACCACTTCTCTTATTTAACTATTTAGTTTTCCCTAAAGGGATCTTGAGAACTGCTAAAAACTTCTGCATATTCAGAAGCATAAAACCTTTGGCTTTTTTAAAAAAAATATCAGGACATATTTAGTAATCTTGTTTCTCACTTTTGAGGGTAATTCTCATATTCTGACATAAATCTTTGCTAAGGTGACAATTTTCAATGTTCTTTGTTTAAAAAGTAAATTAAGTGTATCAATTTTTAGAATCAGATTAATAAAGAACCATTAAATGTCATCAATATTTTGGGAGGAAAGGAAGCATGCTTACTTTCTATGAGTTTAAACTTTAGTTTAAATCAACCTGTGGACGCAATGCAAAGGAGTTAATTCATATTAATATACAGTGAATAATAAATACCAAGTGAGGTTTATAGGATGAAAGTTATTTAAGGTTTAGTGAGGAAACCAATTGCTTAAGATGGAACTGCACTGGAAAGACAAGCACTTCCTGAAATACTGATCAGCAACTGACCACTCTAGTGAAATAGACATAATTGGCTCATATGACTTGGATACCGGGCTTTCCAGGTGACTCAGTGGTAAAGAACTGCCTCCCAATGCAGGAGCTTCAAGAGAATCAGATTCAATCACTGGGTTGGGAAGATCCCCTAAAGTATCTACAGCAACCTACTCCAGTATTCTTGCCTGGAAAATCCCATGGACAGAGGGGCCTGGTGGGCTGCAGTTAATGGGGTGGCAAAAAGTCAGACAGGACTGATCGACTAAGCACGTACCTGGATATAGAAATATGAAAGAGATTTGAAGATAGCCTTAGGGATGCTGACTCCTGGTGTTATTACACTTGTTTTGTTTCATTCGTACAGAGACAAGAGTTTTACTCTAATGATTTAATGCAGATGTAAAAGGAAGCTTCAGCTTCAGCATCAGTCCTTCCAATGAATATTCAGGGATGATTTCCTTTAGAATTGACTGGTTTGACTTGGACTCTCTAGAGCCTCTCCAGTACCACAGTTTCAAAACAATTCTTTGGCTCAGCCTGCTTTGTGGTCCAACTCTCATGTCCATACGTGACTACTGGAAAAATCGTATTTAAGAGCCAAAGAAAAAAGAAAACTCTATAGACAGCCTACTATGCCCCTATACTGTACTAGATGTACAGTTATTGGCAGATGGAATTCTTTCAATGACTGTGAAGTAGATTTAAATTAACATAGTAATAATTCACAATGAGTATTTATTTTTAAGTATGATAGCACAATGCAGCATATGTCTAGCTATTTTAAAATAAAATATTAGTTATTTTAATGTGTGAGTTTATGCTTTCAAATATGCATGCATGCCTTTTGTACATGTAAACAGTATTTTTCCAAATAATAGTGTATCAGTCATAAGAAGCTACATTATATTGCAGAAACAAAAACAGAATTGGATAACAGGTACATTTATCAGGTGTGTTCAATGTGCAGTAAAGGTCAGCAGAGTTTCTCTGATTTATTTAGTCAGAGAACTGGACTGACAAAGACCCCATCTAGGCTCATTCTCAAGGTTATGAGAGCAGGAGGAATAGAGAAAGTGAAAATGGCTCAGTCGTGTTTGACTCTTAGCGACCCCATGGACTATACCGTCCATGGAATTCTATAGGTCAGAATACTGAAGTGGGTAGCTTTTCCCTTTTCCAAGGAAGCTTAACAACCCACGGATCAAGCCCAGGTCTCCTGCATTGAAGGCAGATTCCTTACCAGCTGAGCCACCATGGAATAAAACATGAATAACAATGCACTGGATTTTAAAGCTTCCTGTCAGAAAAAGTATACATCCCCTAAGTTAAATCAAGTCACACAGCTGCCTCAGACTTGGAAGGAGATTTGCATTTATTTATTCATTTTTTTTACTTAAAATCTTAAATTTCTGTTTTCTGGCTAACAATATAATAATAAATAGCTTGTAATCATCCTGAGCAACATTCTTTATCTAGTAGATTTGTCTCTCTTTGGGAAGATATGTAATATTTTCATATGGAAAAAATAAAGATAAAAAATAAAGAATAAAAAAAAAATAAAGGTCATATTTCAATTTTGGCCTGGTATTTAGCAAAAAAAAAAAAAAAAAAACCCTACAATCTCTTTTCATTCAGTTCAGTTCAGTCGCTATGTTGTGTCTGACTCTACATGAACCCATGGACTGCAGCATGCCAGGCTTCCCCATCCATCACCAACTCTCAGAGCTTACTCAAACTCATGTCCATTGAGTTGGTGATGCCATCCAATCATTTCATCCTCAAATGAGTCAGTTCTTCACATCAGAAGCCAAAGTATTGGAGTTTCAACTTCAGCATCAGTCCTTCCAATGAATATTCAGGACTGATTTCCTTTAGGATGGACTACTGGATAAACCATAGCTTTGACTAGATGGACCTTTGTTGGCAAAGTAATGTCTTAGTAATGTCTTAGTTTTCTGAATGTTGAGCTTTAAGCCAACTTTTTCACTCTCCTCCTTCACTTTCATCAAGAGGCTCTTTAGCTAAATAAGCAGGGTGACAATATACAGCAAACATACTTGACATACTCCTTTCCTGATTTGATGAATACAAATCACAATGAAGTAGTTGAATTTTTTGTAAGGAACGAGTTCTGAAAGTGAAATATTGGGATATTTCCATATGTCTTACTAAGTAATACCAAAATGGACAATGTTAAGATGCCTAAATTTTAGAAGAACATCTTCTATATGAATTGATAAATATTTTCTCCAAGTATACCTGAGTTTCAAGTCATCATTTTATGAATTTGTTAAACTACAATTTATCTTCTATCCTCATTTTCTCAACAACCTAAAACTTTTGAACACTCATTCCTTTCCAAATTTTATTCAAAATCTGTGGGAAATGTTAGCACAATCAAAATAAATATATTACTTTAAATTTGGTGTCTCCTTAGCTCTCTGATTCACTGTATCTATGTTTTAAGCTCTTGGCCTTTTGACATCCCTAGATGCAAATTCAAATAATTGGAAAACACATTACATTGTAATTTGTGTGGAATACAGAGAAAAGCCAGGTGTTTCATGGAAATGAATAAAAGTTCTGAACAAGTGAGGTTGCTATAATTTTCAAGACACAATAGTCTTTTTCTAAGTCATTGGGAAGAAAGCTAGACAAGTCAATCATTACATAAATGAGAGAAAAGAAGAGGAAGAAAGAGAGAGAATACAGAGAAACTTTTGCTGTTTAAATCACCTTATGATCTTATAGTATTATACAAAGTTAAATATTATTTCATTCCAAACTTTTATTTGATCTGCACATTAAATATAGAATTCTTAATAAAAGGAAAGGGTTAACATCTAATGAGCTTCTACTATCTTCTAAACTTGATAATAGACATATGGACAAGTAGGTAAGAGGTAAGATAAATGTTAGATAGATACATGTATATATATACACACATTATATATATATATATATATATATATATATATATATATATACTGGACATGCATGTGTGCAAAGTCATTTCAGTTGCGTCTGACTCTTTGCGACCCTATGGATTTGTAGCCCGCCAGGCTCCTTTGTCCATGGGATTCTCCAAGTAAGAATACTGGAATGGGTTGCCATGTCCTTCTCCTGGGGATCTTCCCAATGCAGGGATCAAAACTGTATTTCTTACATCTCCTGCATTGGCAGGTGAGTTCTTTACCACTAGTGCTACCTGGGAAGCCATGTATGTACTGTATACACATATATAATATGAATATATATAATGTTTATATATACATACTTTGGGTAAGATGCTTCCTGGTTTGGTTTTAATTTTTTTCATTTGAAGATAATAATACCTACCTTCCTGACTTATTGCAAAGATTAAATAAGGTAATTACTAAAAGTATATAAATACTCTTCTCCTTCTTCTTCAATAAATGTCCCATTTTATGGTCATTCTTAATTCACTCCTTCAACATTGCATTATATTTTTAACACAGGCCAGTTTCCAGGTACTGTGCAGGCCCTGGGGATTGCTTGTGCAATAAAACATATACAAGATAACTGTTCTTGTGGAATTTATACACAACTGACTCCATAACACTTAAAAAAGAAAGAAAATTTTCTTGGAAAACTTGTGATTTTCTGGTTTTATTCCCACACTTTTGATAACCAGTTCCTTGAATGTAATGTCCAGATAAATTATCCTTCTTCAATCCAGATGCCAATGCAGAAGACGCAAGAGACGCAAGTTCAATCCCTGGGTTGGTAAGATCCCCTGGAACAGGAAATGACAACCCACTCCAGTATTTCTTGCCTGGAAAACTCCCTGGACAGAGGAGCCGGGTGGGCTACAGTCCATGGGATTGCAAAGAGTCAGACCTGACTGAGCATGCACATATGCTCTTGTTCAATGAAATAAGTACCATGTTTATCTTCTGCTTTTCAGAATTTTACAAATATAATCTCAGTTTAATACTGAATAATCAATCATTCAATAGAGTTGTGGTGAAAAAATTATAGACAAGAAAAGTTTCTGTTTTTTTCATAGTTTCATCTTATTGTCCAATACAACCAAGTTTGCACTGGTTATTATTGCTATCTCATAGACATAACCTCTGACTTACTGTGATTCTTTAAATCCTACAACCCAATATCATGTCTAAAAGCCAGATAGCAAAACACAAATAACTGTTTTCTTTAAAAGAAGAAATTAAGTTTCCAAACATTCCAGAAAAAAATAATTCATATTTTCAATGCACAATTTAAAGTAATGAATTAGAGGCCTGTAATTTCAGAGTAGATGTTGGAGGCCAGAAGCTACTGTTGAGGTCCAATTGACAACCTCTGTATTTCTGTCTTCTTTCCTCTAGTTTAACTCAATAGCTCTTGTTATCAATATTGTGAAAATATATATATTTAATTTTTATTTTTGACTTTTTTTCCCTGGTTTTATAGAGAAATAATGGCCACAGTACAAATTTAAGGTCTATAGAATAATGATTTGACTTACATCATGAAATGACTACCACAGTAAATTTAGTAAACATCCATTATCTCATACAATAAAGAAATGGGGTGGGGGGAAGCCTTTCCCTTGTGATCAGAACTATGACTTACTGTTTCAGTTCAGTTCAGTCGTTTAGTCATGTCCAAATCTTTAGACTCCATGGATGGCAGCACTCCAGGCTTACCTGTCCATCACCAACTTCCGGAGCTTAGTCAAACTCATCTCCATCGAGTCGAAGATGCTATCCAACCATCTCATCCTCTATCGTCCCCTTATCATACCGCCCTCTATCTTTCCCAGCATCAGGGTCTTTTCAAATGAGTCAGTTCTTCGCATCAGGTGGACAAAGTATTGGAGTTTCAGATTCAATATCAGTCCTTCCAATGAATATTCAGGACTGATTTCCTTTAGCATTGACAGGTTGGATCTCTTTGCTGTCCAAGGGACTCTCAAGGGTCTTCTCCAACACCACAGTTCAAAAACATCAATTCTTTGGCACTCAGCTTTCTTTATAGTCCAACTCTCACATCCATACATGACTACTGAAAAAAACAAAGCTTTGACTAGTCAGACCTTTTTTGGCAAAGTAATGTCTCTGCTTTTAATATGCTGTCTACGTTGTCATAACTTTTCTTCCAAGGACCAAGCATCTTTTAATTTCATGGCTGCAGTCACCATCTGCTGTGATTTTGGAGCCCCCCAAAATAAAGTCTGTCACTGTTTCCATTGTTTCCCCATCCATCTGCCATGAATTGATGGGACTGGATGCCATGATCTTAGTTTTCTGAATGTTGAGCTTTAAGCCAACTTTTTCACTCTCCTCTTTCACTTTTATCAAGAGGCTCTTTAGTTCTTCACTTTCTGCCATAAATAGGTGTCATCTGCATATCTGAGGTTATTGATTTTTCTCCTGGCAATCTTGATTCTAGCTTGTGCTTCATCCAGTCCAGTATTTCTCATGATGTACTCTGCATATAAATTAAACAAGAAGAGTGACAATATACAACTTTGATGTACTCCTTTCCCAAGTTAGAACCAGTCTGTTGTTCCATGTCCAGTTCTAGCTGTTGCTTCTTGACCTGCATACTGATTTCTCAGGATGCAGGTCAGGTGGTCTGGTATTCCCATCTGTTTAAGACTTTTCCACAGTTTGGACCAGTCAATAGAGCAGAAGTAGATTTTTTTTCTGGAAGACTCTCGCTTTTACAATGATCCAGTGGATGTTACCAATTTGATCTCTATTTCCTCTGCCTTTTCTAAATCCAGCTTGAACATTTGGAAGTTCATGGTTCACACAGTGTTGAAGCCTGGCTTGGAGAATATTGAGCATTATTTTGCTAGCCTGTGAGATGAGTGCAATTGTCTACTAGAATATAATATATATATATATATATATATATATATAGTTGTATAACATATACATATGTATATATGGTATATAACATAGTGAAAGTGAAGTTGCTCAGTCATGTCCGACTCTTTGCAACCCCATGGACTGTAGCCTACTAGGCTCCTCTGTCCATGGGATTTTCCAGGCAAGAATACTGGAGTGGGTTGCCATTTCCTTCTCCAGAAAGATCTTCCCAACGCAGGGATTTATAGCAGAGTTAATTATGCTTATCATGATGTACACCACATTCTTAATACCTCTTTATCTTATAACCTGAAATGTTTCCTTTTTGACTACCTTTATCCAACCCCCCTCCCGCTATCACTGCCTATGTTGACTACAAATCCCCATGCATTTGTTTTTGAAGTATAATTGATCTATAACACTGAATTAGTTACCAATGCACAATGTATCTGTGTTTTAACTAGGATAAAGTTGAACCCTATGTACAGGGTTTGTAAAAGCCAACAACAGTGGATTTCTCTAGATACCTAGATCATGCTTTCCTCTTTCATATTGCAATAAAGGTTACTAGTCCAGCTGTTCATATTGAAGATTGTCTAGTAAATCCTTGTCTTAACCTTTCACAGTGTAGTAATTTTAGTTTTTTAATACTCTTTTGAAATATTGTTAGTGAAATAATTGCAAAGCATGATGTTCTGATCTTCAGTCATCTTGATAATGACTGAGACATTTATTATAGCCTGGAATTTTTATAGTCACCTACTGAGACAAAAATAATTTTGCACTTCCTCTGTTTTCAATCCTTGTAAGAGGCCAAAATTGAGCAGTATAATTTTCAGACAAGGAAATCAAAGTGTATAGAAACTAATCATCAAATAACTATGGTTAGTTAAATGTTAAATTTAAAGAGAATCTCAGGTTATGAAGCAATCCATTGGAAGAATCAATCAAGTTAATACAGACTGAGTTCATTCTCAAGTGCCGTTTTACTTGCTCTTTGGAGTTCTCATTTACAAATGAAAAACAATGATTATTAATTAATCTGCTAGAGCTATGTCAGCTGACTTTGATTCTATTCATCTCCTCTCCTACATGTCCTTGTCACCAGGAGATCACCCTACTTCTGATTCCTCACAGTCATCTAGCAGTTTCTGGCATTTATGCATTTGCTCGTTATCTCTGCCTTCTCGGTGCCTACTCTTCCTGTAAAGCTAACAGCTTTTCCTCCTTCAATCTCAGCTCAAACTTCTTTTTTTTTTTCTGAGAAATGTTGCCATAATCACAAAGGTGCCTTCACAAAGCATCCATAGCACCCTCTGAATTTTTCTATCAGAGCATAAATCTTTTGAAAATGAATCACATGTCAATATTTTTGTTTTAACCACTTTTTTTTACAACCGTTTCAAAGGCAGATTCTGTGTCTCATTCACTGTTGCATCAATTATGCAACAAATTTAATGCTCAGCAAGGCACTAAATAAATGTGACTGTTTTGGTGGAGGGATGTTCTACCCAGAATATTTATTCAAAGAATCTGCAATAAATAACTGCAGGTTCCTGGGACTAACTTGAATAAAAGAACACACACTTTATTCTTAAATAAAATAATTCAAAAGTGCTTCATTGACTACACTAAAGCCTTGGACTGTGTGGATCATAAGAAACCGGAAATTCTTAAAGATGTGGAAATATGAGACCACCTTACCTGCGTCCTGAGAAATCTGTATGTAGGTCAAGAAGCATCAGTTAGAACTGGACATGGACAATAGACTGGTTCCAAACTGGAAAGGAGTTCCTCAAGCCTTTATGTTGTCACCCTGCTTATTTAACTTATATGCAGAGTACATCATGAGAAACGATGGGTTGGAAGAAGCACAAGCTGGAATGAAGATAGCCAGGAGAAATATCAATAACCTCAGATAAGCAGATGACACCACCCTTATGGCAGAAAGTGAAGAGGAACTAAAAAACCTCTTCATGAAAGTGAAAGGGGAGAGTGAAAAGTTGGCTTAAAATGCAACATTCAGAAAACGAAGATCATGGCATTTGGTCCCATCACTTCATGGAAAATAGATGGGGAACCAGTGGAAACAGTGAAAGACTTTATTTTCTTGGGCTCCAAAATCACTTCAAATGGTGACTGCAGCCTTAAAATTAAAAGACGCTTGCTCCTTGGAAGAAAAGCTATGAGCAACCTAGATAGCATATTAAAAAGCAGAGACACTACTTTGCCAACAAAGGTCCGTCTAGTCAAGGCTATGGTTTTTCCAGTGGTCATGTATGGATGCGAGAGTTGGACTGTGAAGAAAGCTGAGCGCCAAAGAACTGTGGTATTGGAGAAGACTCTTGAGAGTCCCTTGGACTGCAAGGAGATCCAACCAGTCCAGTCTAAAGGAGATCAGCCCTGGGATTTCTTTGGAAGGAATGATGCTCAAGCTGAAACTCCAGTATTTTGGCCACCTCATGCATAGATTTGACTCATTGGAAAAGGCTCTGATGCTGGGAGGGATTGGGGGCAGGAGGAAAAGGGGACGACAGAGGATGAGATGGCTGGATGGCATCACCAACTTTATGGACATGAGTTTGAGTGAACTCTGGGAGATGGTGGTGGATAAGGAGGCCTGACGTGCTGCGATTTATGGGGTCACAAACAGTCGGACACGACTGAGCGACTGAACTGAACTGAACTGAACTGAACTGAAGAATAATGCAAAGAAAAGAAGCTGATAAACTGAAAGAATGTGATGTTTCAAAAGCCTGAAAAATACAACACAGTACAATAAAAATAGCAGTTATTTTAGTAAATATTAAATAAAATCCCAAATGCATAATGTGAAGGTTTTAGATATATCATCTTTCTTAATTAAAAAATTTTGGTCAAGAAAACCCTTAAAACTGCAGAATAACTAGAAAGAACTAACAATTAAGATGTTAAGAAACAAAATTATATGATAAGGCTAAAGAGTACAGTGGAAAATCTGTAGAAAAACACTCCTATTTTTATCAAAAAGTGTATTACATTGGAATCATGAAAAATTGTAAAACTGATTTGTGGTGATGAATTCACAATGTGATGAAATATTAATTATTGAACTTTTACACTTGAAATGTGTTGATTTTATATGTAAAGTATATGTTAATAAAAATTTAAAAGCGTAATACTATGAGGAAGTAATAATATAATTTGTATGAGTTGATATTATATGTTTGTAAGGCAGCCTCACAGAGCCATTTTGCTTTTTTGCATTTCTTTTTCTTGTGGATGGTCTTGATCCCTGTCTCCTGTGTAATGCCACAAACATCCATCCATAGTTCTTCAGGCACTCTGTCTATCATACTAATCCCTTGAATCTATTTCCCACTTCCACTGTATAATCCTAAGGAATTTTATTTAGCTCATACCTGAGTGGTCTAGTGGTTTTCCCTACTTTCTTCAATTTAAGTCTGAATTTAGCAATAAGAAGTTCATGATCTGAGGCACAGTCAGCTCCCGGTCATGTTTTTCATGAATGTATAGAGCTTCTCCACCTTTGGCTGTAAAGAATATAATCTATCTGATTTTGGTGTTGACCATCTGGTGATGTCCAGGTGTAGAATCTTTTTTTGTGTTGTTGGAAGAGGGTGTTTGCTATGACCAGTGCATTCTCCTGGCAAAACTCTATTAGCCTTTGCCCTGATTCATTCTGTACTCCAATGCCAAATTTGCCTGTTACTCCAGTTGTTTCTTGACTTCCTACTTTTGAATTCCAGTCCCCTATAATGAAAAGGACATTTTTTTTTTGAGTGTTAATTCTAGAAGGTCCCATAGGTCTTCATCAGTTATGTTCAGTTCGGTTGCTCAGTCGTATCTGTCTCTTTGTGACCCCAGGAATCTGCAGCAAGCAAGGCCTCCCTGTCCATCACCAACTCCCAGAGTTCATGCAAACTCATGTGCATCAACTCGGTGATGCCATCCAGCCATCTCATCCTCTGTCGCCCCTTCTCCTCCTGCCCCCAATCCCTCCCAGCATCAGGGTTTTTTCCAATCAGTCAACTCTTCACATGAGGTGGCCAAAGTATTGGAGTTTCAGCCTCAGCATCAGTCTTTCCAATGAACACCCATGAATAGTTTCCTTTAGGAAGGACTGGTTGGATCTCCTTGCAGTCCAAAGGACTCTCAAGAGTCTTCTCCAACACCATAGTACAAAAGCATCAATTCTTCACACTCAGCTTTCTTTATAGTCCAACTCTCACATCCATACATGACTACTGGAAAAACCATAGCCTTGACTAGATGGACCTTTGTTGGCAAAGCAATGTCTCTGCTTTTGAATATGCTATCTAGGATCTTCATAACTTTCCTTCCAAAGAGTAAGCATGGAAGAAAATTAATTTCATGGCTTCAATCACCATCTGCAGTGATTTTTGAGCCCCCCAAAATAAAGTCTGCCACTGTTTCGACTGTTTCCCCATCTATTTCCCATAAAGTGATGGGACCATATGCCATGATCTTAGTTTTCTGAATGTTGATGTTTAAGCCAACTTTTTCACTATCCTCTTTCACTTTCATCAAGAGGCTTTTTAGTTCCTCTTCACTTTCTGCCATAAGAGTGGTGTCATCTGCATATCTGAGGTTATTGATATTTCTCCCAGCAATCTTGATTCCAGCTTCTGCTTCCTCCAGCCCAGCGTTTCTCATGATATACTCTCCATATAAGTTAAATAAACAGGGTAACAATATACAGCATTGACATACTCCTTTTCCTATTTGGGACCAGTCTGTTGTTCTATGTCCAGTTTTAACTGTTGCTTCCTGACCTGCATTTGGGTTTCTCAGGAGGCAGGTCAGGTGGTTTGGTATTCCCATCTCTTTCAGAATTTTCCACAGTTTATTGTGATCCACACAGTCAAAGGTTTTGGCATAGTCAATAAAGCAGAAATAGATGTTTTTCTGGAACTCTCTTGCATTCTCATGATCCAGTGCATGTTGGCAATTTGATCTCTGGTTCCTCTGCCTTTTCTAAAACCAGCTTGAACATCTGGAAATTCAATGTTCATGTATTGCTGAATCTGGCTTGGAGAATTTTGAGCATTACTTTACTAGCATGTGAGATGAGTGCAATTGTGCAATAGTTTGAGCATTCTTTGGTATTGCCTTTCTTTGGGATTGGAATGAAAACTGACATTTTCCAGTCCTGTGGCCACTGCTGAGTTTTCCAAATTTGCTGACATATTGAGTGCAGCAGTTTCACAGCATCATCTTTCAGGATTGAAATAGCTCAACTGGAATTCCATCACCTCCACTAACTTTCTTCATAGTGATGCTTTTTAAGGCCCACTTGATTTCACATTCCAGGATGTCTGGCTCTAGGTGAGTGATCACACCACCGTGATTATCTGGGTCATGAAGATCTTTTTTGTACAGTTCTGCTGTGTATTTTTGCCACCTCTTCCTAATATCTTCTGGTTCTGTTAGGTCCATCCCATTTCTGTCCTTTATCGAGCCCATCTTTGCATGTAATGTTCCCTCGGTATCTCTAATTTTTTTTTAAAAGATCTCTAGTCTTTCCCATTATATTGTTTTCCTCTATTTCTTTGCGTTGATCACTGAGGAAGGCTTTCTTATCTCTTCTTGCTATTCTTTGGAAATCTGCATTCAAATGGGAATATCTTTCCTTTTCTCCTTTGCTTTCACATCTCTTCTTTTCACAGCTATTTGTAAGGCCTCCTCAGACAGCCATTTTGCTTTTTCCATTCTTTTCCATGGTGATGTGCTCCAGCTCCAGCAGCCAGGGATTCTACCTGAAGAGAGGAATGGTGTCGGCGAGTAATTAGACATTCTCTCAGTTTTCTTGGACTGCCTATTTATTTCAAGTTTAAGATTTTCTTTTATACTTTTACAAAAGCATTAGGGCAGAGGTTTGACACTTTCAGTTCCCCCTCACCCAGCTTTATTATGTCCATAAATCACTGTTGCTCTTCAATGAGCTCTTCAATGAAGAGTTCCTGCTTCAATGATTCTCTGGGAATCAGCCTTACCATCTATTATCTACTTCTTCTAATGTGTCCTATAGTTAACTTGTGATTTACATTGTAACTCATGCTACATTCTTCAGTTTACTACTTATCTTCCTAAATCCTGTTTTCCCCTAACATCCTGAGCTCACTGTCTCTTAAAAAAGGCTTCTAGCTATAGTGTCTCCAAAAATTCCTAACTTCTATAAGCTATAGTAAAATATACTAACTTTACAACATTCTTTAAATCTTTAACTTCTAACTATTTTAATTATTTCTAAGCCTTAAATTCAGTAAACTACTTTGCCATAAACATTTTTCTCACAAATAGGCTTCAGATAGCAATCCCTCCCATGGCTTTAAGCTACCGCCTATATGCTCATCCTGGAACACTCTTTTGTAAAAGTCTTTGAACAAATGTCAATGATTAACTTTTTGAATTATTTTCTGAGCACAGCTGCAGAAGGCTTTGTGCCTTCTCATGCTCCTCTCAAGAACAGTAAGCACCTTAATATTCCTTTTCAGTCAACTCAGCCAAGGAGAGGAAAAAGCAAGTCAGAATTACAAGGCCTAACTCCTTCATCCTGGGTCTGTGCCTGTGGAATGAGTGGAGGGGGCTGGGGCTGTGCCTCCATTTTATCAGTAATGCCTAATGCAGCTCCCGACAGGGATGGTCTTGATCCCTGTCTCCTGTACAATATCATGAACCTCTGTCCATAGTTCATCAAGTACTCTGTCTATCTAATCTAGTCCCTTAAATCTATTTCTCACTTCCACTGTAAAATCATGAGGGATTTGATTTAGGTCATACCTAAATGGTGTAATGGTTTTCCCTACTTTCTTCAATTTCAGTCTGAACTTGGCAATAAGGAGTTCATGATCTGAGCCACAATCAGCTCCTGGTCTGTTTTTTTGCTGACTGTATAGAGCTTCTCCATCTTTGGCTGCAAAGAATATAATCAATATGATTTCGATGCTGACCATCCAGTACTGTCCATGTGTATAGTCTTCTCTTGCATTGTTGGAAGAGGGTGTTTGCTATGATCAATGCATTCTCTTGGCAAAACTCTATTAGCCTTTGCCCTGCTTCATACGGTATTCCAAGGCCAAATTTCCTGCTACTCCAGGTATTTCTTGACTTCCTACTTTTGCATTCCAGTCCCCAATAATGAAAAGGACATCTTTTTTGGGTATTAGTTCTAAAAGGTCTTGTAGGTCTTCAGAGACCCGTTCAGCTTCTTCAGCATTACTGGTTGGGGCATAGGCTTGGATCACCGTGATATTGAATGGTTTGCCTTGGAAACAAACAGAGATCATTCTGTCATTTTTGAGATTGCATCCAAGTACTGCATTTCAGACTCTTTTGTTGACTATGATGGTCATTCCATTTTTTCTAAGGGATTCCTGCCCGCAGTAGTAGATACAATGGTCATCTGAATTAAATTCACCCATTCCAGTCCATTTTAGTTCACTGATCCCTAGAATGTCGACATTCACTCTTGCCATCTCCTGTTTGACCACTTCTATTTGCCTTGATTCATGGACCTAACATTCCAGGTTCCTATGTAATATTGCTCTTTACAGCATCAGACCTTGCTTCTATCACCAGTCATATCCACAACTGGGTATTGTCTTTGCTTTGACTCCATCCCTTCATTCTTTCTGGTGTTATTTCTCCACTGATCTCCTGTAGCATATTGGGCAGTGATCATCGAAAAAGCAAGAAAGTTCCAGAAAAAATATCTATTTCTGCTTTATTGACTATGCCAAAGCCTTTGACTGTGTGGATCACAATAAACTGTGGAAAATTCTGAAAGAGATGAGAATAGCAGACCACCTGACCTGCCTCTTGAGAAACCTATATGCAGGTCAGGAGGCAACAGTTAGAACAGGACATGGAACAACAGACTGGTTCCAAATAGGAAAAGGAGTATATCAATGCTGTATATTGTCACCTTGCTTATTTAACTTATATGCAGAGTACCTCATGAGAAAAGCTGGGCTGGAAGAAGCACAAGCTGGAATCAAGATTTCCGGGAGAAATATCAATAACCTCAGATATGCAGATGACACCACCCTTATGGCAGAAAGTGAAGAAGAACTAAAAAGCCTGTTGATGAAAGTGAAAGGGGAGAGGAAAAAGTTGGCTTAAACTCAGCATTTAGAAAACTAAGATCATGGCATCTGGTCCTATTGCTTCATAGCAGATAGATGGGGAAACAGTGGAAACAGTGGCTGACTTTATTTTCTGGGGCTCCAAAATCACTACAGATGGTGATTGCAGCCACGAAATTGAAAGATGCTTACTCCTTGGAAGGAAAGTTATGCATATTCAAAAGCAGAGACATTACTTTGCCAACAAAGGTCTGTCTAGTCAAAGCTATGGTTTTTCCAGTAGTCATGTATGGATGTGAGGGCCCAATTATAAAGAAAGCTGAGCACTGAAGAATTGATGCTTTTGAACTGTGGTGTTGGAGAACACTCTTGAGAGTCCCTTGGACTGCAAGGAGATCCAACCAGTTCATCCTGAATGAGATCAGTCCTGGGTGTTCATTGGAAGGACAGATGTTGAAGCTGAAACTCCAATGTGAAGAATTTTGGCCACCTGATGCAAAGAACTGACTCATTTGAAAAGACCCTGATTCTGGGAAAGATTGAAGGCAAGAGGAGAAGGGGACAACAGAGGATGAGATGGTTGGATAGCATCACATACTCAATGGATGTGAGTTTGAGTAAGCTCTGTGAGTTGGTGATGCACAGGGAGGCCTGGCGTTTGGAATCCATGGGGTTGCAAAGAGTGACACCACTGAGTGACTGAACTGAACTGAATTGATATATATTTTAAACATCTAATTCAAGAAATGGAAAATTAAAAAATGATAGAAAACCAGAAAAATATTTAATATAAGCATAAATTAAGCAATTAGATATATAAAATCTGTAGGCCAAAGTTCACCTTAAGAGATATTTCTTTTAAAAGACTACAACAAATGACTAAAACAGAAGTTAACTTCACAATAATACAGAAGAATAGTGAAGAAATTTACAGAGATAGAGACTATTTCACTAGAATATAAGTGTGCTCTACTTATTTGCTAAAAGATTTTAAAACCTGGTATAAAAGAAAAAAATGAAAAATACAATTTCTAAATTTAACTCTAAAACAAAACAAAACAAAACTGCACAGACCAATTGTCATGAAAGTAACAGAAAAATGTAACCTTGAAATAACTCTATTTCTTGTCAATCAAACTGTGTTCTCAGAACCAGCTGAATCGGCATTATGTAGGAGATTGTTAGAGATGTAGAATCTTGGGCCTTATCCTACACTTATGAGATCAGCCTACATTCTAACAAAACTCTCAGTGATTCGTGTTCACTGTGAGATTCAATACACATAGTTCTAGAGTTGAGAAAAATTCAGAGATGGATTTTATTAAATGTTCCAAATAATTCTAGTGTCATTAAAGTGTTTTAAACCATAAGAATATAAGAAAGGCTTACAGATTTTGGAATTTTATGGAAAGTTATTTTTAAAAACAGCATAACTTTTAAGTATCCCTATCTCACCAACATATCCTGATGCAAAAATTCAATATATTCTTGCTGAACTATAGCAGCACTTTAAAAACAATACACCATAGATGAGAGAAGTTTAATATATTAGAAAATATTTATTATAATAATATGCTAGAATAAACATCTAAACATCTTAATAGAATTTTAAAATATAACTGATAAAACACAATATCAAATTCTGCTTTAAGAAAGTGCTTCTTATAATAGGTCAGATGGTTATTTATTTGGGTTTATAAAAAATAAGCTCAAATCTAATTTCTAAATCAATGCATTATTTTTGACAAAAAGCACCCCTGGTAATATAATCAGTCAAGAATATTCACTATTATCATTACTTACTGTTTCTGCTTGTACTTTTCAATGTCATTGCTGCTGCTGCTAAGTCGCTTCAGTCGTGTCCGACTCTGTGCGACCCCATAGATGGCAGCCCACCAGGCTCCGCCGTCCCTGGGATTCTCTAGGCAAGATCACTGGAGTGGGTTGCCATTTCCTTCTCCAATGCATGAAAGTGAAAAGTTGAAAAGTGAAAGTGAAGTCGCTCAGTCGTGTCCGACTCCTAGTGACCCCATGGACTGCAGCCCACAAGGCTCCTCTGTCCATGGGGTTTTCCAGGCAAGAGTACTGGAGTGGGGTGCCATCACCTTCTCCATCAATGTCATTAGTAAAGAACAAAATAAAAAAGGAATAAAATTGAAAAAGAAGGAGGAAAAATATCTTTATCTCCAATTGATTATATACTTGGAACGTTCCAAATAATTAAGGCAAAACTATTAAAAATAAAATAAGATATTTAAAGAATGATTCTAAACACAAAGTCATTTTGCCACAATCAATGGAAATAAACCACTAATAGGAAAATAAAATATTTCATTTATAAAATCAATCATGAAAGTAAAGTTCAAGGCACCTGCTTAACCAAATACATAAAGACATCTGAAGTCAAAATTATTAATACTGTAGGATATAAAAGAAGAATTAACTAAAACAAATCCATTATTGATCAATGAAATATGCACTTGTTATAGTGTAAATAATTCTTAAATTAACATGTCATCAGATCAGATCAGATCAGTTGCTCAGTCATGTCCTACTCTTTGCAACCCCATGAATCGCAGCACGCCAGGCTTCCCTGTCCATCACCAACTCCCAGAGTTCACTCAGACTCACGTCCATTGAGTCAGTGATGCCATCCAGCCATCTCATCCTCTGTTGTCCCCTTCTCCTCTTGCCCCCAATCCCTCCCAGCATCAGAGTCTTTTCCAATGAGTCAACTCTTCTCATGAGGTGACAAAAGTACTGGAGTTTCAGTTTTAGCATCATTCCTTCCAAAGAAATCCCAGGGCTGATCTCCTTCAGAATGGACTGGTTGGATCTACTTGCAGTCCAAGGGACTCTCAAGAGTCTTCTCCAACACCACAGTTCAAAAGCATCAATTCTTCGGCGCTCAGCTTTATTTATAGTTGAGCTCTCACATCCATGCATGACCACTGGAAAAACCATAGCCTTGACTAGACAAATATTTGTTGGCAAAGTAATGTCTCTGCTTTTGAATATGCTATCTCATATTATGATCCTATTAAAATTACCAATATTATTTTTATTTAGGAAAAGTTTTTGAAATATAAATAAAAAATAAACATTTGGAAGTATCCAAGAAAATTCTGAATAAAATTAGAGAAAAAAATGGATCATATTTCTCCAACGTGTAGAATACATGTATATGAATGCAGAATTAAACAGTGTTTTATTTTGGTGCAGAAGACAAAAAATATATAGGCCCAATTAAATAGAATTAAGATGTTAGCAAGAGAACGAAGTTTATAGTGTTTGTTATGTGATAAAGGTAGCAGTTACAATTAATGGGGATTACTCCATGAATACCACTAGGACAGCTAACAACATTTCTTTAAAAAATGAAAAGGAACAAAGCTAAAACAAAACCCAAACAAAAAAGCAGCAACAAATATTTAGATGTGTCAAAGAATTAATGCACAAAATGCAAAAAGAGAAAAAAGGAAATAAAGCCGTAAAAGCACTTGAAAAAGCATGCTAACCATATATGTTGTTCTCATATTATTAGAATGGGGAGAGCTTTATTAAACAAGGCACAAATCCAAAAGATAGAAAGAAAAAGATTGATAAAATTGAGTTTACCTACAATGTTGATATACCTTTAGAAAGATCTTCCTAAACAGACTCAAACATTACACTGAGCAATCCTTGGAAAACAGAATGCTGAGATGGTACCCACATCCTCTGCTCTGATAACCACACAGTTATATAATCCTATCCCCTTAAGTGTGAGTGGAATTTGTGACATGCTTCTAACCAATGGAATGTAGCAAAGGTGAATTGATTTTATGGAAGTAATTAAGATCCTAGATGATTGACTCATTCCTACTCTTTGCGATTCTATATGTAGTCTGTCAGGCTCCATCTGTTCATGGGAATCTCCAGGCAAGAATACTGGAGTGGGTTGCCATGACCTCCTCTAGGGGATCTTCCCCACCCAAGGACTGAACCCGTGTCTCTTGTGTCTCCTGCATTGGCAGGCGGGTTCTTTACCACTAGTGCCACCTGGGAAGCTCCTAATAAAAAGAGAGATGAACATGTCCTGATTTTAAAGATGAGCCCTTTTTAAAAAAGATATAGACTTTTCCTGAAAAAAAGAGACACAAAGCAGCAAAAAGTTTCCTTCTTACCTTGAAGAACTAAGCTGTAAGGTTCTGAGAGACCTAGAAGCGGGCCATGTGGCAGGGACAATGGTGGTCTCCAGGATCTGAGACTAACTGATAATTTTACTTTGAGAAATGGGACTGAGATTCTGGGCTATCATGATAAATTCTTTTAACTTATTTGAAATGTTCATCATTACTTTTATAATGGATTAAGAAAACATAAATGAAGAGGGAAATAACTAGAATCAGTACATATGAAGAGTGTAAAGAGACTGTGAAACTGAGCTATTATGCAATAATATCAGAAATAAAAAATCGAGAGTTTTCTTTGAGATATTTAATTGCTATTAGAAAAAGGTACAGAATTTTTTTTTAAGTTTGAAAATAATAGAAAGTAGGAAATGATACAATGAGAGCGCCAATAATAAAGATGTGGGTATGACACAGATCTGACCCTTGAACAACTTGGGAGTTAGGGATAAAAACCATCTGAAGTTGAAAAATCCACTTATAACTTTTGACTCCCCCAAAGCTTTACTAATAGCATACCATTGACTAAACTACTAATAGCCTTATCAGTAACATAAACAGTTGATTAACTCATATTTTATATGTTATGAAAGTGAAAGTGCCAGTCGCTCAGTCATGTCTGACTCTTTGCAACCTCATGGACCATAGCCCACCAGGCTCTTCTGTCCATGGAATTCTTCTGGCAAGAATACTGGAGTGGGTAGCCATTCCCTTCTACAGAGGATCTTCCCAACCCAGGGATCAAAGCCAGGTCTCCTGTGTTGAAGACAGGTTCTTTAACATCTGAGCCTTCAGTTCAGTTCAGTCGCTCAATCATGTCCAACTCTTTGCAAGCCCATGGACTGCAGCATGCTCGGCCTCCCTGTCCATCACCAACTCCCGGAGTTCACCCAAACTTGTGTCCATTGAGTCGGTGATTCCATCCAACCATCTCATCCTCTGTCGTCCCCTTTTCCTCCTGCCTTCAATCTTTCCCAGTATCAGGCTCTTTTCAAATTAGTCAGCTCTTCGCATCAGGTGGCCAAAGTATTAGAGTTTCAGCTTCAACATCTGTCCTTCCAATGAACCCTTAGGACTGATCTTTTTTGGATGGACTGTTTGGATCTCCTTATACTCCAAGGGACTCTCAAGAGTCTTCTCCAACACCACAGTTCAAAAGCATCAATTCTTCGGTGCTCAGCTTTCTTTATAGTTGGGCTCTCACATCCACACATGACCACAGGAAAAACCATAGCCTTGACTAAACGGACCTTTGCTGGCAAAGTAATGTCTCTGCTTTTGAATATGCTGTCTAGGTTGGTCATAACTTTCCTTCCAAGGAGTAAGCATCTTTTAATTTCATGGCTGCAGTCACCATCTGCAGTGATTTTGGAGCCCCAAAAAATAAAGTCTGACACTGTTTCCACTGTTTCCCCATCTAGCTGCCATGAAGTGATGGGACCGAGTGCCATGATCTTCATTTTCTGAATGTTGAGCTTTAAGCCAACCTTTTCACTCTCCTCTTTCACTTTCATCAAGAGGCTCTTTAGTTCTTCACTTTCTGCCATAAGGGTCGTGTCATCTGCATATCTGAGGTTATTGATATTTCTCCCAGCAATCTTGATTCCAGCTTGTGCTTCCTCCAGCCCAACATCTCTCATGATGTACTCTGCATATAATTAAATAAGCAGGGTGGCCATATACAGCATTGACATACTCCTTTTCCTATTTGGAACCACTGTGTTCCACGTCCAGTTCTAACTGTTGCTTCCTGGCCGGCATACAGATTTCTCAAGAGGCAGATCAAGTGGTTTGGTATTCCCATCTCTTTCAGAATTTTCCAGTTTATTGTGAGCCACACAATCAAAGGCTTTGGCATAGTCAATAAAGCAGAAATAGATGCTTTTCTGAAACTTTCTTGTTTTTATGATGATCCAGCAGATGTTGTCAATTTGATCTCTGGTTCCTCTGCCTTTTCTAAAACCAGCTTGAATATCTGGAAGTTCACAGTTCATGTATTGCTGAAGCCTGGCTTCGAGAATTTTGAGCATTACTTTACTAACATGTGAGATGAGTGCAATTGTACCGCAGTTTGGGCATTCTTTGGCATTGCCTTTCTTTGAGATTGAAATGAAAACTGACATTTTCTAATCCTGTGGCCATTGCTGAGTTTTCCAAATTTGCTGGCATATTTAGTGCAGCACTTTCACAGCAGCATCTTTTAGGATTTGAAATAGCTTAACTGGAATTCCATCACCTCTACTTGTTTTGTAGTGATGTTTTCTAAGGCCCACTTGACTTCACATTCCAGGATGTCTGGCTCTAGGTGAGTGATCTCCCCATTGTAATTATCTGGGTCTTGAAGGTCTTTTTTGTACAGTTCTGTGTATTCTTGCCACTTCTTCTTAATATCTTCTGCTTCTGTTAGTTCCATAACATTTCTGTCCTTTATTGAGCCCATCTTTATATAATTAACTATTTTCTTACAGTAAAGTAAGGTTTAGAAAATAATATTAAGAAAATCATAAAAAAGAATATATATATATATATATATATTTACAGAATTAGAGTCGTTATCAATACTCAAGTTTATGTCACTTGTTTAAAGATGAATCATCTCTCTGTCAGTACTTACATCAATATTGTCTTCTATGATACAAAACACTGTAGATGTTCTGCATATTAATAACACAAGACATCAAAAATTAAAATATAGTGTGACAATAAATTCATATTTATTTACAAGCATAGAGATTCATGCATTTATAACAAGAAGCAGTGATATGATTATTTTGTGGTTGCTTAGTATAATTGATGATATTTCTTTATAGTAGCCTAGCCTATACACTAATAAATAGGCTGTTATAAAAATTTTTATGGCAAACAATATCAGCCATTTTTATAATAAAGTATTAGAAATGTTAGTTCTTGAAAAGCACTTATTTTGATGATAGGCTGCTATGAACCCTTTCCAGTTACAAGACAGAGACACATACTGTATGGTAGTGTGATTCTTTGAAAACAGAGTTATAAAACTCTAAGAAAACTCATGTTTTAATAATTTCACAGCAACTATCACTTACCTTACGCCTATGTAAGGATGAGCTATCCACTTCAATACAAGTCTTGCACATGATGTTCTACATAGTGAAAACTTCAGTGATGATGGTGAGAGTGACCCCAAACATCTCAGACAGTTTTTGCTGTATGGTTACCAGGTTTTCACACAAAGGCACATATGTACACAATAGACAAGTTCATTAACTGTATAGCATGATGACTTTTTACTCTATTTATCAAAAGTGGATCATCATCCTCATCCTCATCAAACATCTTCCTCATCTTCATCTCATCTTCCTTCATCTTCCTCATCATCCTCATCTTCACAGTGAGTAGCCTGAGGAGGAGGGGAAGGAGGAGGGCCTGGTTTTGCTGTCTCAAGGGTAGAAGAGGTGGAGACAGTAGGGCAGACTGAAGGGAAGGCAGAAGAGACAGGCCCACTCAGTGTAACTTTGTGTCTGGATGGTTTTTTGCTTTTTTATTTTTCTAAACATCTTCATATATAGCATCAGTCCCTGATCTAGAGGCAGAATTTGAGGCATTGTATTTGGGGGCAAGTAGATCACTTCAATGTTTTCAATGCTGCACTCTTCTGAGAGGCCAAGGGCATTGTCAAATATCAAAAGAACTTTGAAAGGCAGTCCCTTAGTGGCAAGGTACTTCAGGGGCAAAGCACTGATGGAACCAATGCAAAAAGAAGACTGGCAGCTGGTGTTTATCTTTTTCCTTCAAAGCTCAAGGCTTAGCAGCTCTAGAGATAAGGGCAGTCCTGATCATGAAAATAACTGCATTTGCAAAAAAAAGTCAGTCTCTCCTGCCTTAAATCCTGATGCTTGCTTCTCTTCATTTCTAATAAGTGTCCTTTGTGGCATTTTTTTTTTTCCAGAAAAGGGGAATTTTGTCTACATTAAAAAAAAAAAACCTGTTCAGACAGATATCCTTTTTCTTCAGTGATTATCTTAGTGGCATCTGGGTGCTGTCTCTAGGTCAGGAAAAGCTGCTTCTCCTATTTCACTGACATTTTTAAAGTCAAATTTCTTTCTGAAATTATCAAACCGTCCTTTACTGGCATTAAATTTTCCAGCTTTAGATCCTTAACCTTCCTTTTGCTTCAACTTGTCTTATAATGACTTCGCTTTTTCTCAAATAATATTAGAGTATATAGGTATGCCTTTGTTATAGCAATTTTGCACCCACATGAAAGCTTCATTTTCAATAGGAGATTAAAAAGCATTTCAGAAAAGGTGCAAGGCTATTGCACCTGCTGGCATAGCTGCCGTGATGGCTTCATGAATTTCCTTTTCTTTTTTTACAGTGGTCCTTACACTGGGTTCATTGATCTTGAAATGGCAGATAAACCATAGCTGCAGACCTTAATCTATGGTATATATCAAGCAATTCAACTTTTTCTTGTAATGTCATGACTTTGCTTCTTGGGAACACTTCCAGTATCACAGACAACACTTCATGCGGGTCCCCTGGTGTCATTAAGATTTACATAGTTGCACTAAATATGGTGAAAAAGATGGGAAAACCTCAAGGGATGGCTTTTTACCTTTACAATTTAGTAGAAACTGCTCAGGCAGAGAGGACTACATGATGTTTTAAGCAGATACACACAGCACTTGAGTTCACCAGAATAGCAACAGGAGGTGGCTACAAAACTATTATAGTAATACAGTATGAATTGATACTACAGTTAATTTATGCAATTATAATTTATTACTGTATCTTTAAGTTTGTTTACATTTCTCTCGACTGAAATATATTGTCTGTAAGTGTTTGTGTGTGCTTCGATAAATTTTAACTTTCTATAATAGATTTGTGTGTATTTTATAGTCAGTGATAAAATAGACCATGTTTTTATGCAATTTACATAAATTTTATGACCCTAATTTTATGTAATCTGCAGTATATGTATCTACATATGTTTTATGCAATCATGATGTAACCAACTTTTCTTAATTTTTTCAATATTTTTAGGTTACTTGGTTCATCTGTAAGTTTTTGAAAATTGTTGCAAATCTCCAAAAGTTTTCCATTTTATACTAAACAAAATTCACATGTGAGTGGACCCATGCAGTTCAAACTGGTATTATTCAAAGGTCAAATTTAATTCAATGCTTCATTATTTGGCAATCAGGCTTACTACATAGGGGAAATTCACAAGACTTGGACAAATTAGACCAATGGCACACTAAACCATCAGAAGACAGCATCTTTAAACTACTTTCCAACATTTTCCTATATGCCTTCTTTCTTTTAGCAACAATGTCATTAAGTTCTTCCCAGAAATCATAGCACTGTATAAGAAAGTCACTTAGAGAGTATGTAGTCCCATGATTTTCCATGCTGTGTTGTAGAAGGAAGCAGAGAACCCCAACTTAGACATGGTGATTCTCAAGTGAGAAGAAAGTCAGAGGGCCAAGTAACAGAATATAGTTGTGGGGGAATGCTCAGCAAGAGAGAAGCTATTTCAAAGAGCTTTCACATTTATAATCTAATTTTATCCTTAAACGTCCCTGAGGCAAGTAACCTAGGGCTTATTATTTTTATATTTCAAAAGAGGATGTGAGATACCAAAAGGTTAAGTGACCTTGCTATATGGCGTTTTCTGCACATATTTTGGTGATTTCTATCTATAACACCACATGAAAATGAAGGGGCTTCAATGGTTTTTCTGATGATCAAAACACCTTTTGATTGTTTTTGAGAGCTTAAATGGTTTTATACTCTTTAAAATTTCTTCTTTCTTACCATTAAGTTCAATTTTGTTTTCTGATTCAGACTTCTTGACAGTAGTTATCTCTGAGAGGAAGAGATTATAAGTGATTTTTCTTTTTCTCTTCTTTATTTTACTACAATAAGCACATATGAGATTTATAATATCCAAATTATAATTGTTATACACTGTCAAAATTTTATCTTATTGCATTTTAAGAGAGTTCCTGACTAGACAACCATGATTAATCTATCCTTAAAAAATGTATAATGTAACATGAAATAACTTCTTAAAAGAATGACTTTTTCCTATTGAGTACCAAAGTTAACATTTAAAACCAGAGAGGAATTTGCTTAGAATACAGATTATAAGCATGGTCTCTGAAACCAGACTGTTTGGGTTCCTATTCAAGCTCTGTGTAACATAACAAAACTCAATAAATATTTGCTGCTGATGAAAACTAAGCAAAATGATTAAGGTGCACAAATTTTAGCATCAGTAAAATTTGTACTGAAAAATTACCCTCATTATTCTTGAATTTATGACCTTCTACAGAATACAAGCTGAGTGTTATTATGTGTAGAAGAGAAATACAGAACTTTGTTTATAAACTTTATTGAACTACCAGTGACTGCTATTAACTATTAATTAGTCAATAACTATAAATTATTTATTATTGTTATCTTTAATAGTTGCAATATCTAGTTATTTATGTAGCATACTGATATTTATATAGAATTAATTGTTTTACTGATTATACTGACTAGGTGATTCTCTGAACCAGCATTATCAAAATTGTTAGAGATGTCTGGGATATAAACATAATTCTACTGCCTGCTAAGTTGCTTCAGTCATGTCAGACTTTTTGCCACCCTGTGGACCATAGCCTGCCAGGCTCCTCTGTCCACGGAATTCTCCAGCCAAGAATATTGGAGTGAGTTGCCTTGCCCTTCTCCAGAGGATCTTCCAGACCCAGGGATGGAACCCGCATCTCTTACGTCTCCTGCATTACAGGTCGGTTCTTCTCCACTAACACTACCTGGTAAGCCCAGAATACTGGAGTGGGTTGCTATGCCCTCCTCCAGGGGATCTTCCCAACCCAGGAATTGAACCCAAGTATTATGCATTGAAGGCAGATTCCTTACCATCTGATCCACCAGGGAAGCCAAAGAATACTGTTGTGGGTAGCCTATCCCTTCACCCTGGATAGGAATCAAACCTGGGAATCACCAGAGATAGGAATCAAACCTAGGAACCTTTCCAACTTAGGAATCGAACTCCATTGCAGGCAGATTCTTTACCAGCTGAGCTACCAGGGTAACAAGTAGATAATTCTACTAGGATCAATTAGATGTTAGAGAGACAGCAGTTTCCTTGTCAGCCACCTAGGTACATTACATATTTATTTAGCTTTAATGAGAAGATCCACAGCCTTCCATCCTAAGGGTATTTTAGGGAAAAGATGGAGTTCATTGATCAATTTCAGAACTACTCTACATACCAAGGACAAATATAAATTTCTCTAACCCATGTATTACTGTCTTTTTCATTCAACATATATTGAGTGTATACTTAAGGTATGTCAGTCATTGTTTTGGGGTCTGGAACACATCAATAAATGAGCAAGACCCATATGCTCACATGCCTTAAGTGTAGAATACAAGTGTAGAAAACAAGAAGGAGAAAAAACAACTGTGTAAAAAAGGTCATTTCAGATAATTTTACTACCATGAAGGGAAAAGCAAACAAACTAATAAATAGACTATGACTTGATTGTGATACAGGAGCAGGGATGCAAAGCACAATATTATTTAAGATGGTCAGGAAAGACTTCTCTAATACAATGACATTGGACGTAAGATCTATATAACAGAAGGAAACATACATGAAAAGATCAGGAACAAAGAACATAGCAAGCAGAAAGAAATATCATAAGCAATGTAGTGAATGAGACTGAGAATGGTATATACTAAGATTGTAGCAATAAACAATGTTCAGATTCTGCACAGCTTCATGGAATTGGTCAAACTTGCAGGTACTCTTTCTTTTGTTTCTAAGCAGCTTTGGGAACAGTTGAAAATTCTGAAAGAGATGGGCATACCAGACCACCTAACCTGCCTCTTGAGAAACCTGTATGCAGGTTAGGAAGCAATAGTTAGAAATGGACATGGAACAACAGACTGGTTCCAAATAGGAAAAGGAGTTCATCAAGGCTGTATATTGTTACCCTGCTTATTTAACTTATATGCAGAGTACATCATGAGAAACGCTGGGCTGGAAGAAGCACAAGCTGGAATCAATTGCCGGGAGAAATATCAATAACCTCAGATATGCAGATGACACCACCCTTATGGCAGAAAGTGAAGAGGAACTAAAAAGCCTGTTGATGAAAGTGAAAGAGGAGAGTGAAAAAGTTGGCTAAAAGCTCAACATTCAGAAAACTAAGATCATGGCATCTGGTCCCATCACTTCATGGGAATAGATGGGGAAACAGTGGAAACAGTGGCAGACTTTATTTTGGGGGGCTCCAAAATCACTGCAGATGGTGACTGCAGCCATGAAATTAAAAGACACTTATTCCTTGGAAGGAAAGTTATGACCATATTCAAAAGCAGAGGCATTGCTTTGCCAACAAAGGTCTGTCTAGTCAAGGCTATGGTTTTTCCTGTGGTCACGTACGGATGTGAGAGTTGGACTGTGAAGAAAGCTGAGCTCCGAAGAATCGATGCTTTTGAACTGTGGTGTTGGAGAGGACTCTTGAGAGTCCCTTGTACTGCAAGGAGATCCAACCAGTCCATTCTGAAGGAGATCAGTCCTGGGTGTTCATTGGAAGGAATGATGATAAAGCTGAAACTCCAGTACTTTGGCCACCTCATGCGAAGAGTTGACTCATTGGAGAAGACTCTGATGCTGGGAGGGATTGGGGGCAGGAGGAGAAGGGGACAACAGAGGATGAGATGGCTGGATGGCATCACCGACTCGATGGACATGAGTTTGAGTGAATTCCAGGAGTTGGTGATGGACAGGGAGGCCTGGTGTGTTGCAATTCATGGGGTCGCAAAGAGTCGGACACGACTGAGTGACTGAACTGAACTGCCTGTCAGTGGTGTAACTAGCAGCTGGGGAAATACATGTTGGCTTTGAGCAGTGCTCTAGGGACTCATTGTTGTAGTTTAGTCCTCAGTATGTCTGGCTTTTTGTGACCCCATGGACTGTAGCCCACCAGGCTCCTCTGTCCATGGGATTTTCCAGGCAAGAATACTTGAGTGGATTGCCATTTCCTTCTCCAGGGGATCTTCCTGACCCAGGAATCAAAGTCACGTCTTCTGTTTAGCAGGTGGATTCTTTACTGCTGAACCACCAGGTAAGCCCAAATTGGACTTATTCAAATCAAGGGCAACCACGTCATTTGTTTGAATCTCAGACTTTGAATTTTTTTTTTTTACCCCTTCTATACCTAGTTTAAAGAGGTCAGATATTTTGCACTATTTACACATTATTCTGGGTTTCCCTTGTGGCTTAGCTGGTAAAGAATCCACCTGCAATGAGGGAGACCTGAGTTCATTTCCTGGGTTGGGAAGATTCCCTAATGAAGGGAATGTCTACCCATTCCAGTATTCTGGCCTAGAGAATTCTATGGACTGTATAGTCCATGGGTTCTCAAAGAGTCAGACACAACTGAACGACTTTCACTTTACTTCACACTTTATTCTAAGCAAAATGCATTATTTTAAATTCAATATATTAATAGAAAATGACCCCTCGTAAACTAATTTTGTAGGTTAATGACTTATTTTGAGGCAAAAAGAAGTTGTATTGTTTTGTTCTAAGAACCCCAAGATCAATTATATTCCAATATAAAATACTATATTGAATTTTTAAAAAAGAACCCCTTGATTTTATAATAAATACAATGTTGAAAATAATGTGTTGTCCTCTATTATGTTAGGGTTTAAACATATTTCTTTTCAGTTCAGTTGAGTTCAGTTCAGTCACTCAGTCATGTCCGACTCTTTGAAACCCCATGAACTGCAGCACACCAGGCCTCCCTGTCCATCAACAACTCCCGGAGTTGCTTCAAACTCATATCCATTGAGTCGGTGATGTCATCCAGCCATCTCATCCTCTGTCATCCCCTTCTCCTCCTGCCCCCAATTCCTCCCAGGATCACAGTCTTTTCCAACGAGTCAATTCTTCGCATGAGGTGGCCAAAGTACTGGAGTTTCAGCTTTAACATCATTCCTTCCAAAGAAATCCCAGGGCTGATCTCCTTCAGAATGGACTGGTTGGATCTCCTTGCAGTACAAGGGACTCTCAAGAGTCTTCTCCAACACCACAGTTCAAAAGCATCAATTCTTCAGCACTCAGCCTTCTTCAAAGTCCAACTCTCACATCCATATGTGACCACAGGAAAAACCATAGCCTTGACTAGATGAACCTTTGTTGGCAAATTAATGCCTCTGCTTTTGAATATGCTACCTAGGTTGGTCATAACTTTCCTTCCAAGGAGTAAGTGTCTTTTAATTTCATGGCTGCAGTCACCATCTGCAGTGATTTTGGAGCCCCAAAAAATAAAGTCTGACACTGTCCACTGTTTCCCCATCTATTCCCATGAAGTGATGGGACCAGATGCCATGATCTTAGTTTTCTGAATGTTGAGCTTTTAGCCAACTTTTTCACTCTCCTCTTTCACTTTCATAAAGAGGCTTTTTAGTTCCTCTTCACTTTCTGCCATAAGGGTGGTGTCATCTGCATATCTGAGGTTATTGATATTTCTCCTGGAAATCTTGATTCCAGCTTGTGCTTCTTCCAGCCCAGCGTTTCTCATGATGTACTCTGCATAGAAGTTAAATAAGCAGGGTGACAATGTAAAGGCTTGAGGAACTCCTTTCCCAATTTGGAACCAGTCTGTTGTTCCATTCCAGTTCTAATTGTTGATTCCTGACCTGCATAGATTTCTCAAGAGCCAGTCAGGTGGTCTGGTATTCCCATCTCTTTCAGAATTTTCCATGCTTTATTGTGATCCACACAGTCAAAGGCTTTGGCATAGTCAATAAAGCAGAAATAGATGTTTTTCTGGAACTCTCTTGCTTTTTCCATGATCCAGTAGATGTTGGCAATTTGATCTCTGGTTCCTCTGCCTTTTCTAAAACCAGCTTGAGCATCAGGAAGTAGTACTAAATCTTAAATTTAACTCTTTAAGAAAACTAGATTTATCTGGAATGTCCATGAATAATGAGAAGAATATGGGTGTAGGATTTTGTTCTTGTTCAATCACTAAGTCATGTCTGACTCTTCGCAACCCCATAGACTGCATCACGCCAGGCTCCCTTGTCCTTCATTATCTCCTGGTGTTTTCTCAGATTCATGTCCATTGAGTTGGTGATGCTGTTTAACCATCTCATCCTCCTCCATGCTCTTTTGTTTTTGGCCACAATCTTTCCCAGCATCACCATCTCTTATCTCTATTTTCTGATCCATTCAAATGTATCATTCAAAATAAGTACTAAGTATCATAGAACCAAGACAAGGTACTATTCATTTAAACATTGGGGGGATGAAGGCAATAGCAGCCTGATTTTTCCCTCCCCACAGTTTCCCAATCTCCCAAGGCAAGAATCTCTCCAGGAAAAAGCATCATCCTCCACAGTTGTTTTTGTTAGCAATAGATGCTAGGGCTATGAATCATTGAACCACATTTTGCTGCTTATCTCTCATTTCATTGGTTTGCTATATGTGGCTAAGTTTTCTTCCTCTAGTTATAATAAGAACTATTAGCATGGCTATTCCTAATCTAATTCTTTCCCTTGACAGTTAGAGTTCAAGAATGTGAGAGTGATTGGCAGTCTTTTACTTCTCTATCCGTGAATAATCTTAGACTGCATTTCTTGGTTTAACTTGCAGATCGATATGGCAATTTCACATATTGGTAGTCATGGAGGGTGAGCAAAAGTGGTATGTGTCACTTTCTGAAGTGACCTATAAACTCCTCCTAACAGTTCGTCTGCTGTTGCAACCATCCGATTGATGAAGACAAGTATAACAAATGTGAAAGGCATGCACTGACAGTAGTCACAGGTGACAGACAAATCCTGGATACCAGACTATCTTGTAGAGGGCCATTATTGATCAAGAATACAAATTTTGTGCTTCATATGAGTAAGAAATGTGTTTCTGTTGTGTTTGAGCTATTTTTTGATATGTTGGTCTTGGCAGTTATTGTTGTCTTAGGGAAATAAGTATTTTAATTCAGAAAAAGAAGACATGGAGAAATTAACTTTTTTGAGGATCAAATGAAGTGTTCTAAACAAAATTAGAAAGGGTTTCTTTTTTTATTTTATTTATTTTATTATTTTTGGTTGCACTGGGTCTTACAGCACACAGGTTTTCTCTAGTTGCAACAAGTGGGGACTACTCTCTTGTGGTGTGCAGGCTTCTCACTGCAGTGGTTTCTCTTGTTGCAGAGCACAGCTATAGGCACATGGGCTTCAGTAGTTGCAGCTTATGGGCTCCATAATTGTGGTGCATCATGGGCTTATTTGCTCCACCACATATGGAATATTCCTGAACCAGGGATCAAACCTGTGTCCCCTTCATTGACATGCAGATTGCTACCCACTGCACCACCATGGAAGTCCAGAAAGTATTTTTAAGAGGATCTGAAATATCTAAGATATCAGACACATCATCTTTCAGTGAAAGCCTTCCTTTAGGAATAATAAATCTTCCACACTTGCTGGAAAGTCATCTTAATTATCAGGCCATAGATTGTTGAGAGGTTTAACAAGAACTGATAAAATTGGGTTATCAGAAAAGAAAAAATAGAATAAAATTATTAATAACATTTGTTTGACTAAATGAGATAAATATGTTCGCATAACTAAAAAAATATGTTTTGCTTTTAACATGCTTTTAAATTCATGGAATCCTTATTTTACATTTTGGGATAATAAGAGGAGTTTAAGTCACGTTTATCTGATTATATTCAATAAATATTTTCTATGTTGTTACAGGCTTACAAGAGGCATTTGTGATATTCAGTGAGGTGCATTATATGCTTACGTATTTGGGCTTTGAATTGAAATTTACTCAATATACAGCCAACACCCAGTTCCATCTAAAAGCTGGTATCTTACATAAAAACAATGAAATAACATAAGAAATCAATAGAAAGAAATGAGGATTACAAGGAGATTAGAACCACAGACAAGTCAGGCTTTCTGGAAAATATACAGAAGTAATATGATTCTTCTTTTCTCACTAGCATGTCACAATTTCAAAGAATAGAAAAGTAAATCAAAGAATAGAGCATAATCAGTTGACACAAGATTACAAGATTATATTATTTTGTTTGGGAGAAGGACTGGTGAGGCATCCAAGAGGTAATATAACATAGTAATTAACAAAGTTTTGACATTTGAATGGTCTAGAATCATTCTGTCTTTACCAATTTATTTCATATCATTAAAGATTACTAATGTCATATATAATATTGACTAGAAATGATACATATCTCATAATATCTGTGAGATATGAATGATAAAATGCAGGCATGATATGTAAATAGCATTTGTACATTTCAAGCTATTAATAAATGTTAGACATACTTTCTAAATAATCTTTATTTTTCTTTTTTCTAATTACAAACTAATACACAAAAGTTTATACAATATGCTGCTGCTGTTGCTGCTAAGTCACTTCAGTCGTGTCCGACTCTGTGCGACCCCATGATGGCAGCCCACCAGACTCCTCTGTTCCTGGGATTCTCCAGGTAAGAACACTGGAGTGGGTTGCCATTTCCTTCTCCAATGCATGAAAGTGAAAAGTGAAAGTGAAGTTGCTCAGTCGTGCCCGACTCTTCACGACCCCATGGACTGCAGCCTACCAGGCTCCTCTGTCCATGGGATTTTCCAGGCAAGAGTACTGGAGTGGGTCCCCATTGCCTTCTCCTTATACAATATAGAGAATACATAAAAATACAGTACAATAATAGTAATGATTCCTTGTTGAACATTGTCAATTTATCAGACTCTTTTAAAGAATTTTCCATGTTTAATTCATTTAGTCTTTAAAAGATATTCAATACAAGTACTTAGTATTCATTTTTCAATAATGAGAAAACTAAGGCTCAAGAAAGGTACATTGACCAAGACTGTAAAACTAGTATCCAATAAATTTAATTAATATTCAAGTGTAAGCTTTTAACCAACACACCACATAACAGTTTTTCATGAAACCAATAACCAGAAATCTCATGGTACACCTATAAACCCAAATATATATATACATATGTATATATATATTTGTGCCTGCTAGGTCATTATGTGTGTGTGTGTATGTGTGTGTGTGCGTGTGCACATATATATATATATGTGCATATATATCACTTTGGTCAAGTCCTACTCTTTCTGATCCTTTGGACTATAGCCTACCAGGCTCCTCTGTCCATGGGATTCTCCAGGCAAGAATACCAGAGTGGGTGGCCTTGCCCTCCTCCAGGGGTTCTTCCTGACCCAGGGATTGAACCTGTGTCTCTTATGTCTCCTATAGTGGCAGGCAGGTTCTATATATATGTACATATATATTTACTTACTTATATTTATGTTTGGTATATGTCTTACTAGTATTTCTTTTGGTCAGATTATTAGTGATGATTTTGTAATATGCCCTTTGTATTAGTTTCTTATGGCTGCCAGAACAAAGTATCACAAACTGGATGTCTTAAGCCATAGAAATATTTTTTCTCTCAAGGTTTTGGAGGATAAAAGTCTGAAATCAAGGTGTTGATGGGGCCATTCTCCTTTGAAGCCTCTTGGGAATGGGGGATACTTCCTACCTCTTCTAGATCCTGGTATCCATAGACAATGACTGCCTTATAGCCGCATAAAGGGGCTTCCTCGGTGGATCAGTTGGCAAATAATCTGCCTGCAATGCAGGAGACTGCTTGTGATACAAGACACCCAGTTTTGATCCCTAGGTTGGGAAGATCCTCTGGAGAAGCAAATGGCAACCCACTCTGGTTCCTTGCTTTAGAAATCCCATGGACAGAGGAGCCTGGCAGGCTACAGTTCACACGGTTGCAAGAGCTGGACATGACTTAGTGAGTAAACCACCACCAGCACAACAAGCTGCCTCAATCTTTACATGACTGTCTTCCCTCTGTGCCTGCTTTTTCGCATGGCTATCTCCTCCTGTATTTCTCTCCCATCTTCTTATAAGGAATGACAATGTCTGTTGGATTAAGGACCTACCTTGGTTCCTTATGACCTCAACTTAACCAATTACATCTGCGAGAACAATTTATTCTAAATAAGGTCTCTTTCTGAAAACCTGAGAATTAGGACCTCATCATATAATTTTAAGGATCACAATTAAACCCATAACATACTTAAAATAAAGTCTGAAAATACATTATTTTCTTAATTTACATACTTTAAAAGTGCTCTAAATCATGTATCTATTAAGAGAGTGAAAAAGAGGATTCTACCATTTAGGAGATAGTTTTAGACTAAAAATATATTTTGTCCTAAAATACACCAGAAAACAATACACTGTATTAGTGTATGAATATTTTGCTTTTCCATTTTCCTGAGTTCAGTTCAGTGTAGTCACTCAGTCATGTCCAACTGTTCATGACCCCATGACCACAGCATGCAAGGGCTCCCTGTCCATCACCAACTCCCGGAGTCTACTCAAACTCATCTCCATTGAGTCGGTGATGCCATCCAATCATCTCATCCTCTGTGGTCCTGTTCTCCTCCCACCTTCAATCTTTACCAGCATCAGGGTCTTTTCAAATAGGTCTTCACATCAGGTGGCCAAAGTATTGGAGTTTCAGCTTGAACATCAGTCATTCTAATGAACACTCAGGACAGATCTCCTTTAGGATGGACTGGTTGGATCTCCTTGTAGTCCAAGGGACTCTCAAGAGTCTTCTCCAACACCACAGTTCAAAATTATCAATTCTTAGGGGCTCAACTTTCTTTATTGTCCAACTCTCATATCCATACATGACTACTGGAAACACCATAGTATTGATGAGACGGACATTTGTTGGCAAAGTGATGTCTCTGCTTTTGAATATGCTGTCTAGGTTGGTCACAACTTTCCTTCCAAGGAGTAAGTGTCTTTTAATTTCATGGCTGCAGTCACCATCTGCAGTGATTTTGGAGCCCATAAAAATAAAATCAGCCACTTTTTCCACTGTTTCCCCTTCTATTTGCCATGAAGTAATGGGACCGGATGCCATGATCTTAGTTTTCTGAATGTTGAGCTTTAAGCCAATTTTTTCACTCTCCTCTTTCACTTTCATCAAGAGGTTCTTCAGTTCTTCTTCACTTTCTGCCATAAGAGTGGTATCATCTGCAAATCTGAGGTTATTGATATTTCTCCCAGCAATCTTCATTCCAGCTTGTGCTTCTTCCAGCCCAGCGTTTCTCATGATGTACTCTGAATATAAGTTAAATAAGCAGGGTGACAATATACAAGCTTTAGGTACTTCTTTTCCTATTTGGAACCAGTCTGTTTTTCCATGTCCAGTTCTAACTATTGCTTCCTGACCTGCATATAGATTTCTCAAGAGGCAGGTCAGGTGGTTTGGTATTCCCATCTCTTTCCACAGTTTGTTGTCATCCACACAGTCAAAGGCTTTGGCATAGTCAATAAAGCAGAAGTAGATGTTTTTCTGGAACTCTCTTGCTTTTTCTATGATCCAGTGGATGTTGGTAATTTGATCTCTGGTTCCTCTGCCTTTTCTAAAACCAGCTTGAACATCTGGAAATTCACGGTTCACATATTGTTGAAGCCTGGGTTGGAGAATTTTGAGCATTACTTTACTAGCATGTGAGATGAGGACAATTTTGCAGTAGTTTGAGCATTCTTTGGCATTGCCTTTCTTTGGAATTGGAATGAAAACTGAACTTTTCGAGTCCTGTGGCCACTGCTGAGTTTTCCAAATTTGCTGGCATATTGAGTGTAGCATCATCTGTTAGGATTTGAAATAGCTCAACTAGAATTCCATCACCTCCACTAGATTTGTTCATAGTGATGCTTCCTAAGGCCCACTTGACTTCCCATTCCAGGATGTCTGGCTGTAGGTGAGTGATCATAGCATTGTGATTATCTGGGTCATGAAGATCTTTTTTGTACAGTTCTTCTGTGTATTCTTTCCACCACTTAATTTCTTCTGCTTCTGTTAGGTCTATACCATTTCTGTCATTTATTGAGCCCATCTTTGCATGAAATGTTCCCTTGGTATCTCTAATTTTCTTGAAGAGATCTCTAGTTTTTCCCATTCTGTTGTTTTCCTCTTTTTATTTGCACTGATCACTGAGGAAGGCTTTCTTATCTCTCCTTGCTATTCTTTTGAACTCTGCATTCAGATGCTTATATCTTTCCTTTTCTCCTTTGCTTTTTGCTCCCCTTCTTTTCACAGCTATTTGTAAGGCCTCCTCAGACAGCCATTTTGCTTTTTTGCATTTCTTTTTCTTGTGGATGGTCTTGATCCCTGTCTCCTGTACAATGTCACGAATCTCTGTCCATACTTCTTCAGGCACTCTATCTATCACATCCAGTCCCTTAAATCTGTTTCTCACTTCCACTGTATAATTGTAAGGGATTTGATTTAGGTCATATCTGAGCCTGAATGGTCTAGTGGTTTTCCTTACTTTCTTCAATTTAAGTCTGAATTTGGCAATAAGGAGTTCATAATCTGAACCACAGTTAGCTCCTGGTCTTATTTTTGCTGACCGTATAGAGCTTCTCCATCTTCAGCTGCAGAGAATATAATCAGTCTGATTTCAGTGATGGCTGTCTGGTGATGTCCATGTGTAGAGTCTTCTCTTGTGTTGTTGGAAGAGGGTGTTTCTTATGATCAGTGCATTCTCTTGGCAAAACTCTATCAGCCTTTGCCCTGCTTCATTTCATACTCCAAGGCCAAGTTTGCCTGTTACTCCAGGTGTTTCTTGACTTCCTACTTTTGCATTCCAGTCCCCTATAATGAAAAGGACACCTTTTGGGGGTGTTAGTTCTAAAAGGTCTTGAGTTATCTGGATATATAGTTTATTTTCTCTTGGATTCTCCACCCTACAAACTTTTGCTAATAGAATAGGCTAGAAACAAAACCAAAACAAGGCTAATTTCTATAACCAATATTATGAAATTAGATATCAGTCAGCTTAGAAAATAAAAACTCTTGATAACTTTCTTCAACCAAACCATAGGTTGTCTAGGAAAATAAAAATAATTTGAAACTATTTTTACATCTGTGGAGTCAAGAGAAATAGGTGATAAGGCTGCTCATTAAGCAAGAACTAGTGAATCAACATTTTCAGATCAGACACTCTTTCTGTTCTATATTTCCTTCATAACTTTGCTGAGATCTGTCATCTAATTGCTATAGAACATGAATATCACAATAAACAAGAAATCCTGATTTTTATCAGGATATAAAGATTAAGAGTATCCAAATATTCACTGTCAATTATTTGCTAAAATCTATTAAGAATCGAGTATTATACTAGGTACGGTAGGTGATTCCAAAATTAAGAAACTTTCCTCGATCTTATAGATCTCAGAAACAAACTGAGTAAAATTTCAGGCTTGTAACCATTTAATTTCAGAGCTCTATGGACCTGTTTAGTTATATGCCAATTTTATAGTTTTAGTTACATATAACTTCTTGTTATATGCCATGAAGTACAAGATGAAGCAGGGCAAAGGCTAACAGATTTTTTGGTCATAGCAAACACTCTTCCAACAACACAAAAGATGACTCTACACATGGACATCACCAAATTGTCAATACCAAAGTCTAATTGATTATATTTTTTGCTGCTAAAGATAGAGAAGCTCTACATGGTCAGCAAAGACAAGACGTGGAGCTGACTGTAGCTCAGCTTATGAGCTCCTTATTGCAAAATTCAAGCTTAAATTGAAGAAAGTAGGGAAAATCCACCAGGCCATTCAGTATGACCTAAATCAAATCCCTTATGATTATATAGTGGAGGTGACAAATAGATTCAAGGGATTATACTTGGTAGATAGAGTGCCTGAAGAACTATGGCTAGAAGTTTGTAACATTCTACAAGAACCAATGACCAGAACCATCCCAAAGAAAAAGAAAAGCAAGAAGGAAAAATCATTGTCTGAGGAGGCCTTACAAATAATTGAGAAAAGAAGAGAAGCAAACGCAAAGGAGAAATGGAAAGATATTCCCAACTGAAAGGAGAGTTCCAGAGACTAGCAAGGAGAGATAAGAAAGCCTTCTTATGTGAACAATGAAAAGAAATAGAGGAAAAAATTAGAACGGGGAAGACTAGTGATCTTTTCAATAAAGTTGGAGATACCATGGGAACATTTTAACCAAAGATGCACATAATAAAAGAAACAGCAAAGACCTAACAGAAGTAGAAGAGATTAACAAAAGATGGCAATAATGTCCAGAGGAACTATACAAAAAAAACCCAGATAACCATAATGGTGTCGTCACACACGTAGAGTCAGACTTCCTGAATCACAGTCAAGTAGGCATTAGGAAGCATTGCTACGAACAAAAGTAGTGGCAGTGATGGAATTCCAAACATGAAATTAAAAGACACTTGCTACTTGGAAGGAAAGCTATGACAAATCTAGATGGTGTATTAAAAAGCAGAGACATCACTTTCCCAACAAAGGTAGTCAAAAATATGTTTTTTTCCAGCAATCCTGTGTGGATGTGAGAGTTGCACCATAAGGAAAACTGAGTGCTGAAGAACTGATGCTTTCAAATTATGGTGCTGCAAATGCTCTTGAGAGTCCCTTTGAGAGCAAGGATATCAAAACTGTCTTGAATATTCATTGGAAAAACTGATGCTGAAGCTGAAGCTTTAATATTTTGGCCACCCAATGTGAAGAACTGACTCATTGGAAAAGACTTTCATGCTGGGAAAAATCGAGGTCAAGAGGAGAAGGGAATGACAGAGGAAGAGATGGTTGGATGGCCTTATCCATCCAATGAATATGAGTTTGAACAAACTCCAGGAAACAGTGAAGGACAGGGAAGTCTGATGTGCTTCAGTCTTTGGTGTCACAAAGATTCAGACATGACTTAGAAATTGAACAACATGCCAATTTATACCAAACAAAGTATTTATGGAACTCTTAAAATACATATTTGCAGTGATTTATTTAAAAAATGGTCTTTATAGCAAAAGAGACACAGATGTATAGAACAGTCTTTTGGACTCTGTGGGAGAGGGCGAGGGTGGGATGATTTGGAAGAATGGCATTGAAACATGTAAATTATCATATGTGAAACAAATCGCCAGTCCAGGTTTGATGCATGATATAGGGTGCTTGGGGCTGGTGCACTGGGATGACCCAGAGGGATGGGATGGGGAGGGAGGTGGGAGGGAGTTTCAGGATGGGGAACACATGTTCACCCATGGCAGGTTCATGTCAATGTATGGCAAAACCAATACAATATTGTAAGTAAAAATAAATAAATAAATAATTGTCTTTGGAAAATAATCTAAAATGATATAATTTGAATACATTTTCATTTCATTTCAGTTCAGTCACTCAGTTGTGTCAACTCTTTGCAAACCCATGGACTGCAACAATCAGGCTTCCCTGTCCAGCTCAAACTCCTAAAGCTTACTCAAATTCATGTCCATTTAGTTAGTGATGTCATCCAACCATCTCATCCTGTCATCCCCTTCTCCTCCCACCTTCAATCTTTCCCAGCAACAGGGCCTTTTCAAATGAGTCAGTATTTCATATCAGGTGGCAAAAGCATTGGAGTTTCAGCTTCAGCATCAGTCTTCCAATGAAAATTCAGGACTGATTTCCTTTAGAATGTACTGGTTGGATCCCCCTGCAGTCCAAGGGACTCTCAAGAGTCTTCTCCAACACCACAGTTCAAAAGCATCAATTCTTTGGCACTCAGCTTTCTTTATGTCCAACTCTCATATCCATACATGACTACTGGAAAAAACCATAGCTTTGACTGGACAGACCTTTGTTGGCAAAGTAATGTCTCTGCTTTTTAATATGCTGTCTGGGTTGGTCATAACTTTTGTTTTAAGGAGCATCTTTTAATTTCATGGCTGCAGTCACCATCTGCAGTGATTTTTGAGCCCCCACAAATAAAGCCTCTCACTGTTTCCATTGTTTCCCCCATTTATTTGCCATGAAGTGATGGAACCGAGTGCCATGATCTTAGTTTTCTGAATGTTGAGTTTTCAGCTAACATTTTCACTCTCCTCTTTCACTTTCATCAAGAGGCTCTTCAGTTCTTCTTCACTTTCTGTCATAAAGGTGGTGTCATCTGCATATCTGAGGTTATTGATAGTTCTCCTGGCTATCTTGATTCCAGCTTGTGCTTCATGAAGTCCAGCATTTCTCATGATGTACTCTGCATAGAAATTAAATAAGCAGGGTGATGATATACAGCCTTGATGTACTCCTTTTCCTATTTGGAACCAGTCTGTTGTTCCATGTCCACTTCTAACTGTTGCTTCTTGACTTGCATACAGATTTCTCAGGAGGAAGGTCAGGTAGTCTGGTATTCCCATCTCTTAAAGAATTTTCCACAGTTTGCTGTGATCCACATTGTGAAAGGCTTTGGCATAGTCGATAAAGCAGAAATAGTTGTTTTTCTGGAACTCTCTTGCTTTTTCAATGATCCAACAGATGTTGGCAATTTGATCTCTGGTTCCTCTGCCTTTTCTAAGTCCAGCTTGAACATCTTGAAGTTCACGGTTCACATACTATTGAAGCCTGGCTTGGAGAATTTTGAGCATTACTTTACTAGTGAATGAGATGAGTGCAATTGTACCTTAGTTTGTGCATTCTTTGGTATTGCCTTCCTTTGGGATTGGAATGAAAACTGACCTTTTCCAGTCCTGTGGCCACTGCTGAGTTTTCCAAATTTGCTGGCATAACAGCATCATCTGTTAGGATTTGAAATAGCTTAACTGGAATTTCATCACCTCCACTAGGCTTTGTTCATAGAGATGCTTCCTAAGGCACACTTGACTTCCCATTCCAGGATGTCTGGCTCTAGGTGAGTGATTACACCATCGTGATTATCTGGGTTGTAAGGATTTTTTGTACAGTTCTTCTGTGTGTCTTGCCACCTCTTCTTAATATCTTTTCAATGAATACATTTTAATGTATCACAAATATTCAAGTGTTAAATATTTCAGAAATACATTTTGTTTCAGACTCTAGAAGCATAAATTATCAAATGTTTCTCCACAAACACATGGCCATGCATAATTTTTTTCATTTCTAAAGCAAATTATAGACCCGGAAATGATTATGTTATTAAAATCAACCAGTGCCTAGTATTATAATATTTAATAAAATTAAACAATCTACCAGTAATCTATGACCAACCTGATAGCATATTCAAAAGCAGAGACATTACTTTGCCAACAAAGGTCCATCTAATCAAGGCTATGGTTTTTCCTATGGTCATGTATGGATGTGAGAGTTGGACTTTGAAGAAGGCTGAGCACCGAAGAATTGATGCTTTTGAACTGTGGTGTTGGAGAAGACTCTTGAGAGTCCCTTGGACTGTAAGGAGATCCAACCAGTCCATTCTGAAGGAGATCAGCCCTGGGATTTCTTTGGAAGGAATGATGCTAAAGCTGAAACTCCAGTACTTTGGCCACCTCATGCGAAGAGTTGATTCATTGGAAAAGACTCTGATGCTGGGAGGGATTTTGGGCAGGAGAAGAAGGGAACGACAGAGGATGAGATGGCTGGATGGCATCACTGACTCGATGGACGTGAGTCTGAGTGAACTCCAGGAGTTGGTGATGGACAGGGAGGCCTGGCGTGCTGTGATTCATGGGGTCACAAAGAGTCGGACACGACTGAGCAACTGAACTGAACTGAACTAGTAATTT
The DNA here is from genome assembly GCF_019923935.1 of Bubalus bubalis. Taxonomy (NCBI): domain Eukaryota; kingdom Metazoa; phylum Chordata; class Mammalia; order Artiodactyla; family Bovidae; genus Bubalus; species Bubalus bubalis. The sequence goes on along the minus strand of NC_059163.1, from coordinate 52,558,133 downwards.
TACCTTGGTGAGCATTCATTACTGACTAGTTTGCCAGCATATGTCTCAGAACTGATTAATGCTATCATTTTTGCATTCTTTTAAAATAAGATCCATACATCCAGGATTTTGACTATATATATATATATATATATACACACACACACATATATATATATATATACGTATATATATATAGGTATGTTTATTTAATATAAACTTTTTTCTGAAGACTATACATACAAAGAAGCACAAATCTCAACTGTACATCTCAGTAAATTTTCACAAATTAAATACACCTATGTAAACAGTGGCCGAGTCACAGAGAAGATTATCAGAATAGAAGAAAACTTCCTCATATCCCTTCCAATTTAAATATATCCAAAGTGTAAAAACTTTTAACAAAATGAATTAGTTTAATCAATTTTAATTAATTTAATCATATGTATCCATAATGTAGGATGTAATTTTGCTTATTATCAGCTATATATAGTTATATATATATATATTTTGTATGTATTTACTCTATGTACAAAACATATTCTAATACTATACTCAATTATTTTATCCACTAATATTTGAATATTGAACATATTATACCTAATGACTCTCACAGCTCTGATTTTTTTTTAAAGTTAAAATATGTATTTAATGAATATTCTTTGAAACTGTAAAACCTCATGTATGACTTGAAATATATGCAGTGAAAATAAATGTATTGCAAATAGTGGAATGAATCTTGACAAATCAGTATTTTGACATGTGGAAATCAGAATTCTATTGTACAATCTTCTATTTCAAACATTTAACAAATAATTGTAGAACTTCTCCAAGGTATTCAACTTGCTTGACTGTTGAAGGGCTTATTCTGACATCTTATTCAGAGATGCTATATTATTCATGATATGTGTAGAATTCCTTTTCTTTGCCCTGCGGGATTGTAAGGAATCATGCATCATGATTAAAGAGAAATTGAACAGTTAAATCCTTAAATGCATGTGACAAGATGTAAGACTACTCCTACATTATCCAGACTATTTGGCTGGTTGCCAGTGATATTCAATCAGATGGAGACTTCTGGTAAGATGCATTGCCTCTGAATTAGAAGGTCCATATTATAGCTCATGATGAAAATGCAAATGTCAGTTGGAATGATCCAAGTCTTGTACGTTGCTGACATTACTTTTCCTTTATGATTCCAGTAAAATTAATAGCTCTTCATCCACTCAGTTCGGCATTGAAGACTCTTCTTTTATCTTCAAAATTCCTGGAAGCCTGCTGTAGACTGAGGAAATTGTTCTTCTTCTCATCACCTCTGGCCCATGTGTCTCTCCTTTTAGGCCAAATTGGACCCATCAAAATATTTTGCTTAAACACAAGTACTCCGTGCTCAGTCGCTTGTCATGTTGGACTCTGAAACCCCATGGACTGTAGGCCGCCAGGTTCCTCCCTCCATGGGATTTCCCAGGTAAGAATACTGGAGTGGGTTGCTATTTTTGTTCTCCGGGGTATCTTCCTAATCCAGGGGTCGAACCTGTGTCTCCTGCATTGGCAGGTGGGTTCTTTACCACTGAGTTACCTGGGAAGCCCTTAAACACAGGAACATTTAACTTAAAAGTAAATAGCACTTTCCATTAGTCCTGCAAACTGATTACATTTAGCAGTTTTAAATTGCCATTTTTCTTTTTTGCTTCCTTTCTCCATTGCATTGCTTTTTCATAATCCTTTATATTAAACAAACAAAAAATATATAATATAACTTAAATTCAGCCACAAAAGTACTTATTGTTTTCTTTAAGGTTTGTTTAAAACCGATCTTCCAACCCCAAGGTTGATTTACTACTGTGGGGATTTAGTTCTGTGCACTTCAAAGACCCAAGAACTCCTAGAATCATTTCTAAAATACTATAGCAAATGTATTACTTAAGAGGCCTATGGTCCTGACATAACTTAATTGTATTGAATCTCAATTATGCTATATATTAGCTGATGACATTGGCAGATTATTTAAATTTTCTTCCTTAGCTATGAAATGGAAATAATAATAGGATCTATATGATAGGGCTGTTGTGAATTGATTTTTATAAAGTACTTAGTGTTTGGCACATAAGAAACACCTGTGTGTATTGATTATTATTATTTTTTAAGATTATTCCTAAAAACTATGTATAAATATTTTTGTGAAGTTCCAAAATAAAAGAAAATCAGAGTAATGTGGTCTTGGAACCAGGAAGGTTTTGAATCCTAGCCCCTTTACATGTGTGAGAGTTTAAGCTATCATATAAGTCTGTTGGGCTTCAATTTCCTCAATTATAAAATGGGCACATTATTCTTACCTTAAGTATTGTTTCAGGGATCCAAAGATGTACTTACAGGCATGTTCCAGCAAGTAAATACACAGAAAACTCCCAATAAATATGCTTCTTCTGTTTGTTTTGACACCTGAGTGGAACTTGTTTTTTATAGCCTATAGTCATTTGACAAGGGCAGAATAACCAGTGTTCAAGGAGTTAGTAGATTAGAGGTAGAGGGACAAAATGAATTATCTCACCTGAACATGTCACATTTTATTTTACACTCCTGCTCAACAAAGCGACAGAAAAGCACACAGTGTGGGATCTTTAAAAGAATGAACTCTATTGCACAAATAAAACATGACACATTTTATTCCTGACAGTTTCTCTACCACAGCAAGATTTATCTTTACATTCAACCGAAAAGATGGATATAACTCAGGCTGATAAGATTTACCCTGGTGAGACTGGATTGAAATAAAAGTTAAGCCATAATTTGTAATCACAAGGATTAAATGTATTTCATTTTAGGAAAAGACAGTTGAAAATATAATTTGATCTTCCTATTATTTCTTTGCTGATAACTTCAGTTGTTGTGAAAGATATGATTGGAGAGAGCCAAAGAATGGTAAAAATTCAAATCATATTATTTACTTTTTCTAAAATAATATTTTTAATTAAAAATACATTTCTAGATATTTCAGAACTTTTATCTATCTAATCATTTGTTGATTATTTACGCTAAAGGAAGAGAGAGAGATTATACCAAATATCATCTAAAACTGCTATTTTTAAATATTTTATAATTTTATAATGCTATATTTAAATACTATTTGCAAGAGAAATAAAAGGATGATCAAACATTCATAAACACACATTTTTGATGTTAAACAGATACAACTGAAAATCAGACTCTGTTATTTATTAAAAATTCAAATAATGAATCAATGAACAAATGAATAAATATAAGCTGAAAACCATAACACTACTTTTCTTTTTTAATTTCTAAAATTACACCTAGTTTCATTTCTGAATGAGAGAAACAAGAGCAAGAATATCTTTGGGGCTCTGAAGTTTCTAAAGATTCTGAATAAGGAGAAATCTTTACATCAAATTGCCAACATCCATTGGATCATAGAAAAAGCAAGAGAGTTCCAGAAAAATATCTACTTCATTTTACTGACTACACCAAAGCCTTTGACAGTGTGGATCACAGCAAACTATGGAAAATTCTTAAAGAGATGGGAATACCAGACCACCTTATATCCCTCCTGAGAAATCTGTATGCAGATCAAGAAGCAACAATTAGAACTGGACATGGAACAACAGACTGGTTCCAAATAGGGAAAGGAGTATGTCAAGACGGATATTGTCACCTTGCTTATTTAACTTATATGCAGAGTGCATCACATGAAATAATGGGCTGGAAGAAGCACAAGCTAGAATCAAGATTGCTGAGAAAAATATCAATAACCTCTGATTACCAGATGGCACCACCTGATGGCAGAAAGTGAAGAGGAACTCAAGAGCCTCTTGATGAAAGTGAAAGAGTAGAGTGAAAAACCTGGCTTAAAACTCAACTCAAAAAACTAAGATCATGGCATCTGGTCCCACTACTTCATGGCAAACTGATGAGGAAACTATGGAAACAGTAAATAAGACTTTATTTTATCAGGCTCCAAAATCAATGCAGATGGTGACTGCAGCCATGAAGTTAAAAGACGCTTGCTCCTTGGAAGAAAAGCTATGACCAACCTAAACAACATATTAAAAGGCAGAGACATTAACTTGATGACAAATGTGCATCTAGTCAAAGCTATGGCTTTCCCAGTAATCATATATAGATGTAGGAGTTGAACCATAAAGAAGGCTGAACACCAAAGAATTGATGCTTTTTGAACTGTGTTGTTGGAGAAGACTCTTGAGAGTCCCTTGGACATCAAAGAGATCCAACCAGTCCATCCTAAAAGAAATCAGTTCTGAATATTCATTGGAAGGACTGATGCTGAAGCTGAAACTCCAATGCTTTGGCCACCTGATAAGAAGAGCTGACTCATTTGAAAAGACCCTGATGCTGGGAAAGATTGAAGGTGGGAGGAGTAGGGGATGACAGAGGATGAGATGGTTGGATGGCATCACTGACTCAATGGACATGTCTTTTAGCAAGCTCCAGGAGATGGTGATGGACAGGGAAGCCTGGTGTGTTGCAGTCAATGTGGTCACAAAGAGTCAGACATGACTGAGCAACTGACAAACAAAATATTTATCTCCCTTTTATGAATAACACTATTCCTCCATGATAGAACCCAAGAATTCACTTCTTTCTTGACATATTTTCTTTTGATTTCATCACTTTTATTGTTTTAGGGAGTACTGATTTTCTGATCATTTCCAAATCCCTATCTCTAAGATCGTTTAAACTCTCACAGACCTCAAATTTAGTAAGAACAAATCATTACCTTTCCTTTCCAATCTATGCCCAACTCCAATGTCTTGCTACTAGGACCCATTTCCTGAGCCTTGTTCTCCACTATCAACACCAAAATCAGTGGTATTAGAGCAAAGTGGGAAAGTTCAGTCCACAATTTGCCTTAGATGGCTATTAAAAAGTGATTAAAATGACAGCCTAAATTTACTGTTAATTGAAGATAGCTAAAGAATACAATAAATAAAACAATAGAATGGGAAAGACTAGAGATCTCAAGAAAATTAGAAATACCAAAGGAATATTTCATGCAAAGATGGTCACAATAAAGGACAGAAATGGTATGGACCTAACAGAAGCAGAAGATATTTAGAAGAGGTGGCAAAAATACACAGAACTCTACAAAAAAGACCCAGATAACCACGATGGTGTGATCTCTCACCTACAGGCAGGCATCCTGGAATGCAAAGTCAAGTAGACTTTAAGAAATATCACTACAAACAAAGCTAGTAGAGGTGATGGAATTCCAGTTGAGCTATATCAAATCCTAAAAGATGATGCTGTGAAAGTGCTACACTCAATATGCCAGAAAATTTGGAAAACTCAGCAGTGGCCATAGGACTGGAAAAGGTCAGTTTTCATTCCAATCCCAAAGAAAGGCAATGTCAAAGAATGCTCAAACTACCTCACAGTTGCACTCATCTCACATGCTAGCAAAGTAATGCTCAAAATTCTCCAAGGCAGGCTTCAACAGTATGTGAACCACAAACTTCCAGATGTTCAAGCTGAATTTAGAAAAGGCATAGGAATCATAGATCAAATTGCCAACATCTGATGGATCACCAAAAAAGCAAGAGAATTCCAGAAATATATCTATTTCTGCTTTATTGACTATGTCAATGCTTTTGACTGTGTGATTCACAACACACTGTGGAAAATTCTTTAAGAGATGGGAATATCAGACCACCTGACCTGCCTTTGGAGAAATCTGAATGCAGGTCAAGAAGCAAGTTAGAACTGAACATGACACAACAGACTGGTTCCAAATAGGGAAAGGAGTATGTCAAGACTGCATATTGTCATCATGCTTTATCTTCTATGCAGAGTACATCATGCTAAATGCTGGACTGGATGAGGCACAGCTGGAATTAAGACTGCTGGGAGAAATATCAATAACCTCAGATATGCAGATGACACAACCCTTATGGCAGAAACCTAAGAAGAACTAAAAAGCTTCTTGATGAAAGTGAAAGAGGAGAGTGAAAAACTTGGCTTCAAGCTCAAAATTCAGAAAACTAAGATCATGGCACCTGGTTCCATCAGTTCATGGCAAATAAATGGGGAAACAGTGGAAACAGTGACAGACTTTATTTTGGGGGTTCCAAAATCACTGAAGATGGTGACTGCAGCCATGAAATTAAAAGATGCTTGCTCCTTGGAAAAAAAACTATGATCAACCTAGATAGCGTATTAAAAAGCATAGACATTACTCTGCCAACAAAGGGCCATCTAGTCAAAGCTTTGGTTTCTCCAGTAGTCTTATATGGATGTGAGAGTTGAACTATAAAAAAAGCTGAACACCAAAGACTTGATGCTGTTTAACTGTGTTGTTAAACACAGTTTAACTGTTGTTAAACAGTATGAAAAGGCAAAATGATAGGATACTGAAAGAGAAACTCTCCAGGTCAGTAAGTGCCGAATATACTACTGGAGATCAGAGGAGAAGTAACTCCAGAAAGAATGAAGGGATGGAGCCAAAGCAAAAACAGTACCCAATTGTGGATGTGACTGGTAATAGAAGCAAGTCCAATGCTGTAAAGAGCAATATTGCGTAGGAACCTGGAATGTCAGGTCCATGAATCAAGGCAAATTGGAAGTGGTCAAAGAAGAGATGGCAAGAGTGAACATAGACATTCTAGGAATCAGTGAACTAAAATGGACTGGAATGGGTGAAATTAACTCAGAAGACCATTATATCTACTACTGCGGGCAGGAATCCCTCAGAAGAAATGGAGTAGCCATCATGGTCAACAAAAGAGTCCGAAATGCAGTACTTGGATGCAATCTCAAAAATGACAGAATGATCTCTGTTCGTTTCCAAGGCAAACCATTCAATAGCACAGTAATCCAAGTCTATACCCCAACCAGTAACGCTGAAGAAGCTGAAGTTGAACGGTTCTATAAAGACCTACAAGACCTTTTAGAACTAACACCCAAAAAAGATGTCTTTTTCATTATAGGGGACTGGAATGCAAAAGTAGGAAGTCAAGAAACTCCTGGAGTAACAGGCAAATTTGGCCTTGGAATACGGAATGAAGCAGGGCAAAGACTAATAGAGTTTTGCCAAGAAAATGCACTGGTCATAGCAAACACCCTCTTCCAACGACACAAGAGAAGACTCTACACATGGACATCACCAGATGGTCAAAACTGAAATCAGATTGATTAAATTCTTTGCAGCCAAAGATGGAGAAGCTCTATACAGTCAACAAAAACAAGACCAGGAGCTGACTGTGGCTCAGATCATGAACTTCTTATTGCCAAATTCAGAATGAAATTGAAGAAAGTGAGGAAAACCACTAGACCATTCAGCTATGACCTAAATCAAATCCCTTATGATTATACAGTGGAAGTGAGAAATAGATTTAAGGGCCTAGATCTGATAGATAGAGTGCCTGATGAACTATGGACTGAGGTTCGTGACATTGTACAGGAGACAGGGATCAAGACCATTCCCATGGAAAAGAAATGCAAAAAAGCAAAATGGCTGTCTGGGGAGGCCTTACAAATAGCTGTGAAAAGAAGACAAGCGAAAAGCAAAGGAGAAAAGGAAAGATAGAAGCATCTGAATGCAGAGTTCCAAAGACTAGCAAGAAGAGATAAGAAAGCCTTCCTCAGCGATCAATGCAAAGAAATAGAGGAAAACCACTGAATGGGAAAGACTAGAGATCTCTTCAAGAAAATTAGAGATTCCAAGGGAACATTTCATGAAAAGATGGGCTCAATAAAGGACAGAAATGGTATGGACTTATTAGAAGCAGAAGATATTAAGAAGAGGTGCAAGATTACATAGAAGAACTATACAAAAAAGATCTTCACGACCCAGATAATCATGATGGTCTGATCACTGACCTAGAGCCAGACATCCTGGAATGTGAAGTTAAGTGGGCCTTAGAAAGCATCACTACAAAGCTAGTGGAGGTGATGGAATTCTAGTTGAGCTATTTCAAATCCTGAAAGATGATGCTGTGAAAGTGCTGCACTCAATTTGCCAGCAAATATGGAAAACTCAGCAGTGGCCACAGGACTGGAAAAGGTCAGTTTTTATTCCAATCCCAAAGAAAGGCAATGCCAAAGAATGCTCAAACTAGCACACAATTGCACTCATCTCACACGCTGGTAAAGTAATGCTCAAAATTCTCCAAGCCAGGCTTCAGCAATACGTGAACCATGAACTTCCAGTTTTCAAGCTGGTTTTAGGAAAGGCAGAGGAACCAGAGACCAAACTGACAACATCCGCTGGATCATCAAAAAAGCAAGAGAGTTCCAGAAAAACATCTATTTTTGCTTTATTGACTATGCCAAGGCCTTTGACTGTGTGGATCACAATAAACTGTGGAAAATTCTGAAACAGATGGGTTACCAGACCACCTGACCTGCCTCTTGAGAAATTTGTATTCAGGTCAAGAAGCAACAGTTAGAACTGGACATGGAACAACAGACTGGTTCCAAATAGGAAAAGGAGTACGTCAAGGCGGTATATTGTCACCCTGCTTATTTAACTTATATGCAGAGTACATCATGAGAAATGCTGGGCTGGAAGAAGCACAAGCTGGAATCAAGATTGCTGGGAGAAATATCAATAACCTCAGATATGCAGATGACACCACCTTTATGGAAGAAAGTGAAGAGGAACTGAAGAGCCTCTTGATGAAGGTGAAATAGGAGAGTAAAAACGTTGGCTTAAAACTCAGCATGTGGTCCCTTCACTTCATGGGAAATAGATGGAGAAACAGTGGAAACAGTGTTAGACTTTATTTTCGGGGGCTCCAAAATCACTGCAGATGGTGATTGCAGCCATGAAATTAAAAGACGCTTACTCCTTGGAAGAAAAGTTATGACCAACCTAGATAGCATTTTTAAAAGCAGAGACATCTAGGTTGCTTCCATGTCCTGGCTATTATAACATAATCAATACAATATTTTAAAGTTAAAAAATAAATTAAAATTAAAAAAAAATAAACAACAACAACAAAAAAAAAAGCAGAGATACTACTTTGCCTACAAAGGCCCGTCTAGTCAAGGTTATGGTTTTTCCTGTGGTCATGTATGGATGTGAGAGTTGGACTGTGAAGAAAGCTGAGCACCAAAGAATTGATGCTTTTGAACTGTGATGTTGGAGAAGACTCTTGAGAGTCCCTTGGACTGCAAAGAGATCCAACCAGTCCATTCTGAAGGAGATCAGCCCTGGGATTTCTTTGGAAGCAATGATGCTAAAGCTGAAAGTCCAGTACTTTGGCCACCTCATGTGAAGAGTTGACTCATTGGAAAAGACTCTAATGCTGGGAGGCTTGGGGCAGGAGGAGAAGGGGACGACAGAGGATGAGATGGCTGCATGGTATCACTGACTCAATGGGCGTGGGTCTGAGTGAACTCCCAGAGTTGGTGATGGACAGGAAGTTCTGGCGTGCTGCGATTCATGGGGTCACAAAGAGTTGGACACCACTGAGTGACTGAACTGAACTGAACTGAACTGAACTGTGTTGTTGGAGAAGACTTTTGTGAGTCCTTTGCCCTGCAAGTAAATTCAACCAGTCAATCCTAAAAGAAATGAATCCTGAATCTTCATTGGAAGAACTGTTGCTGAAGCTGAAACTCCAATGCTTTGGCCACCTGAAGTGAAGAACTGACTCACTAGAAGAGACCGTGTTGCTTGTGAAGATTGAAGGCATGAGGAGAAGTGGACGACAGGGGATGAGATGGTTGGATTGCATCACTGACTTGATGGATATTAGTTTCAGTAGGCTCTGGGAGTTGGTGCTGGACAGGGAAGCCTGGCATGCTGCAATCCATGGGATGACATAGAGTTGGGTATGACTGATTGTCTAAACTGAACTGAAAGAATACAAAAATCTTTGAAACTTGAAATGTATTTTATTACAAAAGAAGATTTTAATGAACAAGGGTCACCATTTTTTTTAACACACCAGGTAGTAGACTCTAACATGATTACTTTAATTGAATCAAATATCATCAAGCCTGAAATAACTGAGGAGGAAAATATATATCTATATGCATGCTAATGCTAAGTTGCTTCAGTCGTGTCCGACTCTGTGCAACCCCATAGACGGCAGCCCACCAGGCTCCGCCATCCCTGGGATTCTCCAGGCAAGAATACTGGAGTGGGTTGCCATTTCCTAGATATTAATTTTTACCAATTATTTGTTAGATATTTAAACTCCAACTTCAATATTTACTAGCTCTATGAATGTAGGAATTAACTTTTAATTCATTTGAATCTCAGTGTCCTTGCTGAAAAAGCAATAAAAAGGTGATAAAAAATGATAAAAATATTAAAATAAGCCAGGGGAAAATATTTAGAACTCAAATCAATTTTGTGTTTGTGTTCAATTTTTAAGTGATAAATGTGTCATTCATATTAGAAAGAATAATTTAATTATTAGAAAAACCAATAAGTAATGGACCAGAAGTATATTTAATATATTAAATAGTCAGCAATAATTAAGTTTTAGCCATATGCTCTACTGGAGTACTATGCATTATGCTCTACACACATTGCCTCATTTAATTCTTTTAATAATCCCATGAGGATAGATATCATTATTAACCTTATTTTGTAGGGGAGGAATCTGAGTATTCCTGAGGAACAGAGAGGCTAATTAATTTGGTCAATATTAGACACATTAGCATTAAACATAGATTAAAACTAGGAACTGTCTGAATAAAAGACCTAAATTACTCTGGTAGATTGACAATTTCAATAGAAAAGTTTATAAAGGAAAAAAAATACAATTTTAAAGAATATCCCTCTTTTCCTTCATTATTTTGACACACTTACTTGCAAATCCACAGCTTATTTAAATCCAAATCTCCACCAGGTCTACTCCTGATCTTGTGCAGCTGAATACATTCTTAGTTGTTTTTCAGTGGCTCAGTCATATCTGACTCTACAACCCCATGGACTGCTGCCTGCCAGGCTTCCCTGTCCTTCACTATCTCCCAGAGTTTGGTCAAAGTCATGTCCACTGTAGCAGTGATGCCATCCAACCATCTCATCCTCTGTCGTCCCCTTCTTCTCCTGCCTTCAGTCTTTCCCAGCATCAAGGCCTTTTCCAAGGAGTCAGCTCTTCATGTCAGGTGCCCAAAGTATTGGAGCTTCAACATCAGTCCTTTCAATGAATATTCATGGTTGATATCCTTTAGGATTGACTGGTATGATCTCCTTGCTGTCCAAGAGACTCTCAAGAGTCTTCTTCAGCACTAGAATTCAAAAGCATCAATTCTTTGGCGCCCAGCCTTCTTTATGGTCCAACTCTCACATCCATACATGACTACTGGAAAAGCCTAGCTTTGAATATGCGGCCTTTGTCAGCAAAGTGATGCCTCTGCTTTATAATATGTTGTCTAGGTTTGTCATAGCTTTTCTTCCAAGGAGAAAGTGTCTTTTAAATTCATGACTGCAGTCACCATCTACAGTGATTTTGGAGCCTAAATAAAGTCTGTTCACTGTTTCTATTTCTCCCCCATCTATTTGCAATGAAGGGATGGGACTGAATGCCATGATCTTAGTTTTTTGAATTCCTATCCACATACCAATGTAATAAAATTTCTCCCATAATTTTTTTTTTTTAATTTTCATCTTTTTTTCTTAAAGCTCCTTTTCTTTCTCTACTTGTTTATGTCCCATTGATTGGTACTTCTTTGGAAACAAAATTCTGACGATAGATATTCCTTGTATCCAATTTCTTCTTTAATGTTTTCTCTCTTGAATGTATTCATCTGGCTCTGACATTTCCACTCTTTAGAAACTACTTATCCAGGTTGACCATGACCTTCACTCGGCTAAATTCAGTGTCACCATATTAGACCAATCTGCATCATTAAAGAAAGTACTCTTTTTCTAGATAAATTTTCTATTTGGCTTTCAGGATACACCACACTCTTGATTTTTCTACTTCTCCCAACATAATTTCTTCTAATTCTCTTTGGTGTGTTCTTCTTCTTATCAGTCACTTAATGGTTGAATGCCCCATGGCTTAGTTTAGGAGCATTATCTTTTCTATGTAAAGTCAGTCTCTTGAATATCTCATCTAGTCTCATCATTTATATGCTGAAGACACTCATTGTACTTAACTGAAACCTTATGCCCATTAATTAGTAATGTCCCATTTCCTTCTTCTTTTAGCCCCTAAAATCATCATTGTACTCTTTGATTCTATAAATTTAACTCTTTTTGATATTTCATTTAACTGGAATCATGTAGTAGTTATTTTCTGTGTCTCGCTTATTTCACTTAGTGTAACATCCTCAAGATTCATCCAGATTGTCACATATTGCAAAATTTCCTTCTTTTAAGGAACAGATGTATATTCCATTATATGTATGTATCACATTTTCTTCATCTGTCAACAGACATTTAGGTTGTCTCTGCATCTTGTATATTATAGTGCTGCAGTGGCCTTGGAAAAGTTAGTATTTCTTTGAAATCTTGAATTTGATTCTTTTGGATAATTTCTCAGGAAGAAGTGGAATCGCTGGAGCATACGGTCCTTGACTTCATTTCTCTCAAATCCAACAAGGAACCTATAAGGAAATCCACTTTAGATGTACCTTCAAAATATACTCTGAGATTTGGGACCTGTGAATTTACAATTTTAATCAAATTTGGAGTGTTTTCAGTCACTGTGTCCTCAAAAATTTTTTTTCTGACCCTTTCTGTTAGATTTTATCCCATAGCTGACTTTTGCTCTTTTAGTTTTTAAATTACCTCTGTATGTTTTATTTGGATTAGTTTCCACTGCTTTGTCTTTAATCTTGTTAAGCATTTGTTCTGCCATTAATCCCTATTATCCATTAATGCTGTTAACCCTATCCAGTGTATCTTTCATCTCAGATGGATTTTTTTTATATCTAGAAGTATGATTTTAATTTTATGTATATCTTCTCTGTCCCTACTTGACTATTTGACAGTATATTCCATGGACATGACAGAAAATTCCATGGACAGAGGAGCCTGGCGGGCTACAGTCCATGGGGTTGCAAAGAGTCAGACACAACTGAGCAACTAACACATACACACCATTGTTATAATGTTTCTTTCTGCTGTTCTAAAATTCATGTCAGTTTTTATTGGTTGATTATTCTCTTCACTTTAGGCTGTATTTTATTGCCTTGAAAAATATTTGATTGAATGCCAGATATTTTGAATTTGTTAATCAAAATTTCAGAATCAAAAACCTGATTGAAATAAAGAGGCATTTCTTTGGGGTTTGTTAAGACCACAGCCTGGGAGACAAAGTTTCAAGAAGCACTTGAATTTTGTTCTGTGCTGTGCTGTTCTTAGTAGCTCAGTCGTGTCCAACTCTTTGCAATCCCATGGACTGTAGCTCACCAGGCTCCTCTGTCCATGGGGATTCTCCAGGCAAGAATACTGGAGTGGGTTGCATGCCCTCCTGCAGGGGATTTTCACAACCCAGGGATCAAACCCAGGTCTCCTGCAGTGCAGGAGAATTCTTTACCATATAAGCCACCAGGGAAGCTCAACAATGTCCTAGTCTTGTCTGACTCTTGACGACTGTAGCCTGCCAAGCTCCTCTGCCATGGGGATTCTTCAGGCAAGAATACTGGAGTGGATTGCCATGCCCTCTTCCCGGGATCTATCCAACCCAGGTCTCCTGTATTGCAGGAGGATTCTTTACTATCTAAGCCACCAGGGAAGCCTAACTGGACTACAAAATGAGAAAGGATATAAGGGCCAAAACCCCTAAAGCCACAGTTACTTGAGTTGTGTATAACAAATTGTAATTGGAACTGGTGCTTGTTAAGCAGGGATTATACTCTTGTATGTATGCTCACTTGTGTCTGACTCTCTTGTGACCCATAAACTGTAGCCTGCCAGGCTCCTCTGTCCATGGAATTTCCCTGGCAAGAATATTGGAGTGGGTTTGTGCTTCCTTCTTCAGGAGATCTTCCCAACCTAGGGATCAAACCCATGTCTCCTGCATTGGCAGGCAAAAGCAGGAATTGGTTGTGGTTTAAATGGTTGCTGTTATGAGTCAACAACCTTGAGACCACAAGACTGCAGGTAGTAGATATTCCTTTAAAACGAGTTGGTAGTGTCCTTGACTTTGGTACAGTTCACAGAAAGTTCGAGTTCTCAGTGGTGCAGGGACATGTCCAAGACCAAATGTTCAATGGCCATCCAACTCTGTTTTGTATTCCTGAACTATGATTACTCCATTATGATTTCAGTCTGCCTCAATTTTTACCTTGTGAAGTGCTGGATTCTTTTGCATTCCTATAAACCTTAAGCTTTGTTCTGGGATGTAGCTAATTTATTTGGACACAGTTTGATCATTTCAGGTCTTGCTTCTATGATTTGTTAGGTAGTTATTGAACAGGGATCAATCTATAGCTAATTATCTAAGTACTATTGCAAGACCTTCCTGAGTTCTCTATTCAGTGCTCTGAACTATGAGTTTTTGTGGTCCACCTTCTGAGAATAGGCATTGAGACCATCCTTGTGTGAGAGCTGGGAAGTATTCTCTCTGTCTATTTGGATCCTCAAGCTTGAGTGATTTCTCATACATTTGCTCTGATGAGTAATTCTCAGAATACTCCAGATATCCCTCTGCATTTCTTTCTCTCTGTGCAGCTCTCACATTTTTGGTAGTCTGCTCTATGAACTATAGTTAGCTTGTTTTCTCTGGAATCTCAGCTCTTCCTCTTCAATTCACAGAATTCTCAAGGCTCAGCTTTAGTGGTCCCTCCTACACAATGGCTTCTAAACTCTCTCAAAGCTATAGAGCTCACCTCATTTCCTTTCTGTCTCTCAGGGATTACTGTCCTCCATTGTGTAATGTCTATTGTTTACAAAAATGTTCCTTTGTATATTTTGTCTGATTTTTTTTTTCTTTGGACATTTCAGAAATGGGAGTAAATCACAGCCCTGTTAACTCCAATTTCAATAGGAGCTGACATTACCCTATGACTCTTGCAAAAAAAGGAAATAAAAAGAGGGATATAATATTTTCAAATAAAGTCACAAAGAACATATATGTGTTTCTTAATACAATACAGACTTCTTGTACATCTTTTTAAATTATTTCATGTAACTTCATTTTCATATTTATTCTTACACTGTTTATATTATTTAAATCTTTATAAATTATATCAAGAAAATTTACATTACTTTGAGTAAGTTATAGTAAATTAGAAATAAAAACAATTATATTTTCTTACCTTTATTGGATAGACCAATTACATTTGGTCCTTAAGGATAGAAAGGAAATATGTTATCACTTGCAATCTGAAATACTTAGATAGAAATTGTTTTTTAGATAATTAAAATTAGCTTTCATCAAGATATGGACTCTTGTCACCTAATCTTGATATCTAATATTGAATGGCACTTGGGCAATTTACCAACATCATGCCCAATTTAAATTATTTTGTAAAATCCAAGTTGACACTGATATGAATAAATATGAAAAAGGATGATTAATTTTCAATCACCAACAATATTTAATGTCTTGCTTTATTTGTCATATTACTGACTCAAAAAAAATAAAAAATGACTTCATTTAATTTTCTTATTCTTATGTAAGGCCATTTGTAAAATTATAAAAGAACTAAACAATACAGACAATCAAGAAAAAGGAAGTTAATTGTCTATTTTAATTGGTATTGTCAAGACAAATTTATATATTATAAACTAAAAACGAATGCTTTCTGAAGATTCAGTGGAAAGTCCACTTGGAAGAGAAAAATAAATTTGTGCACAGTTTGCACTTGAGCTTTGGCAGATTACTTAAATATTCTGAGCAGAAGTATTCTCATCTATAGAATCACATTAATTGTTTATATAAATTTGCTATGAAGAGTAAATGAGATAATACATTTTTCAGAGCTTTACTCATGCACACTGATATAATCACTTTTCATTGTTAAATATTACAATATTTATATTGCACTATTTAACTTTAATTAAACATACTATAAGCCTGAAAGTTTATATTTTCTGTGAAAGATTAATAATATTCCACTTATCCAGGGTTAGTTTGGGACTTTGGAAAGGTCATGTATACACTGCTATATTTAAAATGTAGCACCAACAAGGACCTATTGTATAGCACATGGAACTCTGCTCAGTGTTATGTACCAGCCTAGATGGGAAGATTTGAGGGAGAATGGATATATGTACATGTATGGCTGAGTCCCTTTGCTGAAACTATCACTATATTGTTAATTGGATATACCACAATACAACATAAAAAGTTTAAAGTTAATGGGAGAAGATAATAGCAAATGAAGCAACTGACAAACAACTAATCTCGAGAATATACAAGCAACTCCTACAGCTCAACTCCAGAAAAATAAATGACCCAATCAAAAAATGGGCCAAAGAACTAAATAGACATTTCTCCAAAGAAGACATACAGATGGCTAACAAACACATGAAAAGATGCTCAGCATCACTCATTATCAGAGAAATGCAAATCAAAACCACTATGAGGTACCATTTCACGCCAGTCAGAATGGCTGCAATCCAAAAGTCTACAAGTAATAAATGCTGGAGAGGGTGTGGAGAAAAGGGAACCCTCTTACACTGTTGGTGGGAATGCAAACTAGTACAGCCACTATGGAGAACAGTGTGGAGATTCCTTAAAAAACTGGAAATAGACATGCCTTATGATCCAGCAATCCCACTGCTGGGAATACACACTGAAAAAACCAGAAGGGAAAGAGACACGAGTACCCCAATGTTCATCGCAGCACTGTTTATAATAGCCAGGACATGGAAGCAACCTAGATGTCCATCAGCAGATGAATGGATAAGAAAGCTGTGGTACATATACACAATGGAGTATTATTCAGCCATTAAAAAGAATACATTTGAATCAGTTCTAATGAGGTGGATGAAACTGGAGCCTATTATACAGAGTGAAGTAAGCCAGAAAGAAAAACACCAATACAGTATACTAACGCATATATATGGAATTTAGAAAGATGGTAACAATAACCCTGTGTACGAGACAGCAAAAGAGACACTGATGTATAGAACAGTCTTATGGACTCTGTGGGAGAGGGAGAGGGTGGGAAGATTTGGGAGAATGGCATTGAAACATGTAAAATATCATGTATGAAATGAGTTGCCAGTCCAGGTTCGATGCACGATACTGGATGCTTGGGGCTGGTGCACTGGGACGACCCAGAGGGATGGAATGGGGAGGGAGGAGGGAGGAGGGTTCAGGATGGGGAACACATGTAAACCTGTGGCGGATTCGAAGTTGAAAATTTCTACTTCTCCAATTAAAAACAGTTCTTTATGACATGAAGATTTAAATATAATTCTCACTGTCAATGACTAATAAAGAACACATGTTCCAGTTTTGAACTGTCACTTACATTTTAACAAATAAACAATATTCAACATTCTGCACTTTACATTGGAGGTTATTTAGGCTCTAAATATATATGATATATACTGCTATAAATATATTTTAAGTATTGTTGAATATTTCTAGATGCTAAAACTATAACTTTACTTGAATAGAAATTAAGACTATAAAAGGAAATAATTCACAAACAAAAGACAACCAAAACAACATGGGACAAATTTGCCTGGGGATATAATAGGCTAGGGAATCTTAATATAGCTAGCTGCTAAGTCACTTTAGTCGTGTCTGACTCTGTGCGACCCCATAGACGGCAGCCCACTAGGGTCCTCTGTCCCTGGGATTCTCCAGGCAAGAATGGGAGTGGGTTGCCATTTCCTTCTCCAATGCGTGAAAGTGAAAAGTGAAAGTGAAGTCCCTCAGTCATGCCTGACTCTTAGCGACCCCACAAACTGGAGCCTCCCAGGCTCCTCTGTCCGTGGGATTCCCCAGGCAAGAGTCCTGGAATGGGGTGCCATTGCCTTCTCCATAATGTAACTAGAGGCTACATTAAACATTATTTCAATGTATATATGGGCTCCCAAGAGGAAGAAAAATTCCTATGTAATATCTTCCCTACATTAAAAGCAAACACAAATAAAAACCAGTCAGCTAAAAGGGGAGATAGCTTAGAAGAAATACTAATACCAACCCAGAGACTCAATCTTGAATTTGGGTTAAGGTGATGACACTAAACCTGTGTGTTTTATATTTAGTTTCTTTAAAAGAATCAAAGTTATCTCATGAAAGTAGTATACTTGGAGGCCTGCAGGAGCAAATGCAAATTTTCTCTGGAGAACAAAAACACCCAACATATGTCCTCTGTGATCCCACAGATTAAAATTAAAATTGCTGAACTCATAACCAAAGATCACCAAACATTTAAGAGAACATGAAGCTATCAGAGTCAGAGAAACAAATTGAAGAGATATTCCTATTAATTTATATTCCTATAACACTTCAGATAATAGAGTATAAAATAGATAATAAAAGTAATTAAATAGAAAGCAATAGAAAGTAAATTTTCATTCTTAAAATAAAAGATAAGAAACCACACAAAAAATAAGTAGGAAAACAGTAAACAGAAAAATTCCCAGAGATATATAAAAATTAAGCAAGAAAAATTAAAAAATATAACCCATAAACATTGATATTAAAAAAAAAGTTGATAGATGAGTTAAACAGATACAACTGAAGAAAGCTGTAGTGAATTGAAAGATCTGAGGAAATTATCCAGAATATCAGTGCAGAGAGGCAAAGAGAGGAAATTATGAAGTAAAAACAATAATGTAAAGAATAGAGTGTGATGTTCTAATGTATATCTAATCAGACTATTAGAAAGATTAGAGAAAATGAAAGAAATCTGATATTTGAAGAGAAGATAACTGTGTATGCTCTAGTAATGATGAAAGACAAGAATCCACAGACATAGGAAGCACAAGATATTCTCAACAAGGTTAAAAAAAAAAAAAGAAAAACATGTATAGAGAATATTAAATGCAAAGAGATGGTCCAAGAGAAAGAAGTAATATTTTTTAAAAATTGTTTCATTTATTTATTTGGCTGCATAGGGTTTTAGTTGTGGCACATGGTACCTTCACATGACCTGCAAGACCTTCTGATGCAGCACGTGCACTCTAGTTGTAGTGCACGGGCTCAGTAGTTGTGGCACCCAGGCTTTGCTGCTCTGTGGCATATGGGTTCTTAATTCCCAACAAGAGATCAAACCTGCATCCCTGCATTGCAAAGTGGATTCTTCACCACTGGACCACCAGAGAAGTCCCAGAAAGAAGTAATATTGAAATCAGGCTAATACCAGAAACAGTGTAAGCCAGAGAACACAGGAAAGATTATGAAAGTTTGAGAAACATTTTTAAAGAAAAAAATATATACTAATAAAGGTGATACAAGTATATTTTGGGGAAAGTTACTACCAACAGAAATATATGAAAAGACTTTCTTTTCAAAATTTAGAAAAAAGAGGAAATGAATTAAGATGTGAAATAGATAGAAAAGAAGAAAAATAGAATGCATTAGAAAATAAAAGACATAACTTCTAAACATATAAAAAAGAAAAGGTAGAATATGACAGAAGAAAATTTTATGTATTGCCAAAAAATAAGAAAATGGTAGAAAAGAAAAAAAAAAAGCATAAAAGGAAGGACAAATAGGAACCAAAAGAATTCAAAAGTATAAATAATTTCAAATATATTTTTAAAACTCAATTAACAAAAATGAACTAAGTTTAATATTTAAGAGCAAAATTATAAAACAGATTAAAAATATTCAGCTATAAGCTGTTTAAAAGCAGCTTATTTAAAACATAAAGACAGTTAAAGGTATAAATATAAAGTAAAAAGAAGAAAAAAGTTAAATTGGGAAACATGTTTACACAAAATTATATTAAACCCAGATAGCATATTTTTTAAAAATTTTAATTGGAGAATAAGTACTTTACAATGTTGTATTAGTTTCTACCCTACAACAATGCAAATCAGCCATATGTTCAAGACACCCCCTCCCTCTTGAGCCTCCCTCCTACCCCCTAAATTCAGATAACATATTTAAAATAACCTTTATTAGGGACAAATATGATCACTGAAAACTGAAAAGTTAACTGAAAAGTTAAAAGATGCTTTTTCATCAAGAAAATATACTAATTCTAAATCCATATGTCACAAATAAAACAGTCTCAATTAGAGCAAGGGCTTCCCAGGTGGCACAGTGATAAAGAGCTTACCTGCCAATTCAGGAGATACAAGAGACATGGGTTCAATCCCTGGGTTGGAAAGATCCCCTGGAGAAGGAAATGACACCCTACTCTAGTATTCTTGCCTGGGAAATCCCATGTCCAGAGGAGCCTGGCAGGCTACAGTTTATGGGGCCACAAAGAGTCAGACATGACTGAGCAACTGAGCATATATAGAGAGCAAAAACTGATAAAACTAAAATTTTAAATGCACCATCATAATTTTCCATTATTTTTAGATCAGGCAGAGAAAACTTTTATGAATATATATAAATTTTGAATAATGCAATTAATAGTTTTGTTTGAAAAGGTTGAACTCCTCACTCAGTATTTAAATAACATTCTTGTTACACGCTAAGTCATAAAGCAAGTATCAACAAATTAAAAATAAATCTATATTAAACATAATATATCCTTTCTCAAATTATTAGAAAATATTCCACATGATTTTGTAAAATTTTGAAAAGTACACTGCTTATTAACTATGAGTAAAGAAAGAAATTATTCTAATAGAAATTTAAAATGAATTATAATGGAATAATGAAATTCTTACACAGAAAATTTGTGGACTGCAGTAAAAACAATATTTTGAAGATAATATATGACCCTCAGTGTTTACATCAAAAGAGCAGAAAAACTCAAAGTTAAAAATTCCAATGTTTAAACAAAGAAGGTAGCAAAAGAACAAAACAATAATACCTAAGAATTACTGGGAAAAAATAAAATAATGAAGATAATACCGAAATTACAAAAAAGAAATATAGGCGAACCTCCATTTTTAGCAGATTGGAACCCACAGATATGGAGGACAACTATAGATATATGCATGTAAATAGAGATGATCTCCAAAGCCAAAAGGTATTTGTTCTTATAAAATATTAATAAAATTAGAAAACTTCTGGTTTAGATTGCTATCATAGTAGAATCCTTATTATTAACTAGGTATTTGGTTAATAATTGTTACCTTTTTCAGCATCTCTGGCAACTAGCTTTGCCCTTGAGATTAAGTTCTGGGCAATTTCATGAGAGCAGAATCTTCCTTAAAAGACAGTTGGCACCGAACAAATGTCAATTTTTCTTTCTGTTTTTTGCCTCTGTTATGGCTAGATGGAAACACTATAGCTGGGGATGAAGGAGCTATCTTAGTCGATGAAGTGCCTTTGGAATTAGAGACAAAGGAGGCATACACGGTGATCTAGAAGAGGATAAATGCCCGTGGACTTGGGGAGCAAAGTCTTTATATCTGTACTGATCTACTTGCATTCTGGCCTAAACAGAAGTAAATTACTATCTTTTGTCTCACTTGAATCGCTGTTATTTTTGTGCCTGCCTAGTCAGTCACTCAGTTGTGTCCAACTCTTTAGGACCCATGGACTGTGGCCCACCAGGCTTTTCTGTCTGTGGAATTTCCCAGGCAAGAATCCTGGAGTGGGTTGCCATTTCCATCTCCAGGGAATCCTCCCAATTGGATCTGCCTCTCTTGTATCTCCTGCATTGGCAGGCAGATTCTTTACCACTGCACCACCTAGGAAGCCCCCACTGTTATTTTTAGTCACTGCTAACTTGTTGACAAAGATAGAATTTTGCAGGAGGAAAAGATTCTTACAGGAGATTGTTGCTGTAGTTGCAGTCCCATGGACTGAAGCACGTCAGGGTCCTCTGTCCTTCATTGTGTTCCAGAGTTTGTGCAAATTCATGTCCATTGAGTCGGTCCATCTAACCATCTCATGCTCTATTGTCCCCTTCTGTAGCCAAAGTATTGGAGCTTCAGCTTCAGCATCAGTCCTTCCAAAGAATATTCAGGGTTGATTTCCTTTAGGATTGACTGGTTTGATCTCCTTGTTGTCCAAGGGACTCTCAAGAGACTTCTCCAGCATCACAGTTCAAAAGCATAAATTCTTTGGTGCTCAGCTTTTTTTATGGTCCAAATCTCACATCCATACATGACTAATGGAAGAACCATATCTTTGACTATATGGAAGTTTATTGGCAAGATGATATCTCTACTTTTTAATACACTGTCTAGGTTTGTCATAGCTTTCCTTCCAAGGAGCAAGCATCTTTTAATTTCATGGCTGCAGTTACCATCCACAGTATTTTGGAGCCCAAGCAAATAAAATCTGTCACTGCTTCCACTTTTCCCCCTCCTACTTGCCATGAAGTGATGACAAGAGATACCTTCTCTTTTTTCAATTAAAAATAAGGTGAATCATCAATTAAGAGTTAATTGGGTTTGAAAGAATGAAGTTAAAGTTCTGATCAGCAAGGAGAAATCATTATTTCAGAAAGTAAGCATATCCAGGAACAAGCTAGTACTGACAGAGAATTTTAAGTGGCCCCCTATAGTGGTGACAGTTATTTAAAAATTGCACCAATTTGCCAGAAAGTATAACCTTTTTCCAACATGTGCTAAGTGTTTGGACTGAAGTACAGAGAAGGCTGATAGTTAGGGAAAAAAAAAAAATATATATATATATATATATATATATGAGTTTTACCAGGAGACTATTAAGGATAGAAATTGTGACAAAAATTAAAAATACATAAAAGTATTTGGCAGATATTTATTATAATACATGGAACACAGGACCTAGATCAGTCTAAGGGAAAATAAGAAGTGAGGAAATGATGGAACTTAATGAAGTTTAGGGATTTTGTAAATATTCAGGAAGAGATATTCAGGTTTTGAAGTGCATTGTCCAAGAGGGAAATTATTTCATCCAAGATGTTTTAACTTCTTTCCAAGTGCTCAGTTCAAAGACTTTCCCTCCTGCCGCCTATAACTGTTGAAAACAGGACTGGAAAATTGGAGAATAATTGCCTTAGGCAATTACAGATAAAAGCAACATAGTTTAATGAGAAAATTTTGAACATTTTCAAAAAATAGGGAAAAAATGGTCTTCAAAGAACCTCTTTTCCAACATCTATATCTAACATCTTCTAGAGGTATAAAACTACTCTTGCCCAAAGAATTATGCTAGAAATTAGTATGAATATACATAATATTAATAAAAATATAGCATTCTCATTATCCAAAATCTCTTTAAGTGAACTCACAAACCCAGTAGACTTGGATATATTTTTTTCCGATTCTTATGAAGAAAATTGTATCCCTTCCTATCTAAACTCTTATTCCTTGAACTCTCTTTGATATTTGAAATGGGGGCCAAATATATCTTCATACTAAGGGAATCCAGTTAGGTATATGTGTCACATTTTTCTTTCAATCTTCAATCTAAAATTATTATTCCAGATGGCGGTCCTAAGATGGCAGAGGAATAGGATGGGGAGACCACTTTCTCCCCCACAAATTCATCAAAAGATCATTTGAACACTGAGCAAATACCACAAAACAACTTCTGAACACTGATGGAGGACACCAGACACCCAGAAAGGTAGCCCATTGTCTTCAAAAGGAGGTAGGACAAAATATAAAAGATAAAAGGAGAGACAAAAGAACTAGGGAGGGAGACCGGTCCCGGGGAGGGAGTCGTAAAAGAGGAGAAGTTTCCAAACACCAGGAAACCCTCTCAACAGCGGATCTGTGGGAAGTTTTGGAATCTCTGCTGCTGCTGCTGCTAAATCGCTTCAGTCATGTCCAACTCTGTGCGACCCCATAGACGGAAGCCGACCAGGCTCCCCCGTCCCTGGGATTCTCCAGGCAAGAACACTGGAGTGGGTTGCCATTTCCTTCTCCAATGCATGAAAGTGAAAAGTGAAAGTGAAGTCGCTCAGTCATGTCTGACTCTTGGCGACCCCATGGACTACAGCCTACCAGGCTCCTCTATCCATGGGATTTTCCAGGCAAGAGTACTGGAGTGGGGTGCCATTGGAATCTCAGAGGGCAACATAACCGGGAGGGAAAAAATAAATAAAACCCACAGATTACACACCTAACTGCAACCCCCAGCGGAGAATTAGCCCAGATGCTTGCATCTGCCACCAGCAAGTGGGAGCTGGACAGGGAGGCACTAGCTACATTGCTTAGGGTAAGAACCAGGCCTGAATGCCCTGAGGGCAATCTGAGGGAGCTAATGTGAGATAGCAACCTAAACCATGGGATAGCCAGAGAGAGAAAAAAAGAAAAAAAGGAGAGAGAGAGAGAACTTTGCTGTGAAAAGCTCTAACCTAAGGCACTGCTGGGCCCGCTCACGGAACAAAGGACTGAGCAAATACCAGAGGAAAGCTAGCTGGCAGTGGACCAGCCCATCCCCCGCTGGAGGCAGGGAGGAAGGCTGGCGATAGCCAGAGCCTTCAGAAGGCAAGGGACAAACTCGGCTCCAGAGATGGCATACTCTACCAAACTGCAAGCAGGCTCCCAGTTACTAACCAAGTCTTCCTGGGATCCTGGATGGTTGACATCTGCCAGGAGGGTCGCAGCCAGAAATCAGCTCCCCAGAGGCGACACACAGCACACCTGAGACAGCACTCCTGCTTCACACCCAGGAAATGGAGCGGCTGGGACAGGGGAGGTGATAAGATGCACCGCCCTACCTGGGGAGAGTGTGCTTGACAAGCACCTGGTCGCCTGAGCTGCTCAGATCTGGGAAGGGCACAAAATGCAGGCCCAACCAAGTCTGTGCCTTTGTGGAGTACCTGAGAACCTGAACCTGAGTGGCTTAGATCTGGGAAGTGCATGCAACCCAGAGCCTGTTTTAGACATTTCCCCTGCAGAGCAACCTGGAGCCTGAGGAGTGTAGACTGGGAAAGCACACATGCCAGGAGCCGGGGCAAAGCCAGTGTGGCCCAAACACTGCAAGCACTCCCCACACATGCCAGTGATATTTGTTTGCAGTGTTTCTCCCTCCCTGCAGCACAATTGAACAAGTTAGCCTAAATAAATGACCACCTTGTGTCAGGGTAGAAGTTAAATATTGAAGAGCCTTACAAACAGAGGAAGCTAGAATAAACAAAGAAGAGGGAACCACTTTGTAAGTGACAGGTGCACCAGATTAAAATCCTGTAGTTAGCATTGGATACATTGCAAGGGACCTATAGACCTTGAGAAAAAGTATAAGCTGGAACAAGGAACTATCTGAAACTGAACTGACCCCACACTGCCTTCAACAGCTCCAGAGAAATTCCTAGATATATTTTACTATTATCATTTTTTAATTCTTTTTTAAATTTTTGAGTTCTTTATTACTCCTTTAATTTTCATTTTTAAAACCTATTACCTTACCAAAAAAAGACCCTACTTTAAAAGCAAATTTCATATTTTTTTAATAACTTTGGTGATTTTTTTTAATATTGTATTTTTGAGAGTCTAACCTCTACTCTAGATTTTTAATCTTTGCTTTTTGGTATTTGTTATCAATTCTGAACCAATAAGAACCAATCTTCAGTACCCATTTTTACTTAGGAGTGTGATCACTGGCTTGATTGCTCTCTCACCCTGTTGACTCTCCTTTTTCTCCTCCAGGTCACCTCTATCTCCTCCCTCCCCCTTCTCTTCGCTACCCAACTCTGTGAATCTCTTTGGGTGTTCCAGGCTGTGGAGAACACTTAGGGAAGTCATCATAGGCTAGACTGGTCTCTCTCCTTTTGACTCCCCCTCCTCTCTTCCTGGTCACCTCTATCCCCTTCCTCCCTCTTCTCTTCTCTGTGGAACTCCGTGAACCTCTCTGAGTTTTCCAGACTGTGGAGAGCAAATAGGGAAATGATTACTGGCTAGATTGCTCTCTCCCCTTTTGATTTCCCCTCTTCTTCTCCTGGTCACCTCTATCTCCCTCCTCCCTCTTCTCTTCTCCATGTAACTCTGCGAACCTCTCTGGGTGTTCCCCCACTGTGGAGATTCTTTTCACCACTAACCTAGATGTTTTATCATTGGTGCTGTATGGATGTAGAAGTCTTTAGGCTACTGTAAGAATAAGACTGAAAGCCAGAGGCAGAAGGCTTAAATCTAAAACTTGAGAACAACAGAAAATTCATGACTCCAGGGAATATTAATAGACAAAAGCTCATCCAAAAGCCTCCATACCTACACTGAAACCAAGCTCCACCCAAGAGCCAACAAGTTTCAGAGCAAGACACAACAAGCTAATTCTCTAAAAATGCAGGAACATAACCCTGAGCACAAAAATACAGGCAGCCAAGAGTCACACCAAACCCATAGACACCTCAAGACCCACTTCATTGCACTCCAGAGAGAAGAGATCCAGCTCCACCCTCTAGAACACTTACTCAAGCTTTCCTAACCAGGAAACCTTGACAAGCCACTCATCCAACCCCACCCACAGGGAGGAACCTCCACAATAAAGAGGAACCACAAACTTCCAGCATACAGAAAGGCCACCCCAAACACAGCAACCTAAACAAGATGAAAAGACAGGGAACTATTCAGCAGGTAAAGGAACATGATAAAAGCCCACTAAACCAAACAAAAGAGGATGAGATAAGGAGACTACCTGAAAAAGAATTCAGAATAATGATAGTAAAAATGATCCAAAATCTTGAAAACATAATGGTTACAGATAAATAGTCTGGAGACAAGGATTGAGAAGATGTAAGAAAAGTTTAACAGGGACCTAGAAGAAATGAAAAAGAGTCAATCAATAATGAATAACGCAATAACTGAGATCAAAAGCACTCTGGGGGGAACCAACAGTAGAATAACTGAGGCAGAAGATAGAATAAGTGAGGTGGAAGATAGAAGGGTGGAAATAAATGAAGCAGAGAGGAAAAAGTAAAAAAGAATGAAAAGAAATGAGGACAACCTCAGAGACCTTTGGGATAACGTTAAATCCCCCAACATTCGAATCATAGGAGTCCCAGAAGAAGACAAAAAGAAAGCCCATGAGAAAATACTTGAGGAGATAATAGTTGAAAACTTCCCTAAAATGGGGAAGGAAATAGCGACCCAAGTCCAAGAAACCCAGAGAGTCCCAAGCAGGATAAACCCAAAGTGAAACATCCCAAGACACATGTTAATCAAATTAATGAAGATCAAACACAAAGAACAAATATTAAAAGCAGCAAGGGAAAAACAACAAAGAACTCACAAGGGGATCTCCATAAGGATAACAGCTGATCTTTCAATAGAAACTCTTCAATCCAGAAGGGAATGGCAGGACATACTTAAAGTGATGAAAGAGAAAAACCTACAAACCAGATTACTGTACCCAGCAAGGATCTCATTCAAATATGAAGGAGAAACCCAAAGCTTTACAGACAAGCAAAAGCTGAGAGAATTCAGCACCACCAAACCAGCTCTTAAACAAATGCTAAAGGATCCTCTCTCGACAGAAAACACAGAAAAGGTGTATAAACTCGAACCTAAAACAACAAAGTAAATGGCAATGGAATCATACTTATCAATAATTACCTTAAACGTAGATGGGTTGAATGCCCCAACCAAAAGACAAAGACTGGCTGAATGGATATAAAAACAAGACCCCTATATATTCTGTCTACAAGAGACCCACCTCAAACCTAGGGACACATACTGACTGAAAGTGAAGGGCTGGAAAAAGATATTTCATGCAGATGGAGACCAAAAGAAAGCAGGAATAGCAATACTCATATCAGATAAAATAGACTTTGAAATAAAGGCCGTGAAAAGAGACAAAGAAGGACACTACATAATGATCAAAGGATCAATCCAAGAAGAAGATATAACAATTATAAATATATATGCACCCAACATAGGAGCACTTCAATATTTAAGGCAAATGCTAACAAGTGTGAAAGGGGAAATTAACAGTAACACAATAATAGTGGGAGACTTTAATACCCCACTCACACCTATGGATAGATTAACTAAACAGAAAATTATCAAGGAAACACAAACTTTAAATGATACAATGGACCAGTTAGACCCAATTGATATCTATAGAACAGTTCACCCTAAAACAATAAACTTCATCTTTTTCTCAAGTGCACAGAGAACCTTCTCCAGGATAGATCACATCCTGGGCCATAAATCTAACATTGGTAAATTCAAAAAAATTGAAATCATCTCAGGCATCTTTTCTGATCACAATGTGGTAAGATTAGATGTCAACTACAGGGGAAAAAAAAAAAAAAACTACGAAAAATACAAACACATGGAGGCGAAACAACAAACTTCTGAATAACCAACAAATCACAGAAGAAGTCAAAAAAGAAATCATATGCAGGAAAAGAATGGAACTGAAAACACAACAACCCAAAACCTATGGGATTCAGTAAAAGCAGTACTAAGGGGAAGGTTCATAGCAATATAAGCCTACCTCAAGAAACAGGAGAGAAATCAAATAAATAATCTAGAACAAATAATTTCACAATTTGAATGGAAATACAAAAAACCTCGAATAGCCAAAGCAATCCTGAGAAAGAAGAATGGAACTGGAGCAATCAACTTGCACCACTTCAGGCTATACTACAAAGCAACAGTCATCAATACAGTATGGTACTGGCACAAAGACAGAAAAATAGTTCAATTGAACAAAATAGAAAGCCTAGACATAAATCCACGCACCTATGGACACCTTATTTTTGACAATGGAGGCAAGAATAGACAATTGGGAAAAGACAATCTCTTTAACAAGTAGTGCTGGAAAAACTGGTCAACCACTTGTAAAAGAATGAAACTAGAACACTTTCTAACACCATAAACAAAAATAAACTCAAAATGGATTAAAAATCTAAATGAAAGACCAGAAACTATAAAACTCCTAGAGGAAAACATAGGCAAAACACTCAATGACATAAGTCACAGCAGGATCCTCTATGATCCACCTCCCAGAGTAATGGAAATAAAAGGAAAAATAAACAAATGGGACCTAATTAAGCTGAAAAGCTTTTGCACAATGAAGGAAACTATCGGCAAAGTGAAAAGACAGCCTTCAGAATGGGAGAAAATAATAGCAAATGAAGCAACTGACAAAGAATTAATCTCAAAAATATACAAGCCACTCCTGCAGCTCAATTTCAGAAAAATAAGGGACCCAATCAAAAAATAAGCCAAAGAACTAAACAGACATTTCTCCAAAGAAGACATACAGATAGCTAACAAATACACGAAAAAAATGCTCAACATCACTCATTATCAGAGAAATGCAAATCCAAATCACAACGAGGTACCATCTCACACTGGTCATTATGGCTGCTATCCAAAAGTCAACAAAGAATAAATGCTGGAGAGGGTGTGGAGAAAAAGGAACCCTCTTATACTGTTGGTGGGAATGCAAACTAGTACAGCCAGTATGGAAAACAGTACAGAGAGTCCTTAAAAACCTGGAAATAGAGCTCCCACATGACCCAGCAATCCCACTGCTGGGCATACACACCGAGGAAACCAGAATTGAAAGAGACACATGTACCCCAATATTCACTGCAACACTGTTTACAATAGCCAGGACATGGAAGCAACCTGGATGTCTGCCGGAGTCCAGCTCTAACAGCCAGGGAATCAGCCTGAAGGGGTGAGAGGTGTTGGCAGACAATGATGTAGCCTCTGACTGGTACGGGACTACGTGTTTATTTCAAGCTTCAGGTTTCTTTTATACTTTGACGAAAGCATTACGTCAGAGGTTTGACATTTTTAGTTCCCCCCATCCAGATTTATTGTCTCCAGAAATCACTGTTGCCCTACAAGCAGAGTTCCTGCTTCAGGGATTCTCTCAGAATCCCCCATACTATCTATTATCTACTTCCTTTTATGTGTCCTATACTTAACTTGTGATTACATTGTAACTCATGCTACATTCCTCAGTTTATTTCTTATCTTTCTAAATCCTGTTTGCCCCTAGCATCTTAACTATCTCCTAAAAGGCTTCTAGCTATTCTTAATTATTCCTAAACCCTAAGCTCAGCAAACTTCTTTTTCCATAAACATTCCCCTCACAAACAGGTCTCAGATAACAATCCTTCCCATGGCCTCAAGCTGCAGCCTACATGCTCATCCTGGAACATTCTTTCTAAAGATCCTTGAACAAATGTCAATGGTTACTTTATAGATTATTTTCTGGGCACAACTGAAGAAGGCTTTGTGCTTTCTCATGCTTCTCTCAAGAACAATAAGCACCTTAACATTCTTTCCAGCCAACTCAACCAAAGTAAGAAAGAACAAGTCAGAATCACAAGACCTAAGTCCTTCAGCCCGGGACCGTGCCTGCGGGATGAGGAGAGGGGGTTGAGGCCGTGCCTCCATTTTGTCAGAAATGCCTAACGCGGCCCCCGACAGATGTCCATTGGCAGACAAATGGAAAAGAAAGCTGTGGTTCAGTTGAGTTCAGTTCAGTCACTCAGTCGTGTCCGACTCTTTGCAACCCCATGAATCGCAGCACACCAGGCCTCCCTGTCCATCACCAACTCCCAGAGTTCACTCAGACTCATGTCCATCGAGTCAGTGATGCTATACAGCCATCTCATCCTCTGTCGTCCCCTTCTCCTCCTGCCCCCAATCCCTCCCAGCATCACAGTATTTTCCAATGAGTCAACTCTTCGCATGAGGTGGCCAAAGTACTGGAGTTTCAGCTTTAGCATCATTCCTTCCAAAGAAATCCCAGGACTGACCTCCTTCGGAATGGACTAGTTGGATCTCCTTGCAGTCCAAGGTACCCTCAAGAGTCTTCTCCAACACCACAGTTCAAAAGCATCAATTCTTCAGTGCTCAGCCTTCTTCAGAGTCCAACTCTCACATCCATAAGTGACCACAGGAAAAACCATAGCCTTGACTAGACAGAGCTTTGTTGGCAAAGTAATGTCTCTGCTTTTCAATATGCTATCTAGGTTGGTCATAACTTTCCTTGCAAGGAGTAAGCATCTTTTAATTTCATGGCTGCAGTCACCATCTGCAGTGATTTTGGAGCCCCAAAAATAAAGTCTGACACTGTTTCCACTGTTTCCCCATCTATTTCCCATAGAAGTGATAGGACCGGATGCCATAATCTTCGTTTTCTGAATGTTGAGCTTTAAGCCAACATTTTCACTCTCCACTTTCACTTTCATCAAGAGGCTTTTTAGTTCTTCTTCACTTTCTGCCATAAGGGTGGTGTCATCTGCATATCTGAGGTTAATGATATTTCTCCCGGCAATCTTGATTCCAGCATGTGTTTCTTCCAGTCCAGCATTTCTCATGATGTACTCTGCATATAAGTTAAATAAGCAGGCTGACAATATACAGCCTAGACGTACTCCTTTTCCTATTTGGAACCAGTCTATTGTTCCATGTCCAGTTCAAACAAGACCAGAAGCTGTGGCTCAGATCATGAACTCATTACCAAATTCAGACTTAAATTTAATAAAGTAGGGAAAACCACTAGACCATTCAGGTGTGACCTAAATCAAATCCCTTATGATTATACAATGGAAGTGAGAAATAGATTTAAGGGCCTAGATCTGATAGATAGAGTGCCTGATGAACTGTGCAATGAGGTTCATGACATTGTACAGGAGACAGGGATCAAGACCATCCCCATGGAAAAGAAATGCAAAAAAGCAAAATGGCTGTCTGGGGAGGCCTTACAAATAGCTGTGAAAAGAAGAGAAGCAATATCATGTATGAAACGAGTTGCCAGTCCAGGTTCAATGCACGATGCCGGATGCTTGGTGCTGGTGCACTGGGACGACCCAGAGGGATGGAATGGGGAGGGAGGAGGGAGGAGGGTTCGGGATGGGGAACACATGTATACCTATGGCGGATTCATTTTGATATTTGGCAAAACTAATACAATTATGTAAAGTTTAAAAATAAAATAAAATTAAAAAAAAAAAAAAAGAAAAGAAGAGAAGTGAAAAACAAAGGAGAAAAGGAAAGATATAAGCATCTGAAAGCAGAATTCCAAAGAATAGCAAGAAGAGATAAGAAAGCCTTCTTCAGCGATCAATGCAAAGAAATAGAGGAAAACAACAGAATGGGAAAGACTAGAGATCTCTTCAAGAAAATTAGAAATACCAAGGGAGCATTTCATGCAAAGATGGGCTTGATAAAGGACAGAAATGGTATGGACCTAACAGAAGCAGAAGATATTAAGAAGAGGTGACAAGAATACACAGAAGAACTGTACAAAAAAGATCTTCACGACCCAGATAATCACGATGGCGTGATCACTGA
Source organism: Bubalus bubalis (assembly GCF_019923935.1). NCBI lineage: Eukaryota > Metazoa > Chordata > Mammalia > Artiodactyla > Bovidae > Bubalus > Bubalus bubalis. The sequence goes on along the minus strand of NC_059163.1, from coordinate 52,525,972 downwards.
CCTAGAGCCAGACATCCTGGAATGTGAAGTCCAGTGGGCCTTAGAAAGCATCACTATGAACAAAGCTAGTGGAGGTGATGGAATTCCAGTTGAGCTATTTCAAATCCTGAAAGATGATGCTGTGAAAGTGCTGCACTCAATATGCCAGCAAATTTGGAAAACTCAGCAGTGGCCACAGGACTCGAAAAGGTAAGTTTTCATTCTGATCCCAATGAAAGGCAATGCCAAAGAATGCTCAAACTAACGCACAATTGCACTCATCTCACATGCTAGTAAAGTAATGCTCAAAATTTTCCAAGCCAGGCTTCAGCAATACGTGAACCGTGAACTTCCTGATGTTCAAGCTGCTTTTAGAAAAGGCAGAGGAACCAGAGATCAAATTGCCAACATCCACTGGATCATCAAAAAAGCAAGAGAGTTCCAGAAAAAAACATCTATTTCTGCTTTATTGACTATGCCAAAGCCTTTGACTATATGGATCACAATCAACTGTGGAAAATTCTGAAAGAGATGGGAATACCAAACCACCTGAGCTGCCCCTTGAGCAATCTGTATGCAGGTCAGGAAATAACAGTTAGAACAGTTAAAACAGTTAAAACAGTTAAAGCTGTGGTACATATACACAATGGAATATTACTCAGCTATTAAAAAGAATTCATTCGAATCAGTTCTAATGAGGTGGATGAAACTGGAGCCTATCATACAGAGTGAAGTACTTCAGAATGAAAAACAGCAATGCAGTATATTAACACATATATATGGAATTTAGAAAGATAGTAATGATGACCCTATATGAGAAACAGCAAATGAGAGATAGATATAAAGAACAGATTTTGGGACTCTATGGGAGAAGGACATCTATGGGATGATTTGAAAGAATAGCATTGAAACATGTGTATTATCATATGTGAAATAGATCGCCAGTCCAGGTTTGATGCATGAGACAGGGTGCTCAGGGCTGGTGCACTGGGATGACCCTGAGGGATGGGATGGGGAGGGAGGTGGGAGGGAGGGTCAGGATGGGGAACACATGTATAGCCCTGGCTGATTCATTTGAATGTATGGCAAAAACCACCACAATATTGTAAAGTAATTAGCCTCCAATTAAAATAAATTAATAGAAAAATTAAAAATAAAATTGCTATTCCTAAGATAGTATACTATAGTATTGATAAAGTTTGTAAAATATTTTACACTGTTCTCTACAGTTTTTCTTCACCTTTCATTTCTAATATGTGATTTATTCAGAGATATCCTGCTGGGTTCAGTCTTAGAAATTTTCTGCCTCTTCAAACATTTTTAAGTCATTTCATTTAGATTCTTCATTTGGCTATTTTTTATAAGGCAATCTTGAAAAAATATTAGAACTACAAAGAAAATCTGTGATCCTGATTTTTTTTTCATGCAAAACGACTCATCAGATTTTCAAATAGCCAATATGTCAGAAGTCATTTTCAAAGAGTGGTATTTAATGTGCAGAGGTGGTCAGGTTTGGCTGAGATTGCTACTATTAATGGGTATCTATATCTCTTTTGTATTTCCCAGGTGGGGCTCATTAGCATTGCCAAGTGATTTAAATTGTATAGGTTATTATGAGCATAATTCCAGATGGTTGAAAGTCTGCAGACAAAGGAAGATCATAAATTTGTAATATATGATTGTGGGAGTTAATTTCATTCCAAGTGGAATTAGGATTCTTGAAACTGATATAAGCTTTAACCTTTTGTTATTTCCTTTAAAAAGAGAAGGAAAAACTCACTTCTGTATAATGTATAGATCCTGAAGAATTATGGACTTCAAGAATTTATTAAAGGCATGATTTAAAACGAGCTACAGAAATCACAGGCATCTGTAAGATCTTAGCCTCAGACACATTAGACAGAGCCTAAAAGATAGTTAGATACAAAATGAATACACTTCACATCAATAGGCATTGTCCTGTGCTTTTTAGATATAATAATTTATTTACTGTTAATGAGACTGAAAAGACTCAAAGACAAATAACTCTTGGGTAATGTAAAAATAATTCACAGAAGAGGCTACAGGCAAAGCTATATCTTTAAGTCTGAAAAGGGTTTCAGCAGGTAGCGATGGATGGAAGATAGGGAACCTGCCAGGAACAAAGAAGGCATACATAAACCCATTTGGAGGTCAGGAAATTATCCACTGCAGATAGAGGATAAAGTGCTTGAAAGAAAGAGTGAAGAAAATAGGTTAAGAAAACACGGTCTGTAATTTAGGATGCGGTCATATTATGAAGGACCTTTATGTTTAGTTTGAATTTTTTCCTTGAAATGTGTTAGCTATTAGGCAGTACTCTGACATGATAACATTTGTATTTTAGAAAGAATCCTCTGCTGGAGAGATAGCAGGTGGAGAGGAATGGAGAGAAACATGGTACAGAATTTGTTCAAGAAGGCAAAGGAAGGAGACAGAAACCTAACTGAAGGCAGCAGCATCAGGGGTAAAGGAAAGGGAAGGTCTCAGGCGCACTTCAGAGAAAGAAGCAACAATTTTTTTTCAGCAGGACTCAGGATATTTTTTTTTTGTTGACAAGAATTGATGATGATGTGAACAAGAGAGCAGGGAAAAAAAACAGAAACAACAGTGACTAAGCATATCCTTGACCCACTCCAATATTCTTGGGCTTCCCTTGTGGCTCAGCTGGTAAAGAATCTGCCTGCAATGCAGGAGACCTGGGCTTTATCCCTGGGTTAGGAAGACCCCCTGGAGAAGGGAAAGGCTACCCACTCCAGTATTCTGGCCTCGAGAATTCCATGGACTGTATAGTCCATGGAGTCACAAAGAGTCAGACACAACTGAGTGGCTTTCATTCATACTTACTCTAACTACTAGTGTGGGCATGGCCTCCCAGAAGGTCAGTAGATCAGTACCTAAGATATCTTTCTGAGTAGGTGGCTCTGCACTCAGGTATTTGTATTTGTTTGGTGGTGAATATAAGAATTTTCATGCATTTGAAGGTATTAATGCATATGTTTCCAAAGAAATTTTCAAATGCCTTTCTCTTAGAAATAGCTTCTTAACAGAACACAAAATAAAACAGAACAATAAAACTAATTGGGCAGAAATAGGGTGAATACAAAAGTCACTTTACATTCACTGGCAAACCCTGCAGTCAATCACATGTTGCTCAGGCAAATCTATTTTGTTAAACGAAGACACTGACTATAAATAGAGGTATTCAATATATATGGTTTCCCCCCTAAACTCCACCACTATTACTTATTAAAAAAATATTTCTAAAACACTTGCCTGGATATAAAGTACTGGGGATTGATCACATACATTAGTCAAACTACATCTTCCAGAAACTACCAAGATGCAAATCCTTATGAAAGAACCAACAGCCTTCTGAAATGTTTCTCCTCAGTGAATTTAGCACTATGACCTGACATTTATTACTGACACATCAGAGATAGAAATTTTAGGGTTGATTTACAAGTAAAGTGCCTCATGCAATCCATCTCAAAGTTTGTAGATCCAAATTCAAGATGCCAGAGCAATTATAGCCAAAATCTTCAAAAAAAAAAAAACACTGATCAGTTCATTACTTTATGATTTTCATCCATCACAGGAACTTTGGAAATTAATGAACTGATAATGCTACAGAGTTATGCAAATATCCCTTGAGAAGGAGAGATCTAATGGGTGGATCATATACCTCAAGGGAACCACAAATACTCTTAGCTTATTAGTCATTCCTTTATAAGCAATTGTATATCTGTAAATTAAAAATGATTTTTGTTGTGTACTGAAAATTTTTCTCTCAGTATAAAACAAGATGATATTAATGAATATAAAACAAAAATTAGATCATCATGTTTGCATTTGTTCCTAGGTTTTGTTAACCACCGTATATCTCTGTAAATAAATCTTGAATCTACTTAAGTGCTCTTTGTAACAGGAAAAAAATTTTAATAACATCAGTGTATTTTTAAAACAGCTTCCAACGTATGGCTAAATAAATTAGTCCTATTGAACATGAGCACTTTGTTAAACTTTTATTAAAGAGGAAGATACAGCAAAGATTATACCCTACTCAGAAACTTGGGCAAATCAGTAAAAATTATATTTCATATAAACTTATTTATATTTTATACTTATTAAGTTTTATTTACTTATTTATATTTATACTTATTAAGTTTTATTTCATATAAACTTAAACTTATTTAATAAAGAATTTAGTACAATATATGGTGGTAAGTATCTAGTATAAGTTGTGATTGAATTTTAGTTTGAAGTATTCCTGTCTATCCCTTCTCTCAGACATGTTTCCTTGTACCCTTTATATATAGTAGATTTTATATATTCACTTCATAAGCAATCACAAAGACTATACATGGACAGAAATCCACGTGTACAAGTAAGATTCTCCACCCTCAGGAAATAGGGCTGCAGAGCTGGTGCTAAAGTCCCTTTTTTACCTCTTGACACTAGGAACATACTTAACTGCATTGTGCCTCAGACTTCCTACTGGTGAAATGGGCATAATGTTAGATGTTGTCATTCAGTTATTAAGTCATGTCCAACTCTTTGTGACCCCATGGACTGCAGCAATCCAGACTCCTCCATCCTTCACTATCTCCCAGAGTTTGTTCAAATTCATGCCTGTTGAATTAATGATGCTTTCTAACCATTTTATCCCATGCCTCCTCCTTCTCCTTTGCCTTCAATCTTTCCCAGCATCAGAGTCTTTTCCAATGAGTCAGCTCTCTGCATCAGGTGGCCAAAGTATTGGGGCTTCAGCTTCAACATCAATCCTTCCAATGAATATTCAGGGTTATTTTTCTTTAGGATTGACTGGTTTGCTCTCTTTGTTGTCCAAGGGACTCTCAAGAGTCAACAGCATCACAGTTCGAGGACGTCAGTTCTTCAATGCTCAGCCTTCTTTATGGTTCACTTCTCACATCCATACATGACTACTGAAAGAACCATAGCTTTGACCATAAAGAACTTCATTGGCAAAGTGATATCTCTACTTTTCAATGTGCTGTCTAGGTTTGTCACAGCTCTCCTTCCAAGAATCAAGTGTCTTTCAATTTCATAGTGATTTTGGAACCCAAGTCTGTCAGTGCTTCTGCTTTCCCCCTTCTCTTTGTTGTGCATAATATTAGTACCTGCCTCAGTTTTCTATGATATTAAATGAGGTGATTCAGTGAAAATTCTTTGTAGAAGTGACCGTTCAAGTAACTCTAGATTAATAAATGTGGGCTATTGTTGATAAGAATTGAACTATGGACACAGGAAAAGAAAATGAAAAGCCTAAAAAGCTAAATAATGGGAGGATAAATTCCTCTGAATTAGAAATAAAAAGTCTGTACTAGTATCATTAGTCCATATAGGAACTCCCCAGAAAGTTGATTGGAAACTGGAAAATTGAAATGGCACCTGTACATTGCATCTTGAAAAATTTAATTCCCAAAACTTGAATGTGGATGAAGAGGAAAAGACCTTTGGTAACAGTTCCTCCTGGTGATTGTATAGCAGTACCAATACTTCAATACAATATAATACAGCAATACCAATAATTCTAACATTTATTAAGCAGTCAATATATACTGGGTGCTGTATGTTACCTAATTCAAGAAGTATATGGTATTAAATATGTACGTGTTATTCAGTCCTGAATATTCATTGGAAGGGCTGATACTGAAGCTGAAGCTCCAATACTTTGGCCATCTGATGTGAAGAACTGATTCATTAGAAAAGACCCTGATGCTGGGAAAGATTGAAGGCAGGAGGAGAAGGGGATGATAGAGAATGAGATGGTTGGATGGCATCACTGACTCAATGGAAATGAGTTTGAGTAAACTCTGGGAGTTGGTGATGGACAGGGAAGCCTGGTATGCTGCAGTCCATGTGGTTGCAAAGAGTTGGACACAACTGAGTGACTGGACTGAACTGAACTGAACTTCCATCTGCAACCTTGGTAATTTACGTGTATCCAATGATACTGTCAACAGATCTCTGAAAATTCTCTTGGTGACAAACTCATCCAATCTAAATGTGAAAGTGGTTAATAAAATGAGAACAACCATGATGCTAATCTACGACAACAAAAACTATTTATAGATGCAACAACATTCCTAGTGTATACATCCAGCACCTTGTCTCACTTTAGGCAAACCTAAATGAAAAGCCAAAAACTGATGAAGAGTTAGCTCAGTGTGTAAGTGCAGTATTGTAATATATAAGAAAAATAAATATTTGATCTTCAGATGACCAAAACATATTTCACACATATATTTGGTCTTTTCCCATAGTTCCTGACCCAAAACCCTTGCAGTTTCCTAAATGAGCCACAAATTTTTGAGCCACAAATTTGTCTTTTGTTATGTTAATAAGGTGACTTTTGGACCCCACCTAAGTATGAGGGCTGGTTGCCAGGGGAACCAATCATGTGATTAGAGGGTTGGAACTTTTGGTCTTATCTCCCTGACCTCCAGAAAGGGGAGAGGGGGCTGGAGAGTGATTCGATGGCCAGGGGCCAAAGCTGTAGTCAGTAAAGCCTGTGTAATGTAGCCTCCATGAAAACTCCAAAGGAGAAAGTTTGGAGAGCTTCAGGATTGGTGAACACATGGAAATTTGGGGAGAGTGATACCCTAGCATGAAAGGACCCTGCCCTTTCCTCATACCTTGCTCTGTGTATCTCTTCCATCTAGGGGTTCCTGAACAATAGTCTTTCATAATAAACTGATAATCTAGTGAGTAAAATGTTTTTATTGAGTTCTTTGAGCTGTTTTAGCAAATTAATAGAATCCATGGAGGAGGTCATGGGAATCTCTAATTTATAGTCAGTTAATCAGAAGTATAGGTAAAACATGGACTTGAACTGGCCACTGGAGTCCAAAGAGGGGGTCATTGAAAGCTACAATCTATAGCAGTTTCATCAGAAGTACAGATAATAACCAGAGCTTGTGATTGGCATCTGAAATACAGGGACTGGATGAGGGGGCAGTCTTGTAGGACAGAACACTTAACCTGCAAAATCTGAAACTAACTCTGGGTAAATAGTGTCAGAATTCTGCTGAATTCTAGGAAACCTGCCTGGTATACCAAGTATTGCTTGTGGGTGTGTGAGGAAACCACCCCACAGCTAACAAACACGTTGGATCTGGTATCAAAATACCCAATTTAGTAAGGACTCAGAACAAAGGAATACGATATGTTGACTATTAACCTAAATTAGGCTTACTTTGCTGCAGCCATATGACAGTAGGAATGAGTTTGCCCATACTCAGGGACCAAGATATTCAGATATATTTGCTAAGTTTCTCTTTTTTGCGGTAGAACAAGGATGTGTAGATGTTTACTTCTAAAGGGTCCACTTCTGTTAGGCTTCAGTGGCCAACCAACAACACTCTGATTGAAATTTGTTATTTTGGTATGCTAAAACTTGCAATCAGGTTATATTCTTGTCCATACAATCTGAAAGACAAAATATTTTGTCTCAAATATGAACTTGGGACTTCTTTTTTGACTTTAGGGTTTAATTCTCAGAGGGAAATTTTAATTCTTGGATTCTCAGTATCTAAGAATTTGAGGTACATCTAACTGAGTTTTTATATTTTTGATTTGATGCAAAAAAAAAAAAAAAAAAAAAACTCTAGACCTAAAGTAAAATATTAAGTCAATCATCTGATTAGTAATATGTCTTTCAATTAAGAAGCTTATTGTGCCCTATGTGAATTTACTACTCAATTCTTAGAATAGCCTAAGAATAATAATTATAATCACATAAAAAGTAAAAGCAAATGCAGCTGTGATCTGCTTCCTTAGAAGCTCAGCAAGACACATCCCATTTTTCTTGACTTTTAGTCTACAATTGTTAAACTACAAATAACTTCTCTTTGTACATTAGCTTTAAATATGCATAGTCATTCATCTCATTATTCTTAACCTGCATGAACAGCTGGTTTTTTTACAAAAACAGAAGTCTCTTTTTCTTCTACCCCAGAATGAGATGAGGGAATAATTTAAACATTCACAACAATATTTAAATGAAATGGCAAATAGGCAAGATGTAGATGGCTTTCTGAGCCTTCTATTCCAGCAGCTACTTGTTTTTCAGTCGGCAGAATGCTGTGCTCCTCTTAATGAAGCCCAAGTGTTTTGTGTTGCTTGCCCTATAATTTTCTGGACAGCGTGAGCCAACAGAGAACTACACACTTCATTATCTTTTCAATAGACCTGAAAATTATTTGTTTAAAAATCGTTCCCACTGTCATTTTTAGAGGTGTTTGCAAGAGTGATTGTTATAGACTTCCCTATAATTATAATTTAAAAGTTGTTTCACATTCATTCTCTCCTATATATCAGTAAGAAACTGAACTTGAGGTTTAAAAATCACATCTTCTTTGGCTTTGTTTCTTTTCCCAAGAGTAGTCTGTTCTTTATTCATCGATATTTTGGTTCACAAGCTACTCCCTTCTCGTGAATTCATTATTCGCTTTTCATTCTCATGAGAGCACTTCATAGTGCATCTTCTGAGGGACAGATCGTACCATGCCCTTAATTTCTCTCTTCACTACCCACAACATCATCACATAACAGTGCTGGAAATTTATCTAGTAGGCACAGCATTTCACTCCTGATGTCTTTTGATCTTGAAGAAGGCTATCATTCTGAGGTCTGTTTTCTTTTTTGCCATATTTGCCCAGAGTACATTTCTAAAGTATTTTGCAACTCAGTTCTCCAAATATTTCTACTATTTCAAGAGTTTTATAGAAATTCAGTCATGGTCTATATATACAAAATATTTAAACCCTAGCCCAGATTATCCAATCCCCTCTTTATTCTAAATCTACACAACTGCTAATGAAATAAAACCAATTTGAAATACCTTTGATTCCTAACATTATCATATTTTAGTATCTAGTATTTAATATCTAGTACATTGCTTTTTTTCTCATAAAATAGATTCCACTTCCTGTTATCATCTTTCCTTTCCTTATCTTTCCACAATGTGGCAGATAAAAGTTCTTGTCCCTGCCTTAAAGAATTGGCACCCATCATCTCAAATTACTTTCTTTTCGATACCAATTTACACTAAAGAGCTTAAAAGGCAGCACCAAATTCACCTACCTGCATTAGGATAGCAGGAAGGCAACAGGAAATGAGTAGACATATAAGTGAAAACCTTTTTTCTGATGCTTACCAGCTTTTAATTGTCAAAAAAAAAAAAAAAAAGACCTGTTTGCATTTAAAAGGTTTGTGATTTTTTAAAATGCTGTGTTTTATTTGGAGCAGCCTTTATTTATACTACATTAGAATTTAATGCTTTATCAAATTTGATGGAATTGGTTCTCAATATCTACTCCGTTATCCTCTGATCATCATTTTCAGACTCTCAACAGCTAGAGTTCCAGATTTGATTTAGATTCAGCCACAAGCAGATAAACTCACACAAGAATTGAAACATGAAAACCAAAAGAATGAAAGGCATTTCCTGCTCTGCTGTTTATTCCAGTGAAGCACATTCCAGAAGATTTGCGGGTTTTCTACAGTGACATTAGCAGTAGTTCCACTCTTCCATCTTCATAGGACTGGAAAGCGTGTCACACATATTTTCCTGATAATGATAATAATAGTGATAATTAATGATAATGGCAGTTACTTGGTTATGATAGTTGATTGTGGTGGTGGTATTAGTTCTGGCACCTGCCGCCCTCTGCTTACAGATGAGGTGACAGCTCCTTGGGCTTCGCTTGTGGCTCAGCTGGTAAAGAATCTGCCTGCAATGTGGGAGACCTGGGTTCGATCCCTGGGTTGGGAAGATCTCCTGGAGAAGGGAAAGGCTACCCACTCCAGTACCTTGGCCTGGAGAATTCCATGGACCATGTAGTCCATGGGCTCTCAAAGAGTAGGACTGAGAGACTTTTAGTTCACTGCAGCATAGCTCTGAGACAATTTACTAACCTGGAGCTTCGTTCTACAGTCTTCCATTGAGTCTCTATGCAATTCATATGTGATAAGAAATCCATTTTTGTTTTCTTTGGTCTGCATCTTAATAGTTACTGATAAAACAACTTGATGGCAAGATGGTTTGAAAGTAGCAGATACTTGATGGAATGACAAATTATAGTTGATTAAGTAACCTGGTTTAATTTTAAGCTGGCAGTGTTCCTACTAACATGAGATAGCTATGGGTAGTGTATGTCATGCAATGTTAACGGGTTACTTAGAATAGCAAGAAGAGATAAGAAAGCCTTCTTCAGCGATCAATGCAAAGAAATAGAGGAAAACCACAGAATGGGAAAGACTAGAGATCTCTTCAAGAAAATTAGAAATACCAAGGGAGCATTTCATGCAAAGATGGGCTTGATAAAGGACAGAAATGGTATGGACCTAACAGAAGCAGAAGATATTAAGAAGAGATGGCAAGAATACACAGAAGAACTGTACAAAAAAGATCTTCACGACCCAGATAATCACGATGGTGTGATCACTGACCTAGAGCCAGATATCCTGGAATGTGAAGTCAAGTGGGACTTAGAAAGAATCACTACGAACAAAGCTAGTGGAGGTGATGGAATTCCAGTTGATCTATTCCAAATCCTGAAAGATGATGCTGTGAAAGTGCTGCACTCAATATGCCAGCAAATTTGGAAAACTCAGCAGTGGCCACAGGACTCGAAAAGGTCAGTTTTCATTCCAATCCCAAAGAAAGGCAATGCCAAAGAATGCTCAAACTACCGCACAATTGCACTCATCTCACACGCTAGTAAAGTAATGCTCAAAATTCTCCAAGCCAGGCTTCAGCAATACGTGAACCAAGAACTTCCTGATGTTCAAGCTGGTTTTAGAAAAGGCAGAAGAACCAGAGATCAAATTGCCAATATCCGCTGGATCATGGAAAAAGCAAGAGAGTTCCAGAAAAACATCTATTTCTGCTTTATTGACTATGCCAAAGCCTTTGACTGTGTGGATCACAATAAACTGTGGAAAATTCTGAAACAGATGGGAATACCAGACCACCTGATCTGCCTCTTGAGAAGTTTGTATGCAGGTCAGGAAGCAATAGTTAGAACTGGACATGGAACAACAGACTGGTTCCAAATAGGAAAAGGAGTATGTCAAGGCTGTATATTGTCACCATGCTTATTTAACTTATATGCAGAGTACATCATGAGAAATGCTGGACTGGAAGAAACACAAGCTGGAATCAAGATTGCTGGGAGAAATATCAATAACCTCAGATATGCAGATGACACCATCCTTATGGCAGAAAGTGAAGAGGAAATAGAAAGCCTCTTGATGAAAGTGAAAGAGGAGAGTGAAAAGTTGGCTTAAAGCTCAACATTCAGAAAACAAAGATCATGGCATCTGGTCCCATCACTTCATGGGAAATAGATGGGGAAACAGTGGAAACAGTGTCAGACTTTATTTTTCTGGGCTCCAAAATCACTGCAGATAGTGACTGCAGCCATGAAATTAAAAGATGCTTACTCCTTGGAAGGAAAGTTATGACCAACCTAGATAGCATATTCAAAAGCAGAGACATTACTTTGCCAACAAAGGTCCATCTAGTCAAGGCTATGGTTTTTCCTATGGTCATGTATGGTTATGAGAGTTGGACTGTGAAGAAGGCTGAGCATTGAAGAATCGATGCCTTTGAACTGTGGTGTTGGAGAAGACTCTTGAGAGTCCCTTGGACTGCAAGGAGATCCAACCAGTCCATTCTGAAGGAGATCAGCCCTGGGATTTCTTTGGAAGGAATGATGCTAAAGCTGAAACTCCAGTACTTTGGCCACCTCACGTGAAGAGTTGACTCATTGGAAAAGACTCTGATGCTGGGAGGGATTGGGGGCAGGAGGAGAAGGGGATGACAGAGGATGACATGGCTGGATGGCATCACTGACTCGATGGACGTGAGTCTGGGTGAACTCCGGGAGTTGGTGATGGACAGGGAGGCCTGGCGTGCTGCGATTCATGGGGTCGCAAAGAGTCGGACACGACTGAGGGACTGAACTGAACTGAACTGATACGAGATTATTTGAAGTAATAAATTTTAGATCTATATAGCTTATGTTTGAATTCAGGTTCTACCCTTAACTGGCTGTGTGGTCTGCAGTAAGTTATTTCATTTATCTGCATCACAATCTCCTTATCTCTATGACAGTACTAACTTAAAACTTTGTATGAAGATATATACATATATATATATAAAGTGCCCAGAAAGATGTCTGGAAGGGTGTGCTTTTTGTTAATTCTAATTATTATCATTACTATTACTTTTTGGTAGTTGTAGATTGTCAATAATTGTGAGGTCTAAAATTATATTCTGCATCCAAGCTAACAAGTTAGCTAGCCAAGTTTTCTGAAAACTAGCAGAAAACATAAGATTCCTGGGCCAGAGACAGTTTTTTACTCAAAGCAATAGCAACAGCCAGCATGTCATGATGTTTGCATGTGTTTCTTGAGGCCCCAATTTCTATAGAACAACAAAAAGAGATTCAAAAAACACCTGCACAGTGGGTTACATTATAAGAGAGGAACTTCAAGCTCAGAGAGCCTGAATCTTTTGTAATGGGCAATAAACCTGCCTGACTTATGCCTCAGAGAAACATATTATCTTCATCATACTGGGTTGTAAACAACTTGACTGTGCTACTATCTTTATCTTCCAAGGCTGTTTGTTATACAGTTGTATTTGAAAAGAGTCTAGGACAAAGGCAGCCAGTGCCTTTGCTGACAAGATGTAGTGAAATGTGAGTGACCCATGGAGAATTGTTTCAAAAAGATCTGCTTTTTATTTCTACACCATCTTGGCTTCTGCTGAATTTTTCCATGAGTATATGCCACTTTATTGATAAATTTAACTGATCAAGGCTTGGATTATATCTGTTCAGTTTGTCTCACACAACATTTAAGTAGGGCCATCATCAATTCCTATTTCAAGACAGAGGATGAAACAAACCTGCACTCCTGACCATAACTGTGGTGTCCCAGGTTCTCAAACACAATCATTGAACAAATCCCCAAAACCACCAAGAAATCCAGGGATCTTTCTCTGTAAATTTTTGTATTAACCTCTCCCCTTGTCTTGAGCCATTAATCTATGTAGAACAGAAGTGAAGTGAAGTCGCTCAGTCGTGCCCGACTCTTTGTGACCCCATGGATAGTAGACTGCACCAAGCTCCTCCGTCCATGGGATTTTCAAGGCAAGAGTACTGGAGTGGGTTGCCATTTCCTTCTCCAGGGAATCTTCCCAACCCAGGGATCGAACTCAGCTCTCTCACATTGTAGACAGATGCTTTACCGTCTGGGCCACCAGGGAAGTCCATGTAAAACAGAGTGTATTAACAATTGCACAGACTCTGGCTTAGCTCTCAAGAAGGCAGTAAAATTCAGGATTATCTGAATGTCTTTTTGGGTCAAGGTAGTTTCATTGATCATTTCAGAGAAAGTCAGGAAACAAACTTCCTACTATCTTTTCTAATTGTATGCCTCCCATTATAGGAATAAGCTGTCCTCAGGATACCTATAAATAATGAGCTGGTTATCTCTCAGGAAACCCCTCGAATAATCAAGGATAACCTCATTTTGGAAAGAGCTCTATAATCTGAGGGCTAAATGATCTACTGGCAGTGTTTACTAAAATACTTGAAGGTCTCTAAAGTACAATTCACCATGTTTTAAGGAGGAAAAGAAATTAGTGTCTGGTTTCCCTATAAGAATTATAGTCCTGGAACACATTTGGTCCATTTGGAAAGAAAGTGTGATTTGTAGTTGTCAGGACAGTCCAACTGGGACCTATATAAACTGAGGGGCACAGGTTAACAATGCTTCCAGTGCAGCTGAGAACAGAAGAAACATAAAATGTTTAGAGCAACAGAAAAGTTATAAATATGAATCATAGCTTCATCATCAGTTAGAAAACAATATTTACTCATTTCTTTCTTGATTTGTTACATAAAGATATACTTTCTTGTTTTTTTCTCTTCCTTTGGTTCATACTTCACATAGCCTATGGTTGTAGGCAAAAGCTTTATGTCATTATAGAATGTCAATATAGAATTTTGACCATATTAATGAATATTGTGGATAAGAAAATGGCAACTCACTCCAGCATTCTTTCTGGGAAATCTGATGGACAGAGGAGCCTTGCAGGTTGCAGTCCATAGGGTCACAAAGAGTCAGACACAACTTAGCAACTAAACAGCAACAAGCCATCACTGGGGCTTCCCAGGTGGCTCAGTGGTAAAGAATCCACCTGTCAGGCGGAGACGTGGGTTCAATCCCTGGGTTGGGAAGATTCCCTGGAGAAGGAAATGGCAACCCACTCCAGTACTCTTGCCTGGAAGATCCCATGGACAAAGGAGCCTGGTGGGCTACAGTCCATGGAGTTGCAAAGAAGTCAGATATGACTGAATGACTAAACAGCAAGCAAAAAAATGAATATTAACACTGAACACCTCCCAGAGAAAGTTTATATCCCTGCTGAATTTTTTTTTCTTTCTTTTAGAAACATGCTGAAAATATTTTTTCTGTTCAGTGATATTTAATGTTTGGTCACTGAGTTGTGCCCCTTTTCGACCACCCGGCTCCTCTGCCTATGGGATTTCCCAGGCAAAAATACTAGAATGGGTTGCCATTTCCTTCTCTAGGGAATCTTCCCAACCCAGGGACTGAACCTGTGTCTCCTGCTTAGCAGGCAGATTCTTTACCTTTGAGCACCAGGTAAGTCCGTTATGTTTGATGTTAGCTTATTGTTATTTCTATTGTATTTTTTGTGTGTGTGGTAGATTTAAGCATGAAAAGAAGAATACTTTTGGAATTTGAATAGTCAAATAGATAATCTGACAGTCGAAGACTTACTGTATTTTGCAAGTTTGAAAGATAAACATTATATAACTCAAGTTCTGGCTGATTTAAGTTTGACAAATCAGATGCAGTTCTGTGAGATTTGGAAGACTGATGCAATCTGAAGAATGTGCTTCTGTTGTTGCAGCTGTTTCTGCTGGTAAACAGAGTGCTAATGACAGGTGATTTTGCTGTGGCAATGTTAGCAAACATCCCAGTCACTAACCATAGATATTAAAAAGGAAGCAGGACACAGCATCAATTTTCCATTAAAGACTGTATGTGGCACAATGTGGTTCTGGACCAAGGAACATCATACTAGCTTCCTGACTGAGGTGTTCTTGATTGTGGTTGAGGTGTTACAAATATTAGATCAGACATTTCTTAATCATAGAAGAGACAGCAGCCTAGCTGGTCTCATACTAAAGTGAAGATATTGAAAATTTTCCTGTAAGTTTGTCTCATATCCTATTTTATTAACCTTCTGAACAAATCTGTAGCATCTTTCTAAAACCCTATAATAAATTATTACCTGCTTAAAATGGGTATAGTGGGCTGTTTTCTACAACTGAAATCTGATTACATAATTGCTTATATCTTTTATGTAGACAGCTTTAATGTCTTATAAATTATGAGCACAGCTCATAGAAGGTAAATACCTTTCATGTTCCTGTATATTTTCTTCTAAAGTAATCTGCAGTAATTCTAATTCCTTCAAAACTAAAATCAAAAGAAATCCATTACATTTGACTGCTTTGAGTTATCATCCTACTCAGGCACTGGATTTTTTTTTTTTTTTAACAGTTTCTTATTTCAGAAACAGGCACAACGCTTATAAAGACATTTTCAATTTTTCCACGAGTAGTTAATTCCAAATAATTTTTAATAGCAAATAGGAATGAGATGGCCACAGCTGCATCTTGATGTATGCAATCTTAAGATGTTTTCTGTGATTCTGTTCTATTATTCGGTTGAATAAAAGCAGGCACAACTATCACAGACAATGATGGCAGATTGAATGTTGTTGCCACATCATCAAGATGAAGCCATTCCCTTCTGAGCTTTCAAGTAAAATCTGGCTGAAGTCAAATGCTAGCTTTTCTTTTTTAGAGACTCTTTCAGTCAGGTAGTCTGTTAACATGTATTGAACATATTGTGTATACAGAGAACTGAAGTCTGCAATAGAGCACAGGAAAAGCTGTTACAAGAACATTGTTTTCAAATGGTAACACTGACTTCACCATACTCTTTTATATGACTGAGACTATATGCAGAAAATTAATCAAACAAAATCTCAGGGCAGCATCTGAAGGCATTCAACTTGATTCAGATTCCTGGGGTTCCTTCCCTACTGCTCTGCCACAGAGCATGGTGTTTCATCCTGGACCTTTCCAGTGGATTAACATGTGATATTTGTGAAGTTTTACTAAATATCTAAATAATTCATGCTCATATGAATTCTTTTCAAGGCAAGATAATTATAGAATTGCTGTGTAATTTAATGGAAAGACTATGGAATTTAAAATTCAGAATATTATAATGTGGTTTTAGGCATGTTACTTAGCCTTAGCCCCAAAGAAATTATCCAGAATGCAGCACCGAGAGTTAAACGCATGGAAACCATAAAAGGGCATTTAAGGAAAATGGAGGCTAAAGTAGGACAATATAATATATATCTAATAGGCACTCTGGGTCTTCCCATGTGGTGCAGTGGTAAGGAAACCTCCTGCCAGTGTAGGAGGCACAGGAGATGCGGGTCCAATCCCTCAGTTAGGAAGACCCCCTAGAGAAAGAAATGGCAACCCACTCCAGTATTCTTGCCTGGAGAATCCCTAGGACAGAGGAGCCTGGTGGGCTACAGTCCATGGGGTCACGAAGAACTGAAAACAACTGAGCGACTGAGCATGCATGCCATGGGCACTTCAGAAAGAAAGGAGAAAGAGAATAGAGGAGAAAGATTGTTATTTATAGAGAGTATAACGAAAAAAAATTTCAGAACTGATCAAAAGAAACAGTCCTCAAATTCAACAAAGCTCACTGAATTTCAATTGAAAGTTTTGAAAAAGATGGGCATAATCCTCATGGATAAGAATATTATAGACTAATGGGGAAAACACATATTGAGTAATCATGAGCAACCTAAGAGCCCAGTGATAAGCACAGGGGCATGAAATCAGGCACAAGTGTTCAACAAAGGTGGTGATACGTATTTTCATGCAGAGTTCTGGTCAGTGGGAACAGTGTGGAAATAGTACTAGCTTCACTACATAAAGAGAAGGGTATGCAACAGGACTTCTCTCCTTCAGTGCAATGCCTTTTAGCATGATAGCTGAGAAAAGCAAGCAAGAAATAATGTGGAGCTTAATTTTGCCTGATATAATTTTATAGTGTTATCAAACTTTGTCTATGCTTTGCTCAGATCAAATAATAAATTGTTACCTCATATTTCAATTCTATTGTTATTACAAAATTAGCTAGAACTCTATCCACTTTAAAGTACTAAAGTTCAATATTATAGAAATTGTAATAATGTATGCTTAATAGCAAGTCATTAATAATGACATCCTGTATAAATAAAACTTCATTCTTTTTAGTAGAAAGTGAAATTATAAAATCATTATTTCAGAAATTAGTACTGTACTACTTTGAAATATGCTAATCAAATGAGCTTATATTAGATATGTAGGATGTGATCACTATTCTAGTATCAAAATTTCTTATGTGAAATTCTTTGAATAAAGAAGCAATAATATACTGAATGCCCATTTAGCTATAAAATTTATATTAAAGGTAAATGGCGAATCTTATTTTTTGGAAACAGGGAAGACCAAGTCATCAAATCTCGATTGTTATTTCTCTTTAGTCAATTTCAACTTTATTTCATCTATTATGAAAGTGAAAGTGTTAGTCTGTCCATAGAATTCTCCAGGCAAGAATGCTAGAGTGGGTAGCCATTGTCTTCTCCAGGGGATCTTTCAGATCCAGGGATTGAACCTGGGTCTCCTGCATTGCAAGCAGATTTTTTACCATTTGAGCCACCAGGGAAGCCCTCAACTATTACACCTAATATTACTGTTATGAAGCATGCATTATAAGCATAATGGGTAATGAAGATAGGAATATATTCTAGTTCCATTCTTGGTAGTCAACAGGAACTTGATTTCCCTCATTTACAACACATTTCAATTCCACTCCAGTTCTGTTCATCTCTTCACCCTCTTGTTCTGACCTTGTTCCTACAGGTTTGAATCTGTTGATTGTTTGTAATTGTCCTGTAATATTATTTGCCTGAATAATTTCTGTTTGATGCTAATCATCAGTTCCTTTCCAGTCCTGGATCATTTAAGATAGGAAACAGAGAAAGTAAAACTTCTAACTCCATAGAACATCCTTTGAAACCTCAGTTCCTCTGTTTCTGAATCTGTTAGATTTTGACTTATATTTGGAATCTAAAAAAAATAAAATGTTTTTAAAAGCTGAACTTACAGTAATATAAATAGAATGGGGGTATCAGAGGCTCGAGCATGGTGGGAAAGGGGAAATAAAATAAATAAGAGTAATGGTTGTGAGGGGCTGGGAGAGGGAGTTGTGAGGAGCTACAGTTTAACTGGCTACAGTTTCAGTTTTGCAAGATGAAAGGCATTCTGGAGATAGTGGTGTGATGACTGCACAACAGTATAAAAATGTACTTAATACTGCTCAACTGTACACTTAAAAACTGTTAAGATAGTAAATTTTGTTGTGTATATTTATGCCAAAAATGGGGGGCAGAGATACCCATTATATATTCCTCTCCTATACCTTGTGATGAAAACATACTTGTTTTCACTTTTCCAATAAGTTAAAAAAAATTAAAGAATTACAAACATTTTCCTCCTCTGGTACAGATTTAGTTGCCTGGAACGGATTGGACTTTGAAATAAGCCTTAGGGTGACCCTATACAGACTCATTGTGAAATCCTTCTGTAAGTTGGTTTAGGGGACAGGCATAATGACTTTTCAATATTGATAAACTCTTTCATCGTTCTATTTATCTGGCATTCCATGTATATTTTAATTAGAAAGTAAAACTAGATTTTGAACAGTAAGTGCATGAGCAATTCAAAATAGATATGCTTCAATGATCAGTTTACATTTTTTCATTATACTACATCTTAAGACATGATTTAGAAATTCTCCATACTGATTTTTATTGATTCATGGAAGAAATGTTATAACATTTCAATCATTTATGGAATAAGGTATTTCACAGAAGTGAATTTTCCAGGTAAATAACCCTAAGCAATTAAGCTCCAAATTTTAATTAAGCTTAGAACTTAAAAAAATACCCATTTTGCTGGTTTCTTAAGCCAGAACACTGGATAGAATTGAACATTTTCTCAAGTGCTATTTTTACTGCTTGCATCTGGTTTTCAATTTTTCTAGTTTTCTATCTGTAACTGAGAACTTCCAAGAGTTAATACTGGCCAAAGAATATAAAACATTTTCCATCTGAGTGCAACAGTCTTCAAGGACTACCAATTTTTGAATCTTACTGCTTTGTCAGCAGTTTCCTTGATTTTACAGTTGAAAGGTGAGGCAAAACTTCTAAGAAAACCCTTTGTAACCTCTGTTTTCACTTTCTGAATTGTTGAGGGCAAAGATGACATAAATGCTTCCATCCATAGGATGTTTTAATCTACATGAATTTGACAAAGCTTGGACAATAAATTGATATTGGGGAAACTAGTGAGTGGTGTTGATGAATGTGATTTTATACTGGCTATAATTTAAATGAGATGTGAATTTGAAGGTTAAATATTCGCCTCATTATTTAAGTTGAATATACTTCTTTTCAGGAAAAACGTTTAAAAAATGTTCGGATAAATAATTTTTAAAACATTTAATTAAAATTATATGCTGAAAATGACAATTAGAATGTATCTTTTTAACATATATACTCACATTGTTCATAACTAATTCCAGGTCTACAGGGTACAAATTAAGATTAAGACTAATTTTAATTAATTGATTACTGTGGCTACCTGATGTGAAGAACTGACTCACTGGAAAATCCATGATGCTGAGAAAGATTGAAGGCAGGAGGAGAAGGGGATAACAGAGGATGAGATGGCTGGATGGCATCATCAACTAGATGGACATGAGTTTGAGCAAGCTCCGGGAGTTGGTGATGGACAGGGAAACCTGGCATGCTGCAGTCCATGGGGTCACAAAGAGTTGGACACAACTGAGCGACTGAACTGAACTGACTAGTTAATTGATTAACTAGTAAAAAGAACGAATACTTTATTATACAAGGTTTGACAGCTTCATTTGAATTCACTATATTATATAAAAACCTAACTTGTAACGTTCAATAATTTTATGTTTGTTTTTCTTTATTAATATAGACTAAACTAAAAGCTACAGAAAAAGCAAGAAGTCTCCAAAAAAGAAACAGATTAGAAAAAGTCCATGATAGGTTTATAAAATGAAAACATATTCATTTATGGCTATAGAGTAGAATTATTTGGGGAGTTTAGAAAATTTCTCATAACCCCTCCTCTCTCAAGACTCTGACTAGGGTAGAACCAGTGTTTCTGAAAAGTCCTCAGGTAATTTTAAAGTGTGGCTAGGGTTGAGAAATACTGTATGAGAACTTACCATACTAATAAAAATTGCCTTGTTATTTTAACTTTCTGAAATTTAAAAGCATTTAATTTCAGTGATATTAGCAATAATAACAATGATTGAAAGAAGAAATAATTTCCATAATATTGCATTAAATTAAGGGAATAGATTCAACAGGAAGGCTGCAAGACTTCTGGTTAACAAATGGAATGATGAACTTGAGTCTATCTAAATAAAAGAAAATCATTTATTTTATTTAAGTTTCATGTAAATGTGACACATTTATGATAGAAGGGAGCTAATTATCGGGGTGAACTTTTATGTTTTCCATTGCACCACTTTCAAAGTGTTAAACAGACCAATGTTAACTATTCATGATCCTTCCCCCTAAAATTTCAAAGGAGATTTGGATTTTTTCTCTCACCCTATAACCTTTTTATTTTAAAAAGAAGGTTAAGAAACTGATAACATTAAAATCACTACTATAAAATGTTAGTGTTATATCCCAATATAAAAAGTCACATTTACAGTAAATTCAATTATTGTAAGCAAACATGTAATGAATGATTAGAGTACAAAAAAACCACAATTTTCAGATCAAATATATTTAAATTAATTTTAATAAGTACAAAAAAGATAACATTTAGCATTAATCTGCATGTGATTGATTAGGAATTTTTAAACAGCAAGCATACTGACACATTCAATAAAGGTCAAATTATTTTACATACAAAAAATAGTGACTTTTCCGAGTTACAGCAAGGTCACAAATTACAAATATTATTAGCTCTAGAATGATTTTTTTCAAACTAGAAAACCTACCATACAAGCATATTGTCACCTTAAAATCTCAGATTAATGAATGCTCAAAGTTTAGTGTTGGAACCTTGTCATGCATTCTCTATGCATGTAGTTGTATTATTAATATGTAGCAAGAGGAAAACATTCCTTTCCATTTTGTTTTTTACTTTTCTGATTTAGCAACAAATGTGAAGCTTTCTTGTTACCATGCATGTGACCTCTAATGGGAATATTTCATGAAAGGTCACAATCCTATTTAGAGCACCCTAAAACCTGAATATTTATCTGCTCAAAAGAATCTTTAAAAACTTAGATACCAATAAACTTGAAATCAAGTGTGGAGCAGGTGTCCAAGATCTACAATCAAGCACTTATCCACGGATGGTAATGTTTAATTCATGAAAATTGTAACTCAAAGTTCAGTTTCATTTAGATCTTTCCAATCATACATTAAAGTTCTTCACATATTATGCTGGGTTTAAAACACAGCCAACTGCTTCAACTATTGTGTTGAGTATTTTTTTTTTCCCCTGATTTTATTTTTTTATTTTTTTTAATTTTATTTTATTTTTAAACTTTACATAATTGTATTAGTTTTGCCAAATATCAAAATGAATCTGCCACAGGTATACATGTTGGGACAAATCTTTAAGTCATCATCCCTAAAGTAATTCTGTGTCTAACACCTTTGTTTTGCTTTCCTAATACCATTTGTTTTCACAAATCAATTTTGTTGGAGTTACACTTATTTATCCAATAATATAAGCCTACTTGGGCAGCATGTTGTGGTAAACTAAGTCTTATAAACAAAGCATAAAAAACATTTTTTTATAACAACTAAGCTAATTTAACAGTGCCAACACCAACATTTATATGATGTCATATTAGACTTCTTTCTATAAATAGTAATTTGCAACAAATTGATGAAATCAATAAATAATCCTTGAAGTTCAGTGATTTTGAATGTCATAGAACCAATAATATAGCAAATAAATTCTCTCCAACCCCTAAAATAACTGTCATTTTTTTTAAGAAATGAGAAAAATAAAGAGGGAAGTGCTTAGTATTTTGTGTGCTTAATCAACTTCAATCTTTTTTATACATTATTATACCTATAGACCAAAAAAGAAAAATGTAATATAGTCCCAGAAACTAAATTGCAACCAATGTTAGGGAATAGCTTCTTTCACAAAAAATGGATTCTTAGTTGCTTTACAATTCAAAAAAGATATAGAACTAATCAATCACATATATAGATGTCTTATTTGCAAATGATCAACAGAATATTAAATATAATAGAGGCTTTAACAAACTCCCATTGAGAAACTTGAAATTCAAAGATTTTTTTATCTTATCGTACAAGCACAATTGTTATATTATTTTAAATTTAATGGCTCAAAAGAGCCAACCAAAAATACATCAGGAAAACGTTTACACCTTTGTAGAAAGGATATTTCTAACTATGTGGGGCTCAAGACTAAATTCCAGTGAATAAATTTGTTGGATCTATTGAAAAAAAACTATTCTATTGACTAAATTAATTGCCAATTTAAAAAAAGCTACATTTGGAAGTACATTCATTATAAAAGAAATTGTTTCTATTTCATAAATTTGTTTAAATTTCTCAAAATATTCTTTTATACTTGGAAAATACACACACCCACACACACCCCTATTTCTAATCAAAGCTAAGGCCTTTTTAAAGGTTCTTTGAGAGTATTACTATAAACTGACACCTAAACCTATTCCTTGGCATTTCCTACTGGCAATCTTAATTTATGTATTAACTTCATCATAGAGAAAATGATTTGAAGTGGAGTATATAAGTACTAAAAAAAGTTCTTTATATAAACTGGCAAAATAGAATATTTGGCCTAAATAAGGTTGAAAACTGTGATCTAAATATGTTGGATAATTAAGAATTTTTGAGAAAGTGATATAAACTTATAAGAAATAGACTTTAATTACCTTTCCAAAATGCCTTTCACATGAACTTAATCTATCTTAGTATTTTAATCATGACGCTTACCTTGATAGACTCATGATTGTTAAATATCTCTGTATATATTTATGTATGTATAATTTCTCACTTTTCTTAGGACTTAAAAAGGGAAAGTGCCTCATTAGGTTTAACTAGCAATAAACATTTTTCAAGTGGGTTTTTCTCTTTGAATTTTTTTCCCTTTTTTTGAGGTCTTAAATTCATTTTTGAATTTGATGAAAGTATGAGTGTATAACTATTAATGAAAAAGATTAGTATCTTTAATATAAATGTTGAAAATGCAAGATTATGGATATTAAGAGTTTTATTAAATATTGAATTTCATTTTTAAAGCATGAATTCAATAGAGAAAAATATCATTATTTGTCTTATCCATACTGTTATGAGTGATTTTTAAACAGTGTCTCTGGTCTCTAAGTATGCAAGTGTTAAAAAGTAATCACACCCCTTCCCAGTTTTAATTTTATGCTTCTGGATACTTTGGATTAAGAAGAGGTAAACCCAAGGTTGCCAGAGACCTAAATTAAAAGGAAAATAAGTGCATTACAGGGTAGCAATCAATCAACTCATAATTTGAAATTCTGATTCTTTCTATAGGCAAAAAAAAAAAAAAAAAAAAATCTGAGAATTGCTTCAAAAATATGCAGATGGATATAGGAATGCCAGAAGACTAATAACAGGAAAACCAATATAATAAGGCTATTAATAAGGTCCCAAATTTCAAATGAGTCATAAATATTTTGGTATTCCACAGGCACTGTTTGAGTGTAATAAGTATGAAGCATTTGAAAAAAAATTTTTTTTGATAGATGCTGAAGAACCATGACTTTGCAGAAGGTGGACCTGAGCTACTTCGCTTATCCTCACATTAGAATGATGACAGGCCATGTCAAAGTACAATATCAACAGACTCCATACAGCTTTGGGGCCCTTTTAGGATCTATGACATCGTGGCAGAGTTGAGTTCCTTCAACCAGCAATGTGAAAAGAGCCATATCATGAAAACTTTATATATATGTATATATACCAAAAAAGTATAAGTGAAATGATAGCTTTTGTGCTCTTTTTAAATAAACAATGAACTATTTAAAAAAAAAATTGGCAATGTGGCTCTAGGGGATCACTTATCCAAACCTGAGATAAATTCAAAATAGATCCCTGAAAAGATTGCTAAACATTAAGACTGGCACTTTAAAAATCACTGAAGTTTAAAAAAATTATTTAATGGTTTTATATTAGTTCCATTTTCTATTCAAACAAATATAAACAGAAATAGAAGAAAATAGCAAAACAGCCACCATCTTAGCACACTCGTGATCTCATAACTCATTAATCAATTCTCAGTGATAAATTAACTTATATATTATATTTGGTCTTTGATTTAAAGTCTTTTACAAGAATGAGATGCACTTTGATTTTCAACTAAATTCTGTGGACATGATATGAGTGGTATTAACACCATCCCCATGGAATGAAAAATAGAAGGAGGTAAAAAATATTTGTTGAACAAATATTAGCTTAATCAGAGCAGTAACTATACAATAATGAGATTATATCTCTATATATGTACATGTATTTATCTACATTTTGTACATACCATAATTATTTATGTCAATATACAACTGCATAAAATAATAATGATATTATAGGCCAAAGGGACCATTGTTACTTTATTTAAAATGTTTTCTGAAGTTATGAATCTTATTTTTAATAAATCCATGTCACTTTTATTTTGTGTTTTTAAAAGGATTCATGGAAGGGAGAATAATTGTAAACACCCCTGTTCTATAATTTAAAATCCTTTACCATGGTGCATCCTCCCTCTCCAGCAAGACTAAAGCTTCTGCAATTTATCTAAACTTTAAAAGGCTAAGAAGTGTGTTTAAAAAAAAAAGAAAGTTAAAGAAATAATAGAAAACCCTGATCCACATGACTGGACTATCTCAACTGTCAAGATGTTATCAGGCTCAAATAAGATTTTAACAATTGAAACTAAAAATAAAAATAACAGTAATGATAACTTTTCTGGTCAATCTACCATAAATTTTAATAAACAGGTACTATCAATGTAGGAGCAGCCTTTTGCAAAGGTATAGGTGAGTTTTTTTCTGTTGTCCTACAGAAACTGCTATTTACAAATATTTTTACACGTGTACATATTTATAAATTTATAATGTATAGTCACACATTAAGGGGGAAAGGTAGAACTTATAAGAACAATATTTTTAAATGTTTAATAACACATACCACACAAAGCATTTTTATTGCTTGCCTTCAAGCATTGTGTACTGTCTTAGACTACTGCACCCTTCCCTAAACCACCTGGAAGAGCTATGATATATTTAAAGGTGTAAGAAAATAGGATAACTTCCATTGCAGTATATGAATAAAGTGCACTTTAAAAAACTATTTAGATGACCAAAACAGTGCTTTGGAAGGGAATTAAACAAATGCATTTATTGGCTAATGTAACAAGTTTATTTTATTAAAGATTATGGATTACCTTTTGTGAGGGAATTTTTAATGTCAAGGCTGTCTTCATGGCAAATTCTGTTAATAAGATGCATTTGTGACCTTGGTATTAACACAATCATGCAAAGCACGTAACAGAATCACACTGAAACAAAAAAAAATGAAAAAATAAAAATTATAAACGAGGCAAAGGAATAGCAGTTTTTGCTGTGATTTTACTTGTTTCCATAAGATAACTCCTTTTATTGATTTTATGAATATACCTATTTATGCACTATACTGAAATACTGTACAAAACTGCAAGAAATGCCACTATTTGACTACTTATGTCTCTACAAAAACACCATCATAAAGGTGTATCTATTAGTAAAAGTCAACTAATAACTGCTAATGTATATGTGAGTCAAAAGGATTTTAAGTTTGCCCAAAATGTTGAGTCTGATAACATGAGACACAATAATTTCTGTAACATATTTCAGGGGCATAAAGAGTATTTTAAATTCTAAAAGGAAAATGAATTTTGCTCATTAATAATTAGTAATTATATAAAATTGAAAACTATAGTTTCTAATTTAGCTAAATATTTGTGTACATATCCTAATTGAGCTAATCGTGGGTGTGTGTGTTTTGTTTGTGCATGTGAACTAATCCACAATCTGTTGGTGATGCTTTAAAGTTTCAGTTTAAAAATATTCAACTCTTACCAAAACCTCTTCTCATATACAAAGCTGCAAATTTGAGTCAGAGAAATTTAAAGTTGCAATTTACAAAAGCAGAATTTACATTAATTCTTATCTGAAAGAGCTGCTTTCAAGACAGAAAAATGTGCCAATTAACTGCCCTGTTCTTTGTAATTAGCTGGCTTCTGAGTCCTGGTGAAAAGAAGCCTTAAGGCAGAATTTGCAGTAAACAGGAAAGGAGAGAATCGTATAAGTGCTCATATATACTCTGTGACACCTATGAATTCTCATTGATGGGAGTTTTTGGCACAATTTTCTAATCCAATATGAATGTTGCTCCACAGCAGCCAAACTGGATGTCTTTTCCAGTTTCCAGCACCAAGAAAATTTAGCTGATCAATTTCAATACAACACATACCTGGAAATACTAAGACCTATTTATCATCTTTTTTTTTTTTTAATTTAAGGTAGTTTCCAATGATTAAAATAATCTGGAGGATTTCAATTATTACTTTCAAATAAACTCTGATGTGAAACATGTGATGACCATGGCATTCCAATAGTTATTAAATCCTAGGCATACCGAACATCTTGTCAGGGTGATTCATAATTATTTGAACTTGTCATGCCGTAGTATGTACATGGCAATAGATACTAAACAAAGTAATTAAAAGCTGATTTCAAATCTCTAGTTTTTCTTCAGATGTGTGCTAAGTTTCCAATTATATTAGCAGGGATTCTGAGCACTCGAGAAGGGAACTGACGTTGCAGATAGGAGGTTCTGTTATTTAGAGGAATTCATCTTGGAAAGACAATGTTATTTCACTCTATAGCTAACAGTAGAAAATACTCCTATGTAAGACCTAAATCAAAAGGGTCCATAAAGGGTGCTATAGGATCTCCATTTTCATTGCTGTTAGAATAAGAGAAAATAAATCAGATCACCTGAAATCTACTTTAGACCAATTCCGAGGGTAAATCTTTTAAAAAGGCAATGGCTCATTGGGCATGGGGTGCCTTCTGCCATGAGTTAGCAAATGCGTGTCTCCATTAGAGGTCTAGAAGCTATGATGCTATATACATACTGTACATGTTGGTTCACAAATTAGCAGTTATTAGTCAGACTGTACATGGCAAAACAAACCAAGTTTAATGTTGCTATACATCTCAAAGACAACCTGTGCCTAGAATCAAGGACTGACCCCTAATACAGGTTCTCTGTTTAAATATGTGGCCCAGTAAACTAAATTAAATGTACCAAACAAAACTGGGAAAACTATTCTAGACATTCTGTCAATTTTGCTAACGCTATTGAAGGTCTTCTTGGCTTCGGCTGGCTTGTTTTCCGGTTTCTTGTTGGGTTCTGGAGTGGTTGCGCTCTTGGAGATGGTGGAGAGAACTGGGTCTTTTGAAAGATTCGGGGCATAATTGGCAACAGCCACTGCATAAGCGTTGTTCTGTATCATCACAGAGGCTTTTTCTTTTTTCTATTGAAAAAACACAAGAATTAACAGAATGCGGATTAAGACTTCTTCTTAGTATTTTCCAAACTCCAGTTTCAAATCCTGAAGAAAAGTATTTTGATAAGCATCATTATACATTAGAAGGAAGGAATTTAGGGAAATAAATGGAGTTAATTAAGTCCTAAAACCACAAGGGTGAGGAAATCCCCAGAGTAAATCAATGGTACCATTTTCCTGGAGAACCATTTCTTGTTGTTTACATAGAACACTTAAAATACAACTTTAACAAAATGATACAACATTTTTGACTCTTATATTTACTGAAATATTCGTTGAATGAATGAGTGAATGAATAAATGAAATATAGAAATAATTTAACAAGAGGAATGATCATCTGCAGTGAATGCTCTCAAATTTTGCATTGAAAATTTAATTTCTTTAATTTCATAATAGGATATCTTCCCTTCATATCAAAACCATATAGGAATGCTTTTACTCAATGGTAGAAAGTTGTATCCATATACAGATGGTAGTATAATAAATACTAAAGACATTAAAGGAAGATGAAACACAAACGTTTAGATTTCTGCCTAGCTCATCTACATCCTGTTTCTCCTTAAATTTCCCTGTCCAATTCTCACCCACTCTGGTCTGGGCCACAGTTTTCTCCTGCCAGGACTAAACAGCATTCCTTTGTGCTTTCCCAGTTGGGAGATAATTAGTCAAGTTACAGCCCCCATGGGGATTTTTTAAGACTTAAAATGGATGGTGTCATTTCTGAGCTTAAGTCTCATTTAAGAGACCATCTCATGGAACTTAGCATGAAATCAACACTTCCTACCATGGTGTCTTTATTTTATTCATTATACATCAGTCTCATAGAAATCACTTGTATTCAGAGGACCTTTTTGCTTGGTGCCTTTGGCTATGCTACCTCTGATAGTGACAGAGTATAAAGTAAGTAATAGGGATTTACTATTTACTAGTAAGACAGGGATAAAGTAAGTAATTAAATAGTTAATCCCACTAAGGAATTGTAAGTAAAGAAAAAAGTATGAGACCCCTGTAAGTTAATGATCACTCTAGAAAGCAGGTTGGCTTAACCACAAAACCAACTTAGGCTTGCTTAGCAATAAAACCAAGCAACAGAAGCATGAGACATGCCCCCAAACAATTAAACAATTGTGGCATGAGACCCACATCCTGCCCAGTGAGCTTAATAAATTAATGATTTCTGGGACACACTCTTCTTTGTACACTAAAAACAAAAATATAAGGAAAGGGTAACATTATACTAAAACCTGAGATGATTTACCATTTTTAGCATGTGTTGCCACCTTTTTACTCATTTCCATTGTACCATGACAATCCGGGCTTGACCATGTAGGGACAAGAAAACTCCCCTTCCTGACATGGAGGAGGAACTAATGATGGAAATATTCATGTTTATTCAAAAAATTAAGAATAAGGTGATCTTCACCCCCTCCCCTCTCTTCCTTTGATTATAAAACTGTAGCCCACTGAGTCCTTGGGGTATGGCACCCTCTCACCTGCCCACTTTTAAGTCTCATGAACATCTTATGCTAATGAATCGCTTCTTATCTATCACCCTGCCTCTCACTGGATTCTTTCTGCACATAGACGTAAAGAACTGGAGCTCCCCAGAACATCTGAAGCGCCACCTAGTGGCTATACTTCCTCATTCTGGAATGGCCTCTCCATCCCATTTTCCCTGTGATCAGTCTCCTCTCATATTATGGTCTTGGTTTAAATGTTATTTCCTCCAAAAGGATCCCTAACCACTCTATCTAAGGCCATCCTTGCTCCCCATCTATACTCTTTCAGAGCACCCAGTTTATTTCCATCATGGCATTTTTTCAAAATGAGTAAATTCTTTCTTTAATTGTGTGATTATCTGATTGACACTCTTCTTTTCTTATTAGAATCTAAGGTCAATGAAAGTTGGTGCTGTATCTGTCTTCTTCACCATCATAACCTTAGCCTGATTCCTTCTATGAGGTAGGCACATAACATATAGCCAAATTAATGAAACCTGAAAATATTTACTCAATATTACATAACACTATTTAATAAACCCTGAAAAACTATGTAACTGTAGTTCTGTACTAATATAAACATACTATTAGTTACCTGAATGCAAACAAATTTGAAGTAGCAATGAATTAAGCAAAATAGTACATAGTTGACCTAGAACAATTGAACTAGAACAGAATTTCGAGTATCAATATTTTGAATAAGAAAGTGAAAGTCACTCAGTCGTGTCTGACTCTATGACAATACAGTCCATGGAATACTCTAGGCCAGAATACTGGAGTGGGTAGCCTTTCCCTTCTCCAGGGAATCTTCCCAACCCAGGGATGGAACCCAGGTCTCCTGCATTGCAGGCAGATTCTTTACCAGCTGAGCCAAAGGGAAGCCCAAGAATACTGGAGTGAGTAGCCCATCCTTTTTCCAGGGGATCTTCCTGACCCAGGAATTGAACTGGGGTCTCCTGCATTGCAGGAGGATTCTTTACCAACTGAGATATCAGGGAAGCCCCATATAGTGTAAATTAACAGATTTAGAGGACCAACTGACCTACAACAGAATTTCAAGTATCAATATTTTGAATAATAATTCTCAAAATGTTCAAGTGAAATAACAAAAGGCCCCTGAAATTTCAGGAGGATCTGTAACCAGGCCTGCATTTCCTGGTCTTCACTGTCATCTGTTTTCTCCCTCACCTCTTCCCCTTGCTGATAAGGCATTCTTCCAGACTTGCTAGGAGCATAAAAGAAAAAGGCTGAGAGATTATCATTTGTAGCTTTATGAAAGTTATAAAACAGCTTTTCCCATGACACATATGGGAAGGCATATACCTGCAGTAAAGATAACTAACACCTTATGAGCACTAGGATATGTCAGGTTGAGCATTAAGCCTAACATGTCATTGGTGACAAAATTCACTACTGGCTAAGAAACAAGTTCTATGTTGTAACTCCAAGTTACACAATCAGAAATGGAAGCTAAAGAGGCTTTATGACAGGACCAGGTCTCCTGTCTAACAAGTGACTGAAAAAGTACACAAACTTAGATGTGTGTGGCTTCCAAGTCTCTGCTTTAAACAGCCTGATATGTGACTTTATCTTTGGGGAAGCTGTGTGAACCCTGGGAGTGCTTCTTCTCAAAATATTTCAACTGGAGTTTATATCACTAGGTCAGTATTCTAAAAGACTTTAACCCATAAAGTTCTAACATATAGTGTTTATATTATTGCAATTATACCTCAGTATCACTTAAAATGACATCTAATTGCAGTTATGGAGAATTTGGACCTTGGGAATGTTTTTTAAACTCTCCTTGCTTCAGCTTCTAGTTTTAAAAGAGAGATAATTATACCAAAGCCATACTGAACTGTTGTGAGGATCAAATTAACTAATGCACATTTCAATTACATTGAAAACCATAACTATTTAGAGGAGTGGAGTGCTGGTTATGGGCTTCCCAGGTGGCTCAGTGGTAAAGATCTGCCTGCAATGCAGGAGAGTTGAGTTCGATCCCTGGGTTGGGAATAGCCTCTGGAGAGGGAAATGGCAACCCATTCCACTATTTTTGCCTAGGAAATCCCAGTGGAGCCTGGTGAGCTACAGTCCATGAGATAGCAACATGACATGACTTAGCAACTCAACAACAACAAAGATGATTTTGTGGAAGATAGATGTTCAAGTTGGGTCAGGAGTTATGGTATAGGGTTAGTCATTTATACAACAAAAACATAAAATGTAAAATATACTTTGTTGTAAGAGGAATCTATAGACAGAAACTGTACTGCTGTTGCTGCTAAGTCGCTTTAGTTGTGTCCGACTCTGTGTGACCCCCTAGATGGCAGCCCACCAGGCTCCCCCGTCCCTGGGATTCCAGGCAAGAATATTGGAGTGGGTTGCCATTTCCTTCTCCAATGCATGAAAGTGAAACGTGAAAGTGAAGTCACTCAGTCATGTCAGAAACTGTACTAACTCTTACTAATACCATTCCTGACCCTCACTTGAATTCCCTTCAATTGTACATAAATACACAGGAGACACTAAAAATATTTAAGAAACTCTAGAGCAGAAGCATCAACAAATCAGAACAGATACTCTGACCAGTCTGAATGGACATCAGCTATAAAAACACATAAGGGCTGTACTAGTCTATATCAGCCTAGTATCAGTTTTTTATATCTGTATGTTGGTGTTCTTTATTTCATCCCAACCAGTGCTGGACATTAAAATAAGCAGTGTTAAAAATCATTCTAACATATGTTCAAAACTTTTCTTATCATTCCAAAGGACAGAATTTCATCATACTTTCTCTTCACTGTTCAAAGTATAGCTCCAATTTCTGAATATCAGTATGAACTTCAGAGGTAGACTCAAGAGCTCAAAAAGATGATGGGTTTTGGCTTCAAAATGTTCCCTTGGAACTTGGAAACTTGAGTGTTTTCAAACCCAGCAGCAAGGAAAGTACAACAGCCATGAGTACTATTTCTAGTTGAAACTCAGTAGCTGGCACCTATGATTTCATACCAATTTACTGAATGAAGGTCAGGGCACCTCATAGGGCTAAACATCTATTCCTAGCCACAGCTCTGTAAAGCCTTTCTAACTCAGACTCTTATAAGATCTTGTTTTCAAGGATATAATAACTCCCCTTCACTACATTTGAAAATGATTACCACAAATCTGTCTTAAAGCAGATTGTTCCTACAGATTTAAACTTTAAAACATGGGTATAGGAAAAAAAAAAAACCGCTAAAATCATAGCTGACTTCTACTAATTCATAACTTAATTCTCCATGCAAGATAAGTTGCTTCAGTCACATCCAATTCTTTGCAAGACTATGGACTGTAGCCCCCAGCTCCTCTATCCACGGGGATCTCCAGGCAAGAATACTGGAGTGGGTTGCCATGCCCTCCAGGGAATTTCCTGACCCAGGGATCAAATCCATGCTTCTATGTCCTCGACATTGGCAGGTGAGTTCTTTACCAGTAGCACCATCTGAAGCCCAACTTAATTCTAAGATCTTCTAAAGCAGAGTACATAGATTAAGTCCACATAATATGTTCTATTACTGTTATTTGTAAGACACAGATCTGCCAGTAATAGTATCAAAGAATATCCATACTCTAGGCCATTACTAGCAGATATTACTTTGTCCTTTTCATTACTAAGTGAAAGTGAAATCCCTCAGTCGTGTCCAACTCTTTGCGACCCCATGGATGGTAGCCTGCACCAGGCTTCTCTGTCCATGGGATTTTCTAACTTCTATTTAAAAGAATCAAGTTTATAGACATCATGCTATGAAGTCTTCTTTGAATATCAGGCAAACCTCTGATCAAGCCAGATGATCAGCATGCTAACTACTTGGGCCACGTCGTTTTGACCCCACACACCAATTTTACTTTATTTATTTCAACCCTTGACTTATGATAAAATCCTGAGACCCTTGAAAAGAAATAGGGCAATGAATTCTATTGTTATATGAAAATACTCACTGCCATGAGATATATTTTTAAAGCTTGTGTCCCTAGATAAAGTTTTGTTTCTTTTGAGAACTAGGTAAGCCCTGATATCTCATACTATCTAATTGCTTACAGACTAATTTTACTAATTCCATATGTCTACACTAAGGTTCTTAGGTAAGTCACCTGTACATTTTGATGAATAAGGCAAGATATGGCTGAAAATATAAGTAAAGAAAATAAAGTTAAGTCTGAAGAATAAAACCAAATGGAAGCAGGATGAGGGAAATTACAGCCATTTGGCACTACTCATTTCTATTAATTTTAAGTGACTTAATTCATTTTGCCACCAATACAGGGATGATTGAATTATCTCACCAGAATTCTTACCCATTATATTTCACTAGACTTCTCCACCTATATATGCCACTTTACTTAAGACATAAAATATCCAGAAATGAAATCAGGTTACTTTCACTCCCAACCTAATCCTGTACATCCTCCTAATCTGTGAATGATACCCTGAACTGTATTTCCTAACTGGTGAATGATACCACAATTGAGCTAGCAGCTGATAATCAAGCCACACCAGTCCCCTAGTAGGATCTGTTTTATACTGACTCAGCTCAAAATCACATCTTTTGAGACATAATAACCTACTGCACAAGCACCCCTTCCATGTGCTTCCACACACCTCAGTGCTTGTCTCTGTAGTGGCACACAAAACTTTTTCACTTCTTTTCCTCTTTTACTTGATTATAAACTCCTTGAAGGCAGAGACTGGGCAATGAAGAGCTTCTAGCAAGTTCCTAGCACAGATCAAGCTTAAAAAAATGTTTGCTTCATGATAAATGAATGACATCTACTGGAATGATATATATAAGTATATACAATGCATATAACCATATATTTTGTAGAATACAATAAGTATTTATTAGGTTGACAGAAATGGATTTTAATAGTGTGTTCTACAATTATATTATCTAATTATCCCTAAAGTCCTCAACTGCACCATCTATAGATGTAGACGACTAGGAAATAATAAAATAAGCTCAATTGAAAAATAACACTCTGGAATTTCCACATATGTGTGGAAATTGTTTTACTTGTGATTGAGACATATAAAAGAGAAGCGGGAAAATATGGTTATACACTAAAGCAGTAAATGATTTATTTTTATACATTATCCAGGGAAAAAAGAAAATTATGCTGCTATAGAATCTGTTGATGCTGTTACTTAAGTGGAATGAGAAGGAATTATAATACATACTATTAAACTTTCTATTTTTTAAAGGATGTTTTATAAGAATCAGAATATCCTGAGGTTATCACTTATTAGAGTGTCCAAATATATACTTAAAAGTTCAGTCTGGGAAACTCCAGACTGAAGATTTTTTTATTATAAAAATCAAAATGTCTTATACCATTGTGGCAAATCAATCTCGGTTCTCTTAGAGTATTAGATAAAATGATGCATTAATAAATTAAGTAAACACTTTAGCTAATGTAGACACTTAGTACTGAAATGACCTGCATATAAATGAAAATAGCAATCACAGTTTCAAAGTCAGAAAGAATCTGAATGTGTCCCTTAGCATAAGGAAATGGAGTTCTCATAAATATAACACTAAATACAATAGTCTTTGGAGAAAACCCCGTTTCCAAAGTGGCAACTCTATGCTCTTCCTATATACAATGTTGCTTTTTTACAGTCATTGCGGCTACTAGAAAGCCCATTATTTGTAAAAACAAACAAACAAACAAAAAAAAAAACAAAAAAAACCATGCTTCCTAATTAGATAATGGTATTGTTAATTGTCTGCTAGCCATCCTAAAAAAAGTGATACTTACAGAAGATTGTTTGAAGGTTATACAGTCCATCCACTTCTCTAAGTACTCTAAAGTCTTTCCTTGGATAAAATTGTGCCATGAGAAAGCTATATACTTGGACCATATTAGCTTAGCTCCTTGAAGAATTGCCTTCACTGAGTTGTAAGTTAATGTAATGCCTTCAGCTTTTATTGAAGGGGACTACAAGAAACATCAATATGAAATTAATTACTGCATTTATTGGGAAAATGCTGACATTACTTGCAAAGCACCCAACTTTTTCTAATATAGTGGTGGCTTAGTTGCTAAGTCGTGTCCGACTCTTGCAACCCCTTGGACTGTAGTCTGCCAGGCTCCTCAGTCTAAGGGATTCTCCAGGCAAGAATACTGGAATGGGTTGCCATTTCCTTCTCCAGGGGATCTTCCTGACCCAGGGATTGAGCCCTGGTCTCCTGCATTGCAGGCATATTATTTACAACTGACCTATTATGGAAGCCCTTTTCTAATATAAAACCCATATTATACTGTTTAAAAAAGAATTCAGTATAGGATTTTTTTTTTTCTGAGGAAATTTATACTTCCATTTTTTGGTTAAAGGGAAATAAGCTTCCCCCTATGGTTCATTCTCATAGCCAAGAAGCTTAGAATTTGAATCTTAGCTATTCTAGTTATGGACTGGGCTTACTGGGTAGCTCAGCTGGTAAATAATCTGCCTGCAATGCAGGAGACCCTGATTCAATTCCTGGGTCAGGAAGTTCCCATGGAGAAGGGATAGGCTTACCCACTCCTGTATTCTGGCCTGGAGAATCCCCATGGACAGAGGAGCCTGGCAGGCTACAGCCCATGGGGTTGCAAAGAGTGGGACATGACTGAGTGACTAAGCACAGCACACAGCACAGATATGGACTACAGTTAATATTCTGGCCCAAATTGTGGACATATTTGCAGTCTATTTTTCTTCATCCTGATTTTCTACTTCTATTTATATAATATTATAATAATTTAAGTACATACATTCTTTTGATAGACTGTCTAAAATGCTTTTGGAACAAAGAAGGATCTTAAAAAATACAAATAGATGAATAAAAACACTTGAAATGTGATGCAATGTGATTACCATGGAGTGAATCCCAAAATAATGGCACAGTTCATGTTAATTTGGATATTATGGTGTTGTTATGTCTGTGTTTTTAGTAATTTAATATGTAGTGTATTTCTAAAGAATATGCTTTTCTTGGCCAGTGTAGAACCACTGACTCATATTTAGAAGTAAACACAGTCTTAAGAGAGTAAAGGTATATTTTAAAATTTAATTCAAAAAGCTATGTGCTAAACATTATGTTAGGTATTAGCAGAGAAATAACGAATAAGAGGAGAATAAAACCATTCTCCTCTATACCATATAACTTACTGTTAGCTTTGTTTATAATAAAAGTATAATGTAATGAGGTTGCATAAAAGGAATTTGTGGCAAGTACTATAAAAGCATAATGGTGGTGGCAATTACGTACAGTTGGATAGGTCTTGGGGAATAAGTAGTTCATCAGTTAGAAAGAAAGGAGAGGGCATTTTAGCAAAAGGGATCAACACATCTAATGTCATGGAGATGGGAGGAGGCATGGATAGTTGGGGATGCTTTTAATGGCTAGAGGAAGAATATGAGCATGGACTTCAGATCTGTTCAATCCTGGATTCACCATTTATTAGATGTGTGATCTCGAGCAAGTAACTTTACTTGATGAATCTTATATTCCTCATTTTGACACAGCGATATTCCCAGGCACATAGTGGGAAGTGCACAATAAACAGCAAAATACTTTCTTATCATTCATGATGTAAACAAATGTATCAGAAAGCTATATAGTTGGGCCATATTAGCTGAGATGCTTGAAAAATTGCTTTCAGCAATTCATTAAAGAGCTAAAAAATAAATGATCATATTTCTGTTTTAGAAAGATACCACTGGAACTACTGTACAGAATGGATTAAAAGGAGACATGATTAGAGATAATGAGGAATAAACAGACTGAAAATAATGAAAGGTGGTAAGGACATGGCCTGTGGACATACACATAGGAAAATGGACATTTACAGCTGGTTAGATCTCAAGGGATGTTTTCAAGTTGTTGGTATGTGAAACTAGGTTTTGCCATGAACTGAGATACATATGAAAAAATAGGCACTTAGGACATATTATTTTTTGGTTGCTTGCTGTTTCTTTCATCTTTTAAAAGAGATATGCAAAGATTGAAAAATCATGTTCATGTAGAACATGGGTGCCTGTTGGATATATGAACCTGGAAGTTAAAAGAAAGGTATAACTGTGGAAGGTAAGATAAAGGTGTGGGCTGTGGTTATGATTTGGTTATGCTTACTTAATTATACCACATTTATTGAAAACTAATATGTATAGTAAGCCCTGTACAAAGGGCCAAAGATATATGTTTTATTAAAGTAAATGTGGTCATTGTTACCATGAACAGTGAAGGAGCTAGGACTTAAGCATGCAATTGTAAGCTCTAATAAAGAATGAAATGCAAAAGAGCAGGATACTATACATACTTATAAAATGATCTAATTTTTCAGGGGTCAGGGGAGCAAGTATTCAGAAATTTCCTGAGGACTGGGCTTCCCTGATAGCTCAGTTGGTAAAGAATCTGCCTGCATTGCAGGAGACCCCAGTTTGATTCCTGAGTCAGGAAGATCCCCTGGAGAAGAGATAGGCTATCCATTCCAGTTCTCATGAGCTTCCGTTGTGGCTCAGCTGGTAAAGAATCTGCCTGCAAAGCAGGAGACCTGGGTTAGATCCCTGGGTTGGGAAGATCCCCTAGGGAAGGGAATGGCTATCCACTCCAGTATTCTGGCCTGGAGAATTCCATGTACAGTATAGTCCATGGGGCCGCAAAGAGTTGGACACGACTGAACAATTTTCACTTCACTTCACACTGGTATTTGTGCTGAGGATGAGTAGGTTTTATCTATTTAGAGATAATAAACAGTAGACAATGCATAGTGTGGCTAACATTCCTACAAGTATTTTCAGTAAAATCCTTAAAATGAGAATCACATAGTAATAGCAAGAACAAAAAAATACATTTAAATGACTGTCTTTGGGGATAAACAAGAGCAAATGCTAGATAGACTGGACATACTCCACACTTAGGGAAAGAATCTCAGAGAACAGAATGAATAGTGGCAGCTGTCAAGATTTAAGGAAGGAAGGTGATATTCTAAGCCCTGTTTTAAAGGCCTGACAGAAGAGAAAAAGTTGCTGACTTGGACCTGAAATGAAGTCTTGGAGTATAACAGTATTCAATGAGTTCAATGGGAATCCCTTAAGAAAAATGAAAAATTATCTGATTTGAAAATGTAGAGACTGGAATCCTTCAGCTACAGGACAATAAATAGAAAGATAACCTGATTACAGTGAGCTGAAAATTAAACTGAAAGGGAGAACATACACTTTACATGCAATGCTTTCAAAAAGCTTGAATGAAAAAGAAGAATGGGGAATCTGAGGATGGGAGAATGGGTGATAGAATCTGGAGAGAGTTTTGCTTTTGCCTTTATGGTAAATTAAGTATATTAGGCATCATCAGAAACTTACAGGAAGCAGTTGAAAAAGAGAAGATGGCTTTGAAGAAGTAAGAAAAGAAAATAATAACCGATGGTTTAGTATTGAAAAAGAAACAAGAGGAAAAGGAATCAAGAGATAAGGTAGAAGAATTAGTCTTGAGGAAGGTTCCAGAAGAATTTGGGAAGTTGAATAGATACTTTCATATATGAAAAGGCATAAATATGTGAAGTTGAATTATTTGATCCTGCACTAAATTTTTAGATCGATAAAGTTTTGTTAACTAATTTCACACCTGAGGCAAAAAGTAGTGTGCAATCTTGTGCAAGATCACAGAGCAAGATAGGCTTTGTCTTCTAATGGAGGGCTCAAATGTAGCTTGAATATGAAGCAAGTGAGTTTATTTGTTTGTGAAAACTAACCTTAAAGATCATCAGAGCACAATCTACATATAAACTGTATGTTAATACATATTTCTTTTTTCAAACATACAATATTAATATGAATCTCCAAGTGATTATCCTCATGAGACAAATTAATACTTGCCAGTTAACAAACCTTAAATAACTTTTTATATATGCTTTGGATTGACAGATCATTAAGTGCATTTACTCATGCTTACTAACTCCAAAAATGAGGACTTCCTCCAGCCTGGTTCAACTAAAAGGATCCCATTTTGGCCTATGGATAAAAACTTTGTATTTCAGGAAAATTACTGTTTTCCACTTAATTAAATCTAAGGAAAACTAAAACAGAGTAAATTGCACTGATTTTTTTTTTTTTTTTTTAAGGCAGATGTGCTAGTTTGAGGCATTCCACAATGTATCCTTTTAGTTTTAAGAACCTGGTTATTTCCAATAGGAAAAAAAAAACCTCTCAAAATGTATTTGAATCATGAAAATGGATGAGTACACCCTGATAAATTTACCACTGTAAAGTATTAAAAGATCTTCCATGCAGGCAAAGAAGTCTTGTCATATTGGTATTACACTGCCAGATTTAATAGCAAAAATCAATTTATTCTTTTATTCAACAAAACTTTCTGCAGTGCCTACTAATTGCCTGACACTGCGTTTGGCACTCCAGCTATGGAAAAGTGGTTAACAAGCAAGGAGCCTGATGTAATGTTCCCTTTAACTTAACCACTGAACTTGAAACACTTAGAACTGAAATAATCAAATTTTGTTAGTTGTTCTCTTGCAAATTAGGTTGGCACATAAATGATTTCAACCAAGATTTATCTGCACTATATGTGATCTGATACGTGGATAGACTTAAATCTAGTATTTGTCTCTGTCAGGTTATTGCTTTTAGAATGCATTGTCAGGAATCTGTTTTGATTTTTTTTTTTTTTTTTTGCATTTATAGGTACTTGTATTTTCCAAGTTCAGGGGTTGAGAAGGCATATTTTTTGATATGCCAAATCAGAGTGTCAATTTGATTGGCACCTCAATGCATTAAAAATAAAATATCAATATATTTCTACATAGTTTTACATCACAAACCACTATTTATCTTTTGTGATGTATTTGCAAAGCATTTTATCTTCAAAAAATGTTAGTATGAAAGTGCATGTGTAACTTATATAATTTAAAAGAAGTAACTGTATAGATAGCAATGAAAAAGCAGTATACTATATGGGGAATGAAAACATAAATCAACAATAAAATGTGATGGGAATGTTGAAATAACTTAAAAGTTAAGCATAGAATATTAATCAGATTTTCTTTAATATTTACTCACTATTAGTATACAAAATATAGCTTATAAAATGAAATAAATCAGCACTTGTTAAAATTTTACAGTTTACAAAGTTAAGGGAAAAGACTATAATATCAATGTCAATATAATCATATAAATTAGAAAAAAATTATGTTCAAATAACTGAAAAGGAAAATCAGCAAGTATGTTTTTCCAAACTTGATGGAAGGGTATTCAGGTAGATACTTTGTAGAAAAGAAACCCTCCAAGTAGAACTTTTTATTATTATTGAGGAAACTTTATATCTCATTGTGATGTATACAAAGGCTCCTCTTAAGGCAGATATACAAAGGCTCCTCTTAAGGCAGACAGAGAAAGGAAATAGCTATTTATCAATGCAAAACACTCACACTTCCTTCAGTACCTGAAACCGAAAAATAGGCATCAATAATTCCCAAAGAAGTTAATCTTAAAGATAAATATTTTTTCTCTTGTGGACTAAATGAGCAACTGAAAACGTCTAGGCATTCCTACCTACTTACTTATTCATACAACATGGGAGCGATTACAATCCCGCG
This sequence comes from Bubalus bubalis, assembly GCF_019923935.1. Taxonomy (NCBI): domain Eukaryota; kingdom Metazoa; phylum Chordata; class Mammalia; order Artiodactyla; family Bovidae; genus Bubalus; species Bubalus bubalis. Next base: position 52,484,931 of record NC_059163.1, on the reverse strand, counting down.
AGTTTTTTTACATCCAAGCAGCAGAGATGATACCCGCATCTCTGAAGAGTAACTCTGGAGTAACTCAGCCAACTGATAGGGCCTGAGATTCTATAATTGGTAAAATTAATGCCCACTTTTCTTTTCCAAATCTTTTTACTGGAAAGTGGTGTGGTTAAAGGCATGAACTTAATGGTCAGGCAGATCTGGGTTTAAGTAAACATTAACTTGTGTGAACTTGGGCAAGTAAGTAACTTCACTAAACTATACCTTCTTCATAAAAAAAGAGAGAATTAAAAAGAGATCCTAGTTATAAAGTTGTAAAGATTATATGAGAGAGCATATGTAGAAAACTTAGCAAGTGTTTGACACACTGTCAGAGCTCAACTGATGCTAGGAAGTGGTTTCAACAAAGTAATAATACCAGCACTCCTAAAGGATTTCAGGCAAGAGCATACTTTAAAAGAAAGCTTTATGTTTGAATGTTCTTAATGTCAAATTTGAGGAACAGTATCTGTTACAAGCTAAATGGGTTGAGGGATTCGCTTAATCACAGGTAGAAGGAAGTTCTCACTTACCTTGTCATTTACTACACTCTTTCCATCCCAAGCCCATCCTCTTTTAGTGAAGTAATTAACAGTTGCAAATTCAATTAGGGCAGAGAACACAAATGCATAGCAAACAGCAATAAACCAGTCCATGGCAGTTGCATAAGCCACTTTGGGGAGAGAATTCCGAGCACTGATGCTTAGAGTTGTCATTGTTAGAACAGTTGTTACTCCTGCAAAAAGATAGGAAGCAAAAACATCAACAAATACCAGTACGACAGCATTGGAAATATTTTTTTTTTCCCCAAAAGGTACTTTCATTGCCACCTTTAGCGACTAGAAAAGCAAACAAACAAAAGTCTTCTGAAAGAAAATACTGCAAAGTTGATTATCATAAATGGTTATTATATTTTTTTGAAGTGATGACTCTGAAATGCTTTGCTTTCTCATTTTTGTTTGTATGAATCTCCTTTTCTGCTTAAGTACCATTGAGGTTAGAAAGACTGGTGAAACTGAAGTAGAATTTCTGATGAGGAAAGCAGGTACTTGAAATTGACCCATTTCCCATTAACATTAATTTAAAAAATCCTTCACAAAGCTTCACATTAATTTGTTCATCATTTATTTGACTCATTCTAAGCAATGGACCAGTCATCCACACTAGTGATCACAACAGAACTATGATTAAGAAGTTCTTCAATCTAAGTATAGCTAGGCTAAGTATGAAATTTTCTAGACTGGCTAGTATTGTGAGGATGGAATTTCTTTAATAATGAAGCTTTGGCTTCCCTGGTGGCTCAGAGGTTAAAGCGTCTGCCTGGAATGCAGGAGACCCGGGTTTGATCCCTGAGTCGGGAAGATCCCCTGGGGAAGGAAATGTCAACCCACTCCAGTACTCTTGTCTGGAGAATCCCATGGACGGAGGAGCCTGGTAGGCTACAGTCCATGGGGTCGCAAAGAGTCAGACACAACTGAGCGACTTCACTTTTCACTCTTCTTTCGTAGAATCTACAGAAAAATAAAACAAGCAACTAAATGCTATACCTTATAAAATATTAATCACTAATTTTAAGGAGTAGTTTATATATCCATTGTTTTAAAGAATGTCGTTCGGGGAAATCACAATGGTTAAGTAAAAAGAAAGCAATAACTCAGAAGACAGTCACAACATCAGTCAAAATGTCTACAGTTACCTGCTTTATCAGAGATTCAAGAGAGGATTAATTATGCACATGCATGCATGCATGATAAATCTCTTCATTCATGTCTGACTCCTTGTGACCTCATGGACTATAGCCTGCAAGGCTCCTCTGTCCATGGGATTGTCCAGGCAAGAATACTGGAGTGGGTTGCCATGCCCTTCTCCAGAGCATCTTTCCAACTTAGAGATCAAACCCATGTCTCTTACGTCTCCTGCACTGACAGGAGGGTTCTTTACCACTAGTGCCACCTGGGAAGCCCAATTATGTACACAGAAGATATATTAAATTAAAAGAATCAAAATGTTGGTGAAATGTTCATTCATATAATGAAATTCTTTTATATTTTATTTTTTACTTTCCCTTGCTGCTGCTGCTGCTGCTAAGTCGCTTCAGTCGTGTCCGACTCTGTGTGACCCCATAGATGGCAGCCCACCAGGCCCCGCCGTTCATGGGATTCTCCAGACTAGAGTACTGGAGTGGGGTGCCACTGCCTTCTCCCTTACTTTCCCTTAGGATAAATAAAACAGATTTTTTCCCACCATAGAGTTAACAATTCATAATAGCAATAATTCTATTTAATTATGAATGAATGAATCTGGGAATATGATGGTAGTAGTAAGAATGATAGGTAGAAAGATAAATTTAGGTAAAAATAAATTTAGCTCACCTGCTGCTGAGTCAATATTATAAAACACATTTAAGAAATATATTGTGTTAACATGCAACAAACTGTGAAAGATTTTAGATGGTGTTTGCTTTTGAGAATTTGGTACAGTAGAATAATTAAATAGAATACAAGACAGTTATACCTACACATACAAACAACTACCTATCCTCCCATGCACACACACATATATAAATGCAATTGACATGAAAATAAATTTAACTTCATCAGCAGTCAAGGAAAAAAAATAATGAGATGCTTTTAAAAACAGTATTACCAGCAAAATGTTAGCAAAACTTTGAAAGACTGATATTATCCTGGCATTGAAGATGATGTGGGTCAATGAAATTCTCTTTAGGGATTACAAACTGGTGTACTACATCTAAGAAATTGTTGCCTAATCTGAGGTCATAAAGATTTAAGCCTGTATTTTCTTGTGAGTTTTATAGTTTTAGATCTTATATTTAGGTCTTTGGTCCTTTTTGAGGTGATTTTTTGTATATGGTAGATGTCCAGATCCATTCTTCTGCATATGGATAGTCAGTGGTCCCAACACTACTTGTTGAAAAGACTTTTCTTTCCCCATTAAATGATCTTACGACTGTTGATGAAATCAACTGATCAAAGATGGGTTTACTTCTGGACTTTTAATTCTTCTTTTTTTTCAAACTTGAAACTTTTTATTTTATACTGGCATATATCCTACCAGTCCATTCTAAAGGAAATCAGTCCTGAATATTCACTGGAAGGACTGATGCTGAAGCTAAAACTCCAATATTTTGGCCACCTGATGCAAAGAACTGACATTTGGAAAGATCCTAATGTTGGGAAAGATTGAAGGCGGGAGGAGAAGGGGACAGTAGAGGATGAGATGGTTGGATGGCATTACTGACTCAATGGACATAAGTTTGAGTAAGCTCCGGGAGTTGATGATGGACAGGGAAGTCTGGGGTGGTGCAGTCCATGGAGTCGCAAAGAGTTGGATATGACTTAGTGACTGAAATGAACTGATAGCCATTTACAATGTTGTGGTAGTCTCTGGTGAACAGTGAAAGGATTCAGCCATATATATACTGGACTTTCAGTTCTATTCCATTCATCTACATGTCTGTCCTTATACAAAATTCACAGTTTTGATAACATAGCTCTAGGGTAAGTGTTGAAATTGGAAAGCATGAGTCCTCCAAATTTCTTATTCCTTTTCAAGATTATTTTAGCTATTCGGGGTCCCTTATACTTCCCTATGATTTTGTGGTCAGTTTGCTCATTTTTTCAAAAAATGTCCTTGGAGTTTTGGTAGATTTTGCATTAAATTCCTTGTTTGGGGAAATATTGCCATATTAACTATAATAAGTCTTCTAATCTCCAAATGTGACATATCTATCCATTTTAATTGGACATACATATGTCATCTCCATTTATTTAGAACTTCAATTCCTTTCAGCAACATTTTGTAATTTTCAGTTTATAAGTTTTTCACCTTTAAACTTAAATTTATTTATAGATATTTTATTCTTTGGGCTGTTATGTAAATAGAAATACCTTTGTTTCCATTTTAGATTATTCATTGCTAGTATATAGAAACAAAGCTGATTTTTTTGTGTGTATCGATCTTCTACCTGACATTTTCCTGACATTATCTCTAGTAGTTTTTATGTGGTTTATTAAAAGTTTTCTATATATAAGAATATGTGACTGCATATAGTTTTATTTCTTCCTTTCCAAATTGGATTCCTTTTATTCGTTTTTCTTGCCTAACTTCCCTGGCTAATGCCTATAGTATGATGTTGAATAGAATTGGTGAATGCAGACATCCTTGTCTTGCTCCTGATGTTAGAACTAAAGTTTTAATCTTTCACCTCTAAATATCCTCCTTATTGGATTAAAGAGGTCCTTTTCTAGGGCTAGTTCACTGACTTTTTTTTTAACATGAAAGGATGTTTTATGTTTTTCAGAGTCTATTGAGATAATGGTGTATTTTTTTCCATATTCCATAAATCTATTTGGGATTATTACATTGATTGATTTTTGTATGTTTAACCAACCTTACTTTCCTGAGGTAAATTACACTTGGTCACAAGTGTGCAATCCTTTTTATATGTGGTTGGTTTCAGTTTGTTAGTTTCCTGTTGAGGACATTTGAATCTATATTCATAAGAGAGATTGATCTGCAGGGAATTTTTTTCTCTTGTGATTTGTCTGGATTATTGAGCTTCTTGAATGAGTTGATTTGTGTTTTTCATTAAAGCTGAAAAATTTTGACCACTGTTTTTCAAATATTTTAATCCCTTTATCCCTCTTCTCTCCTTCTGTGACTACCACTGTACATATATAGACATGCTTGATAATATGCCAAAACTGTCTTGCTGCTACTGCTGCTGCTGCTAAGTCACTTCAGTCGTGTCCGACTCTGTGCAACCCCATAGACAGCAGCCCATTAGGCTCCTCTGTCCCTGGAATTCTCCAGGCAAGAATACTGGAGTGGGTTGCCATTTCCTTCTCCAATGCATGAAAGTGAAAAGTGAAAGTGAAGTAGCTCAGTCGTGTCCGACTCTTAGCGGCTCCTCCGTCTTAGGCACTCATTATTTTTCCTCATTTTTTTTTTTTAACTCCCTGTTTCCCATACTTAAGAATCTTAACTGACATATCTCTAAGTTCACTGCTTCTTTCTTCTTATTGCATAAATCTACTATTATACTCCTCTAGTAAATTTTTCTTTTCAGTTATGGTACTTTTGAATTGCTGAATTTCTACTTGTTTAATTTTTATAATTTCTATTGATTTGATATTTTCTTTTTGATGAGGCATCATTAGTACACTTTCATTCTTTAGATATGGTTTCCTTTAGCTGTTCTATTTTATCTAATGTAGCTTATTTAAAGTCTTTGTCTATTTATTGCAACACTTGGGCTTCCTTAGGTACAGTTTCTAATGAATCTTTTTATTTTTTTAAATGGTATATACTTTTAAAATTTGCAGACCTTATATTTTTGTTGTAAACTGGACATTTTGAATATTGTGATGTGGCAATTCTGGAAATTATATTCTTACCCTTTCCAGGGTCTTTTTCAATTGTGACGTTGTATTTATGAACTCTGCATAGTGACTTTTCTTAACTAATTCTGTAAATTCTGTATTCTTTTCATTTGGGACAACTGAAGTCTCTGTTTTCTTAGCCTAATGGCCATCTAATGATTGGACAGACTTTCTGAAACCCTTGAAAGCATAAATTTATCTGTCTTTGTCAGGTGATTCTGTATGCAGGTTGGGGTATGTCTTCAACATTCAGCCACACAGTTGACAACTCTGCCTTAGCATCTACTTCCTGCTTGTATAGAGGCTCAAGGTCAATGAGAGGGGAGTGCTTTGGGCTTCCTCAGTCATTTTTGGGTATTCACATAACTGTGTATCCATGTGGCCTTCTAGATTCTAAGAAATACGTTGGTGTCTTTCAAATCACTTATGTACAATTGATTCCCCAGCTTTTCCTCTTAAATTTTTTGGTTAGCCCATTGTTTGATCCAAAAGTTTTCCATTGCCTCTGGCAGAGGCAGCTAAAATATTTGTCTGGAAAGGCTTTCAGTGGTATCCCTCAGGTAGTGATTTTGACACTGGAGGGGATTCTGAGTCAGGTGAATAAAAAGAAGCTTTTTGAGAAGATCTTCCAGGGAAACACCATACAGATGAAGTGATGAGAATTCTTTCTAAATGAGCTCCTCCTGTACCAGAAATTCAAGCTTTATTTTTAAGACTACCACTTAGGTGGGGAGTGGATATGAGACTAGGGTAAGTTTCAGTACCACAAAGATTACTATTCTTACGAAGATTCTACAATTTTTCTCGAATAATTGTACTCAGGGTTGCAAAGTGTTGGCTGATTTCCAAGGTTTTGAAAAAGTTGATTTTAACAGTTTTACCGTTTTCTCATTGCTTTTATGAAGATGTGGGATTTTAGTATTTCTTCACCATTTTTGTTGGTATCACTTCAAACAATTTGAATGGGTCTCCCCTGAGACCTAGGAATTTTTCTAGATGAGCCGGGGCAGGATGAAATCTGTGTAGTTCTGTCCTCAGAAGATCTTACAGTCAGATTGCTGGGTCTGAATTCTGGCTCCACTAATTGCTGCCTGTGTGATCTTGAGTAAGTTTCTCAACTGTTCTCCTTATGTTCCATAACTTCAAAACAGATCTTTAGACTATACCTACTTCAGAATAATGTTGTGAAAGTTAAGTATGTATTTACCACAAACTCTGGGACATTGTGGGAATTTACTAAATGTTATTTATTTTATTCTCTTTTTGTTGCTATTAATACTATCAGAAACCTACCTTACTGCAGTGACAGCAGAAAAATATTTAAAGATAAATGATACACAAGGCTTCTTATTATGAACACTGCTTGTAAAAGTAAAAAGGTGGTAATGTTAGCAATCAGTGATTGGGAAATAGTTTAATAAAATTTTTAATACCTACATTAGTAATACCACAACAATAAAGTTGGGATAATATTGACTGTAAAAAAATCTACAATATAGTTTTCTTAAAAATGTTTCATGATTCAGTTTTCATGAAAGTTTATGCACAGGAATTTGTGTGTCAATATAGATATACTGCATGAACTTAGTAAGTAAAAAAATCAAAAAGGACATTCATCTTAAGTTACCATGTTCAGGAATAAGATAGCATGTGGTTTGGAATGATGAACTAGAAACTTTGTTTCTATTTCAAGTTCAGTTGAAATAGAAAAAAAAATCAGATTTTTTCTATGATTTTATTTTTAAATTATTTAATTATCTTAATGTATAATTCATTTCCCAGGTTTTCCTCTTAAATCTTTTTGGTTAGCCCATTGTTTGATCCAAAAATTATCCATTGCCTCTGACAGAGGCTGCTAAAATATTTGTCTGTAAATACTTTCAGTGATTTTTCTATTATTTAATTGTTTTGGTATTTTATCAGATAAACAAGAAAGGACAAAATCTCTAAGGGTATTATCCAAGATAATCATATTGATATTAGTTACTCTGGAGAATTAACATTGAGGGAAATTCACTTTTTTCCTTAAGTGGCCCTTCTTTGCTTCTGTGATAAGACAAAATGCAAAATTTTTAATTTAAACAAGAGATAATGACTTTTAATCATTTCTAATTCAACTGTGAATTTTGGGGAATGACAGATACATTAATGTGGACTAACAAAGAAAAATCTACAAAAAATGCATATTCAAATTATGGCAAACCATAAATTTAATTATGATTCTGAGTCCATACCATTAGCTTAAATTTAAATTTGAGTCTAGTCACTCAAGCCAATAAAATGTTACAGCAATTTCAATATAAATGTTTTTCACCATATTTAAATTGCCCCTGTTATCTAAATTTTATTTTCTTTCATCTGATTGTAGAAACTTGACATGAAAATTGTTAACACTGATTATAAGCTTTTCTTCCTTCCCTCCCTTCCTTCATTTTTATTTATACTGCAGGGATAAGTTTCTCATAAGCCAGCTTTTCTCTCTGTTAGTTCAGCCTAGTCTGTCCCATTACACTGTAGATAGAAAAGCTAGGCATTCAAAAGTTGCACTTCCCTAAAAAGTTCACAAACTTCCCACATGCCCATCTCCCAGCAGTGGGCATTTTCCTGTTCCTGGTAAGGCCCCCATAAATGAATGTTTCCATGACATTACTTTAGCAGATTGTGTCTTCCCTTATCACCTCCGAGGGACCACTGAAACTCAACGTTTCTTTGGGAAGCCTAAGTTTCTTCTGCAGTAAAATAAAAGGCAAGTAGCTTATAAACCACTTTCAGCACTAAAATTTTATGCATATATGTGAAAAATATGTGACCATTCCTCAGACAATATCTAACATATAGCTATTTTACATTCTAATTTTATTCTGCATAATATTTCTTATTCCAACTTGTATGTGCTGAAAACCTCAGTTCTTTCTTTTTAATTTAAATTTATTTATTTTAATTGGAGGCTAATTACTTTACAATATTGTATTGGTTTTGCCATACATCAACATGAATCTGCCACAGGTGTACACGTGTTCCCCATCCTGAACCCCCCTTCCACCTCCCTCCCTGTACCATCCCTCTGGGTCATCCCAGTGCACCAGCCCCAAGCATCCTGTATCCTGCATCAAACCTGGACTGGCAATTCTTTTCTTATATGATATTATACATGTTTCAATGCCATTCTCCCAAATCCCACCCTCTTCCTCTCCCACAGAGTCCAAAAGACTGTTCTATACATCTGTGTCTCTTTTGCTGTCTCGCATACAGGGTTATCGTTACCATCTTTCTAAATTCCATATATATGCATTAGTATACTGTATTGGTGTTTTTCTTTCTGGCTTACACCACTCTGTATAATAGGCTCCAGTTTCATCCACCTCATTAGAACTGATTCAAATGTATTCTTTTTAATGGCTGAGTAATACTCCATTGTGTATATATACCACAGCTTTCTTATCCATTCATCTGCTGATGGACACCAGGTTGCTTCCATGTCCTGGCTATTATAAACAGTGCTGCGATGAACACTGGGGTACACATGTCTCTTTCAATTCTGGTTTCCTCAGTGTGTATGCCCAGCAGTAGGATTGCTGGGTCATAAGGCAGTTCTATTTCCAGTTTTTTAAGGAATCTCCACACTGTTCTCCATAGTGGCTGTACTAGTTTGCATTCCCACCAACAATGTAAGAGGGTTCCCTTTTCTCCACACCCTCTCCAGCATTTATTGCTTGTAGACTTTTGGATCACAGCCATTCTGACTGGCGTGAAATGGTACCTCATTGTGGTTTTGATTTGCATTTCTCTGATAATGAGTGATGTTGAGCATCTTTTCATGTGTTTGTTAGCCATCTGAATGTCTTCTTTGGAGAAAAGTCTGTTTAGTTCTTTGGTCCATTTTTTGATTGGGTCGTTTATTTTTCTGGAATTGAGCTGCAGGAGTTGCTTGTATATTTTTGAGATTAGTTGTTTGTCAGTTGCTTCATTTGCTATTATTTTCTCCCATTCTGAAGGCTGCCTTTTCACCTTGCTTATAGTTTCCTATAAATGGAACTGGAAGAATGGAACTGGAGGAATCAACTTGTCTGACTTCAGACTCTACTACAAAGCCACAGTCATCAAGACAGTATGGTACTGGCACAAAGACAGAAATATAGATCAATGGAACAAAATAGAAAGCCCAGAGATAAATCCATGCACCTATGGACACCTTATCTTTGACAAAGGAGGCAAGAATATACAATGGATCAAAGACAATCTCTTTAACTAGTGGTATGGGGAAAACTGGTCAACCACTTGTAAAAGACTGAAACTAGAACACTTTCTTGGAGAAGGTGATGGCACCCCTCTCCAGTACTCTTGCCTGGAAAATCCCATGGACAGAGGAGCCTGGTAGGCTGCAGTCCATGGGGTCCCGAAGAGTCGGACAGGACTGAGCAACTTCAATTTCACTTTTCACCTTCATGCACTGGAGAAGGAAATGGCAACCCACTCCAGTGTTCTTGCCTGGAGAATCCCAGGGACGACAGAGCCTGGTGGGCTGCCGTCTATGGGGTCGCACAGGGTCGGACACGACTGAAGCGACTTAGCAGCAGCAGCAGCAGCAGAACACTTTCTAACACCATGCTGCTACTGCAGCTGCTAAGTCGCTTCAGTCGTTTCCGACTCTGTGTGACCCCATAGACGGCGGCCCACCAGGCTCCCCCGTCCCTGGGATTCTCCAGGCAAGAACACTGGAGTGGGTTGCCATTTCCTTCTCCAATGCATGAAAGGGAAAAGTGAAAGTGAAGTCGCTCAGTCGTGTCCAACTCTTCGGGACCCCATGGTCTGCAGCCTACCAGGCTCCTCTGTCCATGGGATTTTCCAGGCAAGAGTACTGGAGTGGGGTGCCATTGCCTTCTCCATCTAACACCATACGCAAAAATAAACTCAAAATAGATTAAAGATCTAAACGTAAGACCAGAAACTATAAAACTCCTAGAGGAGAACATAGGCAAAACACTCTCCAACATAAATTACAGTAGGATCCTCTATGATCCACCTCCCAGAATATTGGAAATAAAAACAAAAATAAACAAATGGAACCTAATTAAAATTAAAAGCTTCTGCACAACAAAGAAAACTATAAGCAAGATGAAAAAACCTCAGTTCACAGTAGCTAAGTAAAGAAATGCTATGTGTTGAGTGAGAATACACACCGAAAGGAGAAAATCAAATTGGGGAAATGATTTCACACAGAGAATGAGACTGTGGGCTCCATGGCCAGATGCCTGAATTCTAATTCTGTGACCTTAAGGAAGTTCCCTAGCTTCTTTGTTCCACAAATTTCCTCATTTGTAAAGCAGGGATAGGTAGTATTTTCCCAATGTGGGTTCGATCCCTGGGTCAGAAAGATTCCCCTGGAGAAGGTAATGGCAACCCATTCCTGTATTCTTGCCTGGAGAATCCTATGGACAGAGGAGCCTGGGGGGTTACAGTCCATGAGGTCACAGAGTCACACATGACTGAATGACTGAGAAAGCATGCATCCTGTTGCTACAGCAATCAAAAGAGTTACCACATGTAAAACAACGCCTCTTATTATAAAAAGATACCTGAAAGGAAAGTTAGGACATATTTAAATCAGAAAAATAAAGTCCTCAAATTGTAAAGAATTTTCAGCCAATTAAAAAATAAATAAAATATTTTTTAAAATTCTCGAGACCTTTATACTTATCAAATTCTTATAAGTGAGTATTTGTGGTTAGGGTATGGGGTGGAAGTTAGGAAGGAGAAATCTCAAAAACCAAATAGGCACAAAAACTGCAATAGAACAGAAACTTAAAATTGTTTGATACCACCTGCTGGTTGCTGGTAGAAATGGCAGAAACTACAGACTTCTGGTAACAAAATGTTGGATTCCCCACTCCACCCCACCTTCCCCTTGAGCCCAGTAGACAAAACAATAATCACTCCTTCCCCAAAAATGATAATAATAATATTAACAAATACAGTAGAAGCACACTATGAAATCTGTTGTTGTGTTGTCACTAAGTCGTGTCTGACTCTTTGTGACCCCATGGACTGTAGCCCACCAGGCTCCTCTGTCCATGGGATTTCCCAGGCAAGAATACTAGAAAAGGTTGCCATTTCCTTCTCCAGGGGATCTTCCTGACCCAGGGATCAAACCTGTGTCTCCTACCTTGGCAGGCAGATTCTTTACCACTGAGCCACCTGGGAAGCCCCACACAATGGAAGATTGCAGTTTTATTTTTAAGGTTGAAATTTTAATGCATAACTGTACTACTACATCTGATGGGCTTCTCAGGTGGTGCCAGTGGTAAAATCCCACCTGCCAATGCAGGAGACTAAGAGACATGGGTTCAATCCCTGTGTCGAGAAGATACCTTGGATGAGGGCATGGCAACCCACTCTAGCATTGCCTGGAGAATCCCATGGAAAGAGAAGCCTGATGGTCTATAGTCCATAGGGTTACAAAGAGTCAGACAAGACTGAAGTGAATAAGCACCCACACACGCTACATCTGAATAAGAAAAAAGTTGAAACTTTATATATTAGAGGCAGAAATTATACTCGGATAATATATCATTGTCGTAATATCTAATTATCTCAAACTCTATTAATTAAAAATTTTTCAACTTGGAAACTATTGATTATGATCTAGAACATGTTTGAAAGATTAATTATAGTGCACATAATACTAAGAGGGATTTACAATTTTTTTCTTTATGCTTACCTGACCCATCATGAATTTAATAAATCCAAAACTCATATCCCTTTCCCCAAACCCTTTTCATCTTTATGTCCCTTTCTTAGTGAAAGACTTCTGCAATCTGAGTGAAGCCATTTTCATATTCAAGGTTGAAATGGCAGTGACATGGATAGTTTGTCAGTCTGGGCAACATTCGGTTTCTTTTACTTAGAATTTTTTTCCCCTTTCACACATCCCTCTTTTTTATTACCAAAATCCTATTCAGTTCAGTTCAGTTCAGTCACTCAGTCTGACTCTTTGTGATCCCATGAACTGCAGCACACAAGGCCTCCCTGTCCATCACCAACTCCCAGAGTTTACCCAAACTCATGTCCATTGAGTCGGTGATGCCATCCAACCATCTCATCCTCTGTCATCCCCTTCTCCTCCTGCCTTCGATCTTTCCCAACATCAGGGTCTTTTCAAGTGAGTCAGCTCTTCTAATCAGGTGGCCAAAATATTGGAGTTTCAGCTTCAGCATCAGTCCTTCCAATGAACACCCAGGACTGATATCCTTTTAAGATGGACTGGTTGGATCTCCTTGCAGTCCAAGGGACTCTCAAGAGTCTTCTCCAACACCACAGTTCAAAAGCATCAATTCTTCGGTGCTCAGCTTTCTTTAACTCTCACATCCATACATGACCACTGGAAAAACGATAGCCTTGACTAGACAGACCTTTGTTGACAAAGTAATGTCTCTGCTTTTTAATACGTCTTAATAAATTATTAAGCACCTACTTAGTGCCAGGTAGTTTTGTAGTACTGAGAACACACCAATAAACAAAGCAGCAAAGATTCCTGCACCTAGAGAATGCACACTGGACCAGTACACACAGTTCAACTTGCTCTTTCTGTAGGACTTCACCATAAAGGCAACTATGACCTGGTCCTATGCATGCCTCTATCATATCACATCCTGTTTGAATTTTCTATTTGTTTACATGACTGTATAGCCCCCCTAAAATTCAGGGATTAGAGTTTGTTTGTCATCTTCTCCTCAGAATGTAAAAGGGTGCATAACAGAGGCTAGAAGGTCATTATATAGTTTTTTAAAATAAACTATTTGCCCAATGATCTGTAACTGATAAGCATTTATTCATTAGGATAAAAGCAAGAAATCTATTCCTTCTTTTATAAAGCAAGCAGGCATTGAGTTCCCATTCTATGCTGGGTACTGTGGAGCTGTGCATGAAATGTGAGCCAAACCAAATCAGTTGTGTATGATATTTTTTTTTTCCAAAACAACACAAAATAATATAATATCGCAGCTGGGTCTATGATGAAATGTAACTGGGTGACCTACCTAGATTGGGAAGTTGGGTTGTTGTTGCTGCTGCTGCTAAGTCGCTTCAGTCGTGTCCGACTCTGTGCGACCCCATAGACGGCGGCCCAATAGGCTCCTCCAACCCTGGGATTCTCCAGGCAAGAACACTGGAGTGGGTTGCCATTTCCTTCTCCAGTGCATGAAAGTGAAAAGTGAAAGTGAAGTCGCCCAGTCGTGTCCGACTCTGTGCGACCCCATGGACTGCAGCCCACCAGGCTCCTCCATCCATGGGATTTTCCAGGCAAGAGTACCGGAATGGGGTGCCATTGCCTTCTCTGGGGAAGTTGGGTTAGGCTGCCCCAAAGAAATATGGGGATAAGTTAGAAGGGTCATCAGGCAATGCTGAGGAAAGAATATGCACAGGAGCCCAGCCCAGAGACACGAGGAAACATGGCATTGTGAGGAATGGAGAGACTCCTGCAAGGTGGGAAGACAGAAGAGGAGGGTTTCATGAGGAGGAGGTCAAGGGGAAAGCAAAGGCCAGATCATCCAGGGCCTATTTGATGCTGTTAAGATAAAAATGACTTCCAAGAGCACTGCTAAAGCTTTTCAGAGTTCATGCTAAACTGGTTAGTGACACGGTCAGTATTTCTTGTTTAAAAGATTACTCTGGCTATTAATCTTCCATAGTTAACTAGGCTCCTCTGTTCATGGGATTCTCCAGGCATAAATACTGGAATGGGTTGTCATGACTTCCTCCAGGGTATCTTCCCGACCCAGGGATCGAACCCACGTCTCTTGTTAGTTCTGCATTGGCAGGCAGAATCTTTACCATTGCGCCACCCAAGAAGCATTCAATAGTTAAGGTGATTACTTTTATCTTCTCTAGCTTTTTTTTCAAACATTTTCTCTTTGCCTTTAGTTTACTGCTGTTTTAATATGATATGACTGTGTTTTTCTTTGTTTTGCTTTGTAGATAATTATCCTTTGTGATGTCCTCTGAGTTTTGTGGACCTATGGTTTAGTCATTAATATTTGGCAAGTTTCAGCCACGATTATGTCAAATATTTCTTCTGTTCTCACTTTATTCTTCTGATACTACAATTATGACTCTGTTACACCTATTCAAATGGTAGCACAGTTCCTGAATGTTTTGTTCTGTTTTTGTTGTTATTTATTCAATTGAGTTTTTTTCTTGCTTGAATTTCAGTTTGAAAGTTGAAATTTCTAATGATCACATACTAGCTAATCAATTCATTCTTCAGTCTTAGAGTTGGTTGATGAGTCCACTAAAGTCATTCTTCATTTCTATTACTGTCTTCTTTATTCCTATCATTCCTTTTGATTTTTAGAGTTTCCATTTCTCTGCTTTTCTAACCAATCTCTTCTTGCAGGTTGATTACTTCTTCCATTAGAGGTACTAACATATTAATCATAGTTGCTTTAAATTCCTTATTTTATAATTCCAACGTCCCTGTCATGTCTGAGTCTCTCTCGTTGCTTTTTCTCTTCCAACTGTGTTTTTTTTTAATGTTTCCCTTTGGCATGCCTTCTAATTTTTACCCCAAGTATTAGTAAAGTGTAATTGACATACATCACTGATAATTTTTTGTTAAAAGCTGACCATGTTAATTTGGGTAATAGGGACTGACATAAATAGACCCTCAGGATAGGATTTAAATTAATCTGGCTAGACAGCTGTGTTTAATGTCTGCTGTCATTATAGGTGCCACAGGATTCAAGGCTTTTTTGTTTTCTTGTGGCTTCCACTCTTGACTTGGACTTTCCTAGCTACTCGTCCCAGGGAGTCTGTGCCTTCAGCTGTTTCTGCTATAAGCTGCTGCTATTCTACAGGCATCTCATTGGTGTGGTAGTAAGGTGTATGGAAGGGAGACTGAACTATTAATAAAATCTGATTTGATTTCAGGCTTTTAGGCAGCCTGTGTCTCAGACTGTAACATCACAAGTGTTTCTCTTCTGGTATGGTTTTATTCCCCCTTCTCCTTCCTTCTTGCAGTGGCTGCAGCATGCCCAATCTATTTCCGTGATGCTCCGATCTCTGGTGATAGTATTTCATTTTCTCAAATCTCCTTAGGTGAGAAAGTAAGGCTAGAGCAGCTTGAGTGGGAAGAATGGCCTCTGTCAGCTGGGATGAGGCTCCGGCCAAGTCCCTTTCCCCGGACACAGGCTTTGTTTATGGAAAAGGTTCTGGGTATGCTTCAAAAAGATTCTTCTCCTTACTCCTTCCTCTGCTATTGTTAAGAATGGATATAGCTTAGATCTTTAGCCTGAGAATCTAGTGGGATTCCGGGAGGTAAAATCCCATGAGTATGTAGGGCTCCTTCAAAAGTTGTGCTTCACTAGTTTCTTACTCTCACATGGTACATGTTCAGTATCTAACAGTTATGAAAATAAGCATTTAAATACCTCTACCAGTGTATGCTGTTTAAGTAGCATCTCTTCCAGGTAAAAACAAAGTCTTAGCTGTGTCTCTGGATGTCCCTGCCTCTCCTCAAATTGGGAGGCAGTTTGCCTGTCACCTCAATTTTCCTATGAATGTAATAGAAGTCCTTAATTTTCATTTGTTCAGTTTTCTCTAATTGTAAAGATGGGAGTGACAACTTGCAAGCTCTTCACATGTCAGTGATGAAACCTGAAGCTCAGTGCCTTGATTTGAATACATGATTTTTTATTATTTCCCATGTTATTAGTTATATATCTGTGTTTTGTTTTTCTTGTGGGTTTCTGGTTGTGTTATCGGTAGTTGAGTTTGACAGTTAATCAGAAGAGCTAAGTAATGTTTAGCAAAGTAATGAATCAGTATAATACAGACAATCTTCTGGAAGTAAATAATGAACTAATATCAGCAGATGACTGATAGTCAACAAGGCAAATTCATAAATCTCTGCATTTGGCCAGCGCCATTCAATGTGAAACAGATGCTCTAACAGTTCATTGTGTTCCTGCTAACTGAATCTGATGGGGAGCTTTGAAAACATATGAAAATGAGTTATAATAAATGACAGAGTATTGTTATATCACTGAATCTACTTCATTTAAAAATAACTTGTTAAATATAGGGCAATTCAAGAAACAAACCAAGTTTTTAATTATATGCACCTGATGTATTCAGTTAGATTGTCTAATATTTGTTCCCCCAATAACTAGCTTGATCATATTTTTGGCAAAAATATTACTTATAAAATCTGGCCAAATTATTTAATGCTTTTACTACAAGCATAAACAAAATCATACTGAAGTTTGAAAGTAAGAAGAATATTCATACAGTAATGTTATTGACCCTAATTTAACATTTGTGAAACATGTTAAATTAACAAGATATTAAAAACTTTCATGATACAGATGGAAATGTATTTGCAATCAATGTTAGTGTGTAAGTATACACACATATATGGATATGAATATTCAAGAACTCTGGGGAATCAGTGGTGGAACCTCAAGCTATGGGGATCAGTGAATATTCCAAGTCTGTGTTCAATGACCCTTCTAGGTTATTAGAGAGCACCCTGAATATTCCTAGACCATAACATATCATTTTATATATATATATATATATATATATATATATATATATATTTGTTTACCTTCATTTCTCCTCAAACAGACTGTGAGTGTAGGACATCTTTTTTGCTTATTTTATGTCTCTAAAGGCTTCCCTGGTACCTCAGCTGGTAAAGAATCTCTCTGCAATACAGGAGACCCTGGTTCAATTCCTGGGTCAGGAAGATCTACTGGAGAAGGGATAGGTTACCCACTTCAGTATTCTGGCCTGTTAAATTTCATGGACAGAGGAGCCTGGCAGGCTACAGTTCATGGTGACTCAAAGAGTCGGACATGACTGAGCAACTTTCACTATGTCTCTAAGGTCTAGAATAGTGTCTGGCACATGTTTTCTTATTGAATGAATTAATATAGTTTTGAAGCAAATACACCTATTTGTGCAGATACACACATATAAATGAGTGGGTATGTTTGTGTATGTTTTGGGTTAAATACATAAACACACAAAAATATTCTGATACTAGCTGTTTTCTCCCCAGAATTCAATGACTAGGGAAATGGGATTAAGAGATGTATGATCATTGAAACAGTTTTAAACAAATATTTTATGTGTTCCATAAATCTAATTAAAATATTATATACATAACATTTTACATATCAGTTCAGTTCAGTTCAGTCACTCAGTCGTGTCTGACTCTTTGCAACCCCATGAATCGCAGCACGCCAGGCCTCCCTGTCCATCACCAACTCCCGGAGTTCACTTAGACTCACGTCCATTGAGTCAGTGATGCCATCCAGCCATCTCATCCTCTGTCATCCGCTTCTCCTCCTGCCCCCAATCCCTCCCAGCATCACAGTCTTTTCCAATGAGTCAACTCTTCTATCTAGTCAAGGCTATGGTTTTTCCAGTGGTCATGTAGGGATGTGAGAGTTGGATGGTGAAGAAAGCTGAGTGCCGAAGAATTGATGCTTTTGAACTGTGGTGTTGGAGAAGACTCTTGAGAGTCCCTTGGACCACAAGGAGATCCAACCAGTCCATTCTGAAGGAGATCAGCCCTGGGATTTCTTTGGAAGGAATGATGCTAAAGCTGAAACTCCAGTACTTTGGCCACCTCATTTTACATATATATATATATATATATATATATACACACACACAAAGTAGTATGTACATAATATATGGTGAATATATTACATATATAGTTATATGTCATATATATAATATATAGTTATATATGTAATATATACATATATAAAATTATGTATATAAGATAGGGTTAGAGTTAATTCTTAGAAAAGGTATTAAGGTAAGCACCAACTAAAGACTATTCTCCAGAGTGAGCAGGTAGGAAAGCAGTAACAGTTTTGGTATAAGATATCTAAGGCTAATAAGACTACTGTGGTATCAGAGACTTAGGCTCCTCTTTGTTGTTTCTCTGTCATTTTTATGGTAGCAGCCATGTCCTTGAGGTTGAAGAGGGCTCACCAGCACTTGGTCTGCATTACAGCAAAAGAGAGAGAAGGACCAAGAGAGGCCCTACATTTACCTTAAGGGCACAAACTGGAAGTTTGA
Organism: Bubalus bubalis; assembly: GCF_019923935.1. Lineage (NCBI taxonomy): Eukaryota > Metazoa > Chordata > Mammalia > Artiodactyla > Bovidae > Bubalus > Bubalus bubalis. The sequence goes on along the minus strand of NC_059163.1, from coordinate 52,466,410 downwards.
CACCTAACTTTTACTCGTATGTCTTTGAGAATTTAGTCATATGGCCACATCCAGCAGTAAGGAAGGCATGGAAATGAGTGGGAATGTACAGCAAATCAGTGTAGTCTCGACATGACGTACACAACTAGAATCAAGACTTGCAATGTTCTATAAGTTATTAGGAAATAACTAGTCATCTCTGACATATGAGGCTTGTGATGGTTCAGGCACAGACTATATAAATTGTCTGAAAAACTGGGAAAAGAAGAAAGGAGTGTTTTATATTAACCCTCTAAGATACCAAACTATCTGCTAAAACAAAACTTCAACATCCCTACCTACATTGGCCTCCTGGAAAGCATTCCACTGTGTTTGCTATGCAAATACAGCTTTGAGACAGTTCCAAAGCTCACTTCCCAATAGTTTGGTCCTGTGTAAGTAGGGATTCTAGAGCTAGTACTTCCATGCATGTTCTGTCTTTTGACCACTCTTCTTTAGTTTTCTCAGTAGGCTGCTCTTTACCACTTGTCACTCAAATGCTCAGATTTCACAAGGTAACATAACTGTTCTTTCACTCCTCTTACTTTTCTGTTCTTCTGGGCAATATAATTTACTCTGATTTCCTAATCTGTTCTCATATGATAAATATCTTTAAGGATGTATTTTATGAACTCCAGTGACCATCTTCCTGATATCTCTAATAAGCTCAATGCCAATTTATTAAGCCTTCTACATGACATTAATTTTTAATTAAAAATCTATCCAGTATACCACATGCCTGCCACTTTTTAGACAAGAGTATACAAAAAACATGAATTATATGCTCATGGAGAATATAATCTACTGGAAGACAGATAATTAAGAGGCAAATTGCACAGATAGTGTAATAAGTGATAGAGAAAGTATAGCTGCTCTGAGACTACCTAAAAAGTACCTATCCAAGATTTTGGGGTCAGAGAAGGCTTCCTGCAGGAAGTGATATAGCAAAGGAAATCTGAGTAATCTGAGGAATAGGTTCAATGAAGAAAAAACATGTTCCTGGGTCTGATGTAGGTCAGTGGATAAAAAGGTATACTCACAACAGGTTAGGCCGGGGAGGCCCCTAGAGGCCAAATAATCATGGTAAGGCTTTCAGTCAATGACTATAATGTACAGTCATAGAGAAGTTTCATGCAGGAGAGGGTTATATAAGTAGAACTGAGTTTTAGAAAGATTACTTCTGCTATACTGTGTAGAATGGAATGAAGAATAGTAAGACTAAAGTCAGAGAGGCCAGAGAAACCTTATACAGTAACCCCACACTGAGAAGTTCCATAGAAATCTCAAATTTTAGCCTTCACAACTATATCTATAAGCCAAAACTTACCACATCTCCCAAAATTCTTTATCATAAAAATGATGTTACATTTATCTAGGCCCTCAATAAGAATCCGGGAGTATTCTGCAATGTTTATATTTATCTCCCCATCGGATTCTCTATGTCCTACATATTCTCCCTCCCTAGCTTCTCCCAAATTCATGACTCCTTCTCCACCAATGTTCATTCAGCCTTTCATTATTTCTCACTTGGATTATATCAATTGTCTCTTAAAAAGTCATCCTCTATCACTCATACCATTTCAATCTATTTACACAGTGTTTCTCATAATTGTCTTGCCTGAACTCAAAAGCATCCATTTCACTCTCTCATTAAAATACATTTCAAGCAGTTTCCCTGGCTTTTGTTGTTATTGTTCAGTTGCTAAGTCATGTCCGACTCTATGTGATCTCATGGACTGCAGCACACCAGGCTTCCCCGTCCTTCACTATCTCCCAGAGTTTGCTCAAATTCATGTCCACTGAGTCACTGATGCCATCCAACCATCTCATCCTCTGTCACCCCATCTCCTCTTGCCCTCAATCTTTCCCACCGTCAGGATCTTTTCCAATGGCTCAGCTCTTTGCATCAGGTGGCGAAAATATTGAAACTTCAGCTTAAGTCCTTCCAATGAATATTCAAGGTTGATTTCTTCTAGGAATATAAGCTGTACATAAACTGGCCTCTGTTTAACTATACTTACAAACAAAAGAATTTCATACCTGAGATACACTGAGCAATAATCTTTTATTCTTTATATGCTCTGTATTGCTTTTTATAATCATGCACCCTCTGCTTAGAATATTGCCTTTTCCATTATACTACTTTCTAAGCTTGACTTGACTTCTTTCCTGGGGGCTTCTCTGATTTTCTCAATTTTTACTGCTTCCTTCTTTGCGCTGTCACAAAGCACAAAGATTGTTTTGGAATACTTCTCTCTCTTCACATTTATTTATATGTCTCTCCAACTTCTCTAATACTCTGAGCAGTTTGTAGGCATCTGGAAATGCTACCACCCAACTCATATTCTGACAAAAGTAAATACTGATATGCCATTGTTTCATCAAATGAAATAATTAAAAATCTATGAACAGTAACATTAGGGGACCATATTTACAAATTCCCGAAGAAAGAACAAACAGTTTAAGAAGCTAATAAGCTTTAGAATGAAACAGAAGTTTCATCACTACATTGTACCTATGAATGGAATATAAAAGTGGTATCAGTTCAGTTCAGATCAGTCGCTCAGTCGTGTCTAACTCTTTGCGACCCCATGAATCGCAGCACGCCAGGCCTCCCTATCCATCACCAACTCCCAGAGTTCACTCAGACTCACGTCCATCGAGTCAGTGATGCCATCCAGCCATCTCATCCTCTGTCGTCCCTTTCTCCTCCTGGCCCCAATCCCTCCCAGCATCAGAGTCTTTTCCAATGAGTCAACTCTTCGCATGAGGTGGCAAAAGTACTGGAGTTTCAGCTTTAGCATAATTCCTTCCAAAGAAATCCCAGGGCTGATCTCCTTTAGAATGGATTAGTTGGACCTCCTTGCAGACCAAGGGACTCTCAAGAGTCTTCTCCAACACCGCAGTTCAAAAGCATCAATTCTTCGGCACTCAGCTTTCTTCACAGTCTAACTCTCACATCCATACATGACCACTGGAAAAACCATAGCCTTGACTAGACGGACCTTTAATTGACGCATAAATTGTGTATTCTTACATTAGTTCAGATAGGATTAAAAAGTATCACTTTGGAATGACTACTATATGCCAAACATTATTAAAAGAACTTTTTATATATTAATTTGTTCAATTCTCATAACAGCCCTGTGAGTTTGATATCATTATCATTCTCATTTACAGTTCAGGAAACTAAGTAAGGCTGATATCTTTCTGAGGATCACACTGTTAACAAGTGGTTGAAGTAGGATACAAACCCAGGCAGACTGCCTCAAAAGTGCACACTCTTCACTAAATTGTACTGCCTAATCCATAAATGGTCTTCTCTTTCAAAGCCAACTGTATGTCCATATTATGCAGCTCTCAGGATAATGAATCTAACCCTTGTGTTTTACTACTTCAGCTCCTAACAGCTTTACACTTTTTAAAGCTATATCATGCCTTAAAGTGTTTCTACTGCTCGAGAAGTGACTACGGTATGCACAGAGACAGTGTGCACTAGAATCAGGCACAGATTAGGATTTTGCTTCAGCCATAGCAGCTATGTGAATTGGCTAAGATTCAGCAACTTCTCCATCCGTAAAATGAAAATGTTATTTTCCGGGACTCGGGTGATCATTGAGAGGATAAAGTGCATTATAAATGCCCAGTATATAAAATCATCCATCAAATGTTAAATTATCCTCCCTTCTTTCTCCCTTTCCCTATCACTTTCTCTCTCTCAGCCTCAGTGGCTTTATCTCTAAAATGGGAACTCTGATACAACTTGAACATTAAATGCTACATGCAAATATCTCATTTGGAACCTGACAAATAAAGAGCCTTATAGCTTCCCTGTTGTTTTTGAGTTCTTTAGGTCCCCATGTGTAGATAAAACAGCTAAGAATCCAGACCAAGGATGCAAGAGTCCCATCTAGTGGTGGTTTAAGAAAAAAATCAAAAGACACGTAGGGATTATAACTGCTTAAATCATTGCTTAGAAATCCTTGGGCAATTTATTTTAGTTATTCATTTCCTACTTTGAGAAATAATTTAACGTGGCTCACAGGAAAAGAGAAAGGAAAGCCTTGAACTGGATTCTTCTCTGTGCTTCTAATGTCCAAAATCTCTTCAGAATGGATTTCTGGACTTGTTAAACTCTTTATCTATCTGGCTGAACTACTGTGTTCCTAGATTTCTTAAAGGCTGTGATTCGATTCTTCACTTAGGCATGATTTGTTAGCCTAATGCTATCAGAAGAATTTAGTAGTGTCATTATGACTTTAAGACCGATCTTTTGCAAGAACCATCCATCAGTCAAAATCTATTATATTTGAGAGATGACTTCCAAGAACTCTTGCATGGTTTATATCTAATCTCAAATGTTATCAGAAATGAATTGGAAGTTCTGGTTAAGGAAAGGCTAGATTTAACAATGCTTGAATATAGCCTTTCTGGGGATTCTATACCTCTGTTCCATTAGGAAAATTCAATCCATTGTAAAAACTACATACCACAGTAATTGTTATGAGCAAGTCTGTGTTCTCCCCCAAATTCACATGCTGAAATCTAATCCCTGGCGTGATGGAGGTGGGACTTTGGAGAGGTAATGTGGTCATGAAGTTCAGGTCCTCATTAAGGAGATTAGTGCCCTGATAAGAAGAGGTCAGAGAATTAGCTCACTCTCTTTCTGCTATGTGAGGATACAAAGACCCCACCAAGCAGGCATCCTGATATACAACTTTCAGTCTCCAAAACTGTGAGAAAGAAATTTCTGTTGCCTCTTAACCCACAATCTATGGTACTGTGTGGAAGAGTCTAGCCTAAAATAGTAATATTCTGATTTCATAAGTTTAAAAGAAATTAATATATTCAGTATGATGACAACAAAGCAATGAAAGAATAGACCACAGAAAACACTGAGTATGAACTCCCCACTGTTATCAAATCTTTTTACTATTTCAATCTTGTAATTGTATTGTCATAAAATGCATTGTGCCTGTTCAAATTGTAATAGTTTTGGTGATTTCTTATAGCTCCCTGAGGTGATTTAACTAGGGAGATATTATGCTATTTGTGATAAATAATGCATCATTAAATAATTTTTATCAAAAAAAGTCACCCAAGTAGAAATCATTTCCTTGAAAGACTAGGAGATATGTGAAAAAATAGTTTTTGAGTGTTTAAAAACTGAGAATAAATATGCACTCAAAATCTTGCTATAGTGAAACTAAATATTTAATAACCTAAACCTGTTTAAATAGTAAAATAACCATAGTAAAAATATCTATTATTTTCCATTTTGTTATTTCAAAGCTCAAGTGAAGGAAAAAAATAACTAAACACAAAAACTAAAACTAAAAACAAAACAATAACAACCCCCCTTGAAACACCTGATATCTCCTTTATATATTCTATAAGGTTATCAAGCTTTCACAGATGAAATCCAAGACAAAGTATAAGAAACGGTTTTACAGAATATTGTCAAAAGCAGTAATCAAATTCTCTACCTCAAATTAAAATTAAACAGGAGTTTCTAATGACTGAGGTTTATAAGTAGCGGTGGCTCAGATGGTAAAGCGTCTGCCTACAATGTGGGAGACCTGGTCTAAATCCCTGGGTCAGGAAGATCCCTTGGAGAAGGAAATGGCAAGCCACTCCAGCACTCTTGCCTGGAGGATTCCATGGATGGAAGAGCCTGGTGGGCTACAGACCATGGGGTTGCAAAGAGTCAGACGCGACTTCACTTTCACTTTCACGTTTAATGGGGCTTCCCAGGTGGCTCAGTGGCAAAGAATCTGCCTGCCAAGCAGGAAACATAGGTTTGATCCCTGGGTCAGGAAGATTCCCTTGAGAAAGAAATGGTAATCCACTTTTGTATTCTTGCCTGGGAAATCCATGGACAGAGGAGCCTGGTGGGAAGAGTCGAACATGATTCAGCAACTAAACAAAATTGCATACTTTTAAAGACCTAGACTAACTACGTTAATTTTGTTTAAAAATCCAGCATTATGAAACCAGGACAGGAATGAATTTTGAAATACATAATTAATGTATTAGTTACTATACCATAGTCTGATAGTACAACTTCTGGGCAGGAAATAGATCAAAGAATCTGAAAAACTTCAATAACCAGCTGCTAATACTAAGAGTTAAAAAGAAAGAAAGAAAGTGAAGTCGCTCAGTGGTGTCTGACTCTTTGTGACCCCCATGGACTGTTGCCTACCAGGATCCCGGCTCCATGGGATTTTCCAGGCAAGAGTACTGGAGTGGGTTGCCATTTCCTTCTCCAGGGGATCGTCCCGACTCAGGGATTGAACCTGGATCTCTAGCATTGTAGGCAGACGCTTTACCGTCTGAGCCACCAGGAAAGATTACCAATAGTTAACTATTTTGCAAATCTGAACATTCACCTCAAGCTCTGATCTATGTTTATTAAGCCTGATTCTCAAACAGAAATTACCCATGTTTGAAGCAATCACCCAGGAGATTTCTGATTTCAAACTCTGAAAGTGAAAAGAAAAAGAAAAAGTAATTTGATGGCAGAGATCAAACCAGTCAATCTTGAGGGAAATCAACCCTGAATACTCTTTGGAAGGACTGATGCTGAAGCTGAAGCTCCAATACTTTGGCCACCTGATTCGAACAGCTGACTCATTGGAAAAGACCTTGATGCTGGGAAAGATTGAAGGCAGAAGGAGAAGTGGACAACAGAGGATGAGATGGTTGGATAGCATCACCAATTCAATGGACATGAATTTGGGCACATTCCAGGAGATGGTGAAGGACAGGGAAGCATAGCATGCTGTAGTCCATGCGGTCTCAAAGAGTCAGACATGACTTGGCAAATCAACAACAACAAAAGAAAAAGTGAGAGCATTTGAGTGAGAGAGCTGTAAGGTCAAATTCTTTCTTTGCTACTGACCTGCTGTCTGATAATGGAGTAATTTAATACTTACAGGTTTCAAAGTTCTTGTCTGACAAGTGGGGATAATCACTTTGTTAGCTGGGGATAGTTTTTTCATAATTAAATACTGATTACATCAGAAGTGTCTAACACAGTATATGACCCATAGAGGTGCTCTAAACACTATTTAATTTTTTTTTTCTCTCATCACTATGACCACATAGATTTCAGTGTCAGAAATATGATTGGATAATCTGCCCTTATAACTTGAATGGTCATAACTGACTTGAAGTGATATTTGCATGTCCTGAAAAAAAAATCTCAAAAAAAAAATTCACTGACAAAATAACAGCATGTACTTTTCATTCCCTTCCTGTGCACTTAATAATAATTTATTCTCCTCAATTACACTGAAGCAGGCTACCTATTTTCCTGAAACAACTTCTAAACCTATCCCTAGTCTAGGACCAGCAAGGCTTTCTAAGTTTCCTTGCCATGGCTTATTAATGTATTTTTCCTCAGTCACTTTCCTAATTGGCAGTGGCTGACTGGATGAATCTCTGACAGCGGGGAGGAAGGCGGCTGGTGGGCTGGCAGCTTGCTGATTAGCATGAGCTACCTTGTGCCAAAGTCAATTCTGGGATGCCAGGTGTGCCGCCTGTTAGCACTCCACAGCCCATGCCTTGTGGAAGACAGAGATTTGGAATGAGTTTTGCAGAGGCTGTATTCACCCTGCACCGGCTTTCTGTTTATCGGTTTCATATCCTGCAACCACCCAGGCATTCTACTCCTGCTGCCACTTGATCCCCGCTTTCCAATTAAAACTATCCATGTCTCCTTCTAAGGCGCCCTAATTCTTTAGCCTAAATAGGCTGAAGCTGTATCCAGATGATTTTCTGATTTTTCTCTCTTTTTAACTTTTTTTCAGCTTTATTATGGTGTAATTGGAAAATAAAATTGTAATATATTTAAAGTGTACAGTATGATGAAATGATATATATTATGAAAGGATCCCCACCATGGAGTTACTTAAACTCATCTCACATATTTACCATTTTTCTTTCTTTTTGATGAAGACACAGGTTCAATTCTCTTAGCAAATTTCAGTTACACAACAGTGTTATCAACTATAGTCATCATGTTATACATTGGATCCTCAGACCTTATCCATCCTGTAACTGAAAGTAAGTTTGTACCCTCCTCTCAGCCTCTCCCTAGGCCCCCATCCCCTGGCAACCACAATTCTGTTCTCTGTTTTCATTAGTTTAACTTCCTCTTTGCTTGGATTTATTGCTCAGTCCTTATGGAATTCTCTTTTCTATTTCTGCATGCCTTGATCCATAGATCTCTTAGATTTATACCACATTCTACAGTATCCTTGGTTTTCAGAAAGTACTCAGGCTTGCTATATATAAAACAATAAAAGTATATGTTCACTTTAAGATTTAATAAAATCTGTACACATATTGTTTTAGGGATCCTGTTAGCATCCCAATTAGGTAGACAGCATAAATTTTACATCTATTTATAATGGAGAAAATCTAGACTTCAGAGAGGTTACATGCTTGTTTAACCCAAAAGTGGAATCAGGACCTGGCAGAAGCTTTATTCCTTCCTGGCGCAACAGTCTTTCAAACAGGTATTTAAGCACTCAACATTATTAGTTGTTTTATTTAATAAATTTATTTATTATAATATTACTTCAGATCATGATTATCTCTTTATTAAACTACAACAAACTCATTATTAAGTGACTTTCTACCGAGTAGGTGACTGGTTTCTCAAAAGTTGAAGTGGAATGTTCTTATCTGCCATTTTTTTGATTACCTATAGTATGTGTTTCATATAAGTACACAGAACCCACTTTCTATATAACTTTCTTGGATTAAATGAAGAAGCATTTTTCACTCACCAATTCCAGCTGCAAAAAAGATGATTCTAATATTAATAGTTTGTTTGGCGTGCTGGCAGAGGGAAGAAATCCCCCAGAGTAGGACTAATGTTGAGACCTATGGGGAATTAGACAATGATGAGGTAAACAGGACAAAGGGAAGGTAGGCAAGGGGGAAGGGAGGGAAAAAAATTAGAGACGATATTGATAAAGATATGAAGAAAGCAGATATATTGATAATTCAAGATGATAATCTGATAATTAGATATTTAAAATTTTGTTTTATAATGTATATTGTTAATGTAATATAGGATTTTAACCATACCTAAAGAGAGGTCAAGCCTTTGCTTTCAGCTTCTGGCACATGATTACTACACCTAGATTGAAAGTCTGGGGGCTTTGGCCCACTGAATAGTGACAATTGAATGTTGGCTAACCTATTGTAATGGTAAGTTTTACTTGTTTATTTTTTTCCCTGAACCCATGCAACCTTCTTTTGGAAACAGCACTCTGATTCCTTAATTTAAAAATTAGGAAAGTAGCCTACTTACACTTTTAGTCTATATTGCTTTGCTAACCTAACTCTCATTGAACTCACAAATGTATTTATATCTATCTGGGCTTCCTTGGTAGCTCAGTAGTAAAGAATCTGCCTGCCAAATGCAGAAGACTTCGATCCTTGCATTGGGAAGATCTATTGGAGAAGGAAATGGCAATCCCCTCCAGTATGCTAGCTTGGGTAATCCCATGGACGGAGGAGTCTGGTTGTAAAGAATAGAACACGACTGAGCAACTAAACAACAGCAACAACATTCTATCTATCTAAACCATTTTCCCTTTGCTTATTGCCTCAGTGTAATCTACTTAATTGTCTATCAGTTTAAAAACAGGTAAAAATAACTGTCCTCTTGAAATTTAAATTCTTGTGGGAGAGACAAACCAAACAAAAATGTATTTTTCTATAAGATACTGGAAGATGATATGTGCAATGGAGGAAAGAAAAGAACAGGACCAGTGCAAGCAGAAGAGTCAGGATTGGGAAACAGTTCATAATTTTAAGTTATCTGTCAGTGAGGTCTCTTCACAAAGATGACAGTTAAGACAAAGCCTGAATGAGATGAAGGAATTAGCCATCTGGGAAAAGAGAAATTCAAGCAGAGAGAAAAGATAAACCTTTGAGGTGAATGACTGGTATACTTATGAAATAAGAAGGAAGCCGAGTGGATGCCAGGGGAAGGGGAGGGTAGAGGAGGACTGTGAATCTGTCCATGATGATTTTATCAGGGATAAGAATGTGATCCATGTAACTTACTAACCAGTAAGACTCAATTATGGGACTTGATCCACATCTTTGATGGTATGTCCTGTGGATATCTGTACAAGCTCATGATTAATTAAGAATGAAGTTAACAAAGAGGCTTAAGTCAGCTTGACTTGCATTTCATTATACCAAAATAAAGGAGATTTGATTAAAAAACTGAACACACACTGGCATATTTCACTTAAATATAGGAATATCAAAGATTCTGAAATTCCCTTCAAACAACTAAACACTGACCATATGAATGTCAAAGAAGCTGGATTATTGCCCAGATAGGTCTGTCCTGAAGATTATAGAGTTCGTAAATCCTGAAACATGCCATCTTGTGATATCGAGCCTAAGTGGAAGCAAGAGCTGATGACTCTTTACATATTTATTGATATGAAGGAGAGAATTAAGTATTAGACAATAAATAGTAACAATAATAGCAATGAGTTCATAGAATTTACTGTATGCCAGAATTGTTCTAAGTGTTCTGTTTGTCTATAAATGTATTTGTGGGTGTGTTAATTCCCAAAACTACCTCACAAGGTAGATACTATAATTCTAGTTCTACGCAGCTACAAAATTAAGGTACAAAGAGGTTAAAAAGAATTCCAGTAACTTTCCTAATTTGGTAATAGTACTGTCAGATTTTGAACCAAGATACAAGCATTCCTTGGCGATATTACAGGTTTAGTTCAAGACCACCACAAAAAGTGTGTATCACAATAAAACAAGTCACATGGAATTTCTGGTTTCCCCGTGCCTATAAAAGTTATATTTACACTATACTATAGTACTCTCGCCTGGAGAATCCCATGGACAGAGGAGCCTGGTGGGCTGCAGTCCATGGGGTCGCTAAGAGTTGGACACGACTGAGCAACTTCACTTTCACTTTTCACTTTCATGCACTGGAGAAGGAAATGACAACCCACTCCAGTGTTCTTGCCTGGAGAATCCCAGGGACAGGGGAGCCTGGTGGGCTGCAGTCCATGGGGTCGCTAAGAGTTGGACACGACTGAGCAACTTCACTTTCACTTTTCACTTTCATGCACTGGAGAAGGCAATGGCAACCCACTCCAGTGTTCTTGCCTGGAGAATCCCAGGGACAGGGGAGCCTGGTGGGCTGCCGTCTATGGGGTCGCACAGAGTCGGACACGACTGATGCGACTTAGCAGCAGCAGCAGCAGCACAGTCTATTAAGTGAGTAATAGTATTTGTTTTTGTTTAATCACTCAGTCATGTCCAAATCTTTCATGACCCCATGGACTATAGCCCTCCAGTCTCCTCTGTCCATGGGATTTTCCAGGCAAGAATACTGGAGTCGATTGCCATTTCCTTCTCCAAGGGATCTTCCCAACCCGGGGATAGAACTCAAGTCTCCTGCATTGGTAGGCAGATTCTTTACCACTGAGCCACCAGGAGAGCAATGTCTCAGGTGAAAAATACTATTGCTAGAATGTGCTAAGCATCATCTGAGCCCTCACTGAATTGTAATCTTTTTACAATAGTAACATCTAGGATCACTGATCACAGATCACCATAACAATAATAATAATAATAAAGTTTGAAATACAGTACAAATTACCCAAATGTGACACAAAGTGAGCAGATGCTGCTGGAAGGATGTCACCCAGGGACTTGTGTCATGCAAGGTTGCCATAAACCTTCAAATTTGTAAACAATGCAACATCTGCAAAGTACAATAAACAAAGCACAGTAAAATGAAATAAGCCTATGCTCTGGTTCCAACATATGTACTCTCAATCATTTCATGATCTTCATAGGAAACATACGTTTTCCTATTGTAGTAGAAACCACTAGCTGCCTATCTTATATTTAGTCAATCCATATTAGAACACTTAATTTATTGAGGGTGACAATTTCTCAGACTCTCTGGTTATGAGACCAAGTTAGGCTAAAAATATATGAATAGAGATTATTTGAAGGGACTTCTGGGAAAGCTCATTAATGGCACACACAGAGCTAGAAGATGTCTTTTGCCCTTTTTGCTTACATCTTCCTGTTTCCTGGATATGAATGTGAGACCTGGACCACCAACAACCTTTTTGACTCAAGAAGCAAAACTCCATGCTAAGGATATGAAAGAAGAAAAAGAGAAATAAACTGACTTCCCGATGCCTCTGGTGTTAACCATATCAGTCTTGTAGCATTTACTTGAGGATTTCTTTCACATGGAAAAAAAATTTCTCATATAAGACATACTTTGGATTCTCTGACATAAAATCAAACTGAGCCATGGAATAGTGTGATCTAAGTAGAAACATGAGCAATCCAAACATATCACTTTTGGAGGTTTAATTATTCCAAAATTCATATAAGAGAGGAAGGTAAGGCACTTGCAAATGCAATGAAATTTGTACATATAAACTCTGCAGCTTTAGCATTTGAACTCCCTGTACACTTTTACCAAACATACACCCTAACAGATGTTTGTTATTTGGTTCTAGATAGAAAAAAACTCTCTATTCCATATTGAATGTGATATTACAGTAAAAATACCAGCACATATTTCTTACATATAAGGTCATTTATATACGCCTATGAAAGAAAAAGAAAGTGAAAGTGAAATTCGCTCAGTTGTGTCCAACTCTTTGCAACCCCATGGCCTATATAGACCATGGAATTCTCCAGGCGAGAATACTGGAGTGGGTCAGTCAGTCAGTTCAGTCACTCAGTCATGTCCGACTCTTTGCGACCCCATGAATCACAGCACGCCAGGCCTCCCTGTCCATCACCAACTCCCAGAGTTTACCCAAACTCATGTCCATCGAGTTGGTAATGTCATCCAGCCATCTCATTCTCTGTCGTCCCCTTCTCCTCCAGCCCCCAATCCCTCCCAGCATCAGGGTCTTTTCCAATGAGTCAGTCTTCGCATCAGGTGGCCAAAATATTGGAGTTTCAGCTTCAGCATCAGTCCTTCCAATGAACAACCAGGACTGATGTCTTTAGGATGGACTGGTTGGATATCCTTGCAGTCCAAGGGACTCTCAAGAGTCTTCTCCAATACCACAGTTCAAAAGCATCCATTCTTCGGCACTCAGCCTTCTTCACAGTCCAACCCTCACATCCATACATGACTACTGGAAAAACCATAGCCTTCACTAGATGGACCTTTGTTGGCAAAGTAATGTCTCTGCTTTTGAATAGGCTATCTAGGTTGGTCATAACTTTCCTTCGAAGGAGTAAGCGTCTTTTAATTTTATGGCTGCAATCACCATCTGCAGTGATTTTGGAGCCCCCCCCACAAATAAAGTCTGACACTGTTTCTACTGTTTCCCCATCTATTAGCCATGAAGTGATGATGGGATCAGATTCCATGATCTTCGTTTTCTGAATGTTGAGCTTTAAGCCAACTTTTTCACTCTCCACTTTCACTTTCATCAAGAGGCTTTTTAGTTCCTCTTCAATTTCTGCCATAAGGGTGGTGTCATCTGCATATCTGAGGTTATTGATATTTCTCCCGGCAATCCTGATTCCAGCTTGTGCTTCTTCCAGCCCAGTGTTTCTCATGATGTACTCTGCATAGAAGTTAAATAAGCAGGGTGACAATATACAGCCTTAACGTACTCCTTTTCCTATTTGGAACCAGTCTGTTGTTCCATGTCCATTTCTAACTGTTGCTTCCTGACCTGCATATAGGTTTCTAAAGAGGCAGGTCAGGTGGTCTGCTATTTCCCATCTCTTTCAGAATTTTCCACAGTTTATTGTGATCCACACAGTCAAAGGCTTTGGCATAGTCAATAAAGCAGAAATAGATGTTTTTCTGGAACTCTCTTGCTTTTTCCATGATCCAGTGGATGTTGGCGATTTGATCTTTGGTTCCTCTGCCTTTTCTAAAACCAGCTTGAACATCTGGAAGTTCATAGTTCACATATTGCTGAAGCCTTGAGTCAGTAGCCGTTCCCTTCTCCAGGGGATCTTCCAAGCCAGAGATCGCACTCAGGTCTCCTGCATTTCAGGTGGATTCTTTACCAGCTGAGCCACAGTATAGTCATATATTCATAGATAAACTTACTCAGAAATGTGAAAACTGATTTGGCTTCAAATATACAAATAATAATTGCAAACTCATTATGATTATTCTTATTTATAGGAAGTCTTGAAGGATGTTAAGCAACTGAAAAGACCAGAAGCCACAATTTCACAAAATAAGCTATATGTTTACACAAATACAAAATGAGTTTTGTACTTGCAGATATACTGCTTAGTCACTGGAGCCTTGAAAACATAAAACCTGAGGTTTAAGATGAAAAGTTTCCCAACTGCTTTCTCATACCAATGGCAACAGAGGGCAACTGTCTCATCATAAAGGGAGTTTTGTTTGTTTTTTGTTCAAGAATACCCCAAGCATCTAGAACCATGTGATAAAGAAGTACCCAATAAGTGTTGGTATTGAATGAATTGGGCAAGAGCACTCAGAGAAGGTCAAAGGAGGCTTTCATCACCTATCATTGCAAGATATGTGGGCAGAGTCTTTGAAGAAATAGCTTTGAAAAATATCAAGCTGCCTCTACAACCACAAAATAAATGCAATATCCAAAATACTAAAGAGATAAAACCCAATATAATGGAGCAAAGATTCTAGTATCAAAGTCATGCACATTCTAATCTCAACTCCTCTACCTGTTGTCTTGTTTGCTGTTTTTTTATTTTATTCATGGCATGAAGCCAGACCTCAAATGTTGAGAAATTTGACATTCATCTCCCAGGGCATATTAATTTCTTTATTTATTTATTTTTTTAGAATCATATTGTTTTATTTATTTTTTTATTTTATTTTATTTTATTTTTAAACTTTACATAATTGTATTAGTTTTGCCAAACATCAACAGTGGGTTTCTTTTGTTTGTTTTTTAACTTTATCCATCAAAAAAAAGTTCTGGACGCAAGAGGAGGGCAGATGATTTAATGATACCCCATCAGCTTGTAGACCTGACTGTGGACTTAGAGAAGTTTGGAGAGGGCAGATGCTTAGGTAACTGCTGGGCATCGTCAGATGATGATATTAAGACTCAAAAGGAGGCAGAAAGATGGAGGGTGAAGTGAAGGATGGAATGAGAATAAGAAGGCTGACAGGCTTCAAGTATCATTCTGGACAGAACACAGGACTTTTATTTTTTACTTGCACACACATATATACATGTAGGACTTCCCTGGAGGCTTTACGGTAAAGAATCTGCCCACAGTGCAAGAGCCCCAGATTCAATCCCTGGGAAGACCTCCTGGAGAAGAGAATGGCAACCCACTCCAGTATTCTTGCCTAGAGAATTCCATGGACAGAGGAACCTGGCAGGCAGGAGTCCATGGGGTTGCAAAGAGTTGGACACAACTGAGTGACTCACACACACACACACACACACTCACACACACACACATATACATGTATACCCACATGGAATTATATTTATCACAAGCTTTACTCAGAGTAACTCATAGAGATAATACTAAGAATGCTTTTACCACCTAACAGTTTACATTTACATGAAAATGTCTATTGTTAGCCATTCATATAAAATTTACAAATTCAAATATAGCCTGGATTTTTAACTTTGTATGTTATTTTTATAACCAATCTTTTGAAAATTTTGCATATTTGTTATAGTTGAACCTAACAGCCTTGATCCTAACACATTCTGTTGATTAAAAATTAAATATTTATTCATCTATTTGTCTCTTTTCTAAACTTAGGTAGTCTTCTATTTGCATGTTTTTACCATATGCATTTATGTGATTTATGCTATGAAATCTGTCTTTATTCA
The DNA here is from genome assembly GCF_019923935.1 of Bubalus bubalis. Taxonomy (NCBI): domain Eukaryota; kingdom Metazoa; phylum Chordata; class Mammalia; order Artiodactyla; family Bovidae; genus Bubalus; species Bubalus bubalis. The sequence goes on along the minus strand of NC_059163.1, from coordinate 52,450,532 downwards.
CCTCAATGCAGTATTTTATTTTCTTTACAATCTTTATTAAACAAATATTTCATTATTTAATTTCATTTAATATGCTGTATATTTACATATAAATTTAGATCTTTATGGAAAATTGGTTCTGTCCTAATCATTTCCTTTCTTTTTTAATTATTATGTAATTTTCCCTAAAAATGCATTTTGTCCATTATTTGTGCTCTGAAATCATGTAACATTGCTTTTTAAGCCATTTGAATTGAAATTTTCTCATATTTTTGGCCACATCCTTTTTTATGTCCTTGTTTAAATAACTGGCTACTTTGAAATAGGTATCTAAGAAGATTTCTAAATCCTGAGAAATTCTTGAGGTGTTCATTCAATGCTGTTTCTTTTCCAAGCTATGACTTACAAAATGTTTTATGAAGATGAAAGTCACATAATATACAACTAACCTTTTTTTTTTATTTTATTTTATTTTTTAAACTTTACATAATTAACTAACCATTTTAAAGTGTACAATTCAGTGGCATTTATGCATTCACTGTGTTCTGAACTACCACCTCTATCTAGTTTCAAAACAGTTCTAGCACCCTGGGACACCCAGTTCTTACTACATTTTACTCTGTATCCACCTACTGGCAACTACGAAACTGCTTCTTGGGTTTACCTATACTAGATAATTCATGGGGTTGCAAAGAGTAGGACACGACTGAGCGAATGATCTGACCTGATCTGATACTAGATAATTCATATGAAAGGAAGAATACAATATGTGACACTTTTTATCCATTCTCTTTCACTTAACATAATGTGTTTGAGATTCATTCATGCTGTAGCATGTTATCAATATTTAATCCTTTCTAAATACTGAAGAAGCTGAAGTTGAAGGGATCTATGAAGACCTACAAGATCTTCTAGAACTAACACCAAAAAAGATGTCCTTTTCATTATAGGGGACCGAAATGCAAAAATAGGAAGTCAAGAAACACCTGGAATAATAGGCAAATTTGGCCTTGGAGTACAGAATAAAGCAGGGCAAAGATTAATAAAGTTTTGCCAAGAGAATGCACTGGTCATAGCAAACACCCTCTTCCAACAACAGAAGAGAAGACTCTACATATGAACATCACCAGATGGCCAACACCGATATCAGATTCATTATATTCTTTCCAGCCAAAGGTGAAGAAGCTCGATACAGTCAGCAAAAATAAGACCTGAAGCTGACTGTGGCTCAGATCATGAAACCCTTATTGACAAATTCGGATCTAAATTGAAGAAAATAGGGAAAACCACTAAACCATTCAGATATGACCTAAATCAAACCCCTTACGATTATACAGTGGAAGTGAGAAATAGATTTAGGGGACTAGATCTGATAGACAGGGTGCCTGATGAACTATGGATGGAGGTTCTTGACACTGTAAAGGAGACGGGGATCAAGACCACCCATCTAAAAAAGAAATGCAAAATGCAAAATGGCTCTCTGAGGAGGCCTTACAAATAGCTGTGCAAAGAAAAGAAGAAGAAAGCAAAGGAGAAAAGGGAAGATATACCATTTGAATGCAGAGTTCTAAATAAGAGCAAAGAGAGATAAGAAAGCCTTCCTCAGTGATCAGTGCAAAGAAATACGGGGGGTGGGGGCGGATATATATATAATGGGAAAGACTAGAGATCTCTTCAAGAAAATTAGAGATATCAAGGGAACATTTCATGCAAAGATGGGCTCGATAAAGGACAGAAATGGTATGGACCTAACAGAAGCAGAAGATATTAAGAAGAGGCAGCAAGAATACACAGAAGAACTGTACAAAAAAGATCTTCATGACCCAGATAATCACGATGGTATGATCACTGACCTAGAGCCAGACATCCTAGAATGTGAAGTCAAGTGGGCCTTGGGAAGCATCACTAAAAACAAAGCTAGTGGAGGTGATGGAATTCCAGTTGAGCTATTTCAAATCCTGAAAGATGATGCTGTGAAAGTGCTGCACTCGACATGCCAGCAAATTTGGAAAACTCAGTAGTGGCCACAGGACTGGAAAAGGTCAGTTTTCATTCCAATCCCCAAAAAAGGCAATGCCAAGGAATGCTCAAACTACCACACAATTGCACTCATCTCACACGCTAGTAAAGTAATGCTCAAAATTCTCCAAGCCAGGCTTCAGCAGTACATGAACCATGAACTTTCAGATGTTCAAGCTGGTTTTAGAAAAGGCAGAGGAACCAGAAATCAAATTGCCAACATCCATTGGATCATGGATAAAGGAAGAGAGTTCCAGAAAAATATCTATTTCTGCATTATTGACTATGCCAAAGCCTTTGACTGTGTAGACCACAACAAATTGTGGAAAATTCTTCAAGAGATAGGGCACCATCCCACTTGACATTACTCTTAAGAAATCTGTATGCAGGTCAGGAAGCAATAGTTAGAACTGGATATGGAACAACAGATTGGTTCCAAAAAAGGAAAGGAGTACGTAAGGCTGTATATTGTCACCCTGCTTATTCAACTTATATACAGAGTATATCATGAGAAATACTGGGCTGGATGAAGCAAAAGCTGGAATTAAGATTGCCAGGAGAAATATCAATAACCTCAGATATGCAGATGACACCACCCTTATGGCAGAAATTGAAGAAGAACTAAAGAGCCTCTTGATGAAAGTGAAAGAGGAGAGTGAAAATGTTGGCTTAAAGTTCAACATTCAGATAACTAAGATCATGGCATCTGGTACCATCATTTCATGGCATATAGATGGGGAAACAATGGAAACAGTGGAAGACTTTATTTTGGGGGGGCTCCAAAAATCACTGCAGATTGTGATTGCAGCCATGAAATTAAAAGGCGCTTGCTCCTTGGAAGAAATGTTATGACCAACCTAGACAGCATATTAAAAAGCAGAGACATTACTTTGTCAACAAAGGTCCATCTAGTCAAGGCTATGGTTTTTCCAGTGGTCATTTATGGATGTGAGAGTTAGACTATAAAGAAAGCTGAGTGCCAAAGAATTGATGCTTTTGGACTGTGGTATTGGAGAAGACTCTTGAGAGTCCCTTGGACTGGAAGGAGATCCAACCAGTCCATCCTAAAGGAAACCAGTCCTGAATCTTCGTTGGAAGGACTGATGTTGAAGCCAAAACCCCAATACTTTGGCCATCTGATGCAAAGAACTGACTCATTTGAAAAGACCCTGATGCTGGGAAAGATTGAAGGCAGGAGGAGAAGGGGATGACAAAGGATGAGGTGGTTGGATGGCATCACTGACTCAATGGACATGAATTTGAGTAAACTCCAGGAGTTGGTGCCAGACAGGGAGGCCTGGTGTGCTGCAGTCCATGGGATCACAAAGAGTCAGACATGCCTGAGCAATTGAACTGAATGACTGACTGACTGATAGGTGAAAAATATTCTACTGTAAGTATATACTATATTTTGGTTATCCATTCATCTACAAAGGATATTTGGATTGTTTCTATCTTTTGATTATTAGGAATAATATCACTATATAAACATCTGTGTACAAGTTTCTGTATAAACATGCTTTCATTAATCTTAGGTAATACCTAGAGGTGAAATTGTTGGATCATATGTTAATTCTATGTTCAACTTTTTGAGGAACTGCCAAACAATTGTCCACAGAAGCTATACCATTTTATACTCCCCCTGCAATTTATGAGACTTTCTATTTAAGTACTTAAGTCCCTTTTTTTCTTTTGGTTTATTCATTATTATGGCCATGCTGCTGCTGCTGCGGCTAAGTCGCGTCAGTCGTGTCCGACTCTGTGCGACCCCATAGACGGCAGCCCACCAGGCTCCCCGTCCCTGGGATTCTCCAGGCAAGAACACTGGAGTGGGTTGCCATTTCCTTCTCCAATGCATGAAAGTGAAAAGTGAAAGTGAAGTCGCTCAGTTGTGTCTGACTCTTCGCGACCCCATGGACTGTAGCCCACCAGGCTCCTCCATCCATGGGATTTTCCAGGCAAGAGTACTGGAGTGGGGTGCCATTGCCTTTATAAAATGTATTTTATTGTTGCTTTGATTTGCATTTCCTTAAAGTACAATGATGTACATTATGACTTGTGTTTGTTTGCCATTTGTATATTTATTTTGTTTAGAAAAAAGTCCATTTGAGTTTTTTGTCCATTTTCTAAAATCAGGGTTTTGGTCATTTTGTTTTTGAGTTGTAAGAATTCCTTATTTATTCAGGATATTAAACCCTTATCAGATGTATGAAATGCAATTTTTTCTCCCAAATGTAAGTTGTCTTTTCACATTTTTGATGATGTTTGAGATACAAAAGTTTTCAACTTAGTGAAATTCAATTTATCTGTTTTTCTTTGTTACCCATGCTTTCGATGTCAAATCTAAGAATCCATGTTTAGATCCAAATTCATAAAGATTTATCCTGCATTTTCTTCTAATAGACCCTGTATTGTCTTCTAATAGTTTTACAGTTCTCAGTTTTACATTAATGCTTTATACCTGTTTAATTGTTGTGTCAAGGACTGAAGTAGGACTCCATCTTCATTCCTTTGCACCTGGTGGTCATCCAGCTGTCCCAGCACCATTTGGTAAAGAGAATACTATTTTCACACAGAAGGGTCTTGGCATGCCTACTGAATATTCATTAGCCATAGTTGTTTGTTTCTGGACTCAGTTTTATTCCATCGGTCTATATGTCCATCCTAATGACACTACAACACTGTTTTGATTAATGTAGCTTTGTACTAGGCTTTGAATCTGAGTAGTATGAATTCAGCAACTTTTTTCTTTATAGATACTGTTTTGGCTATTTGGAGCCATTTGCAATTTCACATGAATTTGAGGATTGACATTTCTGCCCAAAAAAAGCCATTGGATTTCTTACAGGTATTAAATCTATAGACTGCTTTGGGGATTATTCCTATCTTAATGGTACTATCTTCCAAAAAAAGAAACATGAGATATCTTTCCATTTAGTTAGGTCTTCTTTAATTTATTTCATCCAAGTTTTATAGTTCTTAGTGGACAAGTGTTTACCTACTTGGTCAGATTTGTTTCCAGATATTTTATTATTTTGGACACCATTATAAATGAAATTATCTTTTAAATTATTCATTTCTAATATTGAGACTAAAATTGATTTTTTAGCATTGATAATAAGAATAGCTAACAGTTGGATAGCATGTATTAAATGCCAGGCATTGTTCTAAGAGCTTTACACATGTTCATGGTCTCAGTACACTATAGTCTATAAGATACAGTTACATTATAATAACATGGCCTACAAGGATGTCTCATCTAGGCCTCAAACTACATTTCTATCTGTATGCATATCCACTGACACTGAATCAGCTCACTGTCACTGAATACACTACGCCCTTTCATCCTGCTATATTATTGCATACTTTATCCTTTTTTGACTAGGATTTTTGTCCCATCTCATTCATCTGGGAATCTCCTACTTATCCTTCAAGACTTAGTTTGAATGTTAACTCAGTTACTTAATCAGCCCTCTTAGGGAACATCCATGCTGCTTATATTTTTAATGGCTTGCATGTGTCTCTTTCATAATCCTTTCATCTTGTGTTGTCATTAACTTTCCTGCTTATTCTGGTGCTCTCCACCACAGTAGATTCTCAGTAAAGCCTTCCTAAATGAATGAGTGGACCAAATACACAAAGTGGCCTACTTTGTTACAAAATGTGCTCATCTTAATTCATATATCTGAAAAGCAGTAACCAAATTCCCCTGCATGTTTTAAATCAAGAAACTTAATTTTGTTATCAAACATACTACTGATAGGGAATGAGGGATCGCTTTCTCTTTCTCCTCTCCTTCCTCCCTTATTCTCTCATTTAAGGTACTAAGATCATCTTTGTTCATCTAAAAACTAATCCCTCCCCTCCCAAAAAAAGACCAACAAATAAAGTAAATATAAAAGCTTAGAAATATGGTACTGTTGAACTTTATATTAAAACCTCTAAGAATATTCTTCTTATATTAACATGAAATGAAGTGTTGATAAGCAAAATGATTTAACAGAAAGAAAAGAGTGTATTTCAGATTTGAGAACTGTTTATATTCCTTATCAAGAATGGGACACTGACTCTGTATTTTACTTTCCTGAGCCTCAGTTTCCTCATCTATAAGGCAAAGCCAAATACTCCCTGCTCTGTACATGACAAACTATTGGGGTGAGGATCAAGAGATAGAATGCTTTTGAAAGTATGCCATGAAACAAAATGTGCTGTACAGCACAGTATGTAGTTAGTCACTCACCAAACACTGTTCTTGCAGGCACAGATTCTCTGTTAAGCCAGAATGACACTTGGGAGAGAATGACAGTCATGATGCAAGGCAGATATGTCTGAATCACAAAATATCCAATTTTTCTTTTCAAGTGGAAATGAGCTGTCATTACAGTATATTCACCTAGAAGAAAAATTTAAGCAGCTTAAGAAACTGTAGTAGTCAATAGTTTGAACCTTTTGGAAATGGAAGGGATTAGAGAAAAAAAGTCCCTGATTTAAAAATGCAAAGAATTTGTCCCATATATAGCATGGAAAATATATAACATTAAAATGCCATTTAGCATAGCAACAGAATATTAATGAAAATTTTCATATGACCAAGGAATTTGCATGGCTTGTATACAGTGTGGTATTTGATTTTTCTCTCTAGGTCGTGCTTACTGACCAAAGGACAGAGGATTCATAAGTGCTCTCTGAACATACATTATCTTAGTATCCTCATCCTCTTTGGTACCACCCTCAAGCCTCTGCTTTGATTGTTTTCCAGTCTAGCCCTACTTAGGCTCTTTGTGGTATTGATCTCTAGCCACATCTCCAAGACTGATCTTTTGGCCCAGATTTTAATCCTATCACCAATTCTGAATTTACCGATCTTAATGTCTTCTCTAATATACTGGGGTCAGTTTTGTCTGATCCTCATAGCTACCTTCCGTTCTGCTCTCTGGGTTTACATCTGCCAGATGTGAGATCATGAGTTCATACAGCTGTGTTTTCTTAGGGAAGGTTTCAGCTTTCCCACAGAGGCTAGTAGTAATTATTTGTAATCAAGCATTGAATAGTCGTAACTCGTGCAGGATAGGGGAAAAAGAATTAGAAAATGAGGGAAATTGTAACACTGATAAGGTAAAATTGGCTCGTCTCAAAAGACAAGTTAGATCAGTGTTTTTTTTTAAACTTTAATGCACATCTTGGAATCTACTTAAAGTCTTGTTAAAAAGCAGATCCGGACTTAATAGGAGTCAGGCATGAGAGTCTCAATGTCTAAAAAGCTCCCAAGCACCATCTATGCTGCTGGTTCTTAGACCTCAAGAGAAAAAGGTTTTAAGCAAACTAATACATTTCCAATGGCTTTAACCCATTAACTTTCTTAGGAATTAGCTTTTCTTTAGACTCATTTTTTACTGACCTGTACTAGATTTAATTGTCTCCTTCCCAATTGATTGGCCCAGCAGATCATATTGATTTAACCTAGAGCCATCAGGAGCAACCTGTACAGAATCAGACGCATTGTATGTCCAAATGTAAGTAACCTCTGAGGTTGTATATGCATCTGTAGGAAATTAGGGGAAAAAAATCTTTTTAAGCATTTTAGTAAGAATCATCAATAATAATAACATCAAAGGTTGTATATTTCATGGAATTATTGTTTACTATAAAACTGATGTTTAAAGATCATATTTTTAGGGTAAAAAAGTGTCTCTGAAATTTTAATATGAAGGGTGTGAAGCAGATCAAGAAAGGCAACATGACCATAAGGATATTTTCACTGCAACCACTTTGATAGACAAAGATCGAATATCTCTTTAGAATCTGCAAAAATAACTGGGCTCTGAGATGGTTAAAATGTCTTCATTATTCCCAAAGTAACAGATGAAGGATTGCAGTAAACAGGTTACAAATACTCAAGTCCCATTTAACTAGTTAATTTAGAAACAGCCATTGCTCATGAAATAATAATTGTATTCCAAAATGACATTGTTCTCTGGACATAATGGTAACTTATTTCCAAGTGAGAACAATAATGATATATATTGTATTTAAAGTATTATCTTTGTAGTTAGTTTTGTAGACTTTTCTTCAAAACCTTCACCTAGTTAAGAATTAAATTACTTACCTATCATGATACAATATATTTCATTTAGAAGAATGAGAATTTTGCTGAATATGTAAAATAACTGAGAATACTATAGTTTCATAAATTGAAAACACTTTAAAACATATTTATTTTAAAATTAATTATTGAACACAGATCTCACTGGACTATACTTGCATAGCATCCTAATTAAGCTGTATATTGGCAGGAGGAGACAGATCACGTACAGACCAGATATAACTTTCTGATTTATTTGGCCAAAGATACAGGACTTAGCAGAAGTGAGATGACTGCAAAGCTGGAGAGCAAGCAGCGTATCTTGTCTCAGCACTTCTCTGGCCCTGGCATTTCCCTTGCGCTTATATGTCCTGAGGGGGAACAGGCAGAGTTTCTCCACAGTTGAATAAGCAGACAATTCTGGCTGTCCTACTGACCTTCCGAAGAACTTCTATGCACTCGTGCTCATGGGAATATTTAGATATATTAGTTACTTCTGGTCCCTGAGCAAAACTCAGCATCACAGTCACATTTTCAATTGAGGGAGAGAAAGAACCAGCTGTCTCCAGCTGTCTGCCTCTAGGTCTTCAGGACACTGGAAAGCTCATTTACCTGCCACCTATACATTTTCTAGGTTAATACCATTGTTCTGGGGTGGTCCTGGTACTTACCTGGAACCAAAGTCTGTGACCACAAATCCATTCCCACTTAAGCATTAGTTACAATAAAGTTATTGTTGTGTCTTATTCACTGTGTGATCTTTCAATGGCATACTACAATGTGTCTGTTTTTCTGACTGTCACTAGTAAAGGTTAATATCAGTGAAAGACACGTACACACCTACATCCACAAGTAAATTACATTATTTAAAATATTTTTCTGAAATAGCATTCTAAAATATGTGTATTTATATTATTTATATATATATCATATCATTATGTTTGTATATACAGATATTTAATAGCAAATATCTTCCTATAGTTTGCATATGAATGAATTCAGCTACTCTAAAATCTAAATTTCTATAATTAATTTCAATTAATCATTGATGATTTTGTTGTTATATATAATTAAGTAATCTTAGTAATGTGTATAACCAGCAATGCATTCTCAGATTAGCAAGTGGCTTGTTTTTTCTCATGAATACATATAATGACTTTCTCTTCAATAAAATTTCAAATGACACATAATTTAATAAACTGAAAAGACATCACATGCTCCACTTTATATCAGAAGATCTCAGAGTACTCAGCAGTTCTAGATCTTAATACATATAAGGTTTTATTTTAAGCAATTATAATAATTCCACTTTTGAATTTTGATGTTTACCTTTAAACATGAATAAAAGAAAATGAAACTCTGAAAAATGGTGAAATTTTTGAGAAACTAATAAGAGACTGACGGGAGGGACTCTTTCTTACTGATAGCTATCCTTTTTGAACCTGTCATAAGGAAAACGCTCTCACTTCATTCTTGCTAGATTAATCAGGAAACATATAACATTTTAATTTTGTTATTTACTATTATGAAAGATGGAAATCTGGATGGAAGTTCAAGAATATGTTAAAATGACTGATCCTTCCCATATCTTTTATAAAAAGAAATTATTTCATTTGTTAGGTAGGAATATGTTTTTTAGACTTGGGGTCTGGCGAGAAAAGAGAGAACAGAAAGTTATGCAATGCAGATTTGAGGCATTTTCTGGTCCACAAACACACATATAAACTCAGAGACTGTTGTGATTTTTCAGTAAAGTATAAAAGGAGAAAAAGACAAATTTCTTTAAAAATTGCGTGTCTAGATTAGGTTCCATTACATAATTTTACTTAATTTAAATTAATAACCCATTTTGAGTTCTAATCTGAATTAAAGAGTAAAGGCATACTAAGAAATTATTAATATTTGATAACCAAAACAATACCAAAATCATTTTAATTATTAATTTTTATCAAAAAAATTAAAATTTATTTTAGGATGATGCCCAGAGTACTTTTAGATTTCCATTCAGGAGGGTTTAGATCAAATTAAATAGCAAGGAATTGTATAAAGATGTGAAGCAACAGCAAAAAGCAAAACAAAACTGAATTCAAAATTGTAAGTTAGTAGAAAAGATGCTTCTT